>NW_026692199.1:0-600000 GCF_021218885.2 Marmota monax | reverse complement strand
TTTGGTACCTTACACACAGGTGCCAACATAGAAAGAGTATGATGGGAAGGGAAAAGAGGTAGGTTGGGAAATTTACTGTTTGGAAAACCTTGAAGGAAATTTTTATGCAAGTGTTTTTATGCATATATATTTTCCTTTCAGCTTTGCTCTCTCCTGTTGCTCCTGCCACCCTGCTCATGTCCCTCTCCCACATATGGCCTCCCCAGGGAATCTTCCTGCTGACCAACAGTAGAAGCAGTTGATAAAGCTCTGTTGGTGGTGTAGGCAGCAGTTCTCAAACTGTGCTTTCCCAAATACCTAAAGACAGAAAGGATTGGGGTTCAAGAGGTGTGGAGCTTGGCATTTTTTATATATTCCCATTTCAAAAATTGTGTGAGATTTTCATTTTGTTTTCTCATTTTTGCATAATAATATGTCTCTCTAAATTATATGGAATGTACAACTGTGGTGCAGGAAGGTCAGGGAGGTCATGCATTAGCAGAAAAAAGTGGTTTGCAGAAACTCTCTGACTTACTGCTCAGTTTTCACTGTGAATCTGGAACTGCTCAAAAGATAAAATTCATTTATTTAAAAATAGTCTGACCCCAAAACAAAGTAACTTTGACTTTTTAGAAGATGAGTAGCTTTGAGATTCTCCCTGGTACAATGCTATGTATTAGAATTTGAATAAAAATGTAAGAGTTGGTAGTTAGAGAGTTGATCCAAGTGGAAAACCACCATGGTAGACTTTCATCTGCCCAAGGAAGCCTCTCACATAGCACCTATGACTCCACTGTACAGCACCAATGCATATGCTTTTCATAGACTGCTTCTTGAAGGAGTGGATTCCCACTAATCTGGTATGGTTTGGGTATAGCTACATTATGGTAGGCACAATGCCATATTTTCTTTTCAACAGTGAGAATCAAGTTGCTTTAATTCCCATGTGGTTTGTGTCAGTGTGTTTCCTAATCTCTTCTGGGGTCACCATTCAGTTTTTTCCATTTTGCTTCTTATGTAACCACATTCCTCAGAACCAGACATGTATGTGGAAGCACATGTTCTCTGTGTTCTGGGGTGGATGGAATATTGGTAGGGCAAGGGCACAGAACTCATGCTGAAACTACATGATTTCTTGGAGCATGTTCAGGAAATTCACTGATTTTATTCTTTGTATGACATTACACACTTCCCATGCCACATCCACAGAAGGAGATCATGCCATATGGAAAGTTCAGAACTGTGGCTTGAGGAGATACAGAGTTCTTTCATTGTTTATTTTTAAAGATCAGAAGAGAAACTCCAGATAAGGTAGGCACACTTTATAATCTACATGAAACATAACATTGGGAATCTCTCCAGTGCTAGAAAGTAACACCTACTTAGTTATTAACTCGTGGTTGGCATTTCATCTTTAATTTCTTATCAAATTTCTAATTTCTTTTCATAATATTATTGATTCTTCTCATAAATGTGTCAAGTAATACTTTTGAGATGATTTGTTTAAAACTAATTTTGGGAAAATAAATAGCTAATATGATACGAAACAATGAGAACTAAGAACAGATTTTCTTTAGAAATTGATTCTGAATGTATCAAAAGCCAACAATGTAGAGAAAAAACAATTTGCAGCTGCAGATTTGGATAAAATATTGTGTTTAGGTTATTTGGTCCTCTGACATTGGGTTCCAAACTAAATAACAGTGTTTTCTAAAATAGCCCTCAATCTCTTACATGTGCATTCAGCATAAAACAGGGCAGTAACAACAACAACAAAATAATAGGAAAAGGAGGAATCATTAATCCCAGCTGAACAGGTAAAACACAAAACACATTGCCACCAGAAGAATATGTTTTCTTCTGATTCTCAAGGTTTTATTTTATTGCACTTTAAATAAAGGGTCAGGGCCGCCCCCGAGGCCGCGCTCGCCGCCCCGGCCGCCATGCGGCGCTGAGGCCAGCTATGCGCGGCTCCGCGGAGGGCGGCGGTGCTCGGCGCCCTGACGGCCCCGCCGCCGCCCCGCGCCCGGCCCCGGGCCGGCCCCGCCGCCATGGCCAGTGACAGCGGCGGGCCCGGAGGGCCGAGCGCGAGCGAGCGAGACCGGCAGTACTGCGAGCTGTGCGGGAAGATGGAGAACCTGCTGCGCTGCGGCCGCTGCCGCAGCTCCTTTTACTGCTGCAAGGAGCACCAGCGCCAGGACTGGAAGAAGCACAAGCTCGTGTGCCAGGGCGGCGACCCCATCGGCCCCGCTGCTGCCCCGCGCGCGCAGCCCGGCCCCGCGCCGCCCGCCGCCGCGCCTCCGACGCGGGCCGGGGCCGCCGCCGGGAACGCCGGGGCGCGGGCCGGGAAGGCGGCGGGGCAGCGCCGGTGCAGCGCCGAGGCCGCGCGCGCGCCGGCCCCCGGGGACGCGGCCCAGGCCCGGGGCCCCCGCGGCGCGGCTGAGCGTGGCCAGGAGGAGCCGCCCGCTCGGCGGTCGCCGTGTCCTGAGCGGGCCAGCCTGTGCCCAGCGGGCAGCTCGCCCGGAGAGGCGCTGAGCCCCGGCGGCGGCCTGCGGCCCAACGGGCAGACCAAGCCGCTGCCCGCGCTGAAGCTGGCGCTGGAGTACATCGTGCCGTGCATGAACAAGCACGGCATCTGCGTGGTGGACGACTTCCTGGGCAGGGAGACTGGGCAGCTGATAGGCGACGAGGTGCGCGCACTGCACGACACCGGCAAGTTCACGGACGGGCAGCTGGTCAGCCAGAAGAGCGACTCGTCCAAGGACATCCGGGGTGACAAAATCACCTGAATCGAGGGCAAGGAGGCCGGCTGCGAGACCATCGGGCTGCTCATGAGCAGCATGGACGACCTGATCCGCCACTGCAACGGCAAGCTGGGCAACTACAAGATCAATGGCCGGACGAAAGCCATGGTTGCTTGTTACCCCGGCAACGGGACAGGTTACGTGCGGCACGTTGATAACCCAAACGGAGATGGAAGATGTGTGACGTGCATATACTATCTGAATAAAGACTGGGACGCCAAGGTAAGTGGAGGGATACTTCGAATTTTCCCAGAAGGCAAAGCCCAGTTTGCTGACATTGAACCCAAATTTGATAGACTGCTGTTTTTCTGGTCTGACCGTCGTAACCCTCATGAAGTACAACCAGCATATGCTACAAGGTACGCAATAACTGTTTGGTATTTTGATGCAGATGAGCGAGCTCGAGCTAAAGTAAAATATCTAACAGGTGAAAAGGGCGTGCGGGTTGAGCTCAACAAGCCCTCCGACCCCGTAGGCAAGGATGTCTAGGCCGCCCTTGACCAGCAGCACCCTTGTCACCACGCGGCTTTGATGAGTGGAAGGGGAGGACCGCAGACAAGCAGCGGACCGCCTGAGGACAAGCAGCTCCCCTGAGCTTCGTGGGGCAGGAGCCTTTGCTGATCTGAACTCACGCCTGCGGCTGCCGCCATAGGGAGCACTCCAAGACTGTCGCTTCCCCACCTGACGTGAACAAGTGCCCTACGTGGAATTTTCATTCTTGTATTTTGCCAGATCTATCATCTAGCTGAGTTCATTTCATCTTTCTCTTTTTTATATCAAGTTTGATTTTGGGGTAATTTTTGTATGATTAGGTACAATTTATCAAAACTGAAATGAGAAAAAAATTACAGTATTATTCCTCAAAATAACATCAATCTATTTTTGTAAACCTCTTCGTACTATTAAATTTTGCCCTAAAAGGCCTCTCACGATAATTGTCGAGTGACTGAGAGTCGGTTTCTTTGGGCTGGAAACAAGGGAAGGAGCACTGTAGTTGCAGCCGGAAGCCCAGACTGCCTTCTTGTCTGATCTGAACTCTGAGACCCTGCTGTGGCGCGTCCGTCGTCTCTGTCCATGTGAAACCTGACCGTGAAGCGGTTGCCAGTGACTACCAAGTAACCTTGAGTCCCCGTCTTACCAGAAAAAGTGCACAATAGGAAGGGTTTATCTTTTCACTTATTTTTTTTTTCAGAAACAAAAGTGACTAGCACTAAAGGACGTGAGGGTGTCCCGAGCTTCAGGTTCCCAAAATAAAGGGCTCTCTTCTGCTCTCAGGCGTGTCCTGTAATCCTAGGTGACGTAATCCCATTTCTTCCTGGGCTCTCCTCAAATTGACTGTCCTTCTAAATTTATTGTTGCATCTCTCCCTGGCACTAGGGCTCATCTGACCTGCAGATGAGAACCTGGTTCTACTGAAGAGCACCAGGGGGGATAAGGATGCATCCAGGTGGACAGGTGTGGCTGCAGACTCCATCCACATTCCCCAAATGTCTCTGCCTCCTTACCAGCCCTGAAAGATGTAGGCTTAGCTTAGAAAAGCAGAGAACACAAAATCAGATATTTTTACGTTTCATGGGTTTTCTTTTTTTACTTTTTAGAAAAGAGGGACTATTACAAGATCACACAGGCTTCCCGAACCTATTAAAGACTGAGTTGGGATGGGTGTCATAGGCGTCATTTCCCTGGTCTTGAGCAAAGCCCAAAGGATGGTATCCCTATTTTGCATGAATTAGGTGTAAGACCTTGCACCCTTGGGTTTTCTATCTCTGTCCTTGATCTTCTTTGCCAAAATACAAGTATACAGAAATATTTCTGTACATTTCAACCTATGACAATTTCAGCATCTGTATAGTTTGTATTCAATTAGAGACCTTTTCTATGGAAAGCTCAGTAATTTTTATTAAAAGATTGCTATTGTTCATGTAAAACATGAAAAAAGTTGAGAGAAACTGACAGTGTAAACTTGGGGGACCAGATGCTCAGAGCTGTGACCTCACGCAGCAGGACTCGCAGGAGAAAGGGTGGTGCTTTCCTCTCCCAGGCTCAGTCCTTTCCCGCCCTCTCCTCTACTCCAGATGATCAACGGCGCCTCTCCAGCAAGTGCCCATGCCGGCCTGGGTGTTCGAGACTTGGCATCCAGCCTGCAGCGCCCTGCTCCACCTCCAGCCCGGCTCACAAGCACTGTTATGCAGCGTTGGCAGGAACTGCTCTGTGTTGGTGGAAGGCTTGTTGGATCCTCAAGACGTACAGCAATAGCCTTTTAATTTGGGAGCGCTGTTGTCCTTCAGATGGCTACCTCTGCAGATGTACAAAGTATCAGATTCTACTGTCTATGGGTTGTGCTTGCCAGACAGGTCTTAAATTGTATATTTTTTGGAGAGGTTTATATACTTTCTTGGTGATACATTGTGAAAAGATCAAGAAATCAGCATAGCCATTTCTTTAATATCCATTTAAAATCTATTCATTTCATGTTAGTGGGACTGTTAACTTGTCACCAAGTAGGACTCTATTTAAAACTCTTTGTGGCCTATATGTGTTAATTCTGGTTAAAGATAAAGCTTCATAATGCTGTTTTTTCAACACATTAACCAGCTGTAAAACACAGACCTTTAGCAATAGCAGGCAAAGAATTTCAGGATAGACTACAAAGTCATGTAATTTGAAAAGCAGTGTTTCATTATGAAAGAACGCTGGAGTTGCTTGTAAAGCTAATCTAATTAAAAAGATGTATAAATGTTCTTGAAAAAAAAATAAAGGGTCAACAAATTGAAGCAAGAAAAAACTCACTTGAAAATATCAGAAAATAAAAGAAGCATAGCAAACATTGTATTGTAGCTAGCAAGCAAGCAGGCAAGGCTTGCCTAAAAAGCTTGCTGGTGGCTCCTTTTGTTTCCCTTTGATTTATAGCCTCATGCCTTTAATCTAATTACATTGAACTGAGTTACAAGTACAGTTGCCTGTTTGATTAAAAATATAATACATTCATATGAAAGGTTAATGAAATGAATTTTCCCTCCATTCAATTCATTCAAAATTGTCCTACAATCAGTGGTTACTATTGGAATAGAGATTAAATATTCACATTCATAATTTTTTTGTGTTGTGACTGATTTTCCTTCATTTCTGCCTCCATAGGTTAAATTTTATAAGTATAAGTATTCCCACACAGAAAGCTGGGTTAGTGTTTAATTGCACACCATTAGTTCTTTTATCAAAGAGGTAGGGTGGAATAGTGGAAGGAGAGAAGATTTCCAGCAGGATTGTGTCCCTTCATAGCTGTATGATTTGAGGCACATTTCATAACTTTCTCTTTTGCAATGGTCATCATAAGAACTTCTTGCAGGGTGGTATAAGGGTCATTGATAAACTATGGAAAGAACCCAGCACTATGTCTGCCTAGAGTAGCTGTTCAATAAACTACAACATAGAAAGGCTTGGTAAAATAAATAAGTACATTTATGGAGTAAAACAGGATAACTTATACTGATATTACTTATATGGCAGTACTGGGTTCCTTTGGATGCTAAAATTTGTGTCAGGTTTGGATCTCAGAAAATCCTGAAATAATTCTAATAATAAGTGTAGCAGGATAAAGTTTCTGAAAGGAAGGGGAGTTTCATATTTCTACAGATAGATTTGTGGTCTTACACTTTCCACCAGCCCTTTCCTTTTTTTCTGCCCAGGCCAAAGCACCTTATTTAACTTGAGTTTAATGTTTGTTTCAAATAGTGAACCTACTAGGTCACTGAAAACTTTTCAATCAACAGAGTGTAAACATTTATGAAAGTTTTGCTTCAAATGTATTATGTACTTTACAGTTTTTTGAAACAGATGATGACATATGTACATGAACTATATCCTCAGTGATTTATGGTGATTGGTATGATCATTAATTTTTGGTGCCTCATTTCATCAGCCTATGGTTCATTTTAGAAAATATGATTGGTAATGTGCAAACTGGGAAGCAGATGAGCCATCTGACCAAATAGTGAATGCCCAATTGCAAGTGACACTGTTAGCAAGACACTAGGCACAGCTGTGTATTTGTGAAGTGCTAGTTTCATGTCTTCCATTTTACATCAGTTAGCAGCCATCATCACAACCCACTGAGTTCATGTTAGCATCCTTTCTGTATGTGGAAATGAAACATTAGATTTGGTGCGGTCAAGTGACCTGGTAAGAGGTGTGCAGCTATGGAGAGACTAGGGTAGGCTCCCCTTCAGCCTTAGATGTTTTTCCTCTTTAACCACAGCTGTCTTGGTACTAATGTGTGTGGGTCCAGATGAGATGTTCTGCAGTTACCTGTTCAGCTTCTTCCCATTTAGATATGTGTTCATAGGCTTATTGTTACAGGAAGACCGAACTCTCCACTGCACTATCAAATACAGTAGCTACTGGCCACAGTGGCTCTTTAATTTATGTAATCAAAATAAAACTTAAAATTTAGTTTCTTAGTCACATCAGTCAAATTTCTAGTGCTCACTGGCTACAGGAGATCAGATATGCCTATAATATGTAAAAATAATAACTTTCATCATAGCTAGTATGTGTATATGTACAGTTTGCTCATGATTGGCATCTGTTTCATGTAATACAGTCTTTTATTTATCCACACACACTGCATTCCTGCATAAGTATATGAAAGTCAACTACGATATGCTGAAAATATCAAATGGAAGACATGTGTTCAGCAAGTGAGAAGTGTTAATCCCAGACAACTAAAATTATAATCTCAAATCATACCTTTCTTTTTTAAAATCATTTTTCACCTATTCTCTAATTTTATCTTTTCCATCACAATTAAGCTTCATTGTTTGTGTACATACAATGATTCCAAAGGTTTTTTTGGTTTTGACATTCTATAATTTTTCTCATTTTTGACCCCACTTGTGTTAAATTACAGATTAATCCTGTCACTTTTCAAAAACTAGAAGCAGCATTTCTATTCATTTTAAAAATAAGATAATAGGAAATTTAATAAAGAGTTATGTGATTTAAAAACATTATCAGAAAAACTGATGATACTGTGGAAAGTTTAGGCTGACTACAGGTATACCATCGTGTTCTAGTTAGAGGTAATTATTCTCTGGGAAACATTTAAAAAGTTGAAATTCATTCTGTAAAATGCAGGTTGGGAATATTTATGTATAACATCTAAAATTACAGATTAAATTCAAATCAAAAGGCAAATAATTTGCAAAAGCTGGCACTAAATTAGCAGATTATACATTGAATATTTAATACACACTCTTAACCCTCTCTCTCTCTCTCTCTCTCTCTCTCTCTCACTCTCTCTCTCTCTCTCTCTGTGTGTGTGTGTGTACACGATCTCACATTGTATGTATAGTTACATATTTAGTCTGCCCATGTCCCTGTGGGTAGAGTAGTTTTATTTATTATTCATTGGACCAGAGGACAGTAGATTTTTAGATTATAGCTGGGTTTAGAGACATTCTGGAATGGAGTGTTGGACAAGAAGACTTAAAGATCTTGCGTTATTTTCAGGGTACTGGTAAGGTTCCGAGTTTGCAATTGTAAATGATTTGTCTTTGAGTGTTTTTGCTGCAACCCTGAGGACATCCACTTAATAAAAACCAAATGCTAATAATACAACTTTAACAGGCTATAAATACTTTAGTCATCATTACCTTTTTGTTACTGCTGAAATATATTGCAGCAACCATTACTCTTAGTTAGAATTTACTGCAGCTGGTAGTCAAGACATTTATAGGTTTCATACTTTTTCCCACTAGACTATGAGGGTGTGAGTCCTGCCTTTTGTTTCTTTGTCCTGTGTGTTAGAGTGCCTGACATGGGAGATTTTAGGGAATGGCAATTGAAGGGAGGAAGAAAGCAATGGAAAATTATTCTCATAATCCAGTTGCCTTTTTTTATTTGTAAGATCACTAGTGGCATGCATGGAATAATCACTGTGGTTTCTTTTTGGTGAACAAGAATGAAAAATAAATAAATGAATGACCATAGCACACTTGCAGATCTAGGCATCCCACCTTATTCTTGAGTGTCACCTGCTATCTGCAAGTGTCTCCTTTCAGGCTGAAGTTTCAATTGAGAACTGCTGTTGTCAGGGTTCAGTTATTCTCAGTAGTTAAACCATATTGTTCTTCCTTTTCCCTCTGTGACATTACCAGTGCCCACATGTGGGGTGTGTGTGTGTGTGGTGGGCTACTGATGCAGGAGTGTACATAACTTAAGATTGACTGGGCACCAGCAATTCAGTACTGCCTCAAAGACTCCAACTTCCAGTGGCATGCTGCACAGATACTGCAACTGCTGTCTTAAGTGATCAAAATTTGCCCTTCTCCCAAATGAAGTGGCTTCCTGTGAAAGATGTAATGATAAGAGCCACATTAATAGCAGAAACCAGTAAGTAGGGAGCTGATAGGCTGGAGGATGTCAAGACAATTCTCTTGAAGCTCTCAATCTCAGCACATCTTAACCTCAGCTGTCAATCTCAGCACATCTTAACCTTGGTTTGGGAGGAAGCTGGCAGAGGATCCTGGTGGCTGCTTTGTCTCCGAAGACTTGATAACACCAGTAACTTTTAGTGCGGTGGTTTAAATTTGTCTGGAAGCCTTATAACAATGAGGGGCCTTGGTTCATTTTTCTCCCTGGTTGAAGCAAGAGGAGAAATAAATGAATCAATGATAGGGATTAAATAATATTTTTTGAATACCAAATTATTTATTTGAATCCACTTATGTTCTTTTAGCGTATAACTGTGTTCTCATCAAGATTCTTTTCTCATTGACTAATAATCAAAATAGCTTATTTAATCAAATACTTACTCTGTGTCAGCTAATGTACTGAGTTCTCTTATTCTGTCACCATAATTCACAATCTAGGTTTTATCAGCAACAACTTGAATTCCACAGTGGTTTATCTCTCAATTACAGACAAGTAATTTTATTCAACATTTGTTTGTGCATATAATGAATAAAGCATGAGGATAGTTGGGAGAGCTTCATGGAGTCAGGAGTGGGGCTTGTCAGATCCTTAAGGGGACACAGCTGGGCTTTTGATGGGTGAGCTCTTCTGAAGCTGGATTGGGGGACCCAGGGAGGGCATAGGAAAGCCTTACATAAACTATAGTTTTGAGTTTAAACATAGTGTGTGTTACTTTGGGGATTTATAGAAACCGTCAAAAATGTGAAAAGAAAGGGATGAATGAAAAAGTGTCTGTAAATACATTAAATATTAAATTAAAGACTGAGACCAGTGAAACAAACTGATCTTGTGAATTATCAATTAAAGTGCCTTTATAGGTTATTGTCTTAATAGAGTCTTAACAGCTGCTAGTAGTTTAAACTAATAGAGGCCTGAATAGCCTGCAATAATTTGAATATTCATTGCATTTATAAATTGCTTCTTTTTTTTTTTAAAGATAGAGTGAGAGAGGGAGGGAGCGAGAGAGAGAATTTTTAATACTTATTTTTTAGTTTTCGGTGGACACAACATCTTTGTTTGTATGTGGCGCTGAGGATCGAACCCGGGCCGCACGCATGCCAGGCGAGTGCGCTACCGCTTGAGCCACATCCCCAGCCTATAAATTGCTTCTTAATGGGAGTCCTGATTAGTGTTGCCTTGCTTGAATTACTTTAAGGGTTGTTATAAAGATGGAATGAGTAAATAAATTTTGCAAATTTGAAAATTGCTTGCTCTCTCATTCTCTGTGTGCATGTATATGTGCTAAGCTTATTAAGTTGTAGTTTTAAGGGTTTTAAACTTCATTTATACCCCATGAGTACAAATAGTGAAAAGGTCTCAAGCATATTTGGCTGAAAAAGGTTAAGTTTGTGTCATAAAGGGTGTTATATAAGAGGGGCTGAGTTTGTTGCTCAGTGGTAGAGCACTTGCCTGGCATGTGTGAATTTGGTCCTCAGCACCACATAAAAATAAATAAATAAGTAAAGGTATTGTGTTTGTTTACAATTAAAAAATATTTAAAAGAGTATTTTAAGAGTATTTAGGTAAAATATGAAGCCAACTATTTTAGGAACAGACGTTGTCTTATAAGCAATGAATGCATTAATAATATGTCATTTGCATGCATTATTTAATTTGCCACAGGGTCCTTTGCTGGTTACATACTGTAACATCTTGTCCATATACTTGGTTTTACTCTGTGTGCTTGAAAACAAACTGCAATTTCTTAAAAACTATTGTAAAATTCAAATATTTAAAATCTCAGTTTATTTTTTTTTTAATTCATTGGTCCTTTCTTCAGTTAGCTAAAAGGGGGAATGTTTTCCTATCATCGCAGATGATTATTACTAGTTTTAAAACTAATCCAGTTAAATGATACAAAGGACATTTTCTTTTCTTTTATTCTCATAAGTGATTTTTAAAAAATTTGTTCTTTTAAAATATACATGATGATAGAGTATATTTTGATATATTTACATGGAGTATAACATTGTAATTAGGTCCCATTTTTATATTTGTGTATGATTTGGGGAATACTGGTCATGAATTGATATAGGAATATAGGAAAGTTATATCTGATTCATTCTGTCTTTTCTATTCCCATCCCTCCTCACATCTCTTCATTCCCTTTTGTCTAATCCAATGAATGTCTCTTCTTCCCTGCCCCCATTATTGAGTGTTAGCATCAACATTTCAGAGCAAACATTCAACATTTGCCTTTTGGGGACTGATTATTATACTTAGAATAATAGTTTGCAGATCCATCCATTTAATACAAAAGTCATAAAATAATTCTTTTTATGACTGAGTACTATTCCCTTGTGTATATGTACCACATTTTCTTTATCCAATCATCTGTTGAAGGGCACCTAGGTTGGCTCCATAGCTTGGCTATTGTGAATTAAGCTTCTATAGACATTGATATAGCTACATCACTGTAGTATACTGATTTTAAGTCCTTTGAGTATATGCTGAGGAATGACATAAATGGGTCAAATAGTGGTTCCATTCCAGGTTTTCTGAGGACTCTCCATACTGCTTCCCAAAGTGGTGCACCAATTTTCAGTCCCACCAGTAATGTGTGAGTGTGCCTTTCTCCCCACATCCTTTCCAGTTTTTATCATTAATGTATTCTTCATAATTACCATTCATCTGGAGAGAGATGGGATTCCATTATAATTTTAATTTGTATTTCTCTAATTGCTACAGATGTTGAACAATTTTTTCATATATTTTTTGATCATCTGTATCTGTTCTATGAAGTGCCTGTTCAGTTCCTTTGCCCATTTAATGATTGAGGGTTTTTTTGTTGTTGTTTTTGCATTTGTTTCTGGGTTTTTTTTTTTTTTGGTGTTGTTTGTATATCCTTGAGATTAATACTCTTTCTGAGCTGCAGATGGCAAAGATTTTCTGCCATTCTGTACGCTTTCTCTTCACATTCTTGATTGTTTCCTTTTATGTGAAGAAATTTTTTGTTTGATACCATCTCATTTATTGATTCTTAATTTTAATTCTTGTGCTATAGGAGTTTTGTTAAGTTAGTTGGTTCCTAAGCTGAAATGATGGAGGGTTGGGCCTGCATTTTCTTCTGTTAAGCACAGAGTCTCTGGTCTAATGCCTAGTTTGTGTTGAGTTACTTTTGAAGCACACACATTTTAGGTAACTTTTAAATACATGTTAAAATATGTAAGCATGTTATATTACTCAAAATTATCTTATATAGTAATCACAAGTTGACATTTTTATTTTGATTATATAAGGGAAAAATTAAGTTGAGTTCATCTCTCACTTATTATACTCAATGCCAGATACTTTGGAGATATATAAAGAACTCTTCTTGAAGAGCTTATGAAATTAAAGATGGAATAGGAACCATTTTTAAAATCTCCAAGAAACAACAAAAGCTATATGGGGAAAAATTACCAAGGAATGTGATGAAATTAATAAGTGTACCCAAAATAAAAAGATAAATGTTTCAAATGTGAGGATGCTCATATTTGATGATCTTAGAAGAAATCAGCTAGTTTGGTTATCAACCACCTGTCCTCTTTCTGGACCAAGCACATCCACCTCGGTTCCCAGTCCTGTTTGTTCTACTGTAGAACTCTAGTCACCCCTGCTGTCTAAATCTCACATTTTCCTCTGTTTCTAGGCATACTTTTGGCAGAGTTTTGCACTCTAGTATCTTGGACATCATGCCAGTGCCCTGGAAGCCTTCATATCTGGACTGACTCAAGACCCAAAGAGCCTCCAGCTTCTGATGGGGATGATAAAAGTAGCCATGAAATCTCCCATGAGAAGTAAATATGATGAAAGTACTTGGTCTGACCTTAATTTAAAGTCAAATATTTGTAACCTTCTAATATAATATACTCAGGTACAGGAAATTGATAAGATATAAAATTTGATGGGCTTAGAATGTAGCTCAGTGGTAGAGCAATTGCCTAGCCTGTGCCAGGGCCTAGGCTCAATCCCTAGTATGGAAGGATGAGAGGGGTGGTCTCATATATGCTACGATCTGACATCTTACACAAAGGAAGATCAAGACACACTGCCAGTCATTGATGTTTATGAGGCATAATAGTATGGAAGACCACTGGCCTGGACATAGAATATATTCTTAAATTTTTCATTAACTAACTATATGATTATGAGTTGACAGATCAATTTCTCCAGATTTTAGGATTGTTTAAATAATTTCTTCTATTTTTTGTATTTACGAGATTCTGTAATTCTAAACCACAAAACCTTTAGTAGTAAATCAATTGCTTCAGATGAACAATTATACCTTCTAAAATAAATAAGGGAAGATATTGGACATTCTTTTATTTCCTAAAACAAAATGTATACCCCACTAGAGGCAGTATCTAACATTTTGGGGAGGAGCATTAAGAGATTATTTTGAATTAAAAGGAGAGAGAGCAAAACAAGATGAATGTACAGTAGTTTACATTTATTTTTGCCTGTTATTTCTTTCTGTTATTGTAACTAGTTTTCTGGAAAAACAAGAGAATGGATTGAAAATAGTACTGTGAAGGTTAGAGTAGCTCTATGGCCCACACTAGATGGCTTAATTTTGAGGAACATTTTTTTTCCTTTTGTGGTGCTGGGATCAAACCTAAGGCCTTGCTCATGCTAGGAACATGCTCTACCACTGAGCAACACCCCCTATCATGGGAACATTGAATTTTGAGGAATGAGCTGTTGGGAATATATGTTGGGAATATACCAAAAGCACGTACTAGTTGTTGTCTTTGGCAATGGAGTCACTAAGATATATTCAGGGAATACAGAAGGCAGATAATAATCTCTGACCCTAATTAGGTTATATATAGCAGAGATCTGTTTTTGACTCAAAAATTATACATTTTTGAATTTTTCTTTGTTTTATTTTTTGTGAATTCTAATCAGTTATACTGTCAGCATTAGATTTTTGATTCATGGCATACAAATGGAGCAATACTTTTTATTTCTCTAGTTGTACATGATGTAGAATTGCACTACATGTGCAGTCATACATGTACCTACAGTAATAATGATTTTTATCTTATTCCACTATCTTTTTTACCCTCATGTCCCCTCTCTTTGTCTCCCTCCCCTTGGCTCAAAGTTCCTCCATTCTCCCCATACCCCTGCATTATGTATCACCATCCACTTATCAGAGAGAACCTTCAGCCTTTGGTTTTTTAGGATTGGCTTACTTCACTTAGAAAGATATTCTTCAACTCCATGCAGTTATGTGTAAATGCCATAATTTTTTTCTCTTTTAGTGCTGAGTAATATTCAGCATTTAATATTTTTAATTTTTTGTAGTTGTAGATGAACAGCATTCCTTTATTTGTTTCATATTGATGTTGAGAATCAACAATGAATCTTTATCCATTCATCTATTGAAGGACATCCAGGTTGGTTCCACAATTTAGCTCTTGTCAATTGAGCTGCTATAAACATTGATATGGCTGCAGTACTATAGTAAGTTGATTTTAAGTCCTTTGGATATAGACCGAGGAATGTGATAGCTGGGTCAAATGGTGGTTCTAGTCCAAGTTTTCTAAGTAATCTCCATACTGCTTTCAAGATTTTTTTGCATCAATTTTCAGTTCTACCAGCAATATATGAGTGTGCCTTTCCCCTTACATCCTTGCCAACACTTATTGGTGTTTGTATTCTGATAACTGCTATTCTGACTGGTATGAGATGAAATCTTAGAGGAGTTTTGATTTGCATTTCTCTAATTATTGGAGATATTGAACATTTTTCTATATATTTGTTGATGGAATGTATAGAACAATGGTACAGAATTGAAGACACAGAGACAAACCCACATACATAAAGCTATCTGATACTAGAGAAAGTCACCAAAACAAAGAGTAAAGATAGCCTCTTAAACAAATGGTTCTTAGAGAACTGGAAATTCATATGCAACAAAATGAAAATCAACCCCTGTCTCTCACCATGCAAAAAACTCAACTCAAAGTGGATCAAGGACCTAGGAATTAGTCCAGAGACCCTGTGCCTAATGAAGAAAAAGTAAGCCCAAATCTTGATCATGTTGTATTAGGCCTCACCTTCCATAACAAGACTCCTAAAGTGCAAGAAATAAAATCAAGAATTAATAAATTGGATGGACTCAAACTGAAAAAGTTTTTTTCTCAGCAAAAGAAACAATCAATGAGTTGGAGAGAGAGGTTACATTTTGGGAGCAAATTTTTGCCACACTCACATAAGATAGAGCACTAATCTCCAGGATGTATAAAGAACTCAAAAAACTTAACACCAAAGAAGTAAACAACACAATCAATAAATGTGCTAGGAAGATTTTTAAGGAAATGTAAGTTATGTTGACCTTCCTCAGTGTTGGTAATTAAATCTTCTATTTGACTTTGAGGACACAATTAAGTCATTTTAAGTGTTATAATTTTGATAGAACTTTTCCAATCCTGTTGGCTGAAATAGTTCCTTAGGAATGAAAAAGATACAGATCTTCTGCTGGCATTTTTCTGTTTCTTAACTAATAGAAAGAATGTTGGAGGGGGCAGGGTGTGGGGGAGTGGAGAAAGAGAGAAAGAGAATGCTTTGTAAAGATATAGTATTTGGGGCTGGGGCAGTAGTTCAGTTGAATAGCACTGGACTAGCATTTGTGAGCCCCTGGGTTTGATTCTCAACATCAATATGAAACAAATAAAGGGATGATGTTCATCTACAACTACAAAAAAATAAAAAGATTAAATTTTGAAGACCATAGTCTTCTGATTCTTTTTTGTTAATTTAAATAAAATTCACATATTATAACAGTCACCATGTTAAAATGTGAAATTAAGTGATTTTTGGTATATTTGCAGAGTTATGCAACCATCACAACTTTCTAATTCCACAAAATTTTCATCACCTCAGAAGGAAACTCTGTACCCATTGAACAATCATTCATTCCCCAGCTTCCTTATCTGGTTCTGGATGTTTCGTATGAATGAAATCATAATATGTGGCATTATGTATGCTTCTTGTAGTGTAATGTTTTCCTAGTCTCTTCATGTTGTAGCATTTAGCAGTACTTCACATATTTTTTGGCTGAGTAATATTTCATTGTATGGACATAGCACATTTTATTTATCCATTCATGAGTTGATTAGTGTTAGAATTGTTTCCACATTGGTACTATTAGGAATAATACTGCTATGAATATTAGCATGAATATTTCTGTAGACGTATTTTCATCCCCCAGAATATATGCTGAGGAATGGAATGACTGGGTCATTGCCAGAGGTACCCATTCTGCACTCAGGCCTGTGATCCATCATCATCCTGCCTGAGAAACTACCATATCTCACAGACAGAGGTCAATATCTCAACTTTCTTTGTTCCAGTCAAGAAAACTCACCAGCTTACAAACCCCAGAAACCTATCACTTAGTGCTAATTTGGGGGACTTATATTAGTATGGTGTCCTCACTTACCTGTCTGTGCCTTGTGTTTAGCTATAGTCAAGCCTCACCTGTGACATCCTCAGCTATGTGACAAAGATTAGGCAGTGATCTGAGTTTGGCTTTCTTTGCAATCCTTTTACCTATTCATCCTGACATGACAGCTCCTACTGCTTGTCCAGTTATTTTCCCAAAGCAATACTTCTTGATCCTTTTAATATATATATATATATATATATATATATATATATATATATATATATCATAATGTTTACTTAAAGAGCCTCCCCATAAGTCAGAGAGGCAACACTTACTGTACAAAGAGAATATCCCAAGGAATAGAGTGCCTGCCTTCAAGATGACTGCAGTGTTCCTGGTACAGGAATGGGTCTGAGGCAACAAAGCTGAGGAATGGACACCCTTCTCTTTCTGCTGGGTGTTTTGCATTCTGCTGCAGTTTCCTTTCCTTGCATTGCTGGACATGACCCCTCCACCACACCCTGGCTGGCCTGCTGATCACATTTTTTTTAATTTCTTTTTATTTTTTATTTTTTATTGGTTGTTCAAAACATTACAAAGCTCTTGACATATCATATTTCACACATTAGATTCAAGTGGGTTATGAACTCCCATTTTTACCCCAAATACAGATTGCAGAATCACATCGGTTACACATCCACATTTTTACATATTGCCATACTAGTGACTGTTGTATTCTGCTACCTTTCCTATCCTCTACTATCCCCCTCCCCTCCCCTCCCATCTTCTCTCTCTACCCCATCTACTGTAATTCATTTCTCTCCTTGTTTTTTTCTCATTCCCCTCACAACCTCTTATATGTAATTTTGTATAACAATGAGGGTCTCCTTCCATTTCCATGCAATTTCCCTTTTCTCTCCCTTTTCCTCCCACCTCATGTCTCTGTTTAATGTTAATCTTTTCCTCATGCTCTTCCTCCCTGCTCTGTTATTAGTTGCTCCCATTATATCAAAGAAGACATTTGGCATTTGTTTTTTAGGGATTGGCTAGCTTCACTTAGCATAATCTGTTCTAATGCCATCCATTTCCCTGTAAATTCCATGATTTTGTCATTTTTAGTGCTGCATAATACTCCACTGTGTATAAATGCCACATTTTTTTATCCATTCATCTATTGAAGGGCATCTGGGTTGGTTCTACAGTCTAGCTATTGTGAATTGTGCTGCTATGAACATCGATGTGGCAGTACCCCTGTAGTATGCTCTTTTAAGGTCTTCAGGGAATAGTCCAAGAAGGGTAATAGCTGGGTCAAATGGTGGTTCCATTCCCAGCTTTCCCAGGAATCTCCATACTGCTTTCCAAACTGGCTGCATATTCCTAATGTTTGATTTATTTTTATTCACAGCTTTTGTTTGATGCACACCTCATTGGATTGCTTACCAAAACCATTTAGATGTGTGTTCTTTCATACCCAAACCTGAACACATTTTTTTGTATCCCAATACTTCATATTGTGTGTATTGTTTGTTATATGAACCTAACCTACCTTTTTTTCCTTATATTAAGAAGTTCAAATCTACTTTGTTCTAGTGGAGCTATTTTGGTAAAATGTAAGCAATTTGGGTTCTGTTTAGGGAGTGAATTCAAGGGTTTGATGACTCAGTTTGAGCTTTATTTCATATCAGTAATACAGCCATTTATAATTTATCTGAATAAAATATTTCCTTTTTACTGTGTCTTAAGCCATCCCTACTCCCTTGTTTCGAAGAGAAAAAAAAATCTGCTTTGATCTCTGTATTTATGATTTTTTTCCCTTGGAAATCAATGGTTAACCACAAACGGGAACAAAGCTGTGTTCCAGAATCTACCATCAGAATCAGTATATTTGGCCTGAAGAAGTTAAGATTTTACATCTTGGGCTTTAGGCATCTTTAGGGTTGAAGAGGGCAAGATGAAGAGGGGGCAAAATGAGAGAAAAGTGAACCTCTGCACCTGTATTAATAAGGAGGGTCCATTTAGTCCAGTATTATTTTTTTACATACAATATAAGATCTTGTTTACAAATGACAAAAAAATCCACTTACCTTTAAAGAAAATAAAAGAAAAAGGTTTAAACTCCAGTGCTAGATGTCATATAGATAGGGCTAGGGTTTTCTTTGCAGTTGCTAGATGTAATCCCTTTAAGCCAGACATATGAATAAAAAGAAAAAAAAATGTTTACTAACTTCTGAGAAACACACACACACACACACACACACTCACACACATCCCACAAAATAGGCAAAACTGGTTCTACCTCTGGGCAATCTACATTTAAGGTTTATATCAAATATGATGACTGGGTTTTCTCATTTCCAAGTAAATGAATAAAATATCTGTGACAGAATCAGGCTTTCTTATCTTTAAACTGGGGCCAAGTAGCTTTATAATTAACTTTGTCTCTCATTTTAGGACCATTTCCATAGAGTATACAAGTTATTAATATTCCCACGTAGTAGAGTGACAGGGGACTCAACTTTAGGGCAGATATGGAAATCTTAAAAGCACTCTTTGGATGTATTTCTTTGTATAATTTTAAGAGATACTCACCAGCCCTTCCTCTAAGCAAATATATATTCCAAGCTGATGACACTCTACACACACTAAAGCATTCACCATATATGTTTTAACAAGATGTGATTAGAGAAGGGGTCGCACATGTGAGGCACTGGGTTTGATCCTCCACACACATAAAAAAATAAAGATATTGTGTCCATCATATAAAAAATCATTTAAATCAATATATCATAGATAGCAGCCATTCAGCCCATAGTGTAGTGTGGTTCATTGGCCTCATGATGACTTGTTTGGCCAGTGGCATAGCCACTATGGACTGCTATAGCCGTGTGCCCTTAGCTACTGTCACTCTTGTGGCAATTGTACTTCCCATCCTATAGAACAGCAGTGCCTTAGGGGACTTAGCCAAGGGTCTTGCACACATTTGAGTTTAACACTTGATGGAGGGAATTGAGCTCATCCACAAGTATTGGTTCAATGTGTTCCTTCTAAGTCAGCCTCCAGTTCTCATTGTATTTGAGGAAGTCAAAGCTCCCCACTTGACAAGGAGTCCCATGTATCTTTTCTATTTGGGCAAAACATGGTCTGTTTCTTCGAGGATTCCTCCCTTTTCTAGTGGAGTCTACCTCTTAACTGCTTAGCACTTCATGCAGGCAGCCACCATCCCATCCCTGCAAAGGCTATTTCCCTACACACTAAAGATGGGAGGGGTATTTAAAACCAGGAAGGCCCAGGTCCTCCTTTGAGGAATCCATCAGTTTGAGGCTTGATGAATCCATCAGTACAAGGCTTGTTACCAGGCCTATGGCTCTGGAAAGAATGAACTCACCCACTCCTCACTCTACAAATAGGAGTCCTCAGAAGGCCCCAGCCTCAAGATGAGGTCACCAAGTTCTGAGCCCTGAGAATTCCAGGAGTGGTGGTTGTGTAGTGGGTGACAGTTGATGTAACATGACATGAGCATGGTTGTCTTCCATCAGAGAATGGTCCCAACACAGAATTGTCTGTTTCCAACTTCATAAGGGGAACTCACAGAACATCCCCAAGGAAAGGGCCCTTACACCCTCAGGAGCTTATATTTATGTTGCTGGTTGTTAAGGAGCCATTTCTAGATAGCTTTTTTAGTGGGGAGTAGGACAAGGAGCACAGCAAACATTGGACAGCCCTGTCCTGAAGAAGTTTCTGACCAAGTTGTCAGGGAAAAAAAGCTGCTCAGAAGAACCATGTGGTCCAAACCTCCTTCTTTGGCTCCTACAATCTCTCTCTTGTTTCTTCAACAAGTGTCTCTTGGGAATCATCATGCCATGTGGGAGCTCTCTCTTATGGGATCCTGCATCTCTTTCCAGCTTCATCTCTCTTCCCATCCTTCGTACACCTTTCCCTTCTGGTCATGCCAGATTCCCCATCGACCTTTGTACCTGGGCTCAGACTGCTCCTTTACTCAGGACCGGCTCTCTCCAAATTTCCACCACTGAACACCTTATCCTCCCAGGTGGTCAACTCTCCATCTCTGAAGCAAATAGTCCTGTTAGTTGATTTCCCAGAACCACATTGTCTCCAGTTTGAGGAGACGTGGAGAGTTATTGAATCCAACTCCCATCAGATGCTTGAATACTGAGGTCAGAACTTCCCTACTCAGCAACCAGTCCCCCACCCAGCATTCATTTAACTGAGGGACTTGATTCATTTATGACCAGCTCAGTTAGGAAGTGATTAACATGAAAAGTGGTTTCACCAACCATCCTCACAGTTGCTACTTCTCTTTACTGAAATTTCCAGGTACAGTAAATTTTATCATAATCATATCCTTTGAGGTAGGCCTTATCCTCTTTTTCCCAATAAGGAAACTGAGGCTGAGGGTCTAATATTAAGTGACTACTCCATGTTCTACCAAAGAGCTGAACTTTTCAATGTGGATCATTGCTTTATTAGTAAATGTCTAATAAAGCCTAGGATAGCCTCCCAGGAGGGTGTACCACTGATCCTGGCTTGGCTCCTGGGAACAATTTAGTTACTCCCATTTCTTAAATTGCCAGAATGATCTTTTCAAGAATAGCTAATTCTATTCTGCTCAAACACATAGTGACTTCCCATCTCACTCAGATTTAAAACCATAATCCTTGACCAAGGCCTCCAAATCACTGAGCAATCTTACCAGCTACTCCAATACCTCTTTAGCCTCATTTCTACTGCTTTCTTCCTCACTCACTCATATAGAGTACAAGCAGGGTACACATGCTCCTGCTTCAGTGTGTTTGCACTTGCTATTCCCTCTTCCTGGAAAGCTGTTCTCTAAGATACTCATACAGATAATTTGCTCATTTCCTATAGGTTTCTGCTTGATTGGCCCCTTATCATCATCTCTCTTAGCCTGCTCTGTTTTTCAACATAACATGTATCATCACCTAACATATATTTATTTTTTGTTTGACTCCACTGGCATATAAGCACCTCAAATTAATGTAAAAAAGGATCGAAGAATTTCAGAAAGTGAGAACTCCTATGAAGATAATAAAGTAGGGAAAAATAAGAGGGCAAAATACAGTAAGGAAAGGATGATGCAATTCATAAATGAAGGTTGCTTTGAGGTCCTGACATGGGATGATGCAGAGGTAGACAGGGCTGATCTATACAGAGAAAACAAGTGCCAGGATTGTGAGCCAGTTATAGGCCAGCACCCCTAGAATTACTAATCCACTACTACATTGCAAGCAGCACAGAGAAGGGTGGATCTTCATGAGTATAGGTTTGACTGAGTGCAATTGGAGGCTCTGATTCTGCCTCAGGAGAGGTTTCAGTCAAATAAAACCTAAGGAAGACTTCCACACAATGCAAACCAATGAGGGCCTTGACAGAGGGTCCACTTATGCTGGGAGCACGTAACACAGATTTGATGTCACCGTGATCTCAGAAACTCACATGTGATTCCAGAGGTGAAAAAGATCATGTCATCTGGGTTGAGGAAGAGGGAGAGTGCATTCCAGGGACCAAAAAGAGCCTGAATAAAAACTTTTCACGACAATTCCTAGTGAATCTGGGAAGTAGTTTCATTTTGTTGGAGCTGCAATTAGATGTCAGGAAGCAGAAGGCAGCAAGGCTTTGGAACCAACTACCACATTGAAAAGTTCAGCTCTTTGGTAGAACTTGGAGTAGTTACTTAATATTAGACCCTCAGCTCCAGCTTCCTTATTGGGAAAATGAGGATAAGGCCTACCTCAAAGGATATGATTATGATAAAATTTACTGTACCTGGAAACCTCAGTTAGGAGAAGTAGCAGCTGTGAGGATGGTTGGTGAAACCACTTTTGATGCTAATCACCGACTGCTACAAGGGCCAAATGAACTTTCAAAGGAGCAAGCTCTGTGAGGACCCTCAGGTCCTGCCAGGTCTCCAGAGGAGGACTGGCACAGAGACTGCTTGTCTGGAGAAGGGAGGGTGTGAATCCAGGCATGCTTTTGGAAGTAGGAGGGCCATGGCACACATAAGGCAGCAAGAGCCTACAGGAAGGAGTTGGAGGGGTGAGCCCAACCTCTTAGTGGACTCAAGTCCACTACAGACACCTGCCATCAGAAGTTCTGTCAGAAATGAGAAGCAGTCTTTAAAAAAAAATAATCTTTAGGTTTTTTACCTCCTCTGCAGCTCAATGTGAAATAAGTGAAATGGCCAAGCACAGTAACCCCAAGGAGACCTAATTCTGCAGAGGAATCCTTCATATTCATAGTGACAGGTAGAGAATGAACACTTAGTACTTGCAGAGGGTGGTTACTGACAAATTGTTTTTCATCTCAGAATCTCTGAATCTTAGGTACAGTTTTTTTCATATACAATAGTTCTTAGAATAATGTGTACAGTTGTTATAAGGAATGGAAAAAAATAGTTCTTAGGTGCACAATCATTTAATGAGTTTGTGCACATCGGCTAAATTGGTTTTATTTTTCCTATGAATAAAGCATAGATTGCTATTCTGTCTGATAACATATTTCAGACAGATGCCTTGGGGGAAACAGCCTATGATCAGAGGATTCTCTAAGGACAAGTTGTTTTCTATTTAAATGTAGATGTCCAAGTCATAGAAGACATTTATAAGAAGATATTGAAAATTTGAATTTATTTATGTGGTTCAATGATATTGTATAAGATGATTTTTAACTAGAAATTAGAAATATTTCTAAGAATTTTGGTTCCTTGACATGAACCCTATGAGTTGTGGGAGTGTTGGAGAAAATTTGAAGGAAGCATTGTAACATCTTTCCTTTCTGTAGGAAGTTGTTTTAAAAAATCAAATAAAAACATATTTAGTCTGTCACTTTTGTACTTAAGAAACCATCTCTGGTAAAATCACAGTTACATTCAAAGTAACAATCACCTTCTTCCTTTACACAGCTGCAAAGTGCTGTGGAACTAATTGGTAATGGTGAAGCATGAACATGGAGTCCTAATAGATATTCCCCAAGAACTGAAATATGAAAGACTCTGAGAGTTGAGGACTTAATGTCTCTGAGCATACAGATTTACTTTACTTAATTAATTATTAGTTTATAATTGTTGCCAAACATTGAACCCAGGGCCTCACACATGCCAGGCCAGCATTCTACCACTGAGCCACAACTCCAGTCCCACATACAGGTTTTCATATACTGTTCCTCTGCTTACTGAAGATATATTTCAATGTGCTGATATGCTATTTCCTTCAAGGCTTAGAGCCAGAATAAAGCTGTGAGGAGGGGGCTTGTTATTGTTTCCTGGATTCTATGCCTTCTTTAATGTTGTCATTCTGAGCCTAGAATGTGTCTTTTATCTCCTCTGGCCTTATTTCATTTCATATGATTGAAATGATCAAGGGAGACTGTGTTAATTGCTTTTTATTTTCTTTTTAAGACTCTCGGTTCAATCTTTTAACATTGAGATGGTGAAAGGCCCAACTGCAGGAGAAATAAAACAGGTAATGGATGAAAATTAATTGGCATATTCCATGAAAACGTGTTCTGTGGAACAAATCTAAATGTAGAAAGAACAAACATTTTCTGGAAATATGAGGAAAAAGTGATTAATTATATGAACATGAGCAAACTTGTCTTTCTTGGTATCACTCTTACATAACTAGCATACTTGTATTTCATTCTTTCATTCCTGTTACCTATATCTAATATAAAACCACCAATACCCTATACTGGATTACTGCATTATCTTTCTAATAGATCTTCTGCTCCCATTTTTCCCTCTCTACATATTGTATCTTCACCAGCAGAGTCTTTTTTTTTTTTTTTTGATTTTTTTGTTGATCTTTTATTCTAAGAGTATCTAACCAAATTGCAGTCAACATGTACAAGCAATTGGGCTACAGTGTGTATAGGATGGTCATATAGGACAGTCAGAGTACTATTCAGCCAGCAACGGGGAGCCCGATGAGGATGCTTATGATATGAGGAAGGCACTTTCCAAGCACACAAAGAAATCCATCATACCAGGGCTGGGATTGTGGCTCAGTGGTAGAGCACTTGCCTAGCACAGCACCACATAAAAAAATAAATATGCAGAGCCAAACTTCAGTAAGGGGCACATTTGGTGACTGCAGTGAACACATGCCCTGCATAGGTTGGAAAAAAAAACATTAATTAAAAAAAAAAAAGAAATCCATCATACCATCACCTCATCCTGTGAGGCCTGAAGACATTGAATAACCATAGGCAGTGGTTCCAAATAGTTTATGGACAATATTATTTTCACTGGATGATCTTAGAGCACTATTAGGAGAAAAGTAATCATTTAGTCTTAAAGACTAAGTCTTAAGACTTTCTTAGTCTTAAAGACTAAGAAAACACAGGATATAAACATATTTTCAATCTGATTTCCATTTAGCAATATCACATGTCTTAAAAGCTGTTTGCTCTAATAAAATTCAATGAAGAAGGCAGCTAGGTCAGAAGGAAGCTTTCCACTATCATGATTCATAATGTCTACTATATGCCGGGAAGAGACTTACTCCAGCCTCTTAAATTCTGTGCCTGAGAACCACTGCTCTCTCTATATATATGGTATTGAACTGTTAATTAAAGCTTTAAAAGCATATATGAAATGTATAAATCTAAGATGTATAATAAAAATACATTGCTGGGGCTGGGGCTCAAGCGGTAGCGCGCTCGCCTGGCATGCACGCGGCCCGGGTTCAGTCCTCAGCACCACATACAAACATGTTGTGCCCGCCGATAACTAAAAAATTAAAAAAAAATATTAAAATTCTCTCTCTACCTCTCTCTTTAAAAAAAATACATTGATTCTATGAAAAAAATAAAAATCTAACCAAACCATAGCCTAATCATTGGTGGCCTATCACTAGTAACCCTTCTTAAAAAAAAAAAAAATCTCTGCTTCTAACATTTCTGATAGTCTATGTAGTTTCTTTTGGGTAATAACCTCATATTTGGGAAATAATTATTTTCTCAAATGGTTGTAGCACTATACACAAGGGCCATTCATTAGCACTGGGCATCCTGCTTGTTACTAGTGACCTCATGTCCTCCTTTATTAAATTGACACGATGTGGTCTAGGATTATTCATTTTTATATGCCTGGCACTTTGAACAATACTCATGTTTATAAATCTGTTACTGGAGTGCCCTAGCACCTTGAAAAATGAATTTCCAGGGGCTGGAGTTCTAGCTCGATGGCAGAGCACTTGCCTAGCATGCGTGAGGCACTGGGTTCAATCCCCAGCACCACATATAAATAAATGAAATAAAGGTATGCTCTCCACCTACAACTACAAAAAAAATTTTTTTAAATAAATAATTTTCTAGCTGAGCATGGAAGTGTATACCTGAAATCCCAGCAGCTCGGGAGGCTGAGGCAGGAGGACTGCGAGTTAAGACAGCCTCAGCACTTAGCAAGATCCTGTGTCTAAATAAATAAAACATAAAATAGGGATGGGATGTAACTCAGTGGCCAAGTGACCAAGTTCAATCCCTGGTTCCAAAAAAAGGAATTTCTATTTATATTACTGTTTAATGGGTGGGGGCTATATTTGTCAGCTTTTCAAAGAGGTCTGAATTCTGGTTTTGCCTGCTTTGAGTAACTGAGGACTTATCTACCCACTTGGTATTTACTAAGGACAAATCCTGTAATCATGAAATTACATAAAAAATCTGGACAAGGCATCTACTCTGATCCTTTTCTCACCCCCAGTGTTCAATATTAGGTGCCTTCCTAGTGTCAGGCTTGTATAAGATCTCCCAGTTGGTAATGGTGACAGAGGAAAAAAACCTAGCTCATGTTGTGACTGAAAAGCAAAGGGCAAAAGCGAACATAGCATTACATAAGATTAAATTTGTAGAAATTTCAAAACTATCAGCAAAGTTTAGGGTTTTTTTTTTATTATTTAACATGTTAAAAGAATTTAGTCAAAAAGACCAAAACCCATGTCATCATCAGACTCCTCGGATTCTTCTTTCTTTGCTTCCACTTTCTTCTCCTCAGCTGGGGCAGCTGCTGTGGAGGGTGCAGGACCTCCTGCCGGTGCTGCACCAGCTGCTGGAGCAGGCCCACCAGCCCCTACGTTGCAAATGAGGCTCCCAATGTTGACATTGGCCAGGGCCTTTGCAAACAAACCAGGCCAAAAAGGTTCAACATTTACACCAGCTGCTTTAATGAGGGCATTGATTTTATCCTCCGTGACGGTCACCTCGTCATCGTGCAGGATGAGGGCAGAGTAGATGCAGGCCAGCTCGGAAACAGAGGCCATGGTGCTGACTGTCGGGCGCGGTGCTAGTCGCCGGATGAAGTGAGGGCCTCACCCCAACGCGGCCTTAGCTTCTCGGAAGGACCGAGCACCTTGGCGGCACCTGAGGAAAGAAGACCCAGCAGAGTCTTTTTAAATTTTGCTTGCCTGATAGGGAAGCATAGCATACTGGTTCAAACATAGACTCCAGAACAAATCTGCCAGTTTTATTTTATCTTTTTTATTGGTTGTTCAAAACATTACAAAGCTCTTGACATATCATATTTCACAATCTGCCAGTTTTAAATCTTAGCTTTACCATCTATTAGTTGTCTGACATGAACAAATTTGTTAACTTTTTGAGCCTTAGTTTCCCTATTGTAAAATGGAGATAACAACAGTGCATACTTGAAATCCATTTGAGAATTAAACAATTTAACCTCTATAAAGCATTAGAATATTGAGGAATTTGGAGCCCGACCCCACCGAATGTAGATCGTAGCCAACTTTTTCTTCTATCAGACGGCATGTCTCTGATTTGATATCAAGCTCCTTGATCCATTTTGAATTCACTTTTGTGCATGGCGAGAGAAAGGGATTCAGTTTCATTTTGTTGCATATGGATTTCCAGTTTTCCCAGCACCATTTGTTGAAGATGCTATACTTCCTCCATTGCATGCTTTTAGCCCCTTTATCAAATATAAGATAGTTGTAGTTTTGTGGATTGGTTTCTGTGTCCTCTATTCTGTACCATTGGTCCACCTGCCTGTTTTGGTACCAGTACCATGCTGTTTTTGTTACTATTGCTCTGTAGTATAGTTTTTTTTTTTAGGTTTTTTTTTTTTTTATTTTGTTTTGTTTTGTTTTGTTTTAATTTTTTATTGTTGCCTGTTCAAAACATTACATAGTTCTTGATATATCATATTTCACACTTTGATTCAAGTGGGTTATGAGCTCCCATTTTTACCCCATATACAGATTGCAGAATCACATCAGTTACACATCCATTGATTTACATATTGCCATACTCGTGTCTGTTGTGTTTTGCTGCCTTTCCTATCCTCTACTATCCCCCCTCCCCTCCCCTCCCTACCAATCTTCTCTCTCTGCCCCTTCTACTGACATTAATTTGTCCCCCTTGTATTATTTGTCCCCTTCCCCTCACTTCCTCTTATATGTACTTTTGTATAACTCTGAGGGTCTCCTTCCATTTCCATGCAATTTCCCTTCTCTCTCCCTTTCCCTCCCACCTCTCATCCCTGTTTAATGTTAATCTTCTTCTCATGCTCTTTGACCCTACTCTGTTCTTAGTTACTCTCCTTATATCAAAGAAGACATTTGGCATTTGTTTTTTAGGGATTGGCTAGCTTCACTTACCATAATCTGCTCTAATGCCATCCATTTCCCTGTAAATTCTATGATTTTGTCATTTTTTAATGCAGAGTAATACTCCATTGTGTATAAATGCCACATTTTTTTTTTAATCCATTCATCTATTGAAGGGCATCTAGGTTGGTTCCACAGTCTTGCTATTGTGAATTGTGCTGCTATGAACATCGATGTAGCAGTGTCCCTGTAGCATGCTCTTTTTAGGTCTTTAGGGAACAGACCGAGAAGTGGAATAGCTGGGTCAAATGGTGGCTCCATTCCCAGCTTTCCAAGAAATCTCCATACTGCTTTCCAAATTGGCTGCACCAATTTGCAGTCCCACCAGCAATGTACAAGTGTACCCTTTTCCCCACATCCTCGCCAGCACTTGTTGTTGTTTGACTTCATAATGGCTGCCAATCTAACTGGAGTGAGATGGTATCTTAGGGTGGTTTTGATTTGCATTTCTCTGACTGCTAGAGATGGTGAGCACTTTCTCATGTACTTGTTGATTGATTGTATGTCCTCCTCTGAGAAGTGTCTGTTCAGGTCCTTGGCCCATTTGTTGATTGGATTGTTTGTTCTCTTATTGTCTAATTTTTTGAGTTCTTTGTATACTCTGGATATTAGGGCTCTATCTGAAGTGTGAGGAGTAAAGATTTGTTCCCAGGATGTAGGCTCCCTATTTACCTCTCTTATTGTTTCTTTTGCTGAGAAAAAACTTTTTAGTTTGAGTAAGTCCCATTTGTTGATTCTAGTTATTAACTTTTGTGCTATGGGTGTCCTATTGAGGAATTTGGAGCCCGACCCCACAGTATGTAGATCGTAGCCAACTTTTTCTTCTATCAGACGGCGTGTCTCTGATTTGATATCAAGCTCCTTGATCCATTTTGAATTCACTTTTGTGCATGGTGAGAGAAAGGGATTCAGTTTCATTTTGTTGCATATGGATTTCCAGTTTTCCCAGCACCATTTGTTGAAGATGCTATCCTTCCTCCATTGCATGCTTTTAGCCCCTTTATCAAATATAAGATAGTTGTAGTTTTGTGGATTGGTTTCTGTGTCCTCTATTCTGTACCATTGGTCCACCCGCCTGTTTTGGTACCAGTACCATGCTGTTTTTGTTACTATTGCTCTGTAGTAGAGTTTGAAGTCTGGTATCGCTATACCGCCTGATTCACACTTCCTGCTTCGCATTGTTTTTGCTATTCTGGGTCTTTTATTTTTCCATATGAATTTCATGATTGCTTTCTCTATTTCTACAAGAAATGCCGTTGGGATTTTGATTGGCATTGCATTAAACCAATAGAGAACTTTTGGTAATATCGCCATTTTGATAATGTTAGTTCTGCCTATCCATGAACAGGGTATATTTTTCCATCTTCTAAGATCTTCTTCTATTTCTCTCTTTAGGGTTCTGTAGTTTTCACTGTATAAGTCTTTCACCTCTTTTGTTAGGTTGATTCCCAAGTATTTTATTTTTTTTGAAGATATTGTGAATGGAGTGGTTGTCCTCATTTCCATTTCAGAGGATTTGTCGCTGATATACAGGAATGCCTTTGATTTATGCATGTTGATTTTATATCCTGCCACTTTGCTGAATTCATTTATTAGCTCTAATAGTTTCTTTGCAGACCCTTTTGGGTCTGCTACGTATAGAATCATGTCATCTGCAAATAGTGATAATTTAAGTGCTTCTTTTCCTATTTTGATGCCTTTAATTTCTTCTGTCTGTCTAATTGCTCTGGCCAGTGTTTCGAGAACTATGTTGAACAGAAGTGGTGAGAGAGGGCATCCCTGTCTTGTTCCAGATTTTAGAGGGAATGCCTTCAATTTTTCTCCATTCAGAATGATCCTAACCAGAGGCTTAGCATAGATTGCTTTTACAATATTGAGGTATGTTCCTGTTATCCCTAGTTTTTCTAGAGTTTTGAACATAAAGGGATGCTGTACTTTGTCGAATGCTTTTTCCGCATCTATCGAGATGATCATATGGTTCTTATTTTTAAGTCTATTGATGTGGTGAATAACATTTATTGATTTCCATATATTGAACCAGCCTTGCATCCCAGGGATGAATCCTACTTAATCATGGTGCACAATTTTTTTGATATGTTTTTGTATCCGATTCGCCATAATTTTATTGAGGATTTTTGCATCCAGGTTCATTAGAGATATTGGTCTGTAGTTTTCTTTCTTTGAAGTGTCTTTGTCTGGATTAGGTATCAGGGTGATGTTGGCCTCGTAGAATGAATTTGGAAGTTCTCCCTCTTTTTCTATTTCTTGAAGTAGCTTGAAAAGTATTGGTATTAGTTCCTCTTTAAAGGTTTTGTAAAACTCTGCTGTATACCCATCCGGTCCTGGGCTTTTCTTAGTTGGTAGTCTTTTGATGGTTTCTTCTATTTCCTCAATTGATATTGGTCTGCTTAGGTTGTCTATATCCTCCTGACTCAATCTGGGCAGATCATACGACTTAAGAAATTTATCTATGCCTTCACTGTCTTCTAATTTATTGGAGTATAAGGATTCAAAATAATTTTTGATTATCTTCTGTATTTCTGAAGTGTCTGTTGTGATATTGCCTTTTTCATCCAGTATGCTAGTAATTTGAGTTCTCTCTCTTCTTCTCTTCACTAGCATCGCTAAGGGTCTGTCGATTTTGTTTATTTTTTCAAAGAAACAACTTTTAGTTTTGTCAATTTTTTCAATTGTTTCTTTTGTTTCCATTTCATTAATTTCAGCTCTGATTTTAATTTTTTCTTGCCTTCTACTTCTTTTGCTGTTGTTTTGCTCTTCTTTTTCTAGGATTTTGAGATGAAGTATGAGATCATTTATTTGTTGGTTTTTTCTTTTTTTAAGGAATGAACTCCAAGGAATGAATTTTCCTCTTAGAACTGCTTTCAATGTGTCCCATAGATTCCGATATGTTGTGTCTGTGTTTTCATTAATCTCTAAGAATTTTTTTAATTTCCTCCTTGATGTCTTCTATATCCCATTGATCATTCAGTAACCTATTGTTCATTCTCCAAGTGATGTATTCTTTTTCCTTCCTTCTTTTATCGTTGATTTTCAGTTCCATTCCATTATGATCAGATAGGATGCATGGTATTATCTCTACTCCTTTATATTGTCTAAGACTTTCCCTGTGACATAATATATGATCTATTTTTGAGAAGGATCCATGTACTGCTGAGAAAAAAGTGTAACTGCTTGATGTTGGGTGGTATATTCTATATATGTCAATTAAGTCTAGGTTATTAATTGTGTTATTTAGTTCTATAGTTTCCTTATTCAACATTTGTTTGGAAGATCTGTCCAGTGGCGAGAGAGGTGTGTTGAAGTCTCCCATGATTATTGTATGGCGGTCTATTAGACTCTTGAACTTGAGAAGAGTTTGTTTGATGAACATAGCTCCATCATTGTTTGGGGCATATATATTTATGATTGTTATGTCTTGTTGGTGTATGGTTCCCTTGAGCAGTATGTAGTGTCCCTCTTTATCCCTTTTGATTAACTTTGGCTTGAAATCTATTTTATTTGATATGAGTATGGACACTCCTGCTTGTTTCTGAATTCCATATGAGTGATATGATTTTTCCCAACCTTTCACCTTCAGCCTATGTATGTCTTTTCCTATCAAATGCGTCTCCTGTAGGCAGCATATTGTTGGGTCTTGTTTTGTGATCCATTCTACTAGCCTGTGTCTCTTGATTGGTGAGTTTAAGCCATTAACATTTAGGGTTATTATTGAGATATGGGTTGTTCTTCCAGCCATATTTGTTTATTTATGCTACTAAACATGGTTTGTTTTCCTCTTTGATTATTTTCCCCCCTTTACTGTCCTACCTGCCACTGTTGGTTTTCACTGTTATTTTCCATTTCCTCTTCCTGTAATGTTTTGCCAAGGATGTTTTGAAGAGATGGTTTTCTAGCTGCAAATTCTTTTAACTTTTGTTTATCGTGAAAGGTTTTAATTTCATTCTCCATCCTGAAGCTTAATTTCGCTGGAAACACAATTCTTGGTTGGAACCCATTTTCTTTCAGTGTTTGAAATATGTTATTCCAGGATCTTCTAGCTTTCAGAGTCTGTGTTGAAAGATCAGCTGTTATCCTGATTGGCTTACCCCTAAATGTGATCTGCTTCCTTTCTCTTGTAGCTTTTAAAATTCTCTCCTTATTCTGTATGTTGGGCATCTTCATTATAATGTGTCTAGGTGTGGGTCTCTTATGATTTTGCACATTCGGCGTCCTGTAGGCTTCTAGGATTTGGGATTCTGTCTCATTCTTCAAGTCTGGGAAGTTTTCTCATATTATTTCATTGAATAGATTGCTCATTCCTTTGGTTTGAAACTCTGTCCCTTCCTGTATCCCAATGACTCTTAAATTTGGTCTCTTGATGTTATCCCATATTTCTTGGATGTTCTGCTCATGGTTTCTTAACAGTCTTGCTGAGCTGTCTATGTTCTTTTCAAGTTGAAATACTTTATCTTCATTGTCTGATGTTCTATCATCTAAGTGTTCTACTCTGCTGGTAGTATTCTCCATTGAGTTTTTAAGTTGGTTTATTGCTTCCTGCATTTCTAGGATTTCTGATTGCTTGTTTTTTATAACCTCTATCTCCCTGTATAGTTGATCCTTTGCTTCCTGGATTTGTTTGCGTAATTCGTTGTCGAAGTGATCTTTCATTGTCTGATTTTGCTTTTTAATGTCTTCCTTGATACTCCAGATCATCTGAAGCATGTATATCCTGAATTCTTTATCTGACATTCCATCTGCTGCAGCTATTACCTCTTCTAACGTTGAGTTGACCTGCATTGCTTGTGGTCCTTTCTTTCCTTGTCTCTTCATACTGTTCGCGTTCCTTTCTACTTGGTGAAACTGTTGTGCTATTGAATTTTCCCCCTATATATTTATATTGGTCTTGTATAGTTGCAAAGTCTCGCTTGCAGGCGCGGTGGCGGCTCTGCCCCTCCTCCAATTGGGGCAATGTGCCTACCATGCCGGTAGGCCGCTGGTCCTGCTCTGCCGGTCGGTAGCAGGTCCGCCTACCTTGCAGGCGCAGGCGGCGGCTCTGTCCCTCTGTGGGCCGCTAGGCTTGTTCTGTCGGTGGTCGCAGTTCTGCCTACTTTGCAGGCGCAGGCAGCAGCACTGCCCCTCTGCAGGCCTCTGGGGCTGTTCTGCCAGTGGGTCGCGGGTCTGCCTATCTTGCAGGTGTGGGGGGGGCGGCTCTACCCTTCCTCAGGCAACTGGGCCTGTTCTGTCTTTCAGTTGCAGGTCTGGCCTGTTCTGATGGTGGTCACAGTTCCATCTACCTTGCAGGCACGGGGGGAGGGGGCGGCTCTGCCTCTCAGCTGGCTGCTGCTCCTCTTCTGCCGGTGGGTCGCAGGCCCGCCTACCTTGCAGGAGTGGTTGGCAGCTCTGTCCCGCCGCGGGCCACTGGGCCTTTTCTGTCGGTGGTCACAGTTCCGCCTACCTGGCAGACGCGGTGGGTGGGGGGCGGCTCTGCCCCTCAGAAGGCCGCTGGGCCTGCTCTGTGGGTGGTCACAGTTCTGTCTACCTTGCCGGCGCAGGGGGAGTGGGTGGCTCAGCCTCTCAGCAGGCCGCTGCTCCTCCTGTAGTAGAGTTTGAAGTCTGGTATCGCTATACCGCTTGATTCACACTTCCTGCTTCGCATTGTTTTTGCTATTCTGGGTCTATTATTTTTCCATATGAATTTCATGATTGCTTTATCTATTTCTATAAGAAATGCCGTTGGGATTTTGATTGGCATTGCATTAAACCTATAGAGAACTTTTGGTAATATCGCCATTTTGATGATGTTGGTTCTGCCTATCCATGAACAGGGTATATTTTTCCATCTTCTAAGATCTTCTTCTATTTCTCTCTTTAGGGTTCTGTAGTTTTCACTGTATAAGTCTTTCACCTCTTTTGTTAGGTTGATTCCCAAGTATTTTATTTTTTTTTGAAGATTTTGTGGATGGAGTGGTTGTCCTCATTTCCATTTCAGAGGATTTGTCGCTGATATACAGGAATGTCTTTGATTTATGCGTGTTGATTTTATATCCTGCCACTTTGCTGAATTCATTTATTAGCTCTAATAGTTTCTTTGTAGAGCCTTTTAGGTCTGCTAGGTATAGAATCCTCAATAGGACACCCATAGCACAAAAGTTAATAACTAGAATCAACAAATGGGACTTACTCAAACTAAAAAGTTTTTTCTCAGCAAAAGAAACAATAAGAGAGGTAAATAGGGAGCCTACACCCTGGGAACAAATCTTTACTCCTCACACTTCAGATAGAGCCCTAATATCCAGAGTATACAAAGAACTCAAAAAATTAGACAATAAGAGAACAAACAACCCAATCAACAAATTGGCCAAGGACCTGAACAGACACTTCTCAGAGGAGGACATACAGTCAATCAACAAGTACATGAAAAAATGCTCACCATCTCTAGCTGTCAGAGAAATGCAAATCAAAACCACCCTAAGATACCATCTCACTCCAGTAAGATTGGCAGCCATTATGAAGTCAAACAACAACAAGTGTTGGCGAGGATGTGGGGAAAAGTGTACACTTGTACATTGCTGGTGGGACTGCAAATTGGTGCAGCCAATTTGGAAAGCAGTATGGAGATTTCTTGGAAAGCTGGGAATGGAGCCACCATTTGACCCAGCTATTCCCCTTCTCGGTCTATTCCCTAAAGACCTAAAAAGAGCATGCTACAGGGACACTGCTACATCAATGTCCATAGCAGCACAATTCACAATAGCAAGACTGTGGAACCAACCTAGATGCCCTTCAATAGACGAATGGATAAAAAAAATGTGGCATTTATACACAATGGAGTATTACTCTGCATTATAAAATGACAAAATCATAGAATTTTCAGGGAAATGGATGGCATTAGAGCAGATTATGGTAAATGAAGCTAGCCAATCCCTAAAAAACAAATTCCAAATGTCTTCTTTGATATAAGGAGAGTAACTAAAATCAGAGTAGGGATGAAGAGCAGGAGAAGAAGATTAACATTTAACAGGGATGAGAGGTGGGAGGGAAAGGGAGAGAGAAGGGAAATTGCATGGAAATGGAAGGAGACCCTCAGGGTTATACAGTGGAGGGGGTAGAGAGAGAGCAGGGGAGGGGAGGGGAGAGGTGGGGAGGGGGGATGGTGGAGGATGGGAAAGGCAGCGGAGCACAACAGACACTAGTATGGCAATATGTAAATCAATGGATGTGTAACTGATGTGATTCTGCAATCTGTGTTTGGGGTGAAGGTGGGAGTTCATAACCCACTTGAATCAAAGTGTGGAATATGATATGTCAAGAAATTTGTAATGTTTCGAACAATCAACAATAAAAAATTTAAAAAAAAGCATTAGAATAATGTTTGGCAGAGAGTAAGGACTATAGTTATGTTCTTAAAAGAATCAAAATAAATATTTTGTTGGGAACCTGCTTGCAAATGTTACGTAACTTCTCATCACTTTCTTTCTTTCTTTCTCTCTTTCTTTCTTTCTTTCTTTCTTTCTTTCTTTCTTTCTTTCTTTCTTTCTTTCTTTCTTTCTTTTTGCATTCATAATCCTCCACTATTCCTTAACCTTCCACAGGAAGCTTACTGAACTCCTTTGTTTAAAGTTCTCATCATCTATTCTGCCTATTTGGCCACCATATGTGCCATGGTTTTCATTGCCACTTACATTTTCATGTCTGAGTCTTCTCTAAATAGACTTCAAGATGCTATTTTTAGGTATATTCACTAAGTATGAAAATAATAATAAAAGTAGCATACTCTGTCAGTGTTATGTCTAGTCCTTCATATGCCTTATTTCAATAATTTTTCATGATGGCTTTCTGAAGGCAGTATTGCTATCCTCACATTATAGTTGAGGATGCAGGAATTAGTCTCATAAATTTCACTGCTGATTCATAAACTTTGCTAATATAATAAATGAAATAAAAATGATTAGAATATGCTGTCCTTAAAATAAGACAATGTTTTGAATTGCTTTTTTTTATAAAAAAAAAGACAAAGTAACCTTGGGCTGCATTAGTTGAGTGGTTTTCTTAAGTTCTAGGAGCTAATGAATCCTTTTGTGTGCTATATTTTTGTTAGCTAGACTACACTTTAATTAGTATCTTAATTTGGGACTTGTGTGTGTGTGGTACCAGATATGAAACCCAAGGCCTAGCACATGCTAGATAAGTTTTCTACCAATGAGCCCTCATCCTGGGGCCTTATTATTTAAATGAGAATGTTGACAGAGCAGAACAATTCTAGGGTAGTATGACCCATTCTTGGATACCTGCTCACTCAGAGGTCACCTTGGTTATGATGTCTTTCCTGAATTCTATGCCCTCCTTAATGTTTTCATTCTGAGGCTAGAATGTGTCTTTTATATCCTCCTGCATTATTTCATTTCATCTGATTGAAATTATCAAGGGAGACTGTGTGGAAATAAAAAGTATATAGGCTCAGCTTCAGAGAACAGAAAAGACTTAGGTGGTCAGAAATAGAGAGGATGGCATTCAGTGAGAGCCAATAACATAAAAAGATACAGAAGACAAAAAAAACAATAGCAGTAAAAATATGGATACAGAGCATGTTTGTGGTATGCTAAGGGATTGCAAAAAAGCAAGATGCAGCATTGCATATGTACTATATCTATTTATACTATAAAAAGAAAAATGTTCTTAAGACATACTAGAAACAGATTTATCAAAAATAAAAACAGTGATTCTTTTATGCAACTAGACACATGTAGAAAAACAGATTTTCAGAACTGAGGAGTAAATAAAAACTAACCACAAAGGAATAAGTGCATCAACCCGCAAAGACAGTAGCAGTAAAGTAGACATGTCCTTATAATTTACAGTTTCTGCTTTAAGTATTACTAAGTAACTAAAGGTAATAAATAATAACTCAGCATTTTTTCCCAAGGGAGGCTGCATTTTAAGACAGTGGCACTGTTTCCAACACTCATAATAGTGTTAATCACTAGCAGGTCCTCATTACATAACTTTTAAAGAATGTAATTTCTGGAGTGGGAAATTGAAGCCACCTGAAAAGGCTGACTTGCAAGATAGATTGTTGTCCAATGATCTGGGTTTACAATATAAGTCATAAATATTCTCTGGGTACTTGGTGTACTTGCAGCAACCCAAAAACCAGCTGCCCTGAAAAGCAAATAGACTAATGTAAGACTGCAACATGAAGAAAGACTATCCATGACAGTTTTTGATTAGGAGCAACATTACCACTTAAATGGTTGAAAAATCCATCAGATATATTTGCTATTTAATATAAATGCACCAATACCACCACTGAGACCCCTAAAATATGAGTTCTCTTCAAAGCTTATCAAGGCCAAGGGAGTCATTGATTGGACTTCAATGAAGGAATAGGAGACAACATTCTCAAGTTTAAACAGAAGGTATTGTGGACAATAGAACTTAAATACTATTTTTTTAAATTCCAAATTCCTACATAATTGTGAGAAAATGAAAGCAAATCTCTTCTAAAGTATATTTTTAAAAGTACTGCAAATATTTAAATGTTCTCATAGAATAAATAAACCAATGACTAAATATTCACATTTTAAGTTTTTTGCATTACAGGTGGGATAGTAATAAAATTATTTTTCTGGACATATTTCCTCTGAGTATTTGCAATATTATTAAAATTATAATTGTAAGCAATTTCTTTTAGCAGGTCCTGAACACCAGGCACTAACTAGATCATGACCATGGCAGAGAAAATCTGGCTCTCCACCTAAAGGTGTTAAGGGTTCAGGTGGCAGGCAGGGATAGGAATGATAGGAACACTTGAGCAGACCAGTGAGACAGCAGAACAGAGTACTGGTGTTCAAAGGCATCCAAGCAAGGAATGTTGATGCAAGTCTTACTGTTTAGGGATTTCTCTAGGAGAAGAAGGCTGAGGAAGAATTCCAGGGAGATGAAACTGCTATAGAAAGGAATTTAATCCTGAAATACCAAAAGTCATTTATTTAATTAAGGTAAATTTACATAAGTGTGCCAAGTATGATTTAGAAAGATCCAATGAATTGAAATAACTTTGTCCATTTGCATTCCATGTCACAAATTCTAACAGAAATAGTATTGTATTGCAGAGAGTTTACCTGGCTGTGAGTTGTACCAGGATACATAGCCCAGAGTTGCTTGATTGATAGTGTGCAGCCACATTAGGTGCTAGGTGTGTACACTCTGTGGCATCTAACACTTTAATCTTGCCTCTTCCATACTAAGTTTTCCCACAGGAGTACATATGAAAAAAATCAATAATGTGAGATTAAGTAAATCTATAAACACTACACTTTTAAATTGATTCCATTCATTAATTTTCTGAGCCCTATTTTAATATATGCAGAGGAGTTTTGCAGAAATAAACAATAAATTTATTAGTGTCATTGGCCTTCATAAAGTAACTTCCACTACAAAGGTTCCAATATATTTTAAAAAATTATTTATTACCTGCAAATCCATGACTTAATTCTCTTTTAATGCTGAGTAATATTCCATTGTGATTATATGCCACATTTTTTATCTATTTATCTACTGAAGGGCATCTAGGTTGGTTCCACAGTTTAGCTATTGTGAATTGTTGCCACAGTCCCGCTGCAGCAAAATAACTGGGGGGTGACGAGCAACTTGTGTAACGCCAGCGAGCCATTAAGTGTGGAGATTCCTTATTGGTTGACTGCTGTATCGAGTTTATGTTAATTAGATAAGCTGTGTGGAATGTATAAATACCTCTCCTGTCCTACAATAAACGGCTTCCACTCTTGCTGTATCAACGTATACAAGTTATTTGTCACCCCCCAGTTATTTTGCTACAGCCGGACTGCAGCAAATTGTGCTGCTATAAACATTGATATGGCTGTGTCCATGTAGTATGCTGTTAAGTCCTTTGTGTGTAGACCCAGGAGTGGGATAGCTGGGTCAAATGCTGATTTTCCTAGGAATCTCCATACTACTTTCCAGATTGGCTGCCCAATTTGCAGTCCCACCAGCAATGTAAGAGTGAGCCTTTTCCCCACATCTTCACCAAATTTATTGTTGTTTGTATTCTTGATAGCTGCCATTCTGACTGGGGTGAGATGGTATCTTAAAGTAGTTTTGATTTGAATTTCTCTAATTGTTAGAGATGTTCAACATTTTTTTATTTATTAATTTATTGTATATAGTCTTGAGAGAAGTGTACAGTTTGTTGACCAATTTATTGATTGGGTTTTTTTTTTTTTTTTTTTTTTTTTGGTGTTAAGGTTTTTGAGTGTTTTATGTATCCTAGAGATTAGTGCTCTATCTGATGTGCTTGTGGTAAAGATTTGCTCCCATTTTGTAGGCTCTCTATTGACCTCACTGATTGTTTCTTTTTCTGAGAAGAAGCCTTTTGGATTGAGTCCATCTCATTTATTGATTCTTGATTTTAATTCTTACGCTATAGGAGTCTTATTAAGGAAGTTGGGGCCTAATCCCACATGATGGAGATTTGGGCCTACTTTTTCTTCCATTAGGCACAAGGTCTCTGGTTTAATTCCTAGGGCCTTGATCCATTTTGAGTTAAGTTTTGTGCATGGTGAGAGATAGTGGCTTAATTTCATTTGTTCCATATGGATTTCCAGTTTTCCCAACACCATTTGTTGAAGAAGCTATCTTTTCTCCAATGTAGGTTTTTGGTGCCTTTGTCTAACATAAGATTACTGTAATTATTTGGGTTAGTCTCTGTGTTCTCTGTTCTGTACCATTGGTCCACAGGTCTATTTTGATGCCAATACAATGCTGTTTTTGTTACTATTGCTCTGTAGTATAGTTTAAGGTCTGGAATAGTAATGCCACCAGCTTCACTCTTATTGCTAATGATTGCTTTGGCTATTCTGGGTCTCTCATTTTTCTAGATGAATTTCATGATTGTTTTTTTGTTGTTTTATTGGGATTTTAATTGGGATGGCATTGAACCTGTATAGTGCTTTTTGTAGTATGGTCATTTTGACAATATTAATTATTCCTATCCAAGAGTAAGGTAGAACTTTTTATCTTCTCAGGTCTTTCTTGTTTCTTTTTTAAAATATTTTCTAATTGAACTTTCTTTTTTAAAATTATTTTTTATTTATGTATGACAGCAGAATGCATCACAATTCTTATTACATATATAGAGCATATTTTTTATATCTCTGGTTGTATACAAAGCATATTCACACCAATTTGTGTCTTCATACATGCATTTTGGATAATAATGTTCTTCATGTTCCATCATCATTTCTAACCCCATGGCTACTTCCCCTTCCACTCCCACTCATCTGTTCTATCTAGATTTAGTCTGTTTCTTCTTTCATGCTCCCCCTCCCTAAACCACTATGAATCAGCCTCTGTATATCAGAGAAAATATTCAGCATTTGTTATTTTGTGATTGACTAATTTCACTTAAAATTATCTTCTCTAACTCTATTCATTTACCTGCAAATGCCATGATTTTCTTCTCTTTTCATGATAAGTAATGTTCCATTGTATATACATATCAAAGTTTCCATATCCATTCATCAACTGAACAGCATCTAGATTTGTTCCACAGTTTAGCTACTGTGAATTGTGCTGCTATAAACATTGACATGGCTGTGTCCCTGTACTATGCTGTTTTAAGTCCTTTAGGTATAGACCCAGGAATAGGATAGCTGGGTCAAATGGTGATTCCATTCCAAGTTTTCTAAGGAATCTTCATACTGCTTTCCATATTGGCTGCACCAATTTGCAGTCTCATCAGCAGTGTATGAGTGTACCGTTTTTTCCCCACATCCTCACTAACACTTATTGTTGTTTGTATTTTTGATAGCTACCAATCTCACTGGAGTGAGATGAAATCTTAGAGTGGTTTTGATTTGTATTTCTCTGATTGCTAGTGATGATGAACATTTTTTCACGTATTTTTGATTGATTTTATGTCATCTTTTGAGAATAGTATATTCAGTTCCTTGGGGCTTTTATAGATTAGGTTATATGTTTTTTTTTTTGGTGCTTGCTTAGCTTTTTGAGTTCTTTATATGCCCTAATGATTAGTGCTCTATATGATATATGACGGGTAAAGATTTTCTCCCAAAATGTAGACCCTCTATTCACCTCCCAGATTGTTTCTCTTTGTTGAGAAGGAACTTTTTAGTTTGATTCCATCCCACTTATTGATTCTTGATTTTAATTCTTGCACCACAGGAGTCTTATTAAGGAAGTTGGGGCATAATCCCACATGATAGAAATTATGGCCTTCTTTTTCTTATATTAGACTCAGGGTCTCTGGTTTTATTCCTAGGTCCTTGATCCACTTTGTGTTGAGTTTTTTGCATGGTGAGAGATGGGGGGTTAATTTTATTTTGTTCCATATGGATTTCCAGTTTTCCCAGTACCATTTGTTGAAGAGGCTATCTTTTCTCCAATGAATGTCTTGGGTGCCTTTGTCTAATATAACAAAATTGTAATTTTGTGGGTTAGTCTCTTTATCCTCAATTCTGTACCATTGGTCTACAAGTCTGCTTTGGTGCCAATACCATACTTTTTTTGTTTGTTTGTTTGTTTGTTTGTTTTTTACTGTTGCTCTGTAGTATACTTTAAGGTCTGGAATAGTAATGCCACCTGCTTCACTCTTCCTGCTAAGGATTGCTTTAGCTATTCTCAGTTCTCTTGTTTTTCCATATAATCTTTTTTTTTTTTTTTTTTTTTTTTTAGAATTTTAAACTCTTAGTAATTTTTATTTTTACCAAAAAAATGAGGAAGGAGTCAATTATGAGCTGTCACACAAGCATTCTATAGATTGGCAAATTTATGAATATGTAATTTTCACATTTTCTAGAAGTATGTATTTTATATTACAATGCTTCAGTGTGGACATAGTACATTTGTTTTGTTGTTGTTGTTGGACACTATACCTTTATCCATATAATCTTTATGACTGCTTTTTCTATTCCTATGTGTGATGCCATTGGGATTATGATTGAGATTGAATTGAATCTGTGTAGTGCTTTTGGTAGTATGGTTGTTTTGATAATATTAATTCTGGGTATCCAAGAGCAAGGTAGATCTTTTCATCTTCTAAGGTCTTCTTTCTTTCTTTTTTTAGAGTTCTGTAACTTTTATTATATAAATATTTCACCTCTTTCATTAAGTTGATTTCCAAGTATTTATTTATTTGAGACTATTGTAAATGGGATAGTTGTCTGCATTTCTCTTTCTGAGAATTTGTCACTGATACACTGAAAGACATTTGATTTATGAGTGTTGACTTTGGTATTTTGCTGAATTCATTTACTAGTTCTAGAAGTTTCCTAGTAGAACTTTTAGGGACTTCTAGATACAGAATTATACCACCAGGAAATAGTAGCAATTTGAATTCTTCTTTTCCTATGTGTATCATTTTAATTTCTTTCATCTGTCTAATTGCTCTGGCCAGTGTTTCAAGAAGTGTATTAAATAGAAGTGGTGAAAGAAAACACCCCTGTCTTGTTCCACTTTTTAGAGGGAATGCTTTTGATATTTTTCCATTTAGAATAATGTTGGCCCAGGGCTTAGAATTGATAGACTTTATGATGTTGAGATATGCTCCTGTTTTATTCCTTGTTTTTGTAGTGTTTTGAACATGAAGGGGTGCTGTAATTTGTCAAATGCTTTCTCTGCATCTATTGAGATGATCCTAAGATTCTTATCCTTAAGTCTATCGATGTGATGAATTACATTATTAATTTACATAAGTTGAACCAAACTTGCATTCCTGGGATGAATCCCACTTGATCATGATGCATAGTCTTTTTGATATGTTCTTGTATATCAGTTGCCCGAATTTTATTGAGAATTTTTGCAGTATGTTCATTCGAGATATTGGTCTAATGTGTCTTTTTGATGTATCTTTGCCTGGTTTTGGAATCAGGGTGATATTGGCCTCATAAAATGAGTTTGGAAATGCTCCCTCTTTTTCTATTTTCTGAAATAAACTGAAGAGTATTGATATTAGTTCTTCTTTAAAGATCTTGTAGAACTTGGCTGTGTATCCATCTGGTTCTGGGCTTTTCTTGGTTGGCAGAATTTTGATGGCATCATTTATTTTGTTGCTTGAAATTGATTTGTTTAAATTGTGTATATTATCTTCATTCAATTTGGGTAAACTATTTTGACTGTAGAAATTTGTAGATGCCTTCAGTATTTTCTATTTTATTAGAGTACAAGTTTTCAAAATAATTTCTAATTATCATATATATTTCTGTAGTGTGTGCTGTCAAATTTCTTTTGTAATTATGGATATTAGTAATTTAAGTTTCTTCCTCCTTCTCTTCATTAGCATTGCTAAGGGTCTGGCAATTTTATTTATGTTTTTAAAGAACTAACATTTTGTTTTATAATTTTTTTCAATTTTTTGTTTCATTTTTTATTGATTTCAGCTCTAATTTTAATTATTTCCTATCTTCTACTTCTTTTGGTGTTTATTTATTCTTCTTTCTCTAGGGCTTTGAGATGTAATGTTAAATCATTTATTTGTGGATTTTTTTTCTTCTTTGAAGGAATAAACTCCCAATTGAACTTTCCTTTTAGAATTGGTTTCATAGTGTCCCAAAGATTTCAATATGTTTTATCTGTGTTCTAATTTTTTAATCTGGTCCTTGATGTGTTCTGCAACCCATTGTTCATTCATTAGCATATTATTTAGTCTCCAGGTGCTGGAGTATCTTTAATTTCTTATTTTATCATGGATTTCTAATTTTATTCACTATGATTTGATAGAATACAGGGTAGTATCTCTTTTTATTATATTTGCTAAGAATTGCTTTGTACCATAATGTATAGTCTATTGTAAAATAGAATCCATAAACTCTGAGAAGAAAGTGTATTCTTTCGTGAAGTAGGAAATATTCTATATATGTGAGTTAAGTTTACGTTATTGATTTTATTATTAAATTCTATAATTTGTTTGTTCAGAATTTGTTTGGAATATCTATCTAGTGATGAAAGAGATGTGTTGTGTTAAAGTCACCCAAAATTATTGTGTTATGGTGTTTGTGACACTTCAACTTGAGAAGAGTTTGTTTAATAAATGTAGATGCTCCAGTGTTTGGGGAGTATATATTTATAATTTTTAAGTCTTCTTGGTGTAGGTTCCCTTGAGGAGATTGTCATGTTCTTCTTTATCCTTTTTGATTGACTTTAACTTGAAGTCTTTGTTATTTGATATGAGGATGGAAATACATGCTTGCTTCTGCAGTAAATGTGAGGGATATAATTTTCCCCAAACCTTCACCTTCAGTCCGTGGATGTCTTTTCCTGTGAGATGAGTCTCAGGGAGGCAGCATATTGTTAGGTCTCTATGATTTTTAATTTAATCTGCTAGTATATGCCTTTTGATTGGTGAGTTTAGGCCATTAACCTTCAAGGTTATTATCAACACATGATTTGTATTACCAGCAATTTTTCTTTATGTTTGGTATTTAACATTACTTGGTTTCTCTTCTGATTATATTTTCCTTAAGTGTAACACCTCCCTCTCCTGATTTACATCATTTGCTTTTTCTTTTCCTCTTCTTGAAATATTTTGTTGAGGATGTTCTGTAGTGCAGGCTTTTTAATTGTACATTCTTTTAGCTTTAGTTTATCATGAAAGGTTTTATTCATCATCACATGTAAAGCTTAGATTTGCTGGATATCAGATTCTTGGTTGGCATCCATTTTCTTCCAGAGTTTGGTATGTGTTGTTCCATGATTTCCTGGCTTTGAGGGTCAGGTTGAAAAATCTGCTGATATACAAATTGCTCTCCCTCTACATGGGATCTGATTCCTCTCTTTTGCAGCTTTTAAGATTCTATTCTTATTCTGTATGCTAGAATTTTCATTATAATGTGGCTTGGTGTAGATCTGTTGTAATTTTGTACATTTGCTGTCTTGTAAGCCTCTTGTATTTGGTTTTGCAATTTATTCTTTATGCTTAAAAAATTTTCTGATATTATCTCATTGGAGAGATTGTGCATTCCTTTGGTTTGAAACTCTGTGCCTTCCTCTATCCCAGTAACTCTTAGATTTGGTCTGTAGATGCTGTCCAATAATTATTGGATGTTCTGTTTATGGTTTCTTACTATCTGCACTGTGTGATCAAGTTTATTTTCCAGATTATATAATTTATCCTCATTATCTGATGTTCTTTCTTCCAAGTGATCTAATCTTTTGGTTATGTTTTATATTTAGTTTTATATTTGGTTTCTTGTATCCTTCATTTCAAGGATTCCTGACTGGTTTTTTCTTCAGAGTATCTATCTCCTTCTTGAATTGATCTTTTGCTACTTGTATTTGCTCTCTTATCTCTCTGATGAAATGAACAAATTTTGCCTGTATTTGCTTACTTAGGTCATTCTTTAATTCATATATTATTTTAATTATGAACCTTCTGAACAACTTCTCTGACATTTCATCACCCATTGTTCATGGATTCTGTTATAGTAGTATACTCTCATTTGTTAGGGGCACTTTCCTCCCTTGTTTTTTTATGTTGTCTATGTTTCTTTCTTTCTTGCATCATGGGTCTGAGATATTACAGTTTCTATAATATGTTCCTAGTACCCATGCAGATTGTCTGTACTTCATCTTGATGTTGGGCTTCCAGACTTTGCTGGTGTCTCTTAATGTATGCTACTGCATCTAAAGTGGTGGCAGCAATAGCTGGGGTAACGTGAGATAATAGTTGATGTTCCCCAAGATGAAAGCAATATCTTACAGAGACAGGGTGGAAAGGGTGGGCCCCACAATCTCATTGGGATGCCTGCTCTGAGATGCAGCTCATTCTATGTCCTGTCTGTTGTAAAAAGTTAGAGGCTACTGTGTGAAGAAGGCTATGGAGATGACTGCAGTGTCCCAAGATAAAAGTGGGTTAGGTTTAGGCTCCCAGGTGTGTGGTGGGACAAACTCTGGATCTGGGTTCTATGCAAGTTGGCGTGGGTGGATCTGGGTCAGGCCTAGGCTCCCAAAGTAGTCTGCTAGTCTAAAGAGGTGGTCCTGTGCCAGAGGATGGGCTCCAGTGGGTACCTGCCAATGGAGGGGTGGAGCAGGGCCTACTTTGAGTCTGGGTTCCTTGCAGGGCGATGTGGGTGTCTCTGCACCACCTAGCTTGACCTCTTAAGGTAGTCTCTTCTTTCATTTTTTGGAATACTATAGTTTTCATTGTATAGGTCTTTCACCTCTTTCATTCAGTTGATTCCCCAGGTTGCTTTTTTTTGTTTTGTTTTGTTTTGAGGCTATTGTAAATGGGGTGGGTTTCCTAGTTTTGCTTTTTGAGAATTTGTCACTGATGTAGAGAAATGCCTTTTATTTATGGTGTTGATTTTTATATTCAGCTACTTTGCTAAGTTCATTTATTAATTGCAAGAGGTTTCTGGTGGAATGTTTTGGGTCTCCTAGGTATACAATCATATCATCTGCAAAAAATGATAATTTGAGTTCTTCTTTTCCTATCTGTTTCTCTTTAAATTTCTTTCATCTGTGTAATTCCCATGGCTACTTTTAAGAACTACATTAAAATTAGTGAAAGAGGGCATCCTTGTCTTATTCAAGTTATTAGATGGAATGCTTTCAATTTTTTTTTCCATTTAGAATGTTGTCGGCCTGGGGCTTAGTATAGATACTCTTTACAATGTTGGGGTCTGTACTTGATATCCCTAGTTTTTCTATCATTTTGAACCATGAAGAGGTGCATTTTTTCAAATTCTTTCTCTGTATCTGTTTAGAATCTCCTATGATTATTATCTTTAGGTCTATTGATGTGGTGAATTACATTTATTTATTTCTGTATGTTGAACCAACCTTGCATCCCTGGGATAAACACTAATTGATCATGGTGCACTATCTTTTTGATATATTTTTGTATTCAATTTGCCAGAATTTTATTGAGAATTTTTGCATCTATATTCATTAGCCATATTGGTCTGAAGCTTTCTTTCTTTGCTGTGTCTTTGTCTGGTTTTGAAGTCAGGGTAATATTGGCCTCGTAGAATGTATTTGGAAGCATTCTCTCATTTTATATTTCATGAAATAGTTTGAGAAGCATTGGTGTAGTTCTTATTTAAATGTGTTGTAGAACTCAGCTGGGCATGTCTCCAAACCTGGTTTCTTGGTTGGTAGGCTACTGATGACATCTTCTATTTCCTTGCGTGAAATTGATGTGTTTAAATTGTGAATGGTGACGTTAAGTAGAGGAGCATCTACTAGGCATAGCTCAGGAGGCAGTTGAACATTTCTCATATGAACTGCTATGGGAGCTTTCTTTACAATCTACTGAAGAATGGCTATATAAATAAGTTAGTTAAGAAAAGAGGTGACACTGTTTCACACAGCATCACCTGTTAATCCTTTGGAAAAACAAGTTTTAACCATCAACACATAATCAAATCTTGCAGTCTCCCAAATACATTAGAAATATACAGTTAATCACAGCAAAATTTACAATCCAATTTTGCTCTAGTTGGAGCCAGATCTCTTTACATATTTGGACTAGTCATGTTTTCACCTTTTCTTTCTATATAAATGTTTCTATTTCTGGATCCAGGATGGTGGGCCAAAGGGAGGCATTCTGCATTGCTCCATGAACTGGGATGCAAGTAGTAAGAATACTGCTTCTGTTCAATCAATCTTCCTTCCTCCTGCACGCCTTAAGGGCTCCAGGCCTCAGCATCAGAGTAGGCCTCCCAACTACTTGCCCACACAGCACTACTGGGTTCCCCAGAGAGACCATCAGAGGTGGCAGCAGCATCCATGAAGAACTTTCGGCCACCCATTTAAGCAGAAAGCATTGATGTGGCTCCCATGGAGGACACCTGGCTGCTTCCCATGAGTAGAGACCAAGATCCCTGTGTGGACCTTCATCTACCTAAATGGGGCTCCCCTTGTTGCTGCCGTCTTGGGACTTAGCAGCAGTGGACTCAGACCCCTAGGTGCAGTAACCTGCCTGACCCTGGGAATTTCACACAGGCTCCCAAATCAGCTCACACTGTAAGCCACAGAGCTCATCGCTAAACTCATCATCCAACACCATCACCTGGCTCCCCCCACCCAACCCAACACTCCACTTCTGAAAGCAAGAGCCTCCAACTTGTGTCACTTTCATCACCATCTTCCAGGAACCTAGTTTCTAACACCCCCTCTCCCCAGCAGCAGCTAACCTGTCACAGTGGCACCCTGGTTACCTTCACCATCCTGAGGGCAGAGATACCAGCTAACAACAGATGACTCCACCTATTGGATGAGAAGGGAAGCAAGAAAGATAATGATCTCCAACCAAAACAAGCCTTGTGTCTTCCTTCAAGATTTTTTTCCCTCTCCCCACCTCACATCCCCAACATACGTAAAACCAAGTACTTTGCATGAATTAGAACTTTGAGGACTGGGACTCCTGAATAGTATGTTACAGTGGAGTTGTACACTCTTTTTATTCTTTTTTTCCCCATCAATTTCTGCTATGAAAACTTTTTTAAATTTTTCTTGATATATATGTGTGTTTGTTTTATGTACTCTCTTGTCTTCCCAGTTACTTTTCTACACAAATTTACTTCCTCTCCTTTCTTCTGCTACTAGTCTTCCTCTTTAGATTTCTCTTTCACACTTTCTAAGACATAACAACTCTATATATCCTCACCTCCTACCTCCTCAGTGTATCATCTAACTCCTCATCCACTCCTTTGTAACTGTAAACATTTTTACAAACCTACTGGCTATGTTGTAGATAATAATTGAATTCATGATATCTGTACATTGTGACCAAATATAAACATCTTATTAGCAAACATTGGTTTTCAGGATGTATATGGTTTATATTGGGATCTGATCACATTGTCCTTCACCTCAAAGGAGGTGATCCCTACAGGGGCACTGTAAGCCTGTAGGGTAAAAATGATAATGCCTAGGATCCACAGTTCTAGAAGGGAAGATACACCAGCAATATGAAAAGACAGGGAAGAAAGGGTCCAAAACAAATCAAGATACCACATTATTAGAATCCATGACCATCACAACAGAAGATATGACAGAATGAGTTCAGAATGTACATAATTAAAATGTTCTGCAAATTAAAGGACAATATAAAAGACTAAATACTGGCAGCAAAAGATCATTTTGACAAAGAGCTACATAAACAAAACAAATATTGGCAGCAAAAAATTACTTCAGTAGGGAGATAGAGATTCTAAAAAAATCATTGAAATAAAAGAAACAATAATCCAAATTTAAATTTAAAGAGTTCAATTGAATGCATCACCAACAAATTAGACCACTTGGAAGACAAGACCTCAGACAATGAAATTATGACCTCAGATATGAAGGACCTCAGATATGAAGCCATATATAATTTTGAAAAGAATGTAGATCACATAGTGTAAATAGTATGAAAACATGAGCAGCACATTCCAGAAATGAGGCATATACATTGAAAAAATCTGCAAGAAAAAGCTCTTCAATTTACAACTTCAAAGTATAAATATGAACATCCTCACACAATTAAACTTCAAGTTAGGATATTTTATGAAAATTAAAGAAATACTATTATTCTTAAGTTTCAAACACCTGGAACTGGTGCAATGAAGTGATTTTCGTGATCCTTAGGATGCAAGTAAGTGTGTCTTGTGGCTCTGGTGGTCACTTCAACCTGTATGCATGATGAAATCACAGTAAACCATATACACAGAGTTGTAAATCTCTGAATTTCTTATGTAATGTGAAAGTAATTGGGTAACTCTTTCAATCTTATAGGTAATAGCTAACTAAGCTGGAAAACAGATAAAGGCTCTAATTTAATTATGACCATAACTAAAAATGCTGTTATTTAAAATAATGTTTTTTCAATGTCTTGTTAGTTCAAAAGTAGTATATGTCCAGTAGAATTTGTACTTTAGAGTTTGGATTTTCCTTTGTCCTGAGCTAGCAATATACAGCACAACACCCTCTTGGTGGGGGCAGCAGCATTGAGTGGCAGCTCCCCATCAGTGACAGAATCATCTGGGGAAGCAAGCAGCACACTGCAGAGCACTGTGCTTCTAGGCACATGGTGTGGTGCATGAATTTTCAATTTGAGATGTTTTCATTTATGGTGGGCTTAAGAAGAGGAGCATCTATGATGCCAACCAGGCAGAGCTCGGGAGGCAGTTGAACATTTCTCATATGAATTGTTATGGGAACTTCCTTTACAATGTATGGAAGAATAGCAATTTAAATAAGTTAGCTAAGAAGAAAGGTGACACTGTGTGAAGGATTGTGGTCTGTTAATTTTTTGGAAAAACAAGTTTTAACCATCAAACTATAATCAAAACTTCCAGTCTCCCAAATACATTAGAAATATTACAGTAATCACAGCAAAATTGACAATCAAATTTCACTCTAGTGGGAGCCAGAGCTCTTTACATATTTGAACTTGACTTTTCACATTTTCTTGATATAAAATGTTTCTCTTTCTAAGGCATATCTACATTGACAAAATCTGCAAGAAAAAGCTCTTCAATGTACAACTTAAAGTATAAATATGAACATCTTCGTAAACTTAAGCTTCAAGTCATGATTTTTTAAATAATGGGCTGGTAAAAAATTCTTAAGTTCTAAACAGCTGGTGCTGGTGCAAGGAGGTGATTTCACTGATCATTAGGATGCAAGTGTGTCTGGTGGCTATTGTGGTGGTAATCACATCAACCTATAGGCATGATGAAATTACAGAGAACCACATACTCAGAGTTGTAGTGGACTGGTGTTGGAAATCTTGTTCTCAGCCTTTTGATGCAAATTCTTCTAAAGATGATTCATATTTTCTTCAGGTCTACTTTGTGCACTATGTAAAGAAACCATGAATAGTACTTTCTTTTCTATTTGTAAATTGCTTGAGGTTTAAAAGATAAACCACATGTTCCTATCCTAAAGAAGCTTGAAAATCAAATAAAGAAAGAAGCTGAAACTGAGAGAAAATTTAAAATTGAAAGAAAAAGCTGATCTATATAGCCACTATGTATTTTGTCTTCACTTTTTATTTTGGTAAATTAAGATAAAAGATAAATCAAAAGTTTCCAGCTCAACTTAGGTGAAATCAGAGAAAAAAGTAGATTATATAGCAAATACTTCTCTGACACCTGCAATTTCTAAAACAACTGAGAACATTTTATCAAAATTAATTGAAGAGGATCCAACATGGTGGCGGGTGGGGAGGCAGTGCTTTCATTACCTCCTCAATAAAGGGGTCAGAGAGATGCATTAATATGCTTAGATTCTACCTGCTAAGAAACTTCTAGCAAAATTCTGCTGAAGTGAGACCGGCCGGGAATTAGTAGGATTATTGGAGGTGACAGTTTGCCCCAGACGAGTGAATCTCCGCCACAAGGTGCGGAGGTCCAGACCTGCCAGCCGCCGCCCGCACGGCTTAGCGACCAGCCTCTGAGGCGTGGCTCAGCCAAGCCTTCATGAAATAGTGAACTGGGAACTGAAACCAACCGAGATTGGGTCAGACCAGAGACAGGCCAGTCCCACCCCTCCCTTCGGACATTGCAGCAAGGAGCCTGGTGCCCGCCATAGCAGAGAGGTGTCATCACCAGAGTTCGGCCAATGAAATTCCTTCCCAGTGGAATCCACTTTAGCAGGTGTGTGACTCCCATCCCCACCAGATACAAACAGCCGGGAAACCTCAAAAATCTCTCCAGGGGCGTGACTGTAGGGGCCTAGGGAATCCCAACCCCCAACTCCCCCTACCGACAGCGGCGTGGGTGTGACTGTAGGGGCAGAGGGAAGCAGAGAAGACTCCCCACCCCCAACTCCCCCAACCACCAACGGAGTGGGCGTGACTGTAGGGGCAGAGAGAAGCAGAGGGCACTCCTGACCCCCAACTCCTCCTACTGCCAGCGGAGTGGAAGTGACTGTAGGGGCCAAGGGAAGCAGAGGGGATCCTCGATCCCCAACTCCCCTTACCACCAGCGGTGACACCCAAGGTCTTAGCCACCAGTTTCCTGGGGTGTGCCCACCAAAGGGGTCCGGAAAAATTAAACTGTTGCTTCCCAGATCACCGCTCCACAGCACTGGGGTTTAGATGAATGGCAGATAGAGTGCTCAGTTGTTCAGGAAATAGGGCACGTGGTGGGGCTGCAAGTGTAACCAGATCCTTGGGGCACTACCCCCGGTGAACAGGACCTGGCTGGCTGGCAGGAGGAAGGGGGGGAGGGGCCAGAGAAGAGAAATGGCGCTGGACTAACAGGATTGAGAGACTCCCAGGAGCTGCCTTACAGGGATTGCTGTCATCACATAGAGGGCAGAGGCTTGGCTCGGAGGGCACAGCTCTGCCTACTGGAAGAGAAGAAAATGGATTTCTAAGACTTCACTTTATTTTTTCTCTTTTTTTCTTTTCTCCCCTTTTCCTTCTTTCTTTCTTTCCCACTTCAAGTTTTATTGTTCTTTCCATTCTCCTCTAATCTATCTATCTCTCTCTCCTTCTTTCTTTTTAAGAGCACCTTCCTTCCCCTATCCCCCAACTTTCATCCCAAGCATTATGTCTTCCATTAAGTGTAATTGTCTAAATGCAAATAGGTGAATGTTTCGAGGCTGTCTATAGGGCTCCTAAATACCCAGCTACTACCAAACACCCTGATTCAATCACCTGTTAATATCCCCCTTCAGTAGAGCAATCTTCCAAAGTAGCCTAGACATACTAACCCTCATACCATCATAACACCTAACCTAAACATAAAGTCCTAAGAACAAACAACAAATCCCTATATGCATACAGAATCTGGAAGCCTTTTATGAATTGAATGAAACAGCTTTAAAGTACAATAAAGCCAAACATTTCTAGGCGTAGTCTCCCACCACAAAGGAGAGACCACAGAGATATAAAAAAACAAAACAAATTTATAGCAGAAAACAGAAACACAGCAGTTACACAGAGTTGGAAAGTAACATGAACAACATGAAAAAACAAGGGAAAAAAGGATTACGAACAATGCAGGACATCTTAAATCTACAGGATAGCCTAGAGGCATCCGAAAAATGGACAGAGAAAGAACTCAAGGCATACCTGACTCAGATGGAATGCAATCTTAAAGAAGTCATGAGACAACAAGTCGAAACAATGAAAGAATACTTTGAAAATGAATTGCATAAGCAAATTCAAATTGCAAAGCAAGAACTCTATCAGGAGATAGAGATCTTAAAAAATCAAACAGTAATCCTAGAAATGCAGGAAACCATAAACCAAATTAAAAACTCAAATGAGAATATTACAAATATACTAGATCAAATAGAAGTCAGAACATCAGATAATGAAGACAAAGTTTATCAACTCGAAAAGAATATAGCCAACACAGAAAAGATGTTAAAAAATATGGGATGTCATAAAAAAACCAAACTTGAGAGTCATTGGGATAGAAGAAGTTACAGAGGTTCAAACCAAAGGAATGAACAATCTGTTGAATGAAATAATCTTAGAAAACTTCCCAGATATGAAAGATGGAATGGATTGCCAAATCCTGGAAGCCTACAGGACTCCAAACATACAAAACCGTAATAGACCAATTCCAAGACACATAATTATGAAGATATCCAACATACAGAAAAAGGAAAGAATATTAAAAGCTATGAGAGAAAGGAGGCAGATTACATTCAGGGGTAAACCAATTAGGTTAACGGCTGAATTTTCATCACAGACTTTGAAAGTGAGAAGATCCTGGAACAACGTATTTCAAACGCTGAAAAATAATGGATTGCAACCAAGAATACTGTATCCAGCAAAATTAAGCTTCATATTCAACAAAGAAATTAAAATATTTCACGATAAACAAAAGTTAAAAGAATTTGCAGCCAGAAAACCAGCACTGCAAGGCATGTTGAGCAAAATACTACAAGAAGAGGAATTGAAAAATAGCACCCAAAACTAACAGTGGGAGTTATCTCAGTAAAGGGGGAGAAAAATAACCAAAGAGGAAAAACTAGCCAAACTAAAATAAATAAATAAACATGACTGGAAGTAAAAACCATATTTCAATAGTAACCTTAAATGTTAATGGCTTAAATTCACCAATCAAGAGACATAGGCTAGTAACCTGGATTAAAAAATAAACAGATCCAACAATATGCTGCCTTCAGGAGACTCATAAGATAGGAAAAAACATACACAGGCTGAAGGTGAAAGATTGGGAAAAATCATACCATTCACATGGCCCTCGGAAGCAGGCAGGAGTGCCCATACTCATATCAAATACAATCAACTTCAAACCTAAGTTAATCAAAAGAGATAAAGAAGGACACTATATACTGTTAAAAGGAACCATTCACCAACAAGACATAACAATTATCAATATGTATGCACCAAACAATGGTGCTGCAATGTTCATAAAACAAACTCTCCTCAAGTTCAAGAATCAAATAGACCACAACACAATAATTATTGGTGACTTCAACACACCACTCTCTCCATTAGACAGATCCTCCAGACAAAAGCTGAATAAAGAAACTATAGAACTCAATAACACAATCAATAACCTAGACTTAACTGACATATATAGAATATATCAACCATCATCAAGTGGATACACATTCTTCTTAGCAGCACATGGATCCTACTCAAAGATAGACCATATATTATGCCATAGGGCAACTCTTAGTAAATATAAAGGTGTGGAGATAATACCATGCACCTTATGTGATCATAATGGAATGAAACTGGAAATAAATGAAAAAAGAAGGAAGAAAAATTCTGCATCACCTGGAAAATGAACAATATGTTACTGAATGATCAATGGGTTACAGAAGACATAAAGGAGGAAATCAAAAAAATTCTTAGAGATAAATGAAAATAGGACAAAACATACCGGAATCTATGGGACACAATGAAAGCAATTCTAAGAAGAAAATTCATTGTTTGGAGTTCATTCCTTAAAAAAAATAATAAAAAAAAACCAACAAATAAATGATCTCACACTTCATCTCAAAACCCTAGAAAAAGAAGAGCAAAACAACAGCAAAAGTAGTAGAAGGCAAGAAATAATTAAAATCAGAGCTGAAATCAATGAAATTGAAACAAAAGAAACAATTGAAAAAATTGAAAAAACTAAAAGTTGGTTCTTTGAAAAATTAAATAAGATCGACAGACCCATAGACTTGCTAACGAAGAGAAGAAGAGAGAGAACTCATACTAGCATATGGGATGAAGAAGGCAATATCACAACAGACACTTCAGAAATACAGAAGATAACTAGAAATTATTTTGAATCCTTATACTCCAATAAAATAGAAGATAGTGAAGGCATCGATAAATTTCTTAAGTCATATGTTCTGCCCAGATTGAGTCAGGAGTATATACACAACCTAAACAGACCAATATCAATTGACGAAATAGAAGAAGCCATCAAAAGACTACCAACTAAGAAAAGCCCAGGACTGGATGACTATAGAGCAGAGTTTTACAAAACCTTTAAAGAAGAACTAATACCAATACTTTTCAAGCTATTTCAGGAAATAGAAAAAGAAGGAGAACTTCCAAATTCATTCTGTGAGGCCAACACCACCCTGATTCCTAAACCAGACAAAGACAATTCAAAGAAAGAAAACTACAGACCGATATCTCTAATGAACTTAGATGCAAAAATCGTCAATAAAATCCTGGGGAATCAAATACAAAAGCAAATCAAAAAAATTGTGCACCATGATCAAGTAGGATTCATCCCTGGGATGCAAGGCTGGTTCAATATACAGAAATCAATAAATGTTATTCACCACATCAATAGAGTTAAAGATAAGAACCATATGATCATCTCGATAGATGTCGAAAAAGCATTCGACAAAGTACAGCATCCCTTTATGTTCAAAACTCTAGAAAAACTAGGGATAACAGGAACACACCTCAATATTGTAAAAGCAATCTATGCTAAGCCTCAGGCTAGGATCATTCTGAATGGAGAAAAATTGAAGGCATTCCCTCTAAAATCTGGAACAAGACAGGGATGCCCTCTCTCACCAATTCCGTTCAACATAGTTCTTGAAAAACTGGCCAGAGCAATTAGACAGACGAAAGAAATTAAAGGCATAAAAATAGGAAAAGAAGAACTTAAATTATCACTATTTGCAGCTGACATGATTCTATACCTAGCAGACCCAAAAGGGTCTACAAAGAAAATACTAGAGCTAATAAATGAATTCAGCAAATGGCAGGATATAAAATCAACACACACAAATCAAAGGCATTCCTGTATATCAGTGACAAATCCTCTTAAATGGAAATGAGGACAACCACTCCATTCACAATATCCTCAAAAATAATAAAATATTTGGGAATCAACCTAACAAAAGAGGTGAAAGACTTATACAGTGAAAACTACAGAACCCTAAAGAGAGAAATAGAAGATCTTAGAAGATGGAAAAATATACCCTGTTCATGGATAGGCATAACTAACATCATCAAAATGGCGATATTATCAAAAGTTCTCTATAGGTTTAATGCAATGCCAATCAAAATCCCAACGGCATTTCTTGTAGAAATAGAGAAAGCAATCATGAAATTCATATGGAAAAATAAAAGACCCAGAATAGCAAAAACAATGCGAAGCAGGAAGTGTGAATCAGGCGGTATAGCAATACCAGACCTCAAACTATACTACGGAGCAATAGTAACAAAAACAACATGGTACTGGTACCAAAATAGGCGGGTGGACCAATGGTACAGAATAGAGGACACAGAAACCAATCCACAAAACTACAACTATCTTATATTTGATAAAGGGGCTAAAAGCATGCAATGGAGGAAGGATAGCATCTTCAACAAATGGTGCTGGGAAAACTGGAAATCCATATGCAACAAAATGAAACTGAATCCCTTTCTCTCGCCATGCACAAAAGTTAACTCAAAATGGATCAAGGAGCTTGATATCAAATCAGAGACATGCCGTCTGATAGAAGAAAAAGTTGGCTCCGATCTACATACTGTGGGGTCGGGCTCCAAATTCCTCAATAGGACACCCATAGCACAAGAGTTAATAACTAGAATCAACAAATGGGACTTACTCAAACTAAAAAGTTTTTTCTCAGCAAAAGAAACAATAAGAGAGGTAAATAGGGAGCCTACATACTGGGAACAAATCTTTACTCCTCACACTTCAGATAGAGCCCTAATACCCAGAGTATACAAATAACTCAAAAAATTAGACAATAAGATAAAAAATAACCCAATCAACAAATGGGCCAAGGACCTGAACAGACACTTCTCAGAGGAGGACATACAATCAATCAACAAGTACGTGAAAAAATGCTCACCATCTCTAGCTGTCAGAGAAATGCAAATCAAAACCACCCTAAGATACCATCTCACTCCAGTAAGATTGGCAGCCATTATGAAGTCAAACAACAAAAAGTGCTTGCGAGGATGTGGGGAAAAGTGTACACTTGTACATTGCTGGTGGGACTGCAAATTGGTGCAGCCAATTTGGAAAGCAGTATGGAGATTTCTTGGAAAGCTGGGAATGGAACCACCATTTGACCCAGCTATTCCCCTTCTCGGTCTATTCCCTAAAGACCTAAAAAGAGCATGCTACAGGGACACTGCTACATCGATGTTCATAGCAGCACAATTCACAATAGCAAGCCTGTGGAACCAACCTAGATGCCCTTCAATAGACGAATGGATAAAAAAAAAATGTGGCATTTATACACAATGGAGTATTACTCTGCATTAAAAAAATGACAAAATCATAGAATTTTCAGGGAAATGGATGTCATTAGAGCAGATTATGGTAAGTGAAGCTAGCCAATCCCTAAAAAACAAATGCCAAATGTCTTCTTTGATATAAGGAGAGTAACTAAGAACAGAGTAGGGACGAACGGCATGAGAAGAAGATTAACATTAAACAGGAATGAGAGGTGGGAGGGAAAGGGTGAGAGAAGGGAAATTGCATGGAAATGGAAGGAGACCCTCAGGGTTATACAAAATTACATACAAGAGGAAGTGAGGGGAAAGGGAAAAATAATACAAGGGGGAGAAATGAATGACAGTAGAGGGAGTAGAGAGAGAATAGGGGAGGAGAGGGGAGGAGAGGGGAGGGGGATAGTAGAGGATAGGAAAGGCAGCAGAATACAACAGACATGAGTATGGCAATATGTAAATCAATGGATGTGTAACTGATGTGATTCTGCAATCTGTATATGGGGTAAAAATGGGAGTTCACAACCGACTTGAATCAAAGTGTGAAATGTGATATATCAAGAACTATGTAATGTTTTGAACAACCAACAATAAAAATTAATAAAAAATACTGAAGGCATTCCCTCTAAAATCTGGAACAAGACAGGGATGCCCTCTCTCACCACTTTTATTCAATTTATTTCTTGAAATACTAGCCAGAGCAATTAGACAGACAAAAGAAATTAAAGGCATTAAAATAGGAATAGAAGAACTTAAATTATCACTGTTTGTGGATGACATGATTCTATCCCTATCAGACCCAAAAGGGTCTACAAAGAAACTACTAGAGCTAATAAATAAATTCAGCAAATGGCAGGATATAAAATCAACACACACAAATCAAAGGCATTCCTGTATATCAGCAACAAAACTTCTTAAATGGAAATGAGGACAACCACTCCATTCACAATATCCTCAAAAAAAATTAAAATACTTGGGAATCAACCTAACAAACGAGGTGAAAGATTTATACAATGAAAACTACTGAACCCTAAAGAGATAAATAAAAGAAGATCTTAGAAGATGGAAAAATATACCCTGTTCATGGATAGGCAGAACTAGCACCATCAAAATGGCTATATTACCCAAAGTTCTCTACAGGTTTAATGCAATGCCAATGAAAATCCCAACGGCATTTCTTGTAGAAATAGATAAAGAACTCATGAAATTCATATGGAAGAAGAAAAGACCCAGAATAGCAAACACAATTCTAAGCAGGAAGTGTGAATCTGGAGGTATAGCAATATCATATTTCAAACTGTACTACAGAGCAATAGTAACAAAAACAGCATGGTACTGGTACCAAATCAGGCGGGTGGACCAATGGTATAGAATAGAGGACACAGAGACCAATCCACAAAACTACAGCTATCATATATTTGATAAAGGGGCTAAAAGCATGCAATGGAGGAAGGATAGCATCTTCAACAAATGGTGCTGGGAAAACTGGAAATCCATATGCAACAAAATGAAGCTGAACTCCTTTCTCTCTCCATGCACAAAAGTTAACTCTAAATGGATCAAAGAGCTTGATATCAAATCAGAGACTCTGCATCTGATAAAAGAAAAAGTTGGCTCCAATCTACATATTTTGGGGTCGGGATCGAAATTCCTTAATAGGACACCCATAGCACAAGAGTTAATAACAAGAATAAACAAATGGGACTTACTTAAACTAAAAAGTTTTTTTTTTTTCTCAGCAAGAGAAACAATAAAAGAGGTAAATAGGGAGCCTACATCATGGGAACAAATTTTTACTTCTCACACTTCAGATAGAGCCCTAATATCCAGAATATACAAAGAACTCAAAAAATTAAACAATAAGAAAACAAATAACCCAATCAACAAATGGGCCAAGGACCTGAACAGACACTTCTCAGAGGAGGACATACAATCAATCAACAAGTACATGAAAAAATGCTCATCATCTCTAGCAGTCAGAGAAATGCAAATCAAAACCACCCTAAGATACCATCTCACTCCAGTTAGATTGGCAGCCATTATGAAGTCAAACAACAACAAATGCTTGTGAGGATGTGGGGAAAAGGGTACACTTGTACATTGCGGGTGGGACTGCAAATTAGTGCGGCCAATTTGGAAAGCATTATGGAGATTCCTGGGAAAGCTGGGAATGGAACCACCAGTTGACCCAACTATTGCCCTTCTTGGACTATTCCCTGAGGACCTTAAAAGAGTATACTATGGGGATACTGCCACATCAATGACCATAGCAGCACAATTCACAATAGCTAGACTGTGGATGGCACTAGAGCAGATTATGCTAAGTGAAGCTAGCCAATCCCTAAAAAAACAAATGCCAAATGTCTTCTTTGATATAAGGGGAGCAACTAAGAACAGAGCAGGGAGGAAGAGTATGAGGAAAAGATTAACATTAAACAGAGAAGAGTGGTGGGATGGAAATGGAGAGAGACGGGAAATTGTATGCTAATGGAAGGAGACCATCATTGTTATACATAATTACATATAAGAGGTTGTGAGGGGAAAGGGGGAAAAATGTGAGAGAATTGAATAACAGCAGATGGGGTAGAGAGAGAAGATGGGAGGGGAGGGGAGGGAGGATAGTAGAGGATAGGAAAGGTAGCAGAATACAACAGTCACTAATATGTCATTATGTAAAAATATGGATGTGTAACCGATGTGATTCTGCAATTTGTATTTGGGATAAAAATGGGAGTTCATAACCCACTTCAATCAATTGTATGAAAGATGATATGTCATGAGCTTTGTAATGTTTTGAACAACCAATAAAAAAAAAGAGAAAAAAATTAATTGAATTTTATTAGAATTAATATTAAAATATATAATTAATATTAAATAATTTACTTTATTTAAATTACCTTTAGTAAACTAATTTTTTAAATCCAATAAAATTTAAATATTAATCAAAATATAATATAAATTAATTTATTAAATTTATAGATAAAATTTATTAACAAAATTAATTAAATTCACCAATATAATTAATAAAATAATTTAAATTAATTTATATTAAATTATAATTTGATTTAACTTAAATAATCTAATTTGTATTAAATTTTATTTGAATTAATTTTAATGAAAATATTTTCAATGGTTTTAGAAATTACAAGTGTCAGAGAAGGATTTGCTGTATAATATGCTTTTTCACTTCTCTGATATCACCTGACTTAAGCTAGAAAATTTTGGTTTATCTTTTATCTTAATTTACAAAATTAAAAAAAAAAATAACTACTCCTTTGTTAACTTTTTCATCTTTTAAAACTCTGTATTATGTTATTTATCTCCCCACTCTCTGTTTTTGATCAAATTTTTTTTTTAATGTGTTTATAAGCATTACTCTAAGGCCCAGAAAAGTATGTAAACATTCCAGACATTTAATGATACATTCTTACAAATTAAAATGAGGCATGTGATTATACTTTTGGTTTCACTGACAAAAGTCATCTTCCTTCTGTACATATTTAACATCTAGAAAAGGGAATGAATGTCAAGTGACTTTTTTAATACAATGAAGATAAGGAATCGGGATAGGTGTCATAGCATTTGGATTAAAAGAATCTTAGAACTTATCCACTAAACTTCATGTTCAGGTCCTCCCTCTGTAATTTTCATTTAGTAGTTATACAGTGTTTTGTTTTATAAATTAAAGAATTCTCAACTTTGCTACATTATATTTTGTTTGCATATAATCCAATTTCTGAGTATATATCTTTTTTGTATGTGTTGGACTTTTTCTTTTCTATCATTTTTATCTTAATATAATTAAATTTAACAATATAATCATAAAGACACTGGAGCTATAGTTATTATACTTGAATACCTTATAGCACAGGAACAAAATTTTATATAAAAAAGCTACAGCAAACCAACACAAATAAAATTTTAAAAAGTGCTACAGCAAAACACACACACACACACACACACACAAAAGGCGGGGGCAGTCAAAACACCTGGTAGCTCTATATATCAACTTTTTTTCTTTTTCTTTTTCTCTGCAAATACATGACTTCTTTTTGAAAACGCCTCTCTGTAAAATGTTCAAATTTTTTATGGCTTCTTTAAACTGGTAAATCATCTCTGGCTTGAGAATCACCTATTGCTTTAAAAGGTCCTTTTGTAAAACCCTGGTGCTGTTGTCAGGGAACACTGGCAATGTTGTAAAGGTGGGCATGAAGTCTTCTATGAGATTCAAATGGAGATTCCCAGGTGCTGCAGTCTGGCTGGGCACACAATCATGAGCCACCACACAGCTTGTAGATTCAAACAGCAACTCTTTATTCTCAAACTCACACCAGCCGTCTACAATCACGTTCTGGGGAAATCCGTGTTCTCTGCCTAAATCCACGTTCTCTGCCCAAATCCACCTCCACTGGGCTTCTATCTCCCAAAAAATACTGTCTGAATCCCGTGAGAACTCAAGGGGAACTCAGGCAGCAGGATACGCCCTATTCCTAGCAGGAATAATCTTAAACCTGGAACGCCCTAAACCTGATTATCCTAAACCGGGAACACCCTAATCCGCCCTGGTCCTTGAGCAAGGTCAACTACATTCAATGTCACTGCAACATGGGGTACGCTGGCAAGGAAATTGTCATACCTACTTGGCTAATGGCTCCCAGCAGCCAGGTCCACCAGGTCCAAGTCAAGCTAGCCTAAGCAGTGGCTCAGCCACCAAATGCGGTGCCAAGAACAGATTCACAGCCACTCTTTTGCCAGTTCTGAATTCTGCCGCATCTTTCAAACTTCTTGGTACATTCTCACTTTCCTTTATCCTTCCTCTGGAGTCTAGACGTTTCATGGCACGAGCAGAAAGTTTTGGTGGTGGAACACATGAAGGAGATTCTCTTTCCAGAAACTTAACAAAAAGTTCTGAAAAAAGAACTATTAAGCAGAGATTGCTCATTTGGTCTGAAAGATGTGCTGGGGACATTTTTTTGATCTTCCTCCAAGCCAACTGTCATCCACATAGTAATGCCACCATTATCTCCATTCAACAACTGCTCCATTTTCTCCTTTTGAATGTCCAGGATGCTTCCTAATAAATGTAATTCTTCATGACACTTACTTTTTGCTGTATGGAAATGCCCAATGAATAGGTTTCTCATTAGGGCTTTGTCCACTTTTCTTTCTGTGCCCTTTTCAAGTTCATCAATTTCTTATCATTCAACATTTCTTGTTGGACCTCATTGTGCTTTTTAAGTCCTTCAATCTGTTCTTCCTTTAGATGTAACTATTTTTTAAGTCTGGTTGCTGAATCCAACACATCGTTGGCTTCATCCAAATGTTCCTGTAATAATAATACCTCTCTAGATTTTCTGCCTTTTCATTCCATTTGATTATGTATTGTCTTTCCTTTTCTAATTCAGCCCAATACATAGCTTTTTCTTCTTTGTTGGAAACTCTCTAGAACCATTTGCAGGTTAGTTAATGACATGGCATACTGCTTTACTTGTTCCTGGTAGAGAAAAAGCTGCAGTGCATTCTCATCCCTCTCTTGGGAGAGTAAACACACCTATTTCTGCAGGGACTCTATCTGCACAGTGCCTTGATGCCATGCATTAGAAGAGGAAACTAGCTTTTCCTCCAATACTGTGACTTTCTTTCTCAGGTTCATCTCTCTCTTCTCCACAGCCCAAGTTTCCCGGGTGTAAGAATCTTCTGATTCTAAAAGATGGCTCCCCAGTCTTTGTACCTCCTGATTTAAGTGTAATTCTTTGTCATGTACATGTTGCACCTCTTTCTGGAGGGTACTCTTTTCCATCTGTTTGTTCTTTAGGGACAAGGTGAGTTGGTCTGTCTCCTGCTGATAAAGAATGGTCTTCTTCTGCATGGATTCAAGTGCATTTAAAAGCCAATTTAATTTCCCAGCCTTGCCTGTTCTTTTTCTTGTAACAGCTGCTCAAAGGAAAGAGCTTTCCCCTTCATCGAATGGTACTACAACTCTTGTTCTTGCAGCATCACAGAGAAGTTCATGTTCATCTCTTGTAATGCTTGATTCTCCACTACCTTTTCTTTGGATATTTCTATTATATTTTTCAGTTTACCCTTTTAGTTGAGAAATGTCTATTTCTAAAATTAATATTCTCTCCTTGAGGTTAGTTATTGCTTGCCTCAACAATTCATTTTTATCCACTTTGTTAGTGAACTTTGCATTTAAGAAAGTAACTGATCACTTTTGGCTTGGATTAAGAGGTATTTTTCTTTTTTTCTTTCAGTAAATTTTGTAAAGATCTTGTTTTTCCGTGAGCTGTTCAATTTCAGAATCTGTTTGTTCATGTTCTTTCTTTTCTCTCTTAGAGGTAGCAGCAGTTGCATCAGACAACCTGTGATTATTTTCCTTGAGTATCCTAATGGTGGTATCTTTTTCCTGCAGTGATTGTCTCAGCTCTTCGACCTTTGCTGACTGGGAGGTAAGTGATTATGCAGACAAGAGCTGGTGTGTAATCATATCAAGTTTTCCTGAATAAATTTTAGCCTGAAGAGCTTATTTCTCCATGTATTTCTGCTGGATAACTTGAGTGAGTTTACCAACTTCATCTTTGGACACCTGATCAATCTGTTTGGTTAAAGATATATTCTTTTCATTTAGAAGTTGAAACTCAAGTTATGGTTCTTGGATTCCTTTCACTTATTTTTCAGTTTCATAGTTATACAGGTTGTGTTCTTCACTTCCATTTTCTATAGGAAGGCTTTTAACTTTTGTTTCTTGAAAACTATCAGAATTGTCTGCTGGAGTATTGTGTATGTCTTCCTGAAATTGGGCTTTTATTTATTCAATGATTTTCTGCAAATTCTTAATTTCCTCATCTTTCTTCTCCATCACAGAAGGCTGCAATTGACTACATTCCAGTTTCAAGTTTTCACACTGTTCAATTATTTGTCACATTTCCACACTGAGCTGCTCTCTTTCCCACTTCAAGGTGTCTGTCATTTTCTGACAAAGATAATTTTTTATTTATGTTTTTTATTTGATTCTCAAGTTCTCCCATCTTTGTTGAAGACTCTAATTTTTAAGTTTGTAGAACCTTAATAGATTTTTCCATCTCACTGATTTTAGACTCATCAGTTACTGTAACTCCTGAGTCACCTTGTTCTGATTTTCAAGTTTTTCAATCCCTTCTTCATAGTCATTTAATTCCTCTCGATACCAGCGACTTATCTCTGCCAGTTTCTGTTGATGTGAATTCTGCAAAACTGACATTTCCTCTTGATGATGATCAAGGTCTTGACTTTGGTTTTGTTCACATATTTTGTAGTTTGCAGATTTCACTTTTTTTTGTAGTTTGCAGATCAGAATTATGTGTTCCCTTTGCCTGAGCTATATCCCTCCAATGGCCAACTTGAGATTCAAGTCTTGAAACTTCAATTGATAGTCTACTGATTTCTTGCTGTGATGAAATGATGTCACTGAAGTCCATGTCATCACTGGGAAAAGCTGAAAAATGATCTCATTACCGAATGAAGATGGGACAGTGGTTGCTGGTACAGCTCCTGAATCTACTGACTGCAGCGTGGACAACTCATCTTGTAGTACAAACTGTCTTGCTTTTAGTTGCCTGATTTCTACTTCTTTCTCTTGCAGTTCATTTCAGTAATTTGCAGATTGATGTGGGATCTGTAGCTCTGATGCTGCATACCTTCCTTCCAGCTCAGTACAATAGTTTTAAAGTCTTTCATTATCATATCTGATCATCCATTTGGTACCTTCAAGGTTCTTTCTCCAATAATTAGGTAAACCTGCTTCTACATCCTCAAAATTGTCCAGAACCTCATCCTTGGTGACATTGGAGATATGGCTGGTGAGGGAAGCTAAGCTGCCCTCCACCTGACCCAAGGAATGGCCCAACCAGAGCCTAGGACTCTAAACAAGGACAACACTGCCACAATTTCAGTGAACCATCATACCCTCTCTGAAAACCACCTCAGTCTCTATCCACCTCTGCTATGAACTCCTGGAGCACCAAGGAGTCAATTATGACCCAAGCATTCAGAATTCCGTGAAGGGTGGGGCTTTGCCAACCATTGTGTTGTGCCTGGAACGGCAGAGTCCTAGCCTAGGCTTGCACCATTGACTCCCCACCAGTGGCCCAGTCACCCCAACTGAGCCTTGGCTCCTTCCCTCAACTTTCTGCCCTTGGGCTTGGGTGAGTTCTCCCTCAGCATTGGCGACTTGCCCCAGCTCATGGTCTTCTCCTGCCACCTGTGTTAGTGTTAGGGTGGCCATATCACCCCTACCTCATTCTTAATGAAAATAAACTTGAAACTTTCCCACTAAGATCATGAACAATCAATGATATCCTCTCCTAAAACCCCTATTTAACATCTTCCTGACTTCTTAGCTAATGCCTCTCATGTGCCAGGTGAGCACCCTACCACTGAGCCCCAGCCCTAACCACAAAACTGATGCTTTATTATATATATATTATATATATATATATATATATATATATATGTATATATATATATATATATATATATATATATATTATATATATATTTTAATATATATATATATTGAAATGTATTGGATACTATTAATCTAAACCACACTGAAGGCAAGAATGTGAATGCAGGTTCCCAAATCAAGTTATCACTAATTACCAGGGAAAGGCCTCATTACTACTGGGCTGAGGAGAATGATACTGAAGATCAGAGACTCCTTTTCCACATGCATGCCTTGTAAACCTAATGTACTTTTGTGATTTGTATAATGAGATGTTCTTTCTGTAATATAGACTTATTTATAAGATTATGACTTATATGACCCAGACTTATGTATGAGACTGGGACTTCTAATTTTTTCTTATAAATAAGTCCTAATCTTATTTATTTACTTACACTCAAAGCATAGCTTTTAAGCTATAAATTTAAAACAGATGTATACAGGAAACATTGCTTTCCTCCTAATTTCTGAAATATCAGGCTGTCTGCTTTACCTGCTAACTTAGTAAAGCCTGTGGAGTGCTGATGATCTCTTCTCTGTCCTGTCTTTCCAATTGCATCCTGTGGTTACAGGCAGCATGTAGTATGTACTCTGTGTCTAGTGGAATGGCACTGCCCTGGCATATAGAGCTGGTCCATCCAGAAATCTAGGGGCAGCAAATAATTTTTTTTTCCCAAAAAATACCCTTCCTTGCTGGGGCTCTGGCTTTACCTGGGTCCCCCTGGGAGTATCTGAAGCCTGGACAGGACAGCCTGGATCCTACTCAACTGCTCTAGATAGTCAGGCCATGGATTTCTTTATACTACATCTTAAATAGAGCTTCTATTGCAATAACATTCTGTGCTAGGTTTGGGATTTGAAAAGTAAGATATGATTATTAATAACAAAGGAATGAAAGGACCAAGATGGGAGACAAAGAACCTGTTAGCCAGAGCACAGTGTTCCAGCAGTAGTTCCTTTCAGTGACCTCCTTTCCAACAGCCATCAGGAGGAATTGCCCCTGTTTGTTCTCTCTGTGGAGCTGGAGAGAAGCAAGCTCTCCATGGGAGATAGTGTGTCTGGCTCTGGTGCTCAACTCTGAACTTCTGATCTCTGCTTCCCTCAGGAGCCCTCAGTCTTTCTCTGGCTTTTATTGCTACAATGGAAGAAAACAGACTGGGCAATTTATAAAGAAGAGTGGTGTTTTTTAGTTGATTTTTTTTATTAATTCTATTCAGTTATACATGACAGCAGAAAGATTTTTGATTCATTGTACACAAGTTGAGCACAATTTTGTTCTTCCATTCCTCCATCTTTCCTACCTGCATCTCTTCTTCCTTTCTCTTCCTCCCTCTTTGCCCAATCGTAGTATCTCCATTCTCACCCCCCAATCCCCTTCATGGATCAGCATCCACTTATCAGAGAGCACATTAGGCCTTTGGTTTTTTCAGAATTGGCTTACTTTGCTTAGCATGATATTCTCCAATTCCATCCATTTACTGCAATTGCCATAATTTTATTCTCTTTTAATGCTGAGTAATATTCCATTGTGTATATACACCACTGTGTCTTCAACCATTCATCTATCCAAGGGCATCTGTATTGGTTCCACAGTTCAGTTATTGTGAATTGAGCTGCTATAAACATTAATGTGGCTGTGTTTCTATAGTATGCTGATTTTAAGTCCTTTTGGTATAGACTGAGGAGTGGGATAGCTGGGTCAAATGGTTGTTCCATTCCAAGTTTTCCAAGGAATCTCCACACAGCTTGCCAGATTGGCTGCACCAATTTGGAGTCCCACCGGCAATGTAAAAGTGTGGATTTCCCCCCCCACACACATATTTTTCAACCCTTATTGTTCTTTGTATTCTTGATAGCTGCCATTCTGACTGTAGTGAGATGGTATCTTAGAGTAGTTTTGATTTGCAGTTCTCTAATTGCTGAGATGTATTTGGGGTAAAAATGGGAGTTCATATCCCACTTGAATCTAATGTATGAAACATGATATGTCAAGAGCTTTGTAATGTTTTGAACAACCAATAAAAAAAAAAGAGATGTTGAACATTTTTTATATATTGTTGATTGATTATATATCCTCTTCTGAGAAGTGTCGGTTCAGTTCCTTGGCTCACTTATTGATTGGGTTATTTGATTTTTTGGTGTTAAGGTTTTAGAGTCCTTTATATACCATATAGATTAGTGCTCTATCTGATGTGTTTGTGGTAAAGAGTCACACTCATTTTGTAGGCTCTCTATCACCTCACTGATTGTTTCTTTTGCTGAGAAGATTTTTGCATTGAATCCATCTCATTTATTGATCCTTTTTATTTTAATTCTTGTGCTATAGGATTCTTATTAAGGAAGTTGGGGCCTAATCCTACATGATGGAGATTTCGGCCTAGTTTTTCTTCCATAAGGCACAAGGTCTCTGGTTTAATTCTTAGGTTCTTGATGCACTTTGAGTTGAGTTCTGTGCATGGTGAGAGATAGTGATTTAATTTCATTTTGTTCCATATGGATTTCCAGTTTTCCCAGCACCATTTGTTGAAGAAGCTATCTTTTCTCCAATGTAGGTTTTTGGTGCCTTTGTCTAATTAATATAAGATTACTGTAATTATTTGGGTTAGTCTCTGTGTTCTCTGTTCTGTACCATTGGTCTACAAGTCTGTTTTGGTGCCAATACCATGCTGTTTTTGTTACTATTGCTCTGTAGTATAGTTTAAGGTCTGTAATAGTAATGCCACCAGCTTCACTCTTGTTGCTAAGGATTGCTTTGGCTATTCTGGGTCTCTTATTTTTCTAGGTGAATTTCATGACTTTTTTTTTAACATCTGTGGAATATCATTGGAATTTTGATTGGGATGGCATTGAACCTGTATAGTGCTTTTTGTAGTATGGTCATTTTGACAATACTACATTTTGACAATACTATTAATTTTTCCTATCCAAGAAAATATAAGATCTTTCTATCTTTGAAGGTCTTCTTCAACTACTTTATTAGTGTTTTGTAGTTTTCATTGGTGAGGTCTTTTACCCATTTTATTTGATTGATTTCTAAGTTTCTTCTTTTTTTTTTCTTTTTTGAAACTATTATGAATGGGATAGTTGTCCTAATTTCTCTTTCAGTTGATTCATCATTGGTGTATAGGGATGCAATTGAATTATGGGTGTTATTTTTATATGCTGATAAATTTCTGTATTGATACATGAGTTCTAGAACTTTTCTGGTGGATATGTTGGGTTCTAATAATATCTCAATAAATGCAGAATTAGCATTTGATAACATATCATCCAAGACACTAGGAAAATAATTATTGTAGAAAACATACTTATTTTAGGAAAAATACTTATTGTAGGAAAATACTTCAACATTATAAAAGCTATTTTTGTTAAGCCCAAGGCCAGTATCATCTCAAATGGGAGAAAACTGAAATTATTCCCTCTAAAAATGGGAATAAGACAGGGATGCCCTCTCTCACCACTTCTATTCAACAAATGTCCTTGAAATCCTACCCAGAGCATTAGGGAATAAAAATGATACAAATAGGAAAACAAGTGCTCAAACTTATGAATAATTCTTAGTACATGCAAATGGCAACCAAAGCCAAAATGAAGTAAGAACCTCAAATTGAAGGTCAATGTAGGCTTGTAAGATCATTCATTGAGACCTTGGAAAAACAGAAGTGGGTGCCTCACTGATTCTTTCAGAGAAAGAGAACTGATAATTTAAAGTTTGGGCCTCTCATATTCTACCTGTTAAAAATAGGTCCTTGGGTTGGGGATGTGGCTCAAGTGGTAGCACGCTTGCCTGGCATGCATGTGGCCTGGGTTCGATCCTCAGCACCACATACAAACAAAGATGTTGTGTCCGCCGAAAACTAAAAAATAAATAAATATTTAAAAAATTCTCTCTCTCTCTCTCTCTCTCTCTCTCTCTCTCTCTCTCTCTAAAAAAAATAGGTCCTCTAGGACTAGGGTTGTGGCTCAGTGGTGGAGCACTTGCCTCACATATGTGAGGCACTGGGTTCAATTCTCAGCACCACATATAAATAAATGAATAAAATAAAGGTACATCAACCACTAAATTTTTTAAATAGATCCTCTAGGAAGTTTAAAGGGCCTAGCCCTCCTACCATGATCCTTCAGCAACCCAGAGTAGGGAGAATCTTATCTCAGAGACATTTGTGGTTGGGCATTGGCTATGTGGAATACACTTAGAACTTGTGGGAGATCCATGAAACATTAATGTAATTGCTGTATAAAAACACCACTGTTTGAGTTAAAGTGAGCAAAAATAATACACAAAGGAACAATGATTTTAGATCTCAGACTGCTAGGTGTGATGTGAGGGGCAAAATTCTAAGATGTTCTCACATCCTCAGCCCCTAGAGGACTTGCACCTACCTCCAGCTCTGTGATTCAACAGTAATGCCCCTTTGAAGATGTGATTATGGTCCTCAATCAACTGACCTTAATGTGGGGAGATTGGCCAGGTGGACCTTATGCAATCATGTGGGCTTCTTAAAATTGCTTTCTAGGTGGTGGCAAAAGATGGAGACTGTGATCTATACTTATTCCATGGAGAAAGACCTGCAGGCAGCCTCCAGCAGTGGAGAGATAGCAGGAGAACACAGCAATAAATTACACCAGCAGCCAATGGACTTGAAAATGATCCTGATATGAGTTGAGATCTTTACTCTGACCAACACCTTGTCTGCAGCCCAAGGAAGCCCAAAGCAGAAAACCCAGTTATGTTGTGTCTAAACTTGGGAACCTTGGACACAATAAACTGGTGATGTTTTAAGCCACTAATTTCTGGTAGATACACAGGGCAATCAGACTGAGAAAACTACTCAGTCAAAAACCCATCATTCACCATGGGACAAAGAAGGATTATTCAGAGCTCCAGATAATTAAACCAGAAACCATGAAGAAGCATTTCCAGGCAGTGGGCCTGGACCTACTGCTTGGGCTGCACAAGCATTTTATGGGTTTTGAGGTGACACAGAACAAGAACAGTCATGGTTTCCCCACTTCAACTCTTTCCTGTAAGAGACTATGTGGTGGTTGCCCTATTTCTGCCCCATGGTTGTAAGTGAGCAAGGGAGGGACAAGGAGCCAGTCCCTTTTGTCCCCAGGTCTTCAAATGAGGAAGAACCTTACCAAGAAACCTCATCTGCATCCAGAACTCAGATGACAGTGAGACTCTGGAGGCTTGGTAGGGTGAATAACATTTTCAAGCAGGAAGAATGTACATGTTCTGTGGCTGGAAGTCTGACTCTGATGGTTTCAAACACCATCCCTATATTTAGCATCTCTTTCATTGAAAAATGGTCTCTGTCCCATCCTTGGGCCCTGGGTGGCCTGTGTAACTGCCCTGGTGTGGAAGCAATGCTGAGTGATATCTGATGTTGATTTGAGAAAGCTGAGGTTCTGCCAGCTTCTTGGGGCTTTCACCATTTTCAGTCCTGCAAGAAGCCCCTTCTCTGAGTTCACCATGTGGAGAGGTCACATAGGGACACTAGAGAGAGAAAAAGACACCAAGCTTCTAGTCACTCTGATCCTTCTTAGTCCAGGATGAGACTTGGGAGCAAAGGAGACTTTGAGAGGATCTGGCCCCAGCCACTCTCTGATACAACCACAGATAGAGAATAAAGACAGCCTCACTGTACCATGTCAGACCTTGTGTTCATGAGAAAAATCAGCCATCCTTTATTTTTTTAAACAATGAAAGATGAGGACAGTCAATCAAGCAAACATCACCCAAGAGGATTTCCAACATAGCAGAAACATGGAAACAGATAATACCCTAGCCTCTAAATTGAAATGATCTTAAAGTACTCAAAAAAGAAAATGGAGGACAAAATGAACATTGTTGGGATCTATTATGAAGAGAACCTGAGCTCAGAGGACAGACAAATAATACCCTTTGCTTCATGGCTCCATTAAGATAAAGGACTCCAAATGATGTATCCATTCCTTAAGTACTTACTGTCAAAACCATATTTCTTTCCTGTGCTGGTTTTTACCCCCCTCCAAAGTGAATCATTATGGTTTTTTTTTGGGGGGGGTAGAATTTTTTTAATCCTGGGGAAAAACCATAGCAACTTTCATAAATTGAAAAAATAAATAAGGCCTGAAACAATTGTACTTATATGGCATTCTGAAAATTGAAATAATCTGAGAAACATCATGGCAAAATCAAGGGTACTTCTGTGCATGTAAGATATTAAAACAAGTGACCACAAAATCTGGTGCAAATTCTAAGCTTTGATGAATCCTAAGCAGTTAAGAAATGCTCAAAAGTAGTAAAGGAGGAAACATATGTATTCGTGTTTTGCCTGCACACATAAATAATAAATATTAACTCAGTGTTTGGACCTCATGTGGTTTTCTTGTCTGGCACTTCCTGAAATGCACACTGGCTTCCCCTCTTCAGTTGTTGCTATATGATGAGAGGCAATCTCTCTATGCTTTTTCTGCTAAATGAACTCAATAATCATAAACCACAGGGAACATTCAATGAAGGGTAGATGAAAAGTCTTTACACATTAACAAAAGTACAAAAATGTTTGTATTGCTAACCAAGTAGATAGTAGATAGAGCTCTGAGTGTGTTGATATTTTTGTCTTTCTCTGAAATATATATATATATATATATATATATATATATATATATATATATATATATATATATATATAAGCTTTCAATTATAATTTATTGTTGAACTCACTTCTAAATCACATTTCCTCTCTTTCCCTGCTTGGTCTCTTACTCATATGATCTTTCACTTTGGGTTCCCCAGGACCTGCCCTCACCCTATCATACCTGGGCCCTGCAGGAGGTGCTGTGATCATCCAGAGGGAAAGAGGAAGGGATACAAATGAAGATCCAGAGAACTGGTTTAAAAGGGGCCTTCCCTTACATCACTGGTTTTCAAGCCTCAGGTTAGACTCTGACAGCAGAAGCCAGCCTCTGACAGTCTATCTCTAAATGGTGACAATGCTACTTGCTTTCAGAGAGAAGAAAATATACACATTATAACCAACCAGTAATTATGAGCACTAATGATGGTTATTTAGAAGGGCTGAGAACAAAGAGGAGTGTTGTGCAAGCAGGTGTACTCTACCACCTCTGGCCCTGCTGTGCAGTATTTGCATCCAACAGGCAGTATCCGTGTTCCTCCATCACTAACCCTGTCAATCATATGATGTCTCCAGGACTCAGGTATTTCTGGCTCCAACAGAGAGGTCAGATTTTAATGTCATTTCTAATCTTAAAATCATGAGGCTTATTACATCACTTTGATTATCTGACTTTTAAATATTCATTCTACATAGTGTGCTTTCATAAATCTCATATAAAAGTTAAGACTATATTATTCAAATTGTTCTGATACTGAAAATTGCCTTCAATAGAATATTTTTTCAAGCAGAATAAATAATTAAAACTTACCAAATAAAATAGGTGGGACAATTATATTTAAAGTCTAAAAGATATGTCATATGGTTTCAAAACTTTTCAGAATACAGATATTATATATACTCCCATTGAAACAATTGTACATTACCATGCATTCTGGGATTAACTAAGCATTGATTATGTTGAAGTTAAATTTCACACATTTGAACATTTAATATGAGAAATTAAGAATAACAGCAATTTAAAATGATGTCTATTAAGATGCATTGATTAGCCATTTTAAAATGGATGTTCTGTCATTCATTTTAGGCAAGCCAACACTCTCCATGTAGATTTGCACAGTGGAGATTTTGTAACTTAGTAACATCTTGGATAGAAGTCAACTTTTATTAGCATTGTCAAGTTCTTAATAAATTCTCATAAAATATTTGAGCTTATAATCAATTTTAATGGAGGAGCAGAGGTCCATTAAGTTGCTTATAGTTAAACAAAAATCAGAATTGTGCATCTTTTTCCTATGAAAATTCATCAAGAAAAATTTTGTGACACCTCTTACCCAAAGCACCTCATAATCTGACATTTATGACCTTTGATTTGATGGTTGACTCCTTCTTTAGTTAGAATCAGAAGAAATTTAACACAAAGAAAAGTCTCTGTGGATATGATATTGACCACAATGTCCAACTTAAAAGGTGATGTGGTCTCATTATTTAGATTTCATTCCAGAAAAGACACAGTTGTGTAAAAGTAGAAGTTAGAATGAAAAATAACCATTGTTCCAAACCTAGAAGCACCCTACAGAATGGAAGCAGTAATGCAGAGATTGAGAACCCCCAGCTTAAGAGATAAAATCCACATTGATGTTGTGGTTCAGGAAGTTGAGGAGGCTGTGGCCAGATTACCGTTTGAAGAAGGATTTGATTTTCAGTGCCTGCTTCACACTAAATTGACTTCCCTTTATACACAGTATTGGGTGTGTGCTTGTTTATTTCTTAGCATCCCTTCCCAGTATTATTCTCAGGAAAGAACCCTAGTCTCATTGCACAGAATAATGATTAAAACTAATGATCAACCATGCCAGGAAGGTTCTGAGATGTGGCACCAGAACATTTTGACTATGGAAGGCAACAGAGTGAATTAACAATGGAAGTCTTCATGAAAATAAAGATATTATTTACCCTACAATTTAAGATAAACAAGAAAAACTTGACACTCAGCCCCTCAAATGTTGCTCATTCGGTGGTTAACCAAACAAGCCTTTCTTATAAATGAACTAGAGAGAAGATAGGAAACAGCTCAAAAAAATCCCAAAAGTTGTAAAAATTAAAATCTATATCTGACAATAAAAGAAAAAAAAAACTAGGCCAGAGCTCCAGCATCCCCACAACCATTAACAATAACAAAAATGTTCCACACAGAAAACTTGTTCTTCAATATACACTCTCATTACAAAAAAGTATTTGCAGAATCTTAGAGAAATATCTTTTTTACTTTAATATAAATTTGATTAAAAAATCAAGACAAGCTGATACTTTAAAAGTGCAGAAACAACATTAAGTCACACCAGAAAGTATCTGCTACTAGGATAGCATGAGGGATGGAAATTTACCTGGGAGTTTTCAGAAAAGAAAACAGGAAAAAAAGAATTGCCTTTTCCATTAATAGAGGAGAAAGAGAGGGAAGAGAAAGAGACTGTTCAGCTGAGCATAGACCCAAAAAGAAAAAATTTCTAGTGTGACAGGTGGGGAATATACGAAATGAAAAACTTTGGAGATCCAACATGGTGGCGGGCGCAGAGAGATTAAGTCTCTGACCTCTTCAGCTGTGCGGGCATAGGGAGCCATAAATTGTCTAAATGCTCTTTGCTCAGGATCACTAGGCAATGCTGAGCTGACATGGATCTGGGGCAAACAGTCTGGGCCCCTCAGAACACACACACCGAGCCCTGATCGGCTGCATTCAAGCTACAGTTCGCCTGCTTCTCGTGACTCAGCACTAACGATCCCGCTGAAATAACTGGTCGGCCCTTCTGAACTTACAGAGGTAAAAGCCAACAGAGCCTTCATAGGCAGTGGCCACAGGATTGAAACGGGGATTGGGAGAGACAGTCAGGACCCACCCGTTGCATTGGTCACCAGGCAAAGGGAACGAATGGTTGCATGGGATACCACCTTGGCAGAGAACTGACGTCACGGGCAGAAGAGATAAGTTCATTGAAACCAGCACGACAGGTGTGTAATCCCCTAGCCATCTCTCTCCACACAGCGGAGAAACCTTAAGGGCCCATCCCAGCTCTCCTGTGAGCACAATAGCCAGGCCAAGGGAATCAGGAGTGGTGCGGGACTCAGGGCATGGAACTCCCGGCTACCGCTCCCACCAGTGCTGACAACTGAGGTCTCTTGCACCAGCTACCGGGGGCGTGGCTACCAGAGGGCAAGCAAATTCGCTGGGGGTTCTCAGCCCCAAGCTCTACAAACTTAGGGTCTGAGGGAGGCAAACAGGGAGAGTGTGCCCAAGTGTTCATGAAAACAGGGCTCCCAGGAGCAGCAGACCTGGCGTGTAGCCAGTATTGTGGTGAGCATCACAGGTGAACAGGGCCAGGCTTGAGGAAACACAAGAAAAGGCCCTAGACACTCAGGATTGGAGACCCGCCCAGTCTGGTAGGAAGAGGTGCTGCACAGTGATTGGTTCCCACCTATTGAGAGGAGAAGCTTGGCCCAGTGGGCACAGCTCCACCTACTGGAAGAGAAGTTAATCGAACTCTATGACTGCATTTATTATTTTTTCTTTTTCTTTCATTTTCATTTTTTGTTGTTGTTCTTTAACTTTTTTTAATGTTTTTAAATTTTTATTTTATTATTATTATTTTAAATTTTAATTTTCATTTTTTATTATCATTATTAGTTTTGTAAAAAACTTTTTTTATTTCTTTCTTTATTTTCTATTTTTTTGTTTCTTTTGTCTTTTCATTTCTTTTCAATTTTCTTATTCCCCCTTCCTTGAATTCTACCTGCCTACTCTCATTCTCTTTAGTGACTTCTTCCCTTCCCTTCTAATATCTTTCCTCCCAAGCATCAAATAAATTTATAAGAGTAAACAGTAACTCAGCAGTCAAACAGAACAAGAAGTAACATGAGCAGCATAAAAAAGCAAGGAAGAAAAGGAGTACAAACAATGAAGGACAGCCTAAATATTCAGGAGGACCTAGAGTCAGCAGAAAAATGGTCATATAAAGAACTCAAGGAATACCTTAGACAGATGGAATGGAACCTCAAAGAGGATACGAGACAGCAAATCCAAACAGTGAAAGAACACATTGAAAATGAATTACATAAACAGATAAAAGAAGAAGTTAAGCATCTTTATCAGGAGATAGAGATTATAAAAAAAAATCAAACAATAATTCTAGAAATGAAGGAAACGATAAACCAAATTAAAAACTCAATTGAGAGTAGCACTAACCGAGTGGAGCAAGTAGAAGCCAGAACATCAGATACTGAAGACAAAATATATCATCTTGAAAAGAGCCTAGCCAACTCAGAAAGGCTGGTAAAAAATCATGAGAAAAACATCCAAGAGATATGGGATAACATAAAAAGCAAACCTATGAGTCATCAGGATAGAGGAAGGTATAGAGGTTCAATCCAAGGGAATGAGCAACCTGATGAATGAAATAATTATAGAAAACTTTCCAGAAATAAAAAAGGAAATGGACGTAAAAATTGTAGATGCATACAGGACACCGAGCATACAAAATCCCAGTAGACCAATGCCAAGACACATTGTTTTGAAGATATCCAATATACAGAACAAAGAGAAAATATTAAAAGCTACAAGAGAAAGGAGGCAGATTACATTCAGCGGTAAACCAATAAGGTTAACAACGGATTTTTCATCACAGACGCTGAAAGCGAGAAGATCCTGGAACAATATATTTCAAACACTGAAAGACAATGGATGCCAACCAAGAATTCTGTATCCAGCAAAATTAAGCTTCAGGTATGACAATGAAATGAAAATCTTTCATGATAAACAAAAGCTAAAAGAATTTGCAGCCAGAAAACCAGCATTGCAAAGCATCTTGAGCAAAACACTACACGAGGAAGAAATGAAAAACAATAACCAAAACCATCAGTGGGAAGTGCCTCTGTAAAGACAGAGGGCGGGGGGAAATTTAATCATGGAGAAACAAACTAAATTTAAAAAAAAAAAAACGAAGATAAATAATCAAACATGGCTGGAAGTACAAACCATATATCAATAGTAAATCTAAACGTTAATGGCTTAAACTCTCCAATAAAGCGACATAGGCTGGTAACATGGATTAACAAAACAAATCCAACAATATGCTGCCTCCAGGAGACACATCTGATTGGAAAAGACATACACAGGCTGAAGGTGAAAGGTTGGGAAAAAATATACCACGAACACAGTCCTCATAAGCAAGCAGGGGTGGCCATGCTCATATCGAATAAAATCGATTTCAAGACTAAGTTAATCAAAAGGGATAAGGAAGGACATTATATACTGTTAAAAGAAACCATTCACCAACAAGACATAGCAATTATCAATATTTATGCACCAAATAATGGTGCTGCGACATTCATAAAACAAATTCTCCTCAAGTTCAAGAATCAAATAGACCACAGCACAATAATTATGGGTGACTTCAACACACCTCTCTCACCACTGGACAGATCCTCCAAACAAAAGTTGAATAAAGAAACTATAGAACTCAATATCACAATCAATAACCTAGACTTAACTGACATATATAGAATATATCAACCATCATCAAGTGGATATACTTTTTTCTCAGCAGCACATGGATCCTTCTCAAAAATAGACCATATATTATGCCACAGGGCAACCCTCAGTAAATATAAAGGGGTGGCGATAATACCATGCATTTTATCTGATCACAATGGAATGAAACTGGAAATCAATGATAAAAGAAGGAAGGAAAAATCCTACATCACATGGAAAATGAACAATATGTTACTGAATGATCAATGGGTTACAGAAGACATAAAGGAGGAAATCAAAAAATTCTTAGAGATATATGAAAATACAGACACAACATATCTGAATCTATGGGACACAATGAAAGCAGTTTTAAGAGGGAAATTCATCGCCTGGAGGTCATTCCTCAAAAAAAGGAAAAACCAACAAATAAATGAGCTCACACTTCATCTCAAAGCCCTAGAAAAGGAAGAGCAAAACAACAGCAAATGTAGCAGAAGGAAAGAAATAATTAAAATCAGAGCAGAAATCAACAAATTTGAAACAAAAGAAACTATTGAAAAAATTAACAAAACTAAAAGTTGGTTCTTTGAAAAAATAAATAAGATCGACAGACCCTTAGCCATGCTAATGAAGAGAAGAGAGAAAACTCAAATTACTAACATATGGGATGAAAAAGGCAATATCACAACAGATGCTACAGAAATACAGAAGACAATTAGAAATTATTTTGAAAACATATATTCCAATAAAATAGAAGATAGTGAAGACATCGATAAATTTCTTAAGTAATAGGATTTGCCCAGACTGAGTCAGGAGGATACTCACAAATTAAACAGACCAATATCAAGGGATGAAATAGAAGAAGCAGTCAAAAGACTACCAACCAAGAAAAGCCCAGGACTGGATGGGTATACAGTGGAGTTTTACAAAACCTTTAAAGAAGAATTAATACCAATACTTTTCAAGGTATTTCAGGAAATAGAAAAAGAGGGAGCTCTGCTAAATTCATTCTATGAGGCCAACATCACCCTGATTCTGAAACCAGACAAAGACACCTCAAAGAAAGAAAACTACAGACCAATATCTCGGATGAACCTAGATGCAAAAATCCTCAATAAAATTCTGGCGAATCAGAAACAAAGGCACATCAAAAAAATTGTGCACCATGATCAAGTAGGATTCATCCCTGGGATGCAACGATTGTTCAATATACGGAAATCAAAAAATGTTATTCACCACATCAATAGACTTAAAGATAAGAACCATATGATCATCTCGATAGATGCGGAAAAAGCATTCGACAAAGTACAGCATCCCTTTATGTTCAAAACATTAGAAAAACTAGGGATAACAGGAACTTACCTCAACATTGTAAAAGCTATCTATGCTAAACCTCAGGCTAGCATCATTCTGAATGGAGAAAAATTGAAGGCATTCCCTCTAAAATCTGGAACAAGACAGGGATGCCCTCTATCACCACTTCTATTTAATATAGTTCTCGAAACACTGGCCAGAGCAATTAGACAGATGAAAGAAATTAAAGGCATAAAAATAGGAAAAGAAGAACTTAAATTATCACTATTTTCAGCTGACATGATTCTATATCTAGCAGACCCAAAAGGGTCTACAAAGAAACTACAAGAACTAATAAATGATTTCAGCAAAGTGGCAGGATATAAAATCAACACGCATAAATCAAAGGCATTTCTGTATATCAGCGACAAAACTTCTGAAATGGAAATGAGGAAAAACACTCCATTCACAATATCCTCAAAAAAATAAAATAAAATATTTGGGAATCAACCTAACAAAAGAGGTGAGAGATTTATACAATGAAATCTACAGAAGCCTAAAGAGAGAAATAGAAGAAGATCTTAGAAGATGGAAAAATATACCCTGTTCATGGATAGGCAGAACTAACATCATCAAAATGGCGATATTCCCAAAAGTTCTCTATAGGTTTAATGCAATGCCAATCACAATCCCAACGGCATTTCTTGTAGAAATAGATAAAGCAATCATGAAATTCATATGGAAAAATAAAAGACCCAGAGTAGCACAAGCAATTCTAATCAGGAAGTGTGAATCTGGCAGTATAGCGATACCAGATTTCAAACTATATTACAGAGCAATAGTAATAAAAACACCATGGTACTGGTACCAAAACAGGCGGGTGGACCAATGGTACAGAATAGAGGACACAGAGAGCAATCCACAAAGTTACAACTATCTTACATTTGATAAAGGATCTAAAAGCATACAATGGAGGAAGGATAGCATCTTCAACAAATGGTGTTGGGAAAACTGGAAATCCATATGCAACAAAATGAAACTGAATCCCTTTCTCTCACCATGCACAAAAGTTAACTCAAAGTGGATCAAGGAGCTAGATATCAAATCAGAGACTCTGCATCTGATAGAAGAAAAAGTTGGCTCCGATCTACATATTGTGGGGTCGGGCTCCAAACTCCTTAATAGGACACCCATAGCACAAGAGTTAAAAACAAGAATCAACAAATGGGACTTACTTAAACTGAAAAGTTTTTTCTCAGCAAGAGAAACAATAAAAGAGGTAAATAGGGAGCCTACATCATGGGAACAAATTTTTACTCCTCACACTTCAGATAGAGCCCTAATATCCAGAGTATACAAAGAACTCAAAAAATCAGACAATAAGATAACAAATAACCCAATCAACAAATGGGCCAAGGACCTGAACAGAGACTTCTCAGAGGAGGACATACAATAAATCAACAAGTACATGAAAAAAATGCTCACCATCTCTAGCAGTCAGAGAAATGCAAATCAAAACCACCCTAAGATACCATCTCACTCCAGTAAGATTGGCAGCCATTATGAAGTCAAACAACAAAAAGTGCTGGCGAGGATGTGGGGAAAAGGGTTCTTTTTACATTGCTGGTGTGACTGCAAACTGGTGCGGCCAATTTGGAAAGCAGTATGGAGATTCCTGGGAAAGCTGGGAATGGAACCACCATTTGACCCAGCTATTGCCCTTCCCAGACTATTCCCTGAAGACCTTAGAAGAGCGTACTACAGGGATACTGCCACATCGATGTTCATAGCAGCACAATTCACAATTGCTAGACTGTGGAACCAACCCAGATGCCCTTCAATAGACGAATGGATAAAGAAAATGTGGCATTTATACACCATGGAGTATTATGCAGCACTAAAAAAATGACAAAATCATGGAATTTTCAGGGAAATGGATGGCACTAGAGCAGATTATGCTAAGTGAAGCTAGCCAATCCCTAAAAAACAAATACCAAATGTCTTCTTTGATATAATGAGAGCAACTAAGAACAGAGCAGGGAGGAAGAGCAGAAAGAAAAGATTAACATTAAACAGATACATGAGGTGGGAGGGAAAGGGAGAGAAAAGGGAAATTGCATGGTAATGGAGGGAGACCCTCATTGTTATACAAAATTACATATAAGAGGTTGTGAGGGGAATGGGAAAATAAACAAGGAGAGAAATGAATTACAGTAGATGGGTTAGAGAGAGAAGATGGGACGGGAGGGAATGGGGGATAGTAGAGGATAGGAAAGGTAGCAGAATACAACAGTTACTAATAGGGCATTATGTAAAAATGTAGATGTGTAACCGATGTGATTCTACAATCTGTATTTGGGGTAAAATTGGGAGTTCATAACCAACTTGAATCTAATGTATGAAATATGATATGTCAAGAGCTTTGTAATGTTTTGAACAACCAATAAAAAAAAAGAAAAACTTCATTGTCAAAAGAGCTGTCTGGAAGTGATTTCCCATGGCAATGCACTTATTCACCAAGCTGGAAACTGCCCTTTATCTAAGAAATCCTTCACCAGAGCAACCATTAGCCAAAGTTTTCACCTTCCCCATGAAAGAAATCCCAAACTGGCAATCAATCTGGGGTTTGAGTAAAAACATTACATAATGCTGAGCTCCCTGCTCAAGGTTTTACATGAAATTTTCCTTTTATACTAATCAGAAAAAGTCAAATCTTATGTTGTCCTAAATTAATGGGTACTAGAATTCAGTAGGTCTTGAAATGGTTAAATGGGCCCAAATGCCAGAAGTGTGGAGAAGCCCCTTGTTGAACCTAACCTATTAACCATGGTGTCATCTGCATGATCAATTTTATAATTAATAGTTTGTGATGCCACATCAGAAACTCAAAATATTATAAATATTTTTGGTAAGCATAATATTGTAAACATTTTTGGTATAATATATAGAAAAACCTAGTTTTATAAGTTATGTTTCAGGGAAATAAATTCCTTCTCTGTCCATTTTGGTGCTTATTGAACTGAAATTATCTGAAGGAGGATATTCTAAGGTTTTTTTTTCTCACCTCGTCTCTTCTTCGCCCTAAGTCAGGTAAGAGCATATAACACCATTTGGGAAGAAAAACCTTTCCAGAGTAACACACACTTCAATTGGCCCCTGCCTCCTGAAATGGAGAAGCTCCTTTGGAATTCTGCCCTGGAAAAGCTGTGACTCAGAAGGAGCTCCACACATGCCCTGCTGTCATTGCTCCAAGTTAAATTTCATGAGTGGCCACTGTTATTTCACCTGCCCATGGAGTCATATTGAAATTCTCTCTAGTTAAGTCCCAATCCCCACAGCTGGACTGTGACTAAGCTTTCTGAAATCAAGGAAGCAACTTTTATTCTCTGTGTCTAATCTGACCCAGCAGCACCTGGGAGAACTTTGCCACTGAGCTACCCTCTCCACCATTTGCTTATTTACTTATTTTTATTTTATTTATTCCAACACAGTTTCAAACCAAGTTGTTGAGGCTGACCTCAAAATTACCATCATCTTGCCTCAGCCTCACACATTGCTGGGATTTCTGTCAACTGCTACCATGCTTGGCAGCCCACATGGTTTTAAAGCCCATATTCTAGACATTAAACTTCAATCTTGTCTGAAAGAGGTAAAATTATTTTCTACTTAAAAGTCACAATAAGGGCTGGGGATGTGGCTCAAGCGATAGCACGCTTGCCTGGTATGCGTGCGTCCCAGGTTCGATCCTCAGCACCACATACAAACAGAGATGTTGTGTCCATCAAAAACTAAAAATAAATAAATAAATAAATATTAAAATTCTCTCTCTTTCTCTCTCTCTCTCTATCTTTCTCTCTTTCTAAAAAAAGTCACAATGATACAAATTCAGCAAATCTCACTGTGCCAAACCACATCAAAGTCCAGCTTCCACATACCCAGATGGGGGTTGACACTATGTTACACCTTACTGCAGCTAACAACCAGTATTCCTGACTTTTGCAATGCAAACCAGACTAGTGTGTTCTCATTCCTTCCCCCTGTGCTTAATTTCAAACTCACCTAAACCAGAGGAAGGGAGATGTTCCTCTTTCCACCTTGCCACACTGTCGTTCAGATCAGCCTAGTGACCCTCCAAACTTTTCTTCTCAAAGACTTGATTCTGAAATGAGCTCCTTATCTCCCTCAGCTTACAGCATCAGCCTCTTCTCCTGAGAGCTCAGGTAATTCACTTAGCCCCATATCTTGCCCATCCCACCACTCTTTTCTGTTTTCAAATTTTATTGTAATTGCACAGTGGTACACACCTGTAATTCCAACAGCTCAGGAGGCTGAGGTAGGAGGATAATAAGGTGAAAGCCATCCTCATCTACTTAGGAAGGCCCTAAGCAACTTAGCAAGATCCTGTCTCAAAATAAAATTAAAAAAAAAAAAAAAAGACTGAGGATGAGGTTCAGTAGTAAGTGTCCCAGGGTTAAATCCTTAATACAAAAAAAAGTATTATAAATTGACAATTTAGCATTGTAAATATTTATGGGTTACAATATGGCTTATGAACACAATATGGAATATAAATTACCTCATATATACATTACCTCAAATACTTATCATTTTAATGAAACATTGGAAATTTACTCTTAATATTGTTCATCTCAAAATTATTTACTATTTTCATCATGCTACGTAATAGAGTTAAATAAAATCTCTATATCTCTCTTGTCTGAGATTCTGAACACTTTGACCTTCATATCTCCACATCTCCATCCTCTAGCCTCTTTAGCCACAATTCCATTCTCTGCTTATTTGAGTTGGTTGTTTTAAATTCCATATATAATTGAGATATTGTCATATTTGTATTTTTGTGTCTGGCTTATGTCATTTAACATAATGCCCTATGGATTTATCCACATTGTCATGATGTCAGTATTTCCAGATTTTATGGTTGAATAATGTTTCATTATAGATATATATCACATTTTGTTTTTCTGTTCATCTATTGATAGACACAGATTATTGTCATGTCTTGGATGTTGCGAATAGTGTCCAATCAACGAAGGCAAATATCTCTTCTTATGAATTTCATTCCATGTGAGTGTGTAACCAGAAGTGGGATTTCTGTATCATGTGGTAGATCTATTATTAGTATTTTGAGGAACATTCATAAAATTTTTTACAATGTTTATACTAGCTTACATTCTCACCTATGGTCCTAACTTTCTGCAGGGTCTACACATGTAAAGACTTCAGACTAACTTTCTCTTCCCTTTCTCAATGAATAAAGTTTACCAATGTGTAAGTGCCCCTCTTCTGTTCATGGAACAACTTGAAGCTTGAGCTCTATCTGCCTTCTTAGAAACTTTGGAGTTTTGATTTAGGAAGAAGTGTGTTACATGCATGCACATGTGTGGGTAAATACATAAGCACATTGACTCTAAACAGCAGTACATTTATCTGAACATTACAATTCTTAAACTGACAAAAACATATACTCTACATACTTACAAGGAAATATATTTTATATCTAGAGGAGGATAGGTAGGAAATGGATGACAAATGAGACATCAGCTTAAATTAAAAGAATTTACCATTCCAACTTTACTGTATAATGCTCACAGTTTTTCCATGGATGTTCAGATTGTAGGCCTGTCAGTGCTCTAGAGCTTCCTAGCTCATGAGGTGAGCAGCTTGTTCTGCAATGTGCTTACATAATGTTGTGCTTCCCTTTCTAGAGGAGTAAAACAAGGGGTCCTTAGTTCTTAAGTTAAAACATCCAGAATTCTAAGAAAAATAAACATTTTGTCTTTATACCTCAGTTATCTCTGGTATCTCATTAAAGAGATGGTAGCTGACTCATAGAATGGTTGACTTCTTCTTTTGAAATTGGGTGAAGGTTCTATTCTGCCAGGAAAGTCTTCCCTCTTTTGTCTTCTGCCAGAAAAGCAAAATTAGCAATTGTGTGATCTACTGTCCACTGCAATCAACAAGAAATAACTCAAAACCTGCAAGAGCCTTATATTCTATGTAAGTTGAATTCTTGTCCATTCTGATTTTTGCCTCAGAATCTTCTGCCTGTACTTCTTGCTTATGATATCTTGAACCTGGTGACGCTACTAGTATTTGTCAGAGGCAAATAGATCCCAACTATAATTGCTTTTAGTGTCTGTGAAATGAAAATCATCCTCTCACTCCCAACTCCTGTCTGGATTTAGTGCCCCACAGAAAAATTCTGAGCTCTTCCCCATTGTTAATATCTAACATTAGAAAATTCTACATTGCCACTCCTACAGCAAGGCTGATGTGTGAAATAGACAGAAAGCACTGGTTGAGCCTGATTATCAGGTCACTTTCAGACACTGGTTTCACTGATCACACAAACCTTTTTGGACCACCTTTGTGGCAGAGGCTGTGACACTCCAGTGAAATCTCTTCCTCAAGAGGTTGCACAAGAATCCTGGGGGTTCTCTCAGAGGGCTCTGTGTATGAGAGCCTAGAATCAGGCCAAGAGGAGGAACCATAAGTTCAGCACCACTGGCTAGATATTTCTGCCTCTGCAGGTCAATGGAAGGGACAGTTCGACATTTGAGCCCGAAGGATTTCTGGACTGGAACTGGGGCCAGGCAGCAGTTGCAGCAGCATCAGCCACCATAGCCACTGTCACCAAAGTGGGGCCTGACTGGTGCAGAGGGTGCACTATGCTGGAAGTTCCCTTGCTCACTTGCTCCTTCCCTCTGACACCCATATTCAGGGACTCCCTCCCTGCTGCCTTCCCTAGAAAGAAAGGGGCCTACCCACCTGCCCTTAAACTTCATTCAGGCCTGGGTGCAGTGATCTCCTAGATTGGCTTTCTAGGAAAAGAGGGGGCAGCTAGACCAAGTTAGTGGCATGTTGCTTTGCTCCAAGTTCCCACCACAACCCGCTGAGTTGCCTTGGATGCTCCACTGCCCTCAGATGTCTGCAGTGGCCGCTCCCTGGGGCCGCCAAGAACCTAGCTAGGCTAGTTCACTGACTGGGCCAACTGTCAGCAGAGCAGGGCCCTGCAGGAGCAGGACAAGAGGGCAAGGCCGCTGGGCCTGGTGCTAACTGGGATGATCCTCGCGTCCACCTGGTGCTCGCCAGCCCTGCAGCCCTCCCAGGTTCGCTGCCCCTGCAGAGCCCCCAGCGCTGGCACCTGGATAAGGGTGCATGGGGCGCGCGGCCTGCCTGGTGCGACCAATTGTGGACAGCGCCACCTAGCGGGACTGCAGGGTGGTGCTTGCAGGGGAGTGACAGCTGCTGGGTCCAGGGCCCTGGAAGGAGCAGGAGTGCCATGAGGGGGCACATTGGACAGACCACCAGCAGAACCAACTCCACTTCCAGGGGCTGAACAATTTGGGGATGCATGGGTTGAAAAGTACATACCCTCATGGGGTTCGGTCCCAAGATCTCCCCTCCTAACATGACCACAGACCTCCTGCTTGATTTGGATCTTGCTGGCATGCCGCCTAGAAGGAAACCTTCTCTGCTGGCCTGCACAAGGTGACTTCACTATGCTGTCAGTCCGCCTGTCCCTGAAACCAGCAGATATCTGGAGACCGGCCAGGAGAGCATAGCACCACCAAGCGGGTCCCTTGGCATGCAAGGCTGAGAGGCCTACAGGGGACACAAACAAGTGCACTCTCCTGCCAGAACCTAGAATCTCCAGGCATTTGTTTTGGAAGTGGATGGATGTGGGACGCTTCCACGCTGAGTGCCAGACTCTCCCCTGCTCTGCAGTCATTTCTCCCGAGCATTGTTGACACATTCAGGCATTTTATTGACGAGTCCAAACCAGGGATTTTTTGAATGCAGTTCAGGTTGGAATGTTTGGGGACAGTGAATGTCTGCAAACTCATGTCCTTGCCATGATTTTGGTGTGGGTTGCAGAAAATTGGATCATCTGGAGGGATCAAGGTGCAATGAGCCTTTTTGTGGTTCTTCTTGTCTTTTTTTTCCTGTTACCACATATTGTATCCAGGTTTAGCTGTCCACTGAAAGTGGAGTGTTACTCTGCCTCTTCTTGAAGAAGAAAGGATGCTCACAATTATCCCAGGGCATGAAATCAAAGGAGAACCTGCATGAGTCTTTGTTCTGTAGTATTTTCTGAGGCAGGGTCCCTGGAAGCATGTAAAATTAAGTGCCCTAACAATAGTGGTTCATTAGGGAAGTCAAATTCCATGTGAAGTGGGCATCCCAGAGGTGTGTTGTCTGTGGTTGGTCGCAGCAGTCAGGCAGAGCGTCCTACACACCTCCAGTGCTGGTGCCTGGCAGCAGCAGCAGCAGCAGCAGCCACCTCCACAGCCCTCTGTTGCCAAAGTGGGGCCTGGCTGGTGTAGAGGGTGCTCTGTGCTGGAAGCTCTCTTGCTCTCTTGCTGCTTCCCTCTGACACCCATGTTCAGGGACTCCCTACCTGCTGCCCTCCCTAGAAAGCAAGGGGCCCACCCACAATCCCTTAACCTTCATTCTGCCCGGGGTGCAGTGATCTCTTAGATTGGCATTCTAGGAATGGAAGGCCATCCCTACCAATTTAGTGGGATGTTGTTGAGCTCAAAGTTCCCACAACCCCGTGAGCTGCCTTGGATGCTCCACTGCCCTCAGATGTCCACAGCAGCTGCTCCCTGGGGCCACTGGTAATGTAGGCGAGTTCCCTGACTGGAACGATTCTCAGTGGAGTCAGAACATGGAGGAACAGGGCATGAGGGCAAGGCGACTGGGTCTGGTGCTACCTGGGATAATCCTCACATCCTTCTGGTGCTCGCTGGCCCTCCAGCCCTCCCAGGTTTGCTGAACCTGTGGAGCCCCCAGTGCTGGCACCCAGATCAGTGTGTGCAGGGTGCTCTGCCTGCCTGGTGCAACCAACCACAGATGGCACTGCCTAGCAGTACTGCAGGGTGGTGTTGGCAGGCGAGTGACAGCTGCTGGGTCCAGGGCCCTGGAAGGAGCAGGAGTGCCCAGAGGGCACATTGGACAGGCCATCAGCAGAACTATGCTCCACTTCAATGAGCTGAATAACTTGGGGCCGCATGTGTTGTAAAGAATATACCCTCTTGGGTTTCCATCCCAAGGTTTCCCCTTCTACCTGAACACTGAGCTGCTGCTTGGGTTGGAACTTGCTGAGATACCGCCAGGAAGGAAAGCTCCTCTGCTGGCCTGTGCATGGTAACATCACTATGCTGTCAGTCCACCTGTCTGTGACACCTGCAGATATCTGGAGAGCAGTCAGGATGGCATAGCAGACACCAAGCAGGACCCTTGGTGTGCAAGGCCCAGAGAGACCCATAGAGGACACACACAAGTGCACTCTCCTGCTAGAGCCACGAATCTCCAGTCCTTTGACTTGGAAGTGGATGAATGAGGGACACTTCCACTCTGAGTGCCAGACTCTCTACTGCTCTGCAGTCATTTCACCCGAGCATTGTTCACACACTCAGGCATTTCCTTGACAAGAATCAAAACCAGGGTGATGGGACTGGGGATGTGGCTCAAGCGGTAGTGTGCTCGCCTGGCATGCATGCGGCCCGGGGTTCGATCCTCAGCACCACATACAAATAAAGATATTGTGTCCACCAAAAACTAAAAAATAAATATTAAAAAAAATTATCTCTCTCTCTCTCTCCCTCTCTCTAAAAAAAAAAAAAAAAAAAAAAAAACAGGGTGAAAGGCTTTTTCAGTGAAGTTCAGGTTGAGAGGTTTGGGGAAAGTGAATGTCTGCAAACTCATGTCCTTGGCATGATCCCTTGTATGGGTTATAGAAAATTGAATCATCTGGAGATATCAAGGTTCAGTGAGCCTTTTTGTGGTTCTTTCTTTCTTTTCTTGTTTCTTTTCTTTCTGTTGCCACTAATTGTATCAGGGTTAGCGGTCCACTGAGAGTGGGGTGTTACTCTGCCTCTTCTTGAAGAAGAAAGGATACTCACAATTATTCCAGGACATGAAATCAAAGGAGAACCTGCACCAGTCTTTGTTCTGTAGTACATTTCTGAGGCAGGCTCCCAGGCTGTATGTCAAATTAGGTGGTCTAATTGTAGTTGTCCAGCAGGGAAGTCAAATTCCACTTGAGCTGGGACACCCAGAGGTGATAAAAAAAAGAGAGCTGGTCCTTGGCACTGCCTTTTCTCCCTTTCCCCTGTTTAGCATTTGTACCATTTGATGTTTCTTTGAGAACATGAGGAAGAGGCGGTGCAGGAATATCTTAGTTGTTCTCATTTGCCTGAGGAGCCATGACAGGTATTGACAAAGGTGGCTTTGCTATAACATATTCATCTGGTCAAAACTCTTGGGATATATCTTTATAGTCTTTTGTGGTTTTCTTGGATGTTTTCCCACCATGCTGTGTAGTGTTGCGTGGAGGAGGCTGTTTTCTCTTCTTGTCAATATTCCTTTGAATCTTTGGATAATAGAAGTTAATTGGATGTCAAGAGCCTTCACCCAATCTGTGAACTCCTCACCTGCTAGGATCAGTTGGCTGGTAACTGGAGGCAGGTGGGGTGCAGATGGAGGAGGTCTGGATCAAGGCTGTGGGCTGTGTATCTGTATGTGGAAAGTGGAAATCTCTTTCTCTGCTTCTTGATGATCATGTCAGCTACTTCCTTCTGCCACACTCTCCTGCCATGATGTTCAGCCTCTCATCTGAGGTTGCAAAGAATGGAGCCTGCTCTCTATGGACTGAGACCTCTGAACTCGTGAGCACCCAAAGAAAATTTTCTGCCCCTCAGGTCATTCTGATCAGATCTTGTCTTCACCAAAGCAAGGAGCTGACTACTCTAGGCTTTAGTGGTATTGTTACTCATATGGAACTGACATTTTAGGCAAGTTCCATTTAATATAAAAGAAAATAAAAATTATATAAAAATTGACCAATGAAGAAAGTATCTATCGCTTCACACTCCTTTGATAACTATCCCTTTATGCTGATACAAATTTCCTAGGAGTATAATTGTATGGTTATTATAGAACTGAGCACACATCCTATAATGCCTTTGATTTGAACAACAAAAGGAATTTGGGACCTTGTCAAATATTGGCAAATACCATGAACAGATACAGACTCCACAAATAGGGAGAAAGACAGAATGAGAGTAAGGACTTCACCTTTCTTTCCTGAAAACCGCAAGTTTCCTAAAGATATGTCAACAATTGTTAGTGTCCATAGATAAAATGAAAACCTTATGAACTGGAAGATATGTGGATCATTTGCATATCCTGACTAGAGTTTAGTACTTTGTCTTTCTGGTATGAATATGGCCTGTTCCAGGGTAGCCCTGGGCAATTCTGAATCCAAATATGAGGGAATGCCAGATAATCAAACAACATGGACGGTCAATATTCATACAAAATATACCAAGTGGAAAGAAATCCTCTGCATCTTGCATCCCAGTTGCAAATTTGTCTCAGTGCTTGAAATACTACCAATACCCTTCATCTTCACAAAGGCAGTTATGGAATTAATTTATTTTTATAGCTTTCTCTATACTTCTTTTTATGAAGCTTTAATAATTATTTAACCATTAAAATTATTTAGTGATTAGCGAAAGATTAAATTTATTAATTATTTTTATTTCCTTTCTGAGTTAATGAAAACTATTCCACAAAATCACCAGAACTTTCTCCAGGATTTCAATTTGACAACATAATAGTGAATATTGGAATACACAGAGTTAAAGACACCTATTCATAGGAAACTGTCAAAGTGGTATGGATTTTCTCTTCCCTGGGAACAAGGCTTCTTGATTCACTGCACTCAGTGAAGGGTAGCTGTGCTTGGGATGGTGAAGAATCTCAAGGCAACCTATGTTCAAGGCTTGGTCCCCAGGGCAGGGTGATTGGGAGGCGGTGCAAGTTTTGAGAGGTCAGGGTAAAGGGAAGTTCTCAGGTCATGGTGCATATGCCCCAGAGGAGATTGTAGCCCTGGCCTGTGCTCTAGCGCTTCCTAGCTCATGAGGTGAGCCCCTTGCTTGGCCTTGTGCTTCCATCATGTTGTGCTTCCCTTTCTAGAGGAGCAAAGCAAGGGGTCCTTGGTTCTTGGGTGAGAACATCCCGAATCCTAAGAAAAATAAGCATTTTGTCTTTATATGTAAGTTATCTCCGGTATCTCATTAAAGGGATGGAATGCTGACTCATAGAATATTTGACTTCTTATTTTGAAATTGGGTGAAGGTTCTTTTCTGCCAGGAAAGTCTTCCCTCTTACATCTTTTGCCAGAAAACCAAAAGTAGCACATGTGTGATCGCTGTCCACTGATCCACAAGAAGTGCCTCAGAAGATGCAAGAGCTTTATGTTCTATGGAAGTTGAATTCTTGTCCGTTCTGATGTTTGCTTCTGATTCTTCTGCCTGTGCTTCTTGCTGAGGATATCTTGAAGCTGATGATAATAAGCTACTGGTATTTTTCAAAGGCAAATAAATACCATTTATAATTTCTTTCTGTGACTGTGAAATAATCACTATCCTCTCTTTCCCGACTCCTTTCTGGATTCAGTGTTCCACAGAAAAATTTTGAACTCTCCCCCTTCTTTGATATCCAACATTAGAAACTTCTAAATTTCCATTCCTACAGCAAGGCTGAGGTGTGAAATTGACAGGCAGCACTGGATAAGCCTGATTATCAGGTCACCACAATGGGGCACTTGTTCTGCTCCTCCCACAGACCTTTTTGGAGCATCTTTGTGGCAGGGGCTGTGACACTCCAGTGAAATCCCTTCCTCCAGGGGTTGCCCCAAGAACCTCGGGCATTTGTCTCAGAGGGCTTTGTATCTTCGAGCCTAGAGTTAGTCTCAGAGGAGGAATCCTGAGGTTCAGCCAAACTGGCCAGATATTTCTGCCTTTGCAAGACCATGGAAGGGAATATTGGACTTTCGGGCCCAAAGGATTTCTGGACTGGACCTGGTGCCGGGCAGCAGCAGCAGCAGCAGAAGCAGCAGCTGGTGTCACCAAAGTGGGGCCTGGCTGGTGCAGAGGGTGCACTGAGCTGGAAGCTCCCTTGCTCTCTTGCTCCTTCCCTCTGACACCCATGTTCAGGGACTCCCTCCCTGGCTGCCCTCCCTAGAAAGCAAGGGGCCCACTCACCTGCCCTTAAACTTCATTCAGCCTGGGGTGCAGTGATCTCCTAGATTGGCTTTCTAGGAAAGGAGGGGCAGCCCTACCCAGTTAGTGGCATGTTGCTGAGCTCCAAGTTCCCACCACAACCTGCCAAGCTGCCTTGGATGCTCCACTGCCCTCAGATGTGTGCAGTGGCCACTCCCTGGGGCCTCCAGGAACCTAGCTAGGCTAGTTCACTGACTGGGCCAACAGTCAGTGGAGCCTGGCCCTGCAGGAGCAGGACAGGAGGGCAAGGCCACTGGGCCTGGTGCTACCTGGGATGATCCTTATTTCCTCCTGGTGCCCAACAACCCTGCAGCCCTCCCAGGTTTGCTGCCTTGCTGAGCCCCCAGCACTGTCGCCTGGATAAGGGTGCATGGGGCGCCTGGCCTGTCTGGTGCGACCAACTGCGGATGGTGCTGCTTAGCGGGACTGCAGGGTGGCGCTGGCAGGGGAGTGACAGCTGCTGAGTCCAGGGCCCTGGAAGGATCAGGAGAGCCTGAGGGCACATTGAACAGGCCACCAGCAGAACCACTCCCCACTTTCAGGGGCTGAAGACGTTGGGGAAGCATGTGTTGAAAAGAATGTGCCCTCATGGAGTTCCGGGCCAAGGTCTCCCCTCCTAACATGACCGCTGAGCTGCTACTTGGGTTGGATCTTCCTGTGATGCTACCAGCAAGGAAAGCTCCTCTGCTGACCCGCGCACACTAATGTCATTATCCTGTCAGCCCGCCTGTCCCTGACACCGCCACATATCTGAAGAGCTGCCAGGTGGGCATAGAAGGCACCAACCGGGACCCTTGGTGCGCAAGGCCCACACGAACACAAACAAGGGCACTCTCCTGCCATCGCCTTGAATCTCCAGGCCTGTGACTTGGAAGTGGATGGATGCGGGAGGCTTCCACTCTGAGTGCAGGACTTTCCCCAGCTTTGAAGTCATTTCCCTGCAGCATGGGTTTACACACTCAGGCTTTTCCCTGACAAGAATCCAAACCAGGGTAAGAGGATTTTTGAGTGGAGTGCATGTTGAGAGGTTTGGGGACAGTGAATGTCTGCAAACTCATGTCCTTGGCATAATCCCTGGTATGGGTTGCATAAAACTGGATCATCTGGAGGGATCAAGGTTCAGTGAGCCTTTTTGTGGTTCTTCTGGTCTTGTTTTTCCTTGGCTTTTCTTTTTTCCTTTTTTCTTTTTTTCTGTTACTACATATGGTATCTAGAATTAGCTGTCCACCGAGGGCGGGCTGTTATTCTTCCTCTTCTTGAGGAAGAAAGGATTCTCACAACTATTCCAGGGCATGAAATCAAAGGAGAACCTGCAGCAGTATTTGTTCTCTCATCCCTTTCTGAGGCAAGCTCCCTGGCTGAATGTCAAATTAGGTGGCCTAATACTGGTTGTTCAGCAAGCAAGTCAAATTCCATGGGACCTGGGCCACCCAGAGGTGATGACAAAAGAGAGCTAGTCCTTGGCACTGACTTTTCTCCCTTTCCTCTGTTTAGCCTTTGTACCATTTGATGTTTTTTTGAGAAAATGAGGAAGAGTCAGTGCCAGAATATCTCAGTTGTTCTCATCTGACTGAGCAGCTAAGGCACGTATTGACAAAGGTGGCTTCTCTGTAACATATGCATCTGGTCACAACTCTTGCAATGCATCCTGAGAGTCTTTTGTGGTTCTGTTGGTTATTTTCCAACAATGCTGTCTAGTGTTGCATTGAGAAGACTGTTTTCTTTCTGTGTAAATATTCCTTTGAATCTTTGGATAGTATAAGTTAATTGGGTGTCAAGAGCCTTCACCCAGACTGTGAACTCCTCTCCTGCTGGGATCAGTTGGTTGGTAACTGAAGGCAGGTGGGGTGCAGATGGACAAGGTCTGGGTGTGGGTCAAGGATGTGGGCTATGTATCTACAAGTGGAAAATGGAAATCAGTTTCTCTCTACTTCTGGATGATCATGCCAGCTACTTCCCTCTGCCAAACTGTCCTGCCACAATGATGTTTAGCACCATCCAAGGTTGCAAAGAATGGAGCCAGGTCTCCATGGCCTAAAACCTCTGAGGTGGTTTAAGTTTTGAGAGGCCAAGTTAACAGGATTTTCTCAGGTCAAGCTAGCTAAGGGTTCTCTTCAAGAGGTAAAACTGTGGCCAGTTGCTAGAAAACAGTATTTTGGTGATATTCCTCTGGGTGTATTCACCACTTACAAGAGCTGAATAACATAGGAAACTATCAAATACAATGAATAAAGACAGTGAGAAAATATAATGTCAAAAGTGTTGCAAAATGGAATTGTTAAGCTCTGATAAGTGTAATACAAAATTGCCATAACTCTTCTGCAGAGAAATTTCATAAAATATGCCAAAATTTAAAGTGCATGTCTAACATTTGCCCAAGAATTTCAATTTTAATGAGTCATTCATTGGTACTGTGGCTATTTTTTTTTTATTTTTACCATGAAGTGGTCCACTGTAATCATTTTGCATGAATATATAAAATATATTTTTACTATTTTTTTGGGGGGGAGTGTATTTGTACACAATGCCTTTATTTTATTGATTTATTTTGTTGTGGAGATGTAGCTCAGTGGTAGAGTGTTCAGCTGGCATAGGAGAGGCCCTTGGTTTAATCCTCAGCACCACAACAAAATAAATCAATAAAATAAAGGCATTGTGTCCAAATACACTCCCCCCAAAAAAATAAAAATAGTAAAAATGTATTTTATACATATTTCTGTATAATTATATCTCCAACACATTTTTTTTAAAGTTACCACATGAGCTGGGAGTGTAGCTCAGCCATAGCACATTTGCCTTGCATGTCGGAGGCCTTTTGTTCTATTCTCAGCACCATTTATAAATGAAAATATTAAATATCTATCCACAACTAAGAAAAAATTAAGAAAATAATATAGAAGTTGCTTTTAAAAAAGTTAACACAGTTGTAGTTGTACATATTCATGATGTGATACAATTCACATGTTACCTTTTTAAAAAAGAGTATGGTTCTATGGCTCCAAAGAGAATCACATTATTTTACAGCCATCACCGTGATTTGTCCATTCCCAGGACTTTTCTATTCATGAATTCAACCTGTCCTCATTCAATAATATCTTGCCACTTATCCCTGTATCTTATCCCAGTAACCACCATTCTACTTCCTGTCTGTATGAATTTGATTATTTCAAAGTTTTATTTTAACACTATCAAAGTACAAGAGCAATGTGTGCTGGTGTATGTGTGTACATGTGCATACACACATACACCTCCATATACATACAAAACATACATTCATAACCAACTTCACCTTCTTACTTTCCACATTGATGTTTACAAATCTTCCTATATTGTGCAAACATTCATTTATTTTGTTCTTGTACTTTCATGATTTCTACATTTAATGTCTCAGAGCACCTGGAGTTTATTTTGATGGACATAATGAGATAGGGATTGGATTTCATGTTCTTACCTACATCATTAGGCATCTTCAAAATGGTCCCACTACCATTTACAGAATAATTTGTCTTCTGCAAATAATGGATATGTGACCTTAGTGACATTACCAAGTGTTTTATTCATGAAAGTCTTTCCTGATCTCTCTTTTTAGTTCTGTCACTCTGTTCCCAGTTACCACCCTTCAGATATGACAATTCTCTATGTGAAGGTAACTCTTGGTGCTAAATCCATGACTTATTTTATTTTTCCAAGATGATACTTTTATGTTGGGCATGATGGCCTATGCCTCTATTCCCAGTGGCTTGGGACACTAAGGCAGGAGGATTGCAAGTTGTAAGCCAGCCTCAGGAACTGTGAGGCACTAAGCAACTCAGTGAGACCCTGTCTCCAAATAAAATACAAAATAGGTCTGGGGATAGGGCTCAGTGGTTGAGTGCCTCTGAGATTCAATCCCTGGTACCAAATGAAAAATTTAAATACACACATGTGCACACACACACATACACACACACACAAATCTCACACCTGTATACTTTTGTGAGTTAATTTTTCAAAATGACTTTTGACCTTTTTTTTTTTTCTCTCATGATTCCTTCTGCATGATGACATGATTTCTTCTGCATGATGACATGAGGCTGCAGCCCAGGCAGAGGGTAGTCACAGGTGCATCCCACCTCGGGCTGCCCCCTGCCATATCTCAGACTCAGCCCAGGAATGACTCTACCCACTGTGAGATGCCTGCCAGAGCTCAGACTCCTTCAGGCACTGTCTTCACCTACTGGAAGACACCTGCTACAGTTCAACCCAAGCCCAGATCACCTAGCTGATTGGCGTGGGAGCCTGGCCCAAGGTAGGCCTGTCTCAGTCCTGCCACAGGCCGACCCCCACAATGCTCAGGCCAGACCAAGGATTGCCTCTGTCCCCAGGCAAACAAATTCTGGAGCTCAGTCTGGAGCCTAATCAGCCAAGTCCAGCTGCAGAAGAGCTTGGGTAGGGGTAAACACAGTTCCACCTAGCCACAGGTGGAACTCTACAGAGGTCAGGCCCAGGCCTGATCCCCCCAGCTGAACTGCAGTTGAGCCTAGGAAGAGGGTAGACACAGGACCATACTGCCCTGGCTGACTCCCGTAGCTGGAGACCTGGGAGATATATGTGCTCAAGCCAAGTCAAGCTGTTCATTTCCTCTCCGACCTCCCCCTCTACTGAAACTGTGCCTGCAGCAGGTCTGCCTGGGTTGTTCCATCTGCAAAAGGATCACATGGGCTCCACAGTGTTATGTTACAAGTTGTGAAGGTGAGACACAGGAACATATGCACTTGGATGTCACATAATGCACGTATGGGAAATTCTAATGGTATGTTTACTTTTTATTTTTGCTAAAAGAGGAAATACACAAGAACAGTGGTGGCATTCAGAATGCTTCATAATGGGCGGCACTGGTTTGGACCACCTGGAATAGGTGTGACTTGCAAATAATCACTATGACCCAGGCCTTTCCCAGGTCTGCCAGCTGGGTGCCAGCTTCGAAGCACACAGCAAGTATCCTCATGCCCCACGCTTGCCTGGCTCGTGGCAGAGCCTAGAGAACAAATTTCTAAATTTCAGTGATCTAGATGAGGTTTTTTCTTTTCTTTTCCCAGGATGGAATCATGAGTGACTGTTTCTAATGTAGCCACTAGATGGCGCGCAAAGACCAAGTTGTGGCCAGAGGTGTGCCCTTCTCCCCTCCCGCAAAGGGCTCCAGAACACCTGAGGCTGACTGGCTTTGCCTAGTTTCCCCTGAGAGTGAGCAGGGAGGCTCCCTTCTGTCACCCACCTGGTGGTCCAGCTAGCACCTGGCATCTGGTAGGTTGGAAAGGCACCACCTCCCTTCTCCACACCACTGCAGGCCCCACAGCTAGATGGATGCCTAGTGGATTTTTCCCCTCAAAAATCTTTACTATTTTTATTTCTAATGATTGGTGCTCATTATAAAAATTTTAAGCAACATATGGATAAATCAAAATCCCTGCACCCCCAGTATGGTTCCCATTCCAAATAGCTCATCTAAGTCAAAGCTGTGTAGAGAGAGCTGGCTGGACAAAGAGATGAGGGTGGACATTACACCTTGCAGCCATGAGCTCCTGCTCTGCATGCTAGGATTTAAAGAGATGTCAAGTACCCCATTCACTTCTACTTAAGAGGAGGCAAGAAATCTAATGTGAGATCCTTGAACTTCAAAAACCATCAACCACCACAAGGTACTGGTTTTAAGACAGCTCACCATGATTAGGGGATGATATTATGGTAAAAACAGGTTAGTGATTGGAGCCATTATTTTGTTACTTTTACTAACATCACTAGTACCATGACAGCTGTATCCACTCTGTAAGAGGTGCCATTTAATTATAGTGTAGCAACTGCACTATCCAATATGGTGGCCACTAGTTATCTTTGGCTATTACAATTGGAACCAACTAAAGTTAAATAAATCCCAGACGCCGCCTGCGCGACTCGGAGAAGGGGCCCAGCAGCCCGCCTGCACGGTAGACAGACCACCCCAACTGGAAGAGGGGCCCAGCCTCCCACCTGCATGGTAGGCAAACCTCGCAGCCTGGAGAGAGGGCACACCCACCCGCCAGCGCGGTAGACAGACCACCCCAACTGAAGGAGGGGTCCAGCCGCCCGCCTGTGTGGTCACCTGACAGAGCTCTGGACAAACATAGGGTTTCTCCAACACCCCCCACCTCATCAAACACCTTATGAGAAAAACTGATGGAACTCATCTTGGAAAATCACACCAACCCTTAAAACCCACCAACCGGTGGGCGTGGCTACCAGCTCAGTTCTACAGCGGACCAGGCACCTGGTTTACATCTCAGAGAATAAGAGTAGAGAAGCTCAAGTTCTCTCACACTGACTACCACCACCACCCTGAACCCAGAGACTCAAGCTAGGAATAGACAACACCACCAACTGGAAGAAAAGAAAACAGAGTTCTGAGAGACATTTTTTTCTTTCTTTTTTTTCTCTTCTCTCTCTCTTCTCATCCATTCATCCAGTCTCCTCTACCCTTCCCCCTCTGGTCCTCGCAACCTCAACAAATGTGAAACCAAGAGTTGTTCATGAAAAAGGTCTTTAACAAATGAATCACCAGAATAATATAATATAGAGGAATTGCATATGCCCCACTTCCCCCCCTCCTTTTAATTTCTTTTCTTTTTTCTCTTATTTTCTTTTTCCAGCTTTCTTTTTTCTCTTTCTTTCCTTTTTATTTGTTTTTCTCCTTCTTACTTCCTCTATCCCACTTGAAACCCCCTAAATTTTACTATTTATAGGTAGGGTAATCTTATAAATACAGATAGGAATTTTAATCTATATATTCTTCCATAAATTACCCATCTATTGGTTAGAGCTTTCCAAAGTTACTAAGTTAGATTAACCCCATACCCTCACTCCTTTTCCCCTAAACATAACATCCTACATCTGAAATTCAGTTTTCTTCAAGCTAGCAGAAACGGTATGCCTTTCATGAAACTAATGACTATATTTGTATATTTGTAAATGATAATTGAACCCAAAATTTGTAGACATAGAGTCTAGATATAAATGTAGTAATAAGGAAAACGTGTGCTTAGATGATGTACTATTGATATTGGAACTATTAACATTGTCTTTCTCCACAAAAGGGAGACTTTGCAGCTACACAAGAGCAATATAAATTTATAGGGGGAAAACCAATAACACAACAGTTTCACAAAGCAGAAAGAAATGTGAGCAGTATGAAAAGACAAGGAAAGAAAGGACCACAAGCAATGCAGGTCAACTCAGCTTTAGAAGAGGTAATAGCTGCAGCAGATGGAATGTCAGATAAAGAATTCAGGATATACATGCTTCAGATGATCTGGAGTCTCAAGGAAGACATTAGACAGCAAAATCAGACAATGAAAGATCACTTCGACAATGAATTACATGAACAAATTCAAGAAGCAAAAGATCAGCTATACAGGGAGATAGAGATTATAAAAAACAAACAAACAGAAATCCTAGAAATGCAGGAAGCAATAAACCAAATTAAAAACTCAAATGAGAGTACTACCAGCAGAGTAGAAAACTTAGAAGATAGAACATCAGGCAATGAAGACAAAGTATTACAACTTGAAAAGAACATAGACAGCTCAACGAGATTGTTAAGAGACCATGAGGAGAACATCCAAGAAATATGGGATAACATAAAGAGACCAAACTTAAGAGTTATTGGGATACAGGAAGGTATAGAGGTAAAAAACAAAGGAATGAACAATCTATTCAATGAAATAATATGAGAAAACTTCCCAGACTTGAAGAATGAAACAGAATTCCAAATCCTAGAAGCCTACAGGACTCCGGATGTGCAAAATCATAAGAAATCCACAACTAGACACATTATAATGAATATGCTCAACATACAGAATAAGGAGAAAAATTTAAAAGCTACAAGAGAAAGGAAGCAGATTACATTTAGGGGTAAACCAATCAGGATAACAGCTGATCTTTCAACACAGACTCTGAAAGCTAGAAGATCCTGGAACAACATATTTCAAACACTGAAAGGAAATGAGTTCAAACCAAGAAGCGTATATCCAGAGAAATTAAGCTTCAGGATGGAAGATTAAATTAAACCTTCCACAATAAACAAAAGTTAAAAGAATTTGCAGCTAGAAAACCAAATCTTCAAAACATCCTTGGCAAAAAAATTACAGGAAGAGGAAATGGAAAATAACAATGAAAACCAACAGTGGGAGGTAGTGCAGTAAAGGGAAAAAATAATCAAAGAGGAAAAACAAATCATGTTAAGTAACATAAATGAACAAATATGGCTGGAAGTACAAACCATATCTCAATAGTAACCCTAAATATTAATGGCTTAAACTCACCAGTCAAGAGACACAGGCTAGTAGAATGGATCAAAAGAAATAACAAAGATCCAACAATATGCTGCCTACAGGAGACTCATATGATAAGAAAAGACATACATAGGCTGAAGGTGAAAGTTTAGGAAAGATCATATCACTCATATGGACTTCGGAAACAAGCAGGAGTATCCATAATCATATCAAATAAAATAGATTTCAAGCCAAAGTTAATCAAAAGGGATAAAGAGGGACACTACATACTGCTCAAGGGAACCATACACCAACAAGTCATAACAATCATAAATATATATGCCCCAAACAATGGTGCAGCTATGTTCATCAAACAAACTCTTCTCAAGCTCAAGAGTCAAATAGACCACAATACAATAATTATGGGAGACTTCAATACACCTCTCTCACCACTTGACAGATCTTCCAAACAAAAGATGAATAAAGAAACTATAGAACTCAATAATACAATTAATAACCTAGACTTAATTGATATATAAAGAATATACCACCCAACATCAAGCAGTTACACTTTTTTCTCAGCAGCACATGGATCCTTCTCAAAAATAGATCATATATTATGTCACAGGGCAACTCTTAGAAATTATAAAGGAGTAGAGATAATACTATGCATCCTACTGATCATAATGGAATGAAACTGGAAATCAACGATAAAAGAAGGAAGGAAAAATCCTGCATCACTTGGAGAATGAACAATATGTTACTGAATGATCAATGGGTTACAAAAGACATCAAGGAGGAAATTAAAAAAAATTCCTAGAGATAAATGAAAACACAGACATAACATACCGGAATCTATGGGACACAGTCAAAGCAGTTCTAAGAGGAAAATTCATTGTTTGGAGTTCATTCCTTAAAAAAAAGAAAAAAAAAAAACAACAACAAATAAATGATCTCACACTTCATCTTAAAACCCTAGAAAAAGAAGAGAAAAACAACAGCAAAAGTAGTAGAAGGCAAGAAATAATTAAAATCAGAGCTGAAATCAATGAAATTGAAACAAAAGAAACAATTGAAAAAATTGAAAAAACTAAAAGTTGGTTCTTTGAAAAATTAAATAAGATTGACAGACCCGTAGTATTGCTAATGAAGAGAAGAAGAGAGAGAACTCAAATTACTAGCATATGGGATGAAAAAGGCAATATCACAACAGACACTTCAGAAATACAGAAGATAATCAAAAATTATTTTGAATCCTTATACTCCAATAAAATAGAAGATAGTGAAGGCATTGATAAATTTCTTGAGTCATATGATCTCCCCAGATTGAGTCAGGAGGATATACACAACCTAAACAGACCAATATCAATTGACAAAATAGAAGAAGCCATCAAAGGACTACCAACTAAGAAAAGCCCAGGACTGGATGACTATAGAGCAGAGTTTTACAAAACCTTTAAAGAAGAACTAATACCAATACTTTTCAAGCTATTTCAGGAAATAGAAAAAGAGGGAGAACTTCCAAATTCATTCTATGAGGCCAACACCACCCTGATTCCCAAACCAGACAAAGACACTTCAAAGAAAGAAAACTACAGACCAATATCTCTAATGAACATAGATGCAAAAATCCTCAATATAATTCTGGCAAACCAGATACAGAAACATATCAAAAAGATTGTGCATCATGATCAAGTAGGATTCATCCCTTTGATGCAAGGGTGGTTCAATATACGGAAATCAAAAAATGTTATTCACCACATCAATAGACTTAAAGATAAGAACCGTATGATCATCTTAATAGATGCACAAAAAGCATTCAACAAAGTACAGCATCCCTTTATGTTCAAAATACTAGAAAACTAGGGATAACAGGAACATACCTCAATTTTGTAAAAGCTATCTATGCTAAGCCTCAGGCTACCATCATTCTGAATGGAGAAAAATTGAAGGCATTCCCTCTAAAATCTGGAACAAGACAAGGATGCCCTCTCTCACCACTTCTTTTCAACATAGTTCTCGAAACACTGGCCAGAGCAATTAGACAGACAAAAGAAATTAAAGGCATAAAAATAGGCAAAGAAGAACTTAAATTATCACTGTTTGTGGATGACATGATTCTATCCCTAGCAGACCCAAAAGGATTTACAATGAAACTACTAGAGCTAATAAATGAATTCAGCAAAGTGGCAGGATATAAAATCAACATGCAAAAATAAAAGGCATTCCTGTATAGCAGTGACAAATCTTCTGAAATGGAAATGAGGACAACCACCCCATTCATAATATCCTCAAAAAAATACTTGGGAATCAACCTAACAAAAGACGCGAAAGATTTATACATTGAAAACTACAGAACCGTAAAGAGAGAAATAGAAGATCTTAGAAAATGGAAAAATACACCCTGTTCATGGATAGGAAGAACTAACATCACCAAAATGGCGATATTACCAAAAGTTCTCTATAGGTTTAATGCAATGCCAATCAAAATCCCAATGGCACTTCTTGTAGAAATAGATAAAGCAATCATACGGAAACTCATATGGAAAAATAAAAGAGCCAGAATAGCAAAAGCAATTCTAAGCAGGAAGTGTGAATCAGGAAGTAGAGCGATACCAGATTCAAACTATACTACAGAGCAATAGTAACAAAAACAGCATGGTACCAAAACAGGCTGGTGGACCAATGGTACAGAATAGAGGACACAGAGACCAATCCACAAAATTACAACTATCTTATATTTGATAAAGGGGCTAAAAGCATGCAATGGAGCAAGGATAGCGTCTTCAACAAATGGTGCTGGGAAAACTGGAAATCCATATGAAACAAAGTGAAACTGAATCCTTTTCCCTCGCCATGCACAAAAGTTAACTCTAAATGGATCAAGGAGCTTGATATCAAATCAGAGACTCTGCATTTGATAGAAGAAAAAGTTGGCTCCGATCTACATATTGTGGGGTCGGGCTCCAAACTCCTTAATAGGACACCCATAGCACAAGAGTTAAAAACAAGAATCAACAAATGGGACTTACTCAAACTAAAAAGTTTTTTCTCAGCAAGAGAAACAATAAGAGAGGTAAATAGGGAGCCTACATCCTGGGAACAAATTTTTACTCCTCACACTTCAGATAGAGCCCTAATATCCAGAGTATACAAAGAACTCAAAAAATTAAACAATAAGAAAACAAATAACCCAATCAACAAATGAGCCAAGACCTGAATAGAGACTTCTCAGAGGAGGACATATAATCAATCAACGAGTTCATGAAAAAATGCTCACCATCTCTAGCAGTCAGAGAAATGCAAATCAAAACCACCCTAAGATACCATCTCACTCCAGTAAGATTGGCAGCCATTATGAAGTCAAAAAACAACAAGTGCTGATGAGGACTTGTACATTGCTGGTGGGACTGCAAATTGGTGTGGCCAATATGGAAAGCAGTATGGAGATTCCTTGGAAAGCTGGGAATGGAACCACCATTTGACCCAGCTATTCCCCTTCTCGGACTATTCCCTAAAGACCTTAAAAGAGGTTAAAAAATGTGGCATTTTTACACAATGGAGTATTACTCTGCACTAAAAAATGACAAAATCATGGAATTTGCTGGGAAATGGATGGCATTAGAGCAGATTATGCTAAGTGAAGCTAGCCAATCCCTAAAAACAAATGCCAAATTTCTTCTTTGATATAAGGAGAGCAACTAAGAACAGAGCAGGGAGGAAGAGCATGAGAAGATTAACATTAAACAGGGATGAGAGGTGGGAGGCAAAGGGATAGAGAAGGGAAATTGCATGGAAATGGAAGGAGACCCTCATTGTTATACAAAATTCCATATAAGAAGAAGTGAGGGGAAAGGAAAAAAACAATGAGCAGAAATGAATTACAGTAGATGGGGTAGAGAGAGAAGATGGGAGGTGGGGGGGGATAGTAGATGATAGGAAATGCAACCGAACAAAACAGACACTAGTATGGCAATATGTAAAAATGTGGATGTGTAACTGATGTGATTCTGCAATCTGTATGCGGGGTATAAATGGGAGTTCATAACCCACTTGAATCAAATGTTTGAAATATGATATGTCAAGAACTATGTAATGTTTTGAACAACTAATAATAAAAATTAAAAAAAAATAAGTAAATGAAATAACAATCTACAATCACATGTTTTATTCAGATTATCTTTTCAAATAAAAATAATTCTGTGACCTCAAAAATAAATAAATAAAGGTAAATAAAATTTAAGTTAGTTCCTCAGTGGCAGTGGCCACATTTTGAGTGTTCTGCAGCCCCCAGGGGTCTTCAGACCCCCAGGGTCAGTGGCTGTATCATTTCCCTGGAGATTAGCACATTGTACCCGTGAAAACAGGATGTTGGGTGGTGCGGGTTTTGACTAGCCCCTCCTCAGACAGGAACAAACAGCACCTCAGGCTCCTGACTTTGCATGGATAAGTATTACTGATGAATAAAGTTAACAAGATACCTCCGGAGTGACACGTGCAATACCTGATTATGTGCAAGTGTCTGCAAGTTATCAGGATATGGCACCCTCAGCCTCTCCTGGAGCAGGGCCTCCACTTCAGCAGCAGTGCATTGTTCAGAGTCTTGCTTCCAAATCCAGTTCCTATTGATCCAGAAAGGACTTTTCTCTTTGTAACCGGAGGCTCCTTTTGGTCAAGAGCTTTCTTCTTTTCCATACCTTTAGTCTTACATCAATGAGATCTTGAGGGGGGACAAGGAAATTCACCATGTGGTCAGCTTGCAGTGTTGAACAGGAAGACACTTCTGCCCCTGTGCTTGGTGAGCATGAAATGCTGAGATTTCAGGGCTGTTGGTCAGTCCCTCCTTCATACATGTTGATGTGCCCCTAGGCTGGGGGATGTGATGTGAGGGGCTCAATTCTTGACATCAGGGACATCTCCAAGCTCTCTGCCCAGGAACAGAACTCCACTTTTTTTGTGAAATCTCCTTAGTGATGGAGGAGGAATGCTACCCCAGGACTCAGGATGGAGATCTGAACACCAATGTCCTGAGGCAGAGTGAGGGAGCCATAGTTTCTTAGGAAAAAAATGGAGAAGCTGCTGGATTCTTTTCTGAGGAAAGGAATGAGAACATTTATAGCAGGCTGAGAGAGGTTGCCATGGACTTGGGGCAGACTTGCCTACCTTTCCCACCTTTCCTCAAACTGCTGTGATTCTGAGAAGTTTTGCCCTTGGCTGGTGATGGTTGTGATGCCAGCCTTCTCCACAGGAAAAGGCACTGTGGATGGAGGAATCAGGGTATGAGAGGGCACAACACAACCTGTCCTCTTGGGTGGGCTGTGTCCCCACCAGACTCTCTGTGAGTTCTCCTTGGTCCACTCCCAGGTCCCATTGAGAAACAGCCATAGAAACCCAGGCTGACTTCTGTTGTGTGGGTCTGTGCACAAGGAGCCCCCTTTTTCACATGCAGCCTGGCAGGCTAGCCCTAACCTTGTCATGCCTCTGAGCTCTGAGGATAGAGGATGTCGGTGTTGAGGGCCTTGTCCTCTGAGGTGCTGCTGACCCCATGTATGTCTTCCTTGCAAGGTGCCACAGTGTAGTCATGAATCACAGCCCAGCAGTATCTGCTGGGGTTAAGAGGCACCATTCCCTACGGACCATGCTGTCCATCTGAATTTCTCCAATGTGGACTGTCATAGGGAGGAAGAGCAGATTGGTGGCTATAGTTGGCCCCATGGCTGGTCCTTTGGTCTTTCACAAGCTGCCTGAGATGAGGCCAGGGTCAGAGGCTTGCTGAAGTGCTGAGCAAGTCAAGACTCTCGCACTGAAATCTCTCTGGGGAGACCAGTTCACATGTGGGTGAGACCTGGGTCCAGATAAAAGGGGGTGGTGGAGGCAGGGGCCTGAGGACTCTCTCCTGCCTGAGAGGTGTGTGTCACTCAGCCCATCACTTCTTGCTGCAGGAGGCAGAGCCCAAGGCTGCCCAAGGCTCTGGATGTTCATGACAGGCCAGGAGGCTGGAAGGAGATGAGCTCTTTCCACTTTTAATTGCTCAGGTTCAAGAAGGTAATAACGACCTATGTGCACAGGGGGTGGCAGGTTTGAGGGTGGGGTGGAGGGGAGTTACACCTTTTGGTCAGGGCCTCCCTGCCATTCATTCTGTGTCCTCCACAGAATCAAGGGTGAGCAATGGATGGACAGGCTCACATCCTAGGGCTGGCTGGCTGCTCTTGAGGTCAGCAAGTGTTCTGGGACAGTTCTCATAGTGCAGCCAGCCTGGCTGGGTAGTGAGGGGCTGCTTCCCCTGCTGCCTAAGACTTGGGAGCAGGGCAGCCGAGTTGGCCCAAGCAAGCTAAAGGGTGGTCCCAAATTGACCCTAAATAACCAACACTGTGGGTCATCCCAGGCCTGGGCAATGTGACACATTGTAAGCACCCTCCTTCTGCCTGCAGTTGCCCTGCTGGACTTTGAGGTAGGCATGGGGGAACCCTACAGGGATCCCCAGTCCTCATGAATGGGCAGACATGGGGCCTGGGGATGCCAGCACTGCTTGATGGTAACAGCTTCCCAGCAGAAGCCAGGCAGCACTGTCTAGCCATGCTGAGTATCTTGCTGGATGCACTCGTCTCAGTTGTTTTCTTCAACAAAAACTAATTGAGAGGAAACTCACACACCCTGAAATTTACCCTTTAAAGTCCATGGATCAGTGGGTTCAGAACATTCATAGGGTGGGGGCAGCACCACTGAAACTGATTTGTTCACCCCAAAGAGACCTCATATTCACATAGTCACTCTCTATTTCCTCCCACCACCAAGTCTCCTTGTCCTAGCCCACCTTCATCTTCCTCTATCTATGTTAACTGGTGTATCCTCAATTCTTCATGTAAGAGGATGCATGTGACATGTGGTCCTGGGGTCTGGGCTGCTGCTCTTGCTGCCTCAGACTTGGGAGCAGGGCAGCTGAGTTGGTCAAAGCAAGCTGAAAAGGTGGTCCCAAATGGACCCTAAGTAACCAACCCTTTGGGTGACCCCAGGCCTGGGCACCTTGACACGCTGTGAGCAGCCTGCAGCTGCCCTGCTCAGCTTTGATTTAGGGATGGGGCAACCCCACAGGGAGCCCCAGGCCTCCTGGGTGGGCAGTGGGGCCTGGGGCTGCCCAGCACTTCTTGATGGTCACACACTCACAGCAGCAGCCAAGTGTCACTATTTCTAGACATGCTGAGTGTCTTGGTGGATGCACTAGTCTCAGTTGTTTTGTTCAACAAAAACTTATTGAGAGGAAACTCACACACCCTGAAATTCAGCCGTTTAAAGTCTATGGGTCAATGGGTTCAGAGCATTCATAGGATGGGGACAGCACCACTGAAATTGATTTGTTCTCCCCAAAGAGACCCCATATTCACACACAGTCACTCTCTACTCCCTCCCACCACCCACGCTCCATCCTCCTCTGTCTATGCACACTGGTGTGTCCTCAACAATTCATATAAGAGGACTCATGTGATGTGTGGCCCTGGGGTCTGGCTTCTTGCACACAGCTTGGTGTTTTCCAGGCTCATCCATGAAATGTGTGGCAGCATGTGTCGGCATGTCCCCCTTCATCGCTGAAAACCTCTGTTACTGCTGCTTAACGTGTAGCACTGGTCTTGTCCACTCGACTGATATCAGCTGGGATACATCTGAGTTGTCTCTAATTTTTGGCTCTTGTGAATAATGTGGTCACTCAAATTCATAAATCAGTGTTGGTATGGACATGCATTTTTTAATGCAATAAATCAGAAATAGTGAATTATTGTTCCCTAACACTTATTTCTTAGAGGATGTTACCATGGTAACTTTTGGGAGCCTTTGGAGCAATCTATACTGCTTTCCATTAGTTTTCAGAGTAAAATATTTTGTGCTAGACACTTGTGACTCAAAAGCACACAGGAGCCAGGCATGGCTGAGTGTCTGGTGGGGCACCAGGAGTGGCAGCTGGTGCCATGTGGTTGGAGCCCTCACCATCCATGTGGGACAGCAGCTGCCTTGGAGGATTCTGGTCTCTGTGTAGCAGGTGTTTGTATTTTTCTTTCAATGATGAAAACTAGAAATGTGGATTTTTATGGAGATCTATCTGCTTTCTCTTCTTCTTCTTTTCTTTCCTCTGTGACTGCCCTGATTCCAATTGACCTGCATCTGTTGAGCTTCCTTCTTTTCCCAGGTGTAGGTTTTCTTGCCTTTTCCTCCCTCATGCCAAGGTATATCTGTTAGGCTCTCGGAGAGTGCACCATGGTGTCCCACTCGGGGTCTCTGGCTGAGTCTTTCCATTCAGACCCCACTGTTGTGACCAGTGGACAGCTGTGTCTAGGTGGGCTGTCCTCCTGATCCAGCTTGTGGTGAGACTGACTCTCGTTCCTCGTCACCTAGATGAGAATCCATCTGGTGTACCGAACAGTCTCTGACACCAGGCTGGGTGTCTGATCTGTAGTATGAAGGCCCTGAGGGTTGCCACATTGCACAACCCAGAGAGGATCTAATGAGTCACATGTGCCAGTGCTTAAAGGTCACCTGGCACTTGGAAGCCCAGTTGGTGCTCCTTCTTCATCCTCACCACCATCATCCAGGGACAGGTTATTTACCTAAGGAATCATTTGGAATAGCTGCACCTCACCAAGGCAAAAACACATGTCCACTGGTGAGCAGAGTGATAGAGCCCAAAGGTTAACACTCCCCAATTCCCAGCACCCATGGGTGTTTCTGTACCTGGACAAAGGGGCTTCACAACTCTCAATAAGTTAAGGATGTGAGGTGAGGGATTATCCTGGGAGAACAGATGTGGTGTTAACATGCATTCCTCAAAACCAGGCTTGAGAAACACAATATTACCAAAATGGGACTAATTATTTTTTAAGCAAGAACATGTAATACCTTTCAAAAGATGTTTTGACATTAAAAATTCTCCCATAAAGATGCTGTTTATTTTCTGAAAGCAAAATAAACACACAAGATTGCAGTGCGTGAGACTCCAGGTCAATGAAATCCCTGTGTTCCTGCTGACCCATGTGGCCTTCCTGAGATCCCCGAGGACTTACCCTTGGCCTGAGGTCTTCCATGCCATCTGTGGGGAGGGGCAACCTGTTATGAACATTGTCTCTAGGGCTGGGCTTCATGGTTGGGAGAGGAAGGAGAGAGAACTGTAGAATGGCTGGTGGATCTCACCCTTGCTGTTTCCATGTGATAAAGGCAGACAGGGAAGCTGATCAGCTCTTCCAGGATGGGGACATCTGTCCACTACTGTCCTGGCCATTTTGAGCAGAGTGTATCAGAGAGACAGTAGATGGCAAAGTGCTGAAGCACAGTGGTGGGAGAAGGTGGGGCAGGTGAGGCAGGAGGAGCAGGAGCCCAGCTAATTTGTGTCCCAGTTCCTGCTCCAAATTCCTGGCTGTGACCTAGGCAAGTGTATGGCTGTCCTTGAGCCTCTGTGTCCATCTTCTAAGGGAGTGACAGTATGTACACAGGCTCAACCGCTGTCTGGTCCCCAGTCTGTCCCATGTCACATATCTGCACATATGGTTCTTGTGGACTCAGGAGATTGTATTCCAGTCTGGGCCAGCTGTGTTTCAATATAGAAAGTTCCAGACTGCATTTGATTGGAATGAGAATTTGGAGATAATCTAGTTATGGCAATCTCTGAGGAAAACTGAGGCCTGAGAGATGGCTTTACCTTGGTTCTGAGAGAACTTACTTATGACTCCCAGGCAGGCAGAGGCTGAACTGACCCAAAAGCCCACCTGTCCCTTGCCTATGACAAGAAGTAGCTTTGGGAGGGTCTCCTGTGCCCAGCCACAGCCTCTGTTGAGTGGTCGTCCCTGTGTTCACACAGGGAGGACACAGTGCCTCCTTAGAGGCAGACCAGCAAGTGCAGCTCAAGTGAGCTGCTGGTCATGGGGACAGAGGCCGCTGGTGTTTGCACCAGGAATTCACTCTTATTCCACTGCCAATGGATTAGGCTTTCTGCTCTGAGACCATGGCTGGTGACTCAATTCTGATGGCATCCCAGCTCAGAGGCTGTCACTGGTAATGCATGGAGTGAAGTTAACTCTGCCTGTGGCATTTGGCTTGGAACCTGCTCTTGGAAGGGTTTACCCAGCTTTTGGTGATTCCAGAGTTCAGGAGGTTCTCTGAGTCCTACTCGTCATGTGGATAGACATAATCGGCCTGTCAGTCCTTCCTTTATTAGCAAAGGGCTCCACCTTTATCCCAGAGGCTGAGAATAAAAACCTAGGGATTGCCTGGTGGCTTCTCCATGGCCAACTGGCATCTCTAGGCCATCAGCAAGTCCTGGAAGCTCTAACCTCCTAAATATGCCCAGCAGCCCCTCACTGCACCCCATCCTCCTGCAGCACGCACTCAGCCACCTCCTTGTCCTGCCAGAAAGGCAGCTATAGCCTCCCTCTGGCCTCCTGGCTCCACTCATGCTTGGAGCTACCTCTCTGGCCCCTCTGCCTGCCTGCCAGGCAGCCCTTCTAGTTCATGACAGATTCTGTGCACCCTATTGCCTTTGGAATCTACCAGTGGCCCAGGTCCTCTAGGCTGATGCATGCTGCTCACTATCTTCTGTCCTCCTTTTTTGTCCCCTTCAGGGGCCACACTGGCCTCTTTCCTGGTAGGGACACATCCTCACCTCACTGGGATGCCAGAGCCCCTCACTCAGGTCTCAGGTCAATCAAATTCCCCTACGCTTGGCAGTGCTGTCCTCAGCCACCCCCTATGTCTTCTTTTTGTGTCTCCTTCATAATTAGCACTCTCCAAAGTGATCTGGACACACATGTGCCTGGCAGCCTACAGACTGTCTTCACAGGCTCCATCCTTCTTCATTCTTTCACCAAGAAGAGTCTATCCCAGAGTCCCCTATGACATCATGACATTTTCATATGTCTCCAACTTGCAGTCACATCCTCTCTCATTTCTGGCATTGACAATTTTGGCCATCTCCTTCACTCCTGATTATTGTGGCTATTGCTTTATCAATTTTAATAATCTTCTCAAAAAATCAGCTTTTTGTTTCATAGATTTTTATTACTTTTCTTTTTTTACATTGCATTGATATCTGATCTAATATTTCCTTTCTTCTGCTTTCTTTGGATTTAATTGGCTCATTTTCCAGTAGACAATAAGGCGGAATCTGATGTCATAGATTAAACCTGTTTCTTCTCTCTAGAGCTAGTGCTGTACATTCCCCCACATTCTTGTACACCATATTTTCATCTTCATTCAATTCACAGTATGCTCTAATTTTGCTTTTGACTCTTTTCTTTGACCCTCCATGTTCAAAAAGGTGTTAGGTACTTTCCAGTGTTTGGGGAATCTTCCACATAGACCCCAATTTGATTTCTGGTATTTATTTCTGTGTGATCAGAGAACACACCATAAGGACTTGAGTCCTTTCACTCTGCCTAGACCTGCTTCGTGGTGGGAGGGGGATTTCTGTTGCTGATGCTCTGTACTCCTGGAGGGTGTTCTGCTGCTGGGTGGGGTGTTCCACAGGGCTGCCAGGGGTTCAAGTCCCCTTTCTTGCCATCTGTTGTGTGAATGATCAAGAGAAGTGTTGCCCTCTCACCACTGGGGAGCTGGCTTTTTTCCATGGTAGCTCTGGATGTTGTCACTTCATGTATTCTGAAGCTGTTGTTAGGTGTAGCACATTTGGGATTGTTAGGTCTCTTGAGAGTTGACCCTTTTACCTTTATTATATGGACCTATTTTCTCATAGTGGTGTCATATGCTATGAAGTCCCCTTTTTCTGATGTTGGGATAGCCACTGCAGTGTGTTTGACTGATGCAGCATCAGGTAGATGCAGAGATTTCCCTTGTGTTTTTCACCTCTCTGTGTTTGGTAGACTTGTTGTGGGCAGCACTTAGTGTTGTTTTCTGATGTTACTCTCGGAGTGCTCAGGCCATTTCCAGTCCCAATGTTGGATGTGTGGCCAGGGTTCAGACATGCCCTTGCTGTCTATTTTTATCTGTCCCATCTGTTCTCTAGTCTCCTTTTCTCTTTTATGCCTTCTTTTGGATGAATCAACTCTTTTTTATTCTGTTTTGTCACTTTTATTAATGTTAGCTATAGCTTTCTTTTCTTACTCTGCAGTAACTTTAGGGCTTATCATGAGCCTTTAGCTTGCCATAATCTGCCTTTGAGCACTGCCTGCCACCTGGTCCCAAGTGACAATGCTGCAGTAGTCTCCTGAGCTGCTCACCTCTTGGTACCTGGGCTGAAGCTTCACCACCAAAACTTTGGCTATGTCACAAGCATGTTGCATTGTTAATTATTTTTGTGTAAACATTGGACACTCTTTTGAATAGTCAATAATAATAATTCTACAGAGCTCTCATTTATTCCCCATGTTGACACCATTGTCTTTGCTTTGCATTCTGGTGTGCAGACCAATTTGCATCTGGCTGATCTCTCCCTGACCAGTGCATTCCTGTAACATGCCTATGATGGAAATCTGCTGGTCCCATTTTGATAGGCTTCCATGACTCTTTCAGTTTCTGCTTTGCCTTTACTTGGTGAGGAGACCGCTCCACTGTCCCCGAGGTGCCATTTGGCCTGCATCTGGGAGGTGCTGGCTGCCCCCTTAACCTGCCTGTTTCTGGTGGGAAGCTCACCCTTTCCTGGTTTCTGGTACTGCTGAAACTTAGATGTCCCCCTGGCTGATTTCCAGGTTTCCACTCTGTGCTGGATTCCTGCAACCCACTGTGGTGTTTCTTGCATCTACTTCATTGTTCTTCTGTTGGAATTTGTTGACTCCTTGTATTTGGGGTTCATTGTTCTCATCACATCTGGGGACACTTCAATGCCAAACCTTCCTGCTCTCTGTCCTTGCCTATCTTTGGAGAATAGTTGCATACATGTTGGGTCACTTGGGTAGCCCTTGACGGCCTGGTGTGCTCCTCATGTGTTGAAATGCTCCTCCTCTGTGTGTTGACCCAGGGTATCCTTCTCTTCTTCAGTGTTGGATCTGCTGACATCTCATCAAGGGCATTTCTCATGTGGATGGCAGATTCACCTGTGAGACCTTCCCCTTCCATGTTTCTATTTAAATTTTTAAGTTCAGCCTTTGATTCTGGATTCTTGTGTTTTCAGGTGCAGTCATAGCACAGCCAGCTCCATGTCTTCCTGTAGTGCAGCTTGTGGCTTCCCACAGAATCACCCACTCACCCAGGCAGCCCCCTGCTTGGGCTTGCCTGGTCTCACATGCACTCCTGCATGTTTCCTCCTCACCATTTTATTACTCTTGCCTATTTTTGTAACCCCTCATGGTCACATATAGCACCGTTCTGTCACTGTTGTGCTGTCCATTTTGGCCTCAGCTGCTCACCTCCACTGGCTTTTCCTTCCTGACCCCCACGATAACTAATCCATCCTCCATATCTGTGACTTTTTCATTTGAAGAATGTGCTGTAAACAGAGTCATCTGGTGGGTAACATTTTTGGATTAGCTTGTTTTCCTCAGCATAATTCTCTGGAAACCCAGCCAAGGTGTTTTGCAGGTTGGTGATCTTTTCCTTCACTGCTTCATGGCACTCCGTGGTGGGAGCTGCTCAGCCCTTCTCCTTCGAAGAACAGCTGGGTTGCAATGTCTGACTGGGAGGAACAAGGTTGCTGTGAGCATTTGTATGTATGCTCTTTTGCAAACATAAAATTTCCATTCTCTGAGATGAAAGTCCAAGAGTGAAATTTCTGGGTCAGAGGCAAATTCATGTTAAATAGGTGTGTGTGTGTGGGGGCAAAGATGGGGTCCCAGGGGTCTGCAGTTTTGTAGGGCCAAAGAAGGAGATTGCGACTTCTTCTGTGAACTGTGGAAAGTCATTTGAGGGCTTTGGCACTGGAGTGGCAGGCTATGGTTTATGCTGAGCAGTGGTTGTGAGATGGCCACCCACTGTGTGGCAGAGGATTGAGATTTGGTAGGTTGGAGGCCATGGCAAAGGTCCAGGCAGGATAAATGGCTCCCACCTGGGAGGAGGGGGAATTGCTGAGATGGAGATGTCCACTTCTGGCGTCACTTTCAGCCAGGAGCCCCTGAGTTGGTTTCTCATGTCACCCTGTGAGGAAATCACTTGGGGGTTCTGGATTGCATCATGAATAGAAATAGAAGTATTGATAATCAGCTCCATTTTTGCCATCTGAGGCCCCTTTAAAGTGGCCTTCAGGCAGTAGGAAATGGTTGCCCCCAAGAAGGTTTCTGAGAGTCAATTACTTGACATCTGCTACAGTTTTGGAGAGTGTCATTTCACAGAACTGACTCTGTGGCTATTGTGATGTGTTGTTTGTCACCATGGAGTTAGATTTTGCTTGTGTGTTAACAGACAGAGTGTGGGGGCAGCTGCATGTGTCCATCAGCTCAGCTCTGCTGTTAAGGAAGCTCAGGGTTCTCAGGGAGTGGCCCCAGCTCTACTAACCATCCACTCTCCAAGGTCCCAGGAACCAGGTCGCCTCAGATCCTGCCATGTGAGTCCAGCAACTCTTTGAGAAGCTGTTACTCCAGGGCCTCTCGAGTAGGAGGCAGTTGTGTTGGTGCTCACAGAAGGAGAGGAGTAGAGAACAGGGACCACCTCCTCAGGGAGAGGCAGTTATGCCAGTGCCCACAGGAGGAGAGCAGTGGAGAACATGGAACACCTCCCCAGGAAAGCCTTGGCTGCCTCTATTCTACAGGAACATGGCACAAGCTTCTTCAGGGCTCTCCAGGCATCCCAACACTGCTGTTGCCTTGGTCTGAAGGACCCACAGGAAACCCAGGTCTGATGAAAGCTCTGAGGCTCAGGCCCTGGAGGGGAATCTTATTTTTTAATTCATTGCTAGCTGATGGTGTGGGGTTAAGCACACTATTTAACATCTCCCTTTTCATTTTTTCCTTTGAAAATTCACATTCTGCTAAAATTAAATAGTGTTACAATTTAGCAAACCCTTTCAAATATGCTAGTTGCTTGTCAATCATGGAGTTGAGAAATAAGGAGGAGAGAAAACAAACACTATGGACAGCATCATGGGCTATGATGTGCAGTTCTAGGTACAGCTTCCCGGATTTCAGGTGCAGTCAGCAGGCCATGTGCAGAGGTGGTGGGTGGTTTGGGATCTTCTAGCAGAGGCCACTGTGGGACAGAGAACCACATGGAGGGCATGGGCTTCTGTCCTCATTTCCTGCACTCTCTCCACACAGCTCCCAGCAGCACACAAAACTCCCTGGTGTTCACTCTCCAGGTACCAGCTATGGCCACCTCCTGCAGCATCTGGAGGGCCCAGCCACACCTCCTGTGAGGGCTGGACTGCAGCCTGAGCAGGGAGGGTGCCCTTGGTCCTGGTGACTCTTCTCTACCTCAGGGGTGGCCCAGCTCTTTCCATTTATGATACTTGTATTACTTAAAATCTTTTAAAAATCCCAGTTGCCACTCACCTTTTATTGGTTAGTAATTGTTATCTTAGGCATTTTCTGATCAGAGTGCAGGTGTGTTTTGCCCCAGGCTGCATGCTGACTGACATGTTACTAGGCATGGTTATGCACTCACATGCATATTGGTGTGACATTAAAGTGATATTAGTTGTCCCTTCACCAACCCTCCTTATCCATCTATCAGTTTAGTGAGTGCCCCTGGACACTTCAGGCCCTCTTTCCAGTGAATGCAAGACTGTTTTCCTTGATATCAGCTAGGGTTTTCAAGGTGCCCAGTGGGCGTCACTCATGGTGTCTTCCTGAAGCTCTAGATGGCTTAGCTGGTTGTTCCTGTCCTGTGGTGGGCTTAGAGTTCCCAAGGAAGCCAGTTGGTGTGTGTTCTTGGGCCTCTTCCATAGATGTGGGGCTGTGGGACTGCATTTGTTACTGTGAGTCCTTCCTGTTGCTTTTTCCCACTTGGTTCAAGTGACAGACCCTGCAGGTGCCTCGGTGCGGTGCCCCACTCCAGTGCTTGGGGCTTGGAGAAGCATCTCAGAGGCAGGTCAGAGGTCACAGGGATAGACACCAATCCAAGGCTTCAGGTCCCCAACTCATTTTCTTCTCTCTGACCACTGCTCCTTGCCTAGCACAGAGTGAAACCTCATTTCTGTTACTCTACTCAAGCCATGAGGAAATTGAGGCAGGCAAATAATTTGTTTTCAAAATATTTTTTTTTCTCATTGTGAAAATCTATTAAATATAAACTTTCATATAAAAGAAAATGGAAATATTCCTTTATCCTCCTGCCTACAGACACTGATTAACTAAAGTGATATGGAAAAATAGTGGAGAGTTGGGATTAGTTGAGAAAGACCCCTCTGAAGGTTAATGAGATGCAAAGACTCACATCCCTCCTGGCTCAGTGTCTTAACACTTTTCAGGTGTTGATGTTGGTTTTTCCTAATAAGCAGAACTGCAGAGGAGTGAGGAGCCCCCAGGCTGTGAGCATCGGTAGCAGGTGAAGCACTCAGTGTTTTGATATTGGCTGAGATTTTTGTGCCTTTGTGTAAAATTTTGTGCCTCTCATCTGTAAAATCAGAACTCTGACTTCTTCCTCAGACTTGTTCTTATAATTATGTTAATAAAACCTATGTGACTATAAGCAGTGCCCACAGTCCTAGGTGTGCATGTGGGCACTTTGTCCTAATCATTTTCACTTGCGTACCCACCAGCACCTTGAGTGTTTGCTTAACAATTAGCTTTTTAGATAAAGTGCTTCCCACCAGGATACATCAGTGGACACAAGTGTAAAGTTCTTGCTGGATCTCCTTGGAATGAGGAGCACTCTGCCATGTGTCCCAGCTCTGTCAGGAGCTGCTCCACACTGGGCCCAGCTCAACAACTTCAGCCTAATAGTTGCAGGATGCAGCAATCAATGGGCTAACCTGTGACATCTGGGCACCACTGGGTACACAGGCCTCTTGGCTTGTGTAGATCAGAAGGCTTCTGGCTTGCAAGGTCCGAGTCTCCTTCTTGGCTCTTCCTTGATGCCTTTCTCTCTTTCGGCTCGCAAAACCAGTGGGTCTTCCTCCCTGGTGGCTCTGTTAGCTCTCTGGATTTTCCCCCTCCAGTTTGTACAGGTCCCTTTGTCCTTTCTCATTTAATCACACTCCACTGCTCTTTCTCTGTATATCTGTCTCTTTGTTTCTCTCTTTCTCTTCCTCTCTCTCTCTCTCTCTCTTTAGGACCATACCTCCATGTCCTTTGTCTCCCTTTCCTCTTTCCTTCTCTCCATCTCTTCCTCTTCATCTCCTTCTTGCTCTACTCTTCCACCTTTCTCACCTCCTCTCTCTTCCCTTTCCAAACTATTTGTCCATCCACCCATTCATTTGTCCATTTTTCCTTCCATCCATTCACCCATCTATGTATCCAGCCATTGATACATTCATGGATCAATTCACTCATCCAACCATTCACTCTTTCAACCGTCCATCTATTCACCCATCCATCCATCCATCTATCCATCCATCCACCCATCCACCCAGTCATCCTTCCATCCATCCATCCATCCACCCAGAGGCATGACTAAAGTGTTGACAATCAGTGGAGCCTCCTTCCAGGGTTCCCACTGCTCCCTGCAGTCACCAAGGCCTCAGACATTTCACAGCAACTATACAGGGGGTTTATTCATATTTAAATAAAGTTATCACTGCAAGCCTGGGTTTCAGGAGAGCTAATTGTTTCCTCACCGGTGCCCTCGGGCCACATTTTAGGTTTAAATTGAACAGATGTCATTTGCTTGCTTGCTGTGTGGCAACTGGAAGTTGTTTTCAATTCTGATTCATCTCAAACTGGATGAGATATTTTTTCTGACAAGAGAGAAATATTCAACAGGTTATGCTGTAGTCAGAGGTTTGCTAATAGAGGGCAAGTAGAGAACACACAGGTGGCTGCTGTTCAGTGTTGCAGCCAGTGTGTGGGGTGGGCAGGACCCACTGACATGGAATGGAGGAGGAAGCAGGCTGGGAGTAGGGCAGAGCTGGTGCTCCATTCATCCTGCACCTCTATGGCTCCTTTGTTCTATCTCTGTAGCCTTGTGGTTTTCACTTAGTGCTGTGTCACTCTCCCTATCTCTGTCCAGCTTTGCTAGCCATGCCTGTGGGAGCCTCTGCTCTTCCCCTTTGGCCCAGGTTGGAAGTTACTGCCTCCTTTACAGAGGAGATGATTGCTTGCTCGAGGGGTCACCTAGGAAGTCTGAAGCAGCAGACAAATCTCCTGACTATAAATGAAGGACTCTCCATGTTGACCTGCCACAGTTGTGGGGTCTTCCAGGGAAGGGTATAGGATCCCGTGTCTATCTCCAGCTGGCAAAGTGAAGCATTTGAGAAACTGAGGATGCCATGTCTTTAGCATTATTTTGACAACTTAGAGCCTTGGGGTGCAGCTCCTGTCTTCCCCCAGGACTCAGGGATCAAAGGACACTGGCATAGTTGAGCCCATAGGGTAAGATGACTCTGGTGAGCAGCAGAAACCAGCTAGGATCCATGGAAGCTGCTCTTCAGGTGAATTCTTGACAAGGACATGACGTGTCCTGGAATCCTGGAATCCAAAGGCTTCAAGGGCCTACCTGCCCTGCAGCTCTGTAGGAAGCCTGCTCTCTGCCAGTGTTTCATCAAACTCTATGGCTCCCTCCTTTTCAGCTCTGGTGGCAGCAAATGCCCAGCAACTGCCTTTTAGTTAATGTCTTCCTTTCTGGAAAGGAGTCAGGCAGAGGCTGAGATCTCTTCATCTCCATTCTACATGTTTTAAAGAAAGAGGTTCATTAGTCATATCTGGACCAATTGATGGTGACTGGTGGGGGACAAGTCCATTTTGTATAAAGTGGTGACTTGGCACCTTGTCACCATTCCCAAGGTGATGGGGGTGAAGAGGAGGGGCATTTCCAAAGGATGGTCCCCATGTCATGTTGGGCAGCTTTACCTACATTCAACATTTGGCATCTTGTTTTACCTTGGGCAGTGTGGGAGGCAGTGGGAAGACAAGCATGGTTTCTGCTGCTGTAGTTTAGAGTTGTGGCTTTAAAGGTTCCAGGGCCCACCCCATGCACACGCTCTGCCAGTGCAGAGGCTGCAGGGACTGAGTATTTGTGATGGACTAGCAGCTTTCCTACTAGAGATCTCTTCTCACACTAGCTAGGGACCATGGCCTCTACTCTTAGCAACTGGAGTTGAAACACCCGCTCTGGACTTTGGTGAGGGACCTTGGGGGCCTTACAGCTTGGCCTTCCCTCCACAGATGCTGGCTGGGGCCTAGGACTGCATGTAAGATCTCCTCCTGACCCTCTGCACACTGGCCTATTTGGAACACCTTTTGTGTTAGTCAAGAACTCATAAAGAGCTGAATCTTAAAATCATTTACTGCATTTCAGATAACAAATTATCTGATTCTAAAAATATCCCTTGGATATGTTGGGTAGGGGAGAAGGACTGGTTTCAGAGTTACATAATGCATAACAGTGGGACTGAAATCCCTTATTTAAATTGAAGCCAGCATCTTTCATTTACTCTGGGTGACGTTCTTATTCAGTTTGCAGCTGTCAAAATGAGCAGTTTAGTGTCTGCCACTAGAATGTGGTCAGATTAGATTCCTGCTTAAAGGCCAGTGTTCTTGGGTCAGATACCTGGGCATGCAGGTGTCCAGATCTCAGGGCTGTGGTCCAGAACCACAGGCTGAGTGAGGAACTGGGGAGAGCATAAAGAAGCCACATAAGGCCATGTTATGGTTCCCTAGGGACATATGACTGTGCCTACTAAAATTTAAGATTTACATGCATTTAACATCTTTGTAGAGGTTTTAAAATTTAAAGTATCTATAAATCTACCTTTAATCCTTCAAGATTTCTTTTGAGTTAGGCAAAGGAGTGACTTGGCAAGGTTTATTGCATAGGCAAGGAGCTGAGCCATCTTGCAGGGTGGCCGGGTGATGGCTTCTGTGGCTGATCACCTGTGTTCCTGTTCTGGCTCTGCCACTTAGCAGAAGTGTGATTCTGACCAGATCATTGAGTGATTTTCAGCTTTAGTTCATCATTGGTAAAATGGGGATACAAATGGTAACCCTTCAAAAGCAATGTTTGAGGAAGAAGTAAGATGTTAATAAGACCTGTTAAAATATATCAGGCACTTAGAAGATGTCAGGAGTGGGTTTTGGTGCTTTATCAGGTATTGATATGTATCATTCTGTGTGTTAAAAATATGCATTATTATGAACAGAAAATGCATGTAAATTAGTTGGACATTGCCTATCACTTATCTAAGGGTTTATGAGAAACTAATTGCCATTATTCATCAATCATTTTTAAGTACTTATATACTGTATTATTACACATTTGTTCATCAGTTCATCTTTAATTAATTCTTTTTTTTTTTTTTTTGGTTGTGCTGGGAATTGAACTTGGGGCCCTGTGCATGAAAGGCAAGCACTCTACCAACTGAGCTATGTCCCCAGTCCCATCAGTTGTATTGTCTTTTTCTTTCTTTCTTTCTTTCTTTCTTTCTTTCTTTCTTTCTTTCTTTCTTTCTTTCTTTCTTTTATTGTATATGTGAGTCTGAATAAATGCATTTCCCAAATGCATTCATTAAAATATCCTAAATATTAATATTCTCTCTCTCAATATAAACATATAATATTGGGCTACGGATGTGGCTCAAGCAGTAGCGCGCCCGCCTGGCATGCGTGCGACCTGGGTTTGATCCTCAGCACCACATACAAAGATGTTGTGTCCACCAAAAACTAAAAAATAAACACTAAAATTCTCTCTCTCTCTCTTTAAAATAAAAAAATAAACACATAATATTATTTTAATAAAGTGTTCAAGAATAAGTTACACATATAAAGATACTTTGTAAATACTTTGCTGTGAATTTCCCCAGAACCTTAAAATTCAGAAATAAACATCAACACAAGAATTTTCTCATCCCCGGGCTTTATTCTTATTTCTTGTTCCACTAATGTTCACTGTAGCAACCACCCAACCAAAGTCTGGGATTGGATGGTGCATTGCATCTGTGCCCCTTGATATGGAAGGGTTTCCTGGGTCTCTGTCCTTAGACTAGGATTCAATGGGGATTACAGTGCAGTCACACTGCGCAGTGCCACAGTCCGGGATGGCCTGAATCTTGTTCCTTATCAGCCTCACTTCTCCTCCTCTATGGAGCACAGGGTCTGTTTACCTGTCACTAGTGATGTCACTGATGGCCTCTAGTGGCTGGTCTGTGCAGTATCCACACCACAGAGCTTCTGTTTCTCCTCTGAAATGAACACATCTCCTGCACAGAGGTCCTTTGTCACTGTGCAGATATCATTTTTCTTGCACTTTCAATCACTTGTCAAATGTATGAATGATTCTACCTGAAACACCTGTGGCAATTAATTGTGCTTGTGGAAGGTGGTGGTCTCCTTCTATGGTTCCTTTCACATTTACTAGATGGAGTTTGATCCTAAGACACAGCTTTTGTTTCAGTTGTGTTCTTATGTTGGTGTGGACTCAGATTCGTGTCACCTGCCAGGATCATTTGCCATGATGCTGAACTGTCCCAACTCTGCAGTGGCACCTTCACCACTCTCTCATGTCAATTTGACATTGTCTTTAGCACACTGTTATTTTCTGGGTGTTTTTAGCTGGTGACTATGCACAGTTCTTGCCTCAGTCTGTGAATCGGCCATTTCTCCAAGCTTCTGGTTTATTTTCTGGAGAGTGGTGTTCAGAACTGCAGTCTGGGCTCTAAGTGTGCTGACTGCTAAAGGGTTGTCATCCTTTGGTTCTGTGCCCTTCCCCTGGAGAGAATTGAAGGAAAGCCACATCTATGCACACACACACGGCCACACTCCACATATGCACACATGGGCATACCACCCAGAACTCCTGCTGGCCACTCATGCCAGGTCTTGTTTGTAGAGCTCACCCTGACTCTTTATCCTCTCCATTTTGAAACTCATTCTTCCATCAGCGAGAACCCTGGTGTTCATTATCCATCACATTGTTTTCTCATTCCTAGATACTAAAGGAACTTTGGAACTGCTGACCCCAACTGCTGTAGAGAACAACCCAGACAGAATTAAATGTGTGTTTACAGTTATTTTTGTCTTTGCTCTGAGAGTGAATAGTCAAAAAAAATGCCCCCAAATTATTTGCCACTACTAGATTGTAATGCTTCAAAACAATGGAGGTTGATTCTTGCCCACACCCTATATCCAACACAGATCAGCCGGGGACTTTGCTTTGCATTGCCCTTACTCTGGACCCAGAGTGACAGAGTGGCCACAACCAGTGTGGCAGAGAAAGGAGGGCACAGGGACTTATTTTCTTGGATCCTCTAGTTCAAAGTGAGTGCATTTGCTCACTCATCTTCTGTGGACAGGTCACCTCAACTGGTCAAAACTATAACGTGTTTGGAGAAGGCCAACCACTCCCTAGAGCTGATGGGCAAGTCTTGTTATTGAGTGTCATCCTTATAAATCACTGCAAAAAAATCTGATTACAGAGGAGGAAGCAGAAGCACTCAGGCTCTTCTTAACTCTTAATACACGGATCCAGTCCATAAGGTTCTCTGCTGTGTACCATTGTATACTGTGTGCATGTACCATGCCCGCTGAGACATGCCCTGTTGGGTGGATATTCAGAAGGTTTACATCTTCTGTAATAGACACAATGCTCCAATCGTACCCTTGAGCAGGAGGCCTGGGTGGGCATGGCTCTCCTTGAGGCAGCCTGTGTGGAATTGTTGAGCAGCACAGGGCCTCTATCAGAGACTCCTTGTTGCTCTTTTCTTCTTGATAAATAAATATAGAACCAACCTCATTAATGTACTACAAGAATTATATCAGGTGCCACATGAAGCCGTAATCCCAATGCCTAGCACATAGCAGAGACTTTCTAATGTAGGAACTCTTGTTCTTATTGTTGTTGTTTGTGGAGCTGGGGATACAGTGGAGTTGTTACTGTGCAGGTCCATGGCTCCAGGGCATGGAGTGTGGGCTCTGGCTTTCTCAGTTCCCTTAATGTACTCTGTGGGCTGTTCTCCTGATCCAATGGGGTTTTGGGTTCCCAGTATGGGAGCCATAGCTGCCACCTTCCCTTCTGAAAGGAGGTGCCTAGGGCCAGTGCATCTTCACCCCCTTCCTACCTCTGGGTCCTCTCCAAGTTTCATTGGCCCTTTGAGACTGAAAGCTAACAGAGCTGCTGTTGAGAGACCTTGACCATCTGAGAGACAAAAAGGGGTAAAGAGGGACTGTGAAGAGTACTTAGGACTTCTGGGTCCCAGGTCTGAGGATTCTTCTGTGAATGGAGCCACCTCAGCCCAATAGAGCCTGCACTGCTCAGAAGGCCATCTGTGCTTGTTCTCACCAAGTTCCCTATCCTTCCAGGTCCTTTCCCATTGACATGACTGTCATAGAGGCCACGTCCACTTGGTAAATAGCCCTGGATACAATACCAACCCTGGGGCAAGGCATGAGCATGTTCCCAGAAAAGGTATTGCCTCAGTGTTCAAAATATGCAGTGTGTTTTAGTGTGTGTATAAGGTTATGTAACCATCAGTGCTAATTCTACAACATTCACATCATTCTTGCAACACAACACCATACCTCCAAGTGACTCCCCATCAACCTTCATCCTCCTCTCCAATCACAGCCACTAATCCACTTCCTGCCTATTCTGGACACTTCATATACATGGAGTCATAAGATGCATGTCTGGGCTTCTTTCACTAAATATAAAGTTTTAAGGTCCACCCATATGGTAGTATATATCAGTTCAGTCCGATGACTCAGTAGCGTTTCATTTGACAGGTCAGCTTGATGGCAGCCCATGGGATTTACTCAGGCACCTGGCACTTGCCTTCACTTCAATTTCTTGCATTCACAGAGATAGAGTCAGCTGGGGGTGGAGCTCAGGGTCTGCTGGTCCCTCCAGGGTGTGGGCACACTCTGGTTATGTGCACATTTCTATGGACAAGAATGGCCATACTTATGCATTCCAAAGAACATGTCATAGTTTTCCAAAGCCCTGTGGTCATCTGCTTATCCATATTTTCCCTTTTAGATTTTTGATGAACATGCTCTTCACTGCCTCAGAGAGCTACATAGGTAAACAATTACTTATAGTTGCTTTTGACAAACATCTCTATAGAAAAGATGAGCCCAGAGCCAGGTCACATACAGCCTTGCAAGTGGTGTCCTCCAGAAAACCCACAGACAAGTTCTGTACCATGGATGGTTTGGGAATGAGGGTGCAAAAAGTCTCCAGTGCAGTTTTCTTTCCTATGGTGCCCACAGTGCTGGTTTTTACTGGGAAGGTGGTATCATATTTCAAAGCCATTGTGGAGCTGGAGAGTGGGGGAGTGGCCCAGGTCAAGTTAAAATGTCACAAATGTCTCCATTTTTTACTAGAATCTGTTCCTATATTTCTTGTATAAATGCTATCCCAATCATACAAGTGTATGGTGCATCTTCAGAGCCCAGGAAAAGTTGATTTTGACAGTGTTTGCCAGTTTCCTTGTTACTTTTATGGAGAAGAGAGATTTCTGATGTCCTTATTCTGATTTTGCCCTTGGTATCGCCCTCATGTGATGGAAGTGCCTTCCACAGAGGAGTGTGAGTTGCTATCTAGGCTTTGGACCTGGATTTCCACAGACAGGAACAGAAAATACTTGTTCTGGGGATGATTGTGGATGTTTAGCAGTTTCTCTGAGCAGCTCACTGTTTTGATGTAATATTGAACGTGGTAATTGCTCTCTCAGTGTCCCGAGGGTACATAGGGATCTTCTTTGGGATTTTAGAGAGCCTAAATTCATTAACATTATTTTGGAATTATCTCCTCAAGATCCTATCCCAAGCTGGGCACAGTGTTGCACACCTGAAATCCCTGTGACTCAGGAGGCTGAGAAAGGAGGATCACAGGTTCAAAGCCAGCTTCAGCAATTTAGTGAGACTCTAGGCAACCTAGTGAAACTCTCTGTCTCAAAATAAAAAGAAAAAGAAAGGGCTGGGGATGTGACTCAGTGGTTAAATGCCCCCAGGTTCAATCCCCCCCCACACACACACACTCAAATACCACCAGGAAAGTAAATATATCAAAAGAAGAAGGTTGGCTTACCACCTTTTGGGGTTGTACCATCACCTTTCCCACATATTCCTTACAAATTTGACATTTTATCTTGAAAAGTAGCTAGTATTTGCAGGATTAATATCACTGCAAAGCAATTCATGTATAAAATGGTAATAAACCTCATACTATATTGGGAGGGTCTTTGAGGAAACAGAATGGATGATTAAATTCATGCCAGCCATTTAGAACACCACCTGTCTCCTAGTAGCTGTCTCAGTGACTGTTGTTGCTGCCATTCAAGGCTAGCTCCTTCTCTTGCCTTTCTCCTATTTTGGAATGAAGAATGGGGGGGGGCAAATGAGGACATAGAGTGTGGGACCCACCTAGTGCCTAAGTTGAGGTGGGGACTGAGGAGAGGAGCAATGGGTGTCGGCCTACTGGACGGCTGAACACCTGTGCTGTGGACTTCCACTGCTGAGCTGAGTTTTGCAGCTGTTGCTGGCTTCTCTGCTTTGCCTTCTTCTCCAGCATTGTGTGGAAGTAGTTTCTCTTCTGTGATGCCTGTGTGAGCCTTGCAGTGGCTCTTTAACTCATTCATTGAGTAAACATTCTAAACTCCATCTGTAATGGCCGATGCATGGAGGGCTGGGCTCATGGTGCACATTCTGCCCTGAGACCTGTACAGATGGCCTGTTATACATCCATAAGTTTGATATGGAGTAGGGGTATGTTTATCCTTATTTGCAGACCAGGGATGAGAGGCAATGTGGGGCAGAAGTCCCCTGAGTGTGACAAGGCTGAACTGTGCAGGGGATAGAGAGAAGGGGACAGGAGAATGATGAGGAGGTGGGCAAGGCCGAGTTGGCCTGCCTCAGTGAGTGGGACTCTAACTTAAGAACAGTAGGGCACTTTCCAAGAGTTTTGATCTAGGAGAGAGAGAGTGTCACAGCCCGGCTGCAGCAAAATAACTGGGAGGTGATGAGCAACTTGTGTACATTGATACAGCAGGAGTTGGAGCCATTTATTGTAGGACAGGATGGATATATATACATTACACACAGCTTATCTTAATTAACATAAACTAGATACAGCAGTCAACCAATAAGGAATCTCCACACTTAATGGCTCACTGGCATTACTTCACAAACCACTCCCTCTGGCAAAATGCCAGGCACCATCCTGACTTGTTTACAGACCCTAACAAGAGAGTCTGTGCTGGAGATCTTGATGACTATGAAGGGAGACACAGGGAGAACCCCAGGGCCCTTGCAGCTGTCCAGGTTAGAGACGTTGGGAGAGGAGGGGAGTTGGTAGAGGTGACAGCAGGACTTTGACAGATGAAGATGAGTGATGAAGAGAGAATATATGAGCCCCCATGGGTCATCAGGGTTTGGAGGAGAATCTCTGGGGTGCTCAGAGGTGAGGGAGGGGCCACAGAGCTCAGCTCAGCTGAGCAAAGGTTTATGATGTGACTAGCTCTTCTTTTTTTTCTTTGTGCTCTTATTTTTCTTCTTTTGAAACAAAAATTAAGTGGGTGCTCCCTCTGTTACTAAGCCCAGAAGAACAGGCAGTCACTGCCTTAAGGAACCTCAAGCCAAGTCCTGGAGAATGCTGGAGAGAATCTTGTGTCAGGCATGAGACAGATGCATGTGGAGCAGCGTGTGGGAAGAGGCAGAGGTCAGGGAGCAGTTTGGTGCTCCCTGGATAGGCTGCGCACCAGGAGAGGGTCTGGCTGGACTCCTGCCTCATGCAGTTGCATCCCTGGACCAGCCTCACCCAGCCAACTCCCCAGGTTCCAAGCTCACTCACCTGCACCTCTTCCCTTCTTTAGGACACAGGTTTTGAGCACAGCCATTCTCACTGGAAAAAGTCCTTCTTGGTCCCTGTCAAAGTCGTGGGAGTTCAAGAGGATGTTTCTGTAGTGGATATGTGGGAGTCTGTGGAGTGCAGGTTGGCTGATGAGGATGTTGTGAAGGTGTGAGTCTTCATCTGCCTGTCTCCCAAATACACACAGCTTTCATGGCTCACTGTGCCTAGCCTCCAGATCTGGTGAGCACCCATGCTTCTGGGGCTGTGAGTCAGAATGACCTAACTAAGCAGTAAATGTCTGAATCAGAGACACCTGGGTCATATGGCAGCTGCAGGGGGCCGAGCTGTTCCCCTCTGCTGAGCCAAAGTCCCAAGGGCAAATTTGTGCTCATTCTTAATTCTTTCTATCTCCATTTTCTTCTCTTCCCTCTCTTTCTTCATGGGATAAGGTTTTCTTAACATCAACAATCCCCATACCAACTCAATTGTTACCAAATCTCTGCCCAATAATATTATTTACTTAACGTATTTTCTTTAACTGCCATACTTTCTTGGAGTGGCTGGTTGGCTCAGCTATTGGTTAGAGTGTAGTGTTAATAAATGCCTCCCTATTTCAAACTTACAAACAGATTTAGTCTCATTATAGGATAATAAATCTCATGAACTTGATGTACTAAGTTTTTGTTACTAACATTATAATAAGTGACTATTAAAATTTCAAATAGCTCATTCTGTGCTACCTACCTTAATTTGAATATAACCTGAGGAAGATAGCTCAGTTGGGGTGTCTGTCTAAGGGACATTTTTAATGTGTGCTTCATTCTAATTGGCTACATTTCTGACTCCAAATTCTGCCAGGAAGAAGTCTATGTTTTCAGTTTTCCAGGGTCTTTACAAATTTCTCCTTGAACTACTAAATTTGGTGTTTCTTCCAATTTTTTCCTAGTATATTGGTTGCTGCTTCATTTTGCAGCAGAGACCTGAGGGAGAAGGGACTTCAGTCTTGAGGATGATCCTTCCTCCTTCAAGTGCTGAGAGAGGCTTTAGGTACACTATCTATGTTTTAGAAGACAACAATACCCACCTCTGCCCTTCCTCGCCTTCTCCCAGCTCTGGTTCATATAGTCAGGGAAACTGTTCAGTCTAAAGAACTTCATGGCAAACAATAAGGCCTTCATGAGTTTCCAACATAGAAAGGGTCTGGGAAGGTTTTATTTCTACACAGTGTGACCTGCGGGATGCTGTGTCTTGGTCTACAGGCAGTTTAGTAAGGAAGAATTTGTGTATTTGTCAGATCTAGTAAAAAACAATGAGTCTATAGAAAACTCACATTTGGTATCGGTTGTTTCCTGGGCTTGGAACACTAATTCTCTCTGAGAAGAAGTCTGGACTAGCTTAAGTCCTGTACACACAGCCCTTCCTGGGGAACCTGGTAATGGAACAAGCCCAGGTCTTACCTTCTCAGCTCAAGGAGACCAAGTGCTTGCAGGACATCATGTGCATGGATAAAAAAATGGAACATGCACTGCTCCTGGATGTCTTTGGCCATGCACAGCCTTTACCTTCTCCTGCCTTCCAGAAAGCAGTAGCAGATATGGCTCTGTGTGATTATGCCATCATGGATCCAGGTAAGTGATTCCCTCTAGGTCAGTTTCCTAAGCCTTCAGTCCCCTCCTGAGGGCCTCCTGTGGAGCCTCACACAGGATCCTTGTTCTTCTGCCTGGAGAGCTCCATTTGCAGATGGCCAGTTCAAGTACAAGTCCATGGATCCTGCTAAAAATATCCTTGGCCCATCCTGATACATATAATTTTGGAAGCAGAGGGGTTTTGCCTATTAACTGTTGCAGCCTCATGAAAAAACAGAGTTCTTTAGCAAATGATTGTTGACTCTTCCAGGAATGAAATGGAGCCCACAGATCATCAAGCTCAGCCCTACAGTCAGACAGGTCCTGCAGCTATCCTTGCTGTCTATGTCAGTGGGCCAGAGTTAGTTAAACAGCTGTGATGCACAGGCTGTTGCTCCACTCTTAATGTTCAAAGTAAATTTTTCCATGACTCCAAGATGGATGGAGATGTCCACAGAGCCCTGTGCTGGCCTCAGCCTCATACCAGGGACAGCACCAGACATTGAATAATCATTAGTACCCTTAGGAGACCCCCCTCCATCTGTGGGGCTATTGCTCAGTTGCTCCTTCATAGCATAGGAAACACCACAGGGCTCCAAGAAGGAGTTTGATGGGTCATCAAAGATCTTCATGCACTGTAAGTTCAGTGGCCTGGGTCTGGGATTGTGATGTCAAGAAATAGGGAATTAGGGAAGATGCAAATTATGGCAATGCACAAATTAGCTTCTTCGACCTGAGATTGTATGACTTTTGAAAGACAGAATCTGAAGGCATAAATATTTTAAAAACCTGGAGATTGATCCTGATTAGGCAAGATTGGAGAGGATAAATGCCAAGTTTTAAGTCAACAATTATTCTGAAGTTAAAAATAAAGAAAAAATAATAAGTGTTGCTGCTTAACAGAGAGAGTGTGTGTATGTGCAGGTACATGTGTGTACATGCATTGTGTACATGTACATGGATGGCTGGATTTCAATCTTTAATATGTTGCAGTCATGTAAAAATTGACAAATTTGAGATTCTAATGAAAAATCACAAGATCATGTGGTCCTGGGCACTGGGCCTATGTGGGCCTCACCTGGAGTTGAGGAGAGGATACCTTTTGTGTAAGGCCTGCATCCCCCACTCACCACAGTCTGCACTACTCACTCGTCTCCCCCAAGGAGGTAGAGGGACATTTGTCACTTCACATCATACTTGAGACGCTGGCTTTCTGATCTTAGATTTTAGATGAAAGTGAGTTTTTCTTGTATTGTGGTCTCATTCTATCTTCATGATGGAGATTTCTATATCTTTATATCCTCTAAGAGGAAAAAACTGGATTGTGTTCTGCCACACATTGTCTGGGTAGTTAAGGGTTCCTGAAATCAAATCAGAGGAGAAAAGACTACAGCAAATGTGAGTATTTAGCCTTGTGATGAGAAGAGGAGGCCCAGGGGTGAGGTGGTGACAGCACTGTTATGTCTTTCAAGGACCATTATGTGGAAGAGGGAGATTTGTGCTTTTTGCATTCCTAAAGTGGAAGTTAAAAAGAACCATTTTTAGTTCAATATAAAAAAAAAAGGACTGCAGATGTAGTGAGTTCTTTGGTTATGCTTTCAGTCAGATGATGGGGTTCAGATCATAACTTCACCTCCCTTACCACTAGACCTTGGGCAAATTCCTTAACTCATGTGAACTCAGATCCTTATCTACGAATGGGGATGATAATCATATAGTAAAAAGTTACATTCTATTGAGATTTCCTCTAATGTCATTGTGCAAGGAAGAATGAACAGCAGTTAAAATAGTTCTGGAAAGTCCTTTAGAGGAGATCTGGGTTTTGGAAGTTCAAAAAGCAGTTGACTTGGGGATGAGGATGTGACTCAAGTGGTAGCATGCTCGCCCAGCATGCGTGCGTCCCAGGTTCGATCCTCAGCACCACATACAAACAAAGATGTTGTGTCCACCTAAAACTAAAAAATAAATATAAAAAAAAAACCCAGTTGACTAAAAAAGATTTTTTTTTCTTTAAGCCACAGGGAAAGGGCAAGAGCTAGTTTAAAGGAAATGCTGAGGGGAGCTGAGCTAAGCTGCATTTGGGTAACTCCCTCTTTTTCTTCACTGTGTCTTCTGGTGGAAGTTTCATCTGGTGGCAATCCAGGTATTCTGAGCATATATAATTAAATTTCAATTTGTTATATCTGTGTGTGATAAAGTCCTAATGTGGGAAATTATTAAATGAGAATGTATATCTAAAGAAAGTCACAAAGTGATTGGCCTGTCATATGTCAATGTTGCATTGATAGATGTGCACATTTGTATCTATATCCATATACATGACCACATTCACATCTACAAATCTTAATCTCTACTTGGTTGTAAGGGCCACAGTATCTATGGCTGTGTCTATCCTGTTCCCAGCCCTCATCACAGTCTGGAACAAGTAAATGTTGGTTTAAAATACAAATGAATGAATGCTAGAGATTCCGGGAGGAGAGAAGATACTATGCATGAGTGGTTTTCTCATCTTTGGGAGGCATCTCCACCAAATTTCCTGCTACTGGAAACATTCAAAAAGTGGTGGAGGGGGTTCTAAAGCCATAGAACTTGGTAATGGGTGGAGACATGGGCCTGGTTTGTGGTTCACCTTCTTCTGCTTTCCTGGGGATATTCCATTCTGCAACACGCCTTGATCATCTGCTTGTGGAGGTCAATGCATACAGAGCCACAAGAGCTACCAAGATGGAGTGTGTGTCACATGTTCCCTTAGTAGTTTTCAACAGCACATGAGTATTAAGAGACATTATTTATTGAACATTTACTAAGGGCCAAGTACTATCATAATAAGGATATTAGTACTGTTGAACCTCCATTTTCACATGGGCCTTTATGATAGGCAATATCAGGGCCTGGAGTTTGCACACAAGTAAATGGCATGTAGATGGGTGATGGAACTCCCTGGAGATTTAGTGGATGTGGGGGTTGCAGTCCCTTCCATGGCCTTCAGACCTGTGCATAATGAGTGTCACTCTAATGTCATGTACCATATTGTGGGGGGGAGGTGGCAGTGACCTTCAGGGGGTCACTTGATGATGGCTTTCTCTGGATCTGTAAAGGACTTGTTTTCACCAACAGCACCTGGACGGTATGTATGTTAGTCCCTGTGGTTGCTGTAGCAGATCACCATGAACTTGGTGGCTGCCTGTGGTTCTGGAGGTGGGAAGCCTGGGAGAGGCTGGGAGAGCCACCTCCTCCTGGAGGCCCAGGGGACACCTGTTCACTGCCTTTTTCAGCATCAGAAGTAGGCTACCTTCCCAGATCATGTCCTTCCTTCATCTCAAAGTTAGCAGTGTGGTGCCTTCACCTCTCTCCATGGTCTCTGATCCCACCATCACATCCTCTTTGGTTGTAGCTCTCCAGCTCCCCTCAGGAAGACCTGCCCAACAACTGCCCCTGTCAAGGTTCTTAAAGGTGTCTGTGACATTCCTTTGCTACACATGTTGCTTTCTTAGAGCTGGTGTCACAAGTTATTACAAATATGATGACTTAAACAATAGAAATTTGTTCTCCTGTAGGTCAAAATCTGAAAGCCTTGCTTCCTCCAGTAATTCTAGATAGGGTCCTTTCTTGCCTTGTACAGCTTCTGTGGGTCTGAGCATTCCTTGGATTATGACAAATTCCCTTTAATCTCTGATTCCCTTGTCATTGAATTTGAAGTCACCCTGATTCAGGATGATTTCTTCTTGAGATCCTTAAGGTTTATATCTGCAAACCCACTTTTCCAAACAAGGCTGTGTTTTATTGCATTTGCAATTGTATTGTGTCAATGAGTTTTGGCTTCCAGTGCCACCAAGGCCAGTCATGTTCCTTAGCAGGGGATTAACTCTTTAATGCTCTCAGAGAAATAAATATAAGCACAAGCAGATCTCAAAATCATGCCTCCAATCTATAGCTGCTATCACTATGTTTCTGGTCTTCAAGTATCAGCTGGACTAATAATAATGAGATGTCAAAGGGCCAATGATAGACTATTAACATGTGAAAGCCTTACCTACCCAGAAAGGATCTTATTTCCACAGGTGGTCTGTGAGGGTCAGGTAAGGCAGTGGACATCAGAAGAAACAATGTCTGCTGCTCAGCAGCCTGTGGGCTGCTGGCCACCAGAGAAAGCCTAGAGGGTCCAGGCAGCACCTGGAAGAGCAGCCTCACTCCTTGGATCATTGTATCCCTTTGAGTGCTGCAAGGAGTTTCTCCCAGAGACTGTCCTTTCAGACAGTATTGGCTGGATGATGGTGTGTTCTCAATGGGGCCCTTACAGAGAAGAAATGGCTGAGCCAGGCACTTCACTCTTCAGGTGTGAGTGGTACTGGTCAGGGTGACAGGTCTTGGGCTCAGGCAGAGCTAAGCTGTACTCCTTCTTTCGTATGGGTTGTTTTTGTTGATGTTACAGATAAGAGAAAGCCCATCCAATGGCCCTCAACTTATACTAATTCTACTTGGAAGAACAGAGAAAAATTCCAAAAAAGACCAAATGTCATTCTTTCTCATTTAGCAATGCTTCACAAAAATTCCTCTTAAATTCTCAGTTATTCTATTTCTGGGCATGAATTTCTTTCCTTCACACACTGCCAGGAGCCACGCCGCTCAGAAGAAGTTGTCAGGCAGTTTGGAATTATTGCCTAATTTTGTCCTTCATTATGTTGGACTTTTATTGCTCCATTCTAATTGGAGACGTGTCCCATATTTCCTGTTGTCCTGGGATGGACACTTCTGCCTTCTCAACCTTCTTTTTCTGTCAGCTTCACTGTGATTTTAGTATTAATCAGATCATTTTCACCTCTGTCTTTGGCATCTCTAATTAATAACTAACACCCTAGAATTGTTTCTGAAGAATTCAGGGAGATCCTGGAGCAATCCTGCATGAATCTGCACACCTTTGTCTTCACTTGCCCAGGCACATACCTGTGGTCCCTCTCTCCCCTCCTGGGAGACCCTCATCTGCTCTTCTCTGGCCAGGCCCTGCTTGCTACAGGGTTGGGGTTTTGCTGGAGATGTGGGGCTGTCATTGTGCTGCAGACTTCAGGTCTGGTCAGGTACAATCCCTAGTGTCCTGTGTCTTCTGAGGATATATTTATTCTGTGATCACTAAGAAGAAAGGGATCCCTCCATTGTGCTTTGGTTCTTGGTTCACAAATTAAACTTCTGCCATGCAGCTTTGGTGGTGGAAAGGGTGTATCAGCTTCCCTGAGCTTCCAGAAAAAAACTCAGAGGAGCTAAACAAACTTCATAAATTAACTTGATCACATAACTGTGACACAGGGAGGCATAGATCCAGGCACAAAGGCCATGGGATGAGGCTGCTGCCTCCTTCTGCCATTTTCCTATCTATCATCTTCATGACAGCACAACTGACACTCAATGAGCTGCAGATATTTAAGAGGATATTTTGGTACATTTTCTTAGTTTTGTGGGTGCAAAATCACCATGGAAATTGACGTAGTGAACATATATTTAATCTTTGATTTTTTCATTATGCTTCTTTATGATCCATTCTCTTTTGCCCCTCTCCATTTGTCCCTGGCAACCACTTATATGCTCTTTGTGCCTGAAGGTTAATTTTTTCTTTTCTGGAGTTTCATATAAATGAAAAAATAAAGTATGCTTGCTATCTATATCTTCATTCCCCCCTCTTATCTCTCTCTCTTTCTTTTTCCCCTCATAATGATTAAATTGATATTTATCCTTGCTGGTATGTGTCTCAATAATTCCTCTTTTACTTCTAAGTCATGTTCCACCATGTGAATATATTAGTTTGTCCCCCTGTGGCTGGACATTCGGGTTGTTCCTGATTGGGCTAATGCTACTGGGAGCATTCATGCAAGCTTTTCTCTGAAATTTCAAGCCATAATTTCTCTAGGAATACACTTAAACTCATGTTGATCTCCTTAGGAAACTGTTTAGTTGTTTTCTGAAGTGGGTGTGACATGTATATCCCTGTCTTGGGTGTCTGAGAGTCCCATTGCCTTCACAGTTGTGCCAGCGCTTGGTTTCATTGTTCTATTGATTGTACCCATTCTGATGGGTTCAGAGAGTGTGCCATATTGGTTTTATTTTGCATTTCTGAAATTATTAGTGTGATCAAGCTTCCTCTCATGTGCTATTTGACACCTAGAGATATTTGATAAAGTGATCCTCAAATTTTTTGCCTCTAAATTTTTAAAATAGTTGTGATTGAGCTTATCTGGTGTGATTTGAGATACTTTATCCCAGATTTTGACCTTTCATGCATTTTCATCTTTTGAAGAGAATAAAATTTTCACTTGATGAGATACAATATATATATATATATATATATATTTTTTTTTTCTTTTATGGATTAAGCTTCTTCTGTAGAACCTAAGAAATAATTGCCTAGTCCACATTCACAAGATTTTTCTCATATACTTTTTATTTTATTTTATTTTTTAGTTCAGCTGGTACATTTAGGTCTGTGATTCATTTATTGAGTTAATGTTCCTATATGGGAGGTAAGGGTTTATAGTCATCTGTTTAGCATGGATTTTCCAGGTTTCTCAGCAACATTTACTGAAGACCATTCTTTCCATTGTGAATATCCTGCCATTCTTGCTCTCTGTAAAAACAGAGTTTTATTTCTGCCTTTCTTGTCTGGAGGGCTTTCATTGTATTGCATAATCACCCTGCTAGGTTTGCCGGTAAATAATCGCTCACAAAGCCTTGACCAAGTGTAATGAGTCTCCTCCCTGTGCTTGGCCCTGGGGAGAGGACGTTTACCTTGCTCCAGTATGTTTAACTCTAGCTGTTTCTGTTGCTCTTCGAGTGACTTTCATTAAGTTTGAGAAATTTCCCTTCCATTCCTGCTTGTCTGTTTGTTTGTGTGTCTGTTGAGATGACTGCATGGTTTCTGTCCTTTGTTCTATGTGGGGTTATAGAGAAAATGAGTTTTGAAGTATTTTGAAATTGTTTTTGTTCACAAAGTGGGAGATGACAGCACTGTGGACCACCTCTTTTGGGATCGTGTTTTAATTTAAGTTAATTTTTTGCTTGTTTGTCCCCTAAATCCATAGAAGGGTGGGGAAGTTGCACCAGAACTGTCTTTGGTTATTTAACAACATTGAGAAGGAAACACTCTGTGAGCAGGTTCTTTGGTGAGCTGATGAGCTCCTGAGCTCCCGAGGGCAACAGACATGTCCAGCTGTCACACCCTGTTCCAGGTCCTCCCCTGTCACCTGGGGAGCAAGCACTGTTGGAGGAGTGTGTGAATGGCTCTGTGGATGTGCCAAAGGGAACATGCAGTAGGAGTTTGGTGTGGCCCTCTTCTGAGACATAGTGCTGCCTGCTCAGCTCTCTCCCATGTGCAGTGCTGCTGTGAGGCCCCATTCTTACAGGGCCTGGTGGACTGGCTGTGCATCTCCACCCCTCAGCCCTCCAACTGGGCAGGGCATTGTTCATCTGTCTGCTCAGTGCACCTGGTCACTGAGCCTGGCACCAAGCATGTGCTCTATGAATAGATGCCTAGTGCAGCCTCTGGATGATCACTGGGGCCAGAAGAGGACAGCACTGCTGTGGAAGAGGTGAGGCTGTGTAGTCAGGGGACGCTAGTATAAATCTACACAGCCTTTGCTTTAGGGGGATCCTAGGAAGGCTGCTCTTTGAAAAGAATTCTCTTAAATTAAACATAACAGCAGAATACATTTTGCATAATTATACAAGCATGGAGTGTATCTTATTCTAGCTAGAACCCCATTCTTGTGCACAGTTGTGGGGTTCACTGTGTTATGTTCATATATGAATACAGAAAAAAATTATGTTACATTCATTCCACTGTCTTTCCTTTTCCTGTGCCCCCTCCCTTACCTCCATTCTCCTCTTTCTAATCCACTGACTTTTACCCTCTTTGCCCTTTAAAGTGGTTTACCTTCTACATATCAGAGAAAACTTTTCAACCTTTGGTTTTTTAAGATTGGTTTATTTTACTTAGCATGGTAGTCTCCACTTCTATCAATTTACTGGCATATACCATAATTTCATTCTTTTTATGGCTAAGAAATAATACATTATGTATATGTACCACATTTTCTTTATCCATTTATCCATTGATAAACACCAAGGTTTATTCCATAGCTTAAGTATTGTGAATTGAGCTGATGTAATGTATGTAAACATTGATGTGGCAGCATCACTGTAATATGCTGATTTTAAGCCCTTTAGATATAGATCAAGGAGTGGAATAGCTAGGTCAAATGAGGGTTCCATTCGAAATTTTCCAAGGTATCTCCATACTGCTTTCCAGAGTGGTTGCACCAGTTCACAGTTCCACCAGCAGTGTATGAGTGTAACTTTTCCCCCACATCCTTGCCAACATTTATTACTTCTGTTTTTGATAATTGCCATTTGGACTGGAGTGAGATGAATCTCAGTGTGGTTTTAATTTTCACGTCTCTACTTGCTACAGATGTTGAACATTTTAAGTGAGCCTCAGAGTTGGACTGTGTAAAGCCTTGGAGCTACTGGGCACCCATGCATTTTACATGCATGAGTTCATGCAATACTGTGCTCACAGTGCCTGAACCTCACTTAGCCTGGCTATAGAATCCACATCTTACAGGGATGTTACTACATGGGGAAGTCAGTTATCCCCAAATGAAGCAAGCACAGTGCAGGGTCTTGTCTCTGAGCTAGGCTCTCAGGCTGCTTTCTTTGGTGCTCCTTGACTTCACACTGAATGTGCCCTGGGCCTGGTCTAGCTGCTGATCTTTTGGGTGGGCTGTTCTCTCCCTACTCTTAGATTGCACATTGGCCATTTTGAACCTACCTTGAGAGGTTATGATTATTACCTTCTGCAGATAAAGGTGTGTCCTCTTTTTTTCTTGAATATCTCAAATGTATACAGAGAAATTCACTCATATTAGGAACTAACGGACATCAAAAGAATAAAAGTCTGGAACACCTTTTGCAGCCAACATCCCAGAACGAAGGATACATGATGAACATAGATGAGAGATTCAGAGACACTCTCACATGTTTTCCCCAAATACAGGGAGATTAGCAGGAGCAATTTATTAGTGCTTTGTTGATGTTTCTCACTAGAATATTATGGACTCTTGGAAGTGATTGCTGCCTGTTCAGCTGGTAAAATATGAATTCCATCTCAGAAGAAAATAAGGGTATGAGCTTCCTTGGGGAGCAGGCAGAGGGGATTGCATGGTCTGCTGTTCATCAGACACGGGTTTGTCACTTGCATTCTGTTGTCAAGAGGAAAGTGCTCCCAGCAGTGAGAGATCCTTTTTCCCACACACAAAATCTTCTCATCCTTCTCTGATTATATTGTCTCTCACGTGCTCTTGGTTCTCTCAGCCCTCTTCTACTTACAATAATGAAAGACCTGAGACTGGATAGCTTTATAAAGATAAGAGGTTTAATTTTGCCTCATGGTTCTGGAGGTCCAAGGTCAAAGGACTCCATCTGATAATGACCTTCTTGCCAGCAGATTTCTGAGTTCATGTAGCCAGAGACAAAAAGCACACATTGAAAACTTGCTATTTCAAGTAGAGGTCACAGTAACCCCTTTGGATAACAGGAATATTACCTCTGTGAGAAATGTGTTCTCCTGTCCTAACCCAAAGAATGGACTAAGAGTTGCAAAGTATCGCAAAAAGCCAGGCTTTACTGACAACCCTGCAAGCCTGGGTTTCTGAGGACACAGGCATACCCCCTACTATTAAAACCAGCATTTTATACTCTAGAGGTGCAAGATCCCTCCCAGCTCCTCAGTGCCTTAGAACTATGGGGTGCATAGTCTTCCTGAATGTCACCCAGGTTTTACTCTCCCCTATTGGTTATTTAAAGGGATATACCTGGAGTTTCTCCACCTCCTTTTGTTTTCCTGGGCAGGAGGGCCTTTCTGGGATTGGTCTGTCCTGTGTGAGGTTTTTCATCTCTTGGTCAGGCTGGGCCCTTTTACCTCAGCTTCTCTGTGTCAAGTTTGTCTTTTTTCCTCACTCAGGTGTTAACTGCTGGTAACCACTTGTTTGGTTTTCTCTTTGGCTGATTTACAGTAATTTTGCATTTAAGACTAAAAGTTGCATTTTGATAATGGACTGCTGGACTTTCTATTTCTCACCTCCACTGCAGAGATGAAGAGACTAATGTTCCTAGAGGTAAACTGCCCAGGCCCATGCATGTGTGAAGGAAGGCACAGGAAGCTGGAGCCCAGGTTCAGGTTACTCCAGAATCTGCACTTCACTGATGTGCTGCCAACATAGATGTGATCTGTAGAATTTGAGGAAGATTTAGTGAATCTGGAGGATTCTGATTTGGGAGTGGGATTTCTGGGGTGCAGGGTGTGGGAGGGCACAGTTCCCTTGAGGACATTTTGATGAAGGGTGTTATGGTGAATCAGAGCCTTAAAAAGAAACTGCAGTCTGGAGAGATGTCAGCAGCACTGAGTAAACAGACTGCAGTCCTGTGTGAAGCCCAGGCCACTGGTCTCTTGAAGGTGGGGAGAGCGTGCAGGCTGCACAGCTGTGTGGCATCAGGAAAGCCACTGCTCTTGAGGAGACCTTGAGGATGAAATTGGAGGTGACACCTGATCCCTGAAATTCAAAATGTGGATCATTAAGAAATTGACGTCCATCCCCAATCCACAACAGTTCCTGGCCCAGGCCCATCAAACAGCAGAGGTGGCTAATGGCACAGCACAGCACAGCACAGCCATGGTGTCCTGGCCAAAGGAGGCCCTTCTAGGGCAAACCAACTTGTGCATACCTGCAGCCTGCCTAAGAATGGATTCTTTATGGAGTCTTTTATTTGAGTCAGGGCAGATGAGTATGGAGCTTGAGAAGAGTCCTCAAAGATGGAACTGGCACATCTATAAGAATAGAAAAAAAACAATATAGGAGAATCCCACAAAAAATGCTTCTTTTGAGATGTGCACTTTGCCTTGGTAAGCTGGGTGGGTTGTGGGGTGGGGCTGGGAGTGTGGTGGGGTTGGCCTGGTCACTGTCCCCAGTGAAGGAGTTGAGCTCTGTATCTCTGGAGACTGAGGCAAAGATGTGTTAATCAGGACTGTGGCTCTGAGTGGCAAGGTCCAACTACTGAGTTCCCCCAGTAGAGGGGTGTGATGGTAACATAGCAGACAGTGGGATGCATAGGGGTCTTGGTGATGGCAGCAGCCAGAGAATGGATCTGTTCACTATACTTTCTGTTCTTGTAATCATGCACCAACTTTCTTCAACTATCACCAACTTCCAGGATCACAGCTGTTTTAGTCTCAAGTCACATCTATGTATCATTGTAAAAAGAGAAGAGAATAATCTTTTACCCTCCTGTTCAAAAACTTTTGAGGAAGTCTCCTGGACAGTTGAGAATAATCCAACTCATCAGCTTTGTGCTGGGGCTGGTGGTGGGAACTTGGCTGTGGTGGGGATGGGGGGCAAGTAGTGTGGGCATGCTCAGGGAGCTGATTGGGCATGCCTGGATGACATGTTTATCTGGCAAGCAGAATCTTAGGACATAGAACGGGGCTAGAGTTGCTAGGTAGATGAATACTACAAGAGACCCTCTGAAAAGATTTTTAATTTAGAAGTTAAAAATTCAAGTGTGTTTCTGACCTAACTGTTGGGTCTGGGATATCAGGAAATGCAGGTGATATTCTAAGTTACCAATGGCTTCCCTCAGAATTCATGTGTGGAAGAAAAGCAAGCTTAGCAAGGAGCTGTGAGCCCTCTGTTGGGAGCTTTGTTCTTGATGGTGACTGAACAGTCACCAGGTAGTTCAAGAACACCCAGGTCCTCTGGCAGGAGAAGCTGGCAAAGGCAGAGATGCAGAACAGTAGGGCATAAGATCGCAGAGAGCCTGGGAGGCAGGCAGCAGCTTGGTTGTGATGGACATTCCAGCTTCTATCCTAACATCACTAGAGGATGTTATTTTATTAAGTGGGAATTTTAGAAAGTAAACTGAAAATAAAGATGATTTCTGCAATAGGGTGGGGGATGGGACAGAGGTAGGAAAAAGCCCTTGAAGAATGCCCTTCTATTTCTCCAATAAGGACCCAGGAAGGGTTCAGACCAGCAAGAAACAGGGCAAAGAACCTGAGTGGATTCAGGGTGAAGAGGACCTTGCCATCCTCATGGTCCACATTTTCCTACACCTCCGCCCAGTCCCACTCAGTCTCTCTCTATGCCATCTCCTTATTGTCTTCCATACCATTTAGCTGTGGTTGACATTATGATATTTATTTGCTGTATTTATTATTGGCATTTTGAAATTTGCTGCCCCGTGTCCCACATCATTCTGTGAAATGACAGTGTGTCTAAATTACTAAGCAAATGTCTGGTCAAGTGATCTTATGAAGCATGGTTTTCATCTTGCCAGGAACCCATGATGTGACAGGACATCTCCCAGGAGAACCCACCCCTGGAGAAGGAAAGTTTTCCTCTCTGAAGTGGGTGCCATAAACAGGGAAGTGCACTATGGAATGTCATGCCTGGCTTTGGGGGCAACTTTTGCCCCCCCCCCCAAATTATAACTTTGGTCTCATGAGCTTATAACCAGGTCACATGAGTGAGGCTCTGTGACAGATGTTTCTTAGACTCTCATTCCTTCTCACCCCCTCTGGACCATATGGAAAAAGGATGTGTTCAGAACTGTTTGAGGGGAGGGGAGCAGTATGTGGCAATGCAAGGGAGAGCAAAGCTTGGCCTACAGACAACACAGTGGGGAAAATGCTGCTTGGGTGGTTCTTGGCTACCGTGAACCTGGTGTCAATCATCTGTAATGAGGAAGCAGTCTGTGTGCAGACCCCACTCAGTTAATTAGACCAACATAGGAGACACCTGTGTGAGTCTGCCCAGGTTGATAATTATCTTTCCCCTTTTTTTTTCTGTAACTTGCTATTTGGGGTGATACACTTCACTGAGCCATACTCCATGATTTTGTTGTTGTTGGCTTGTTTGTTTATTTAGGGTCTGTAATTAGGGCCTCTCTCCCATACTGTGGGGGGCTCTTGCTACTTCTCAGAGGGCACAGCCTTGGTCATGGTCATTGCCTTCTGGTAGGACAATGGATTAAGCAGTGGTCTTCCACTGCCTAGTACTTGAAGTCTCTGCTAAGCAGACTACAATTCAAATTCTGGCAATGCAAATCAATCAATAGATATTGCTTCAGAGTTTCTTCAAGCATGGCATGTGTGCCCTTCTGGTACATAACATGAGAATTGGTGGGACTTAAAACAAATAGCTATCAGAATGTTTGTAATGTACCTCAGGAAATTTTATATTTAGTGCAAGGAGCCCATTCCTCCTGAATGCATTTTAGTAGGGGCTGATCTGCATGGGCAGAACTGAGCCATTACTGGTCATTCCCAAACTGTGACCTAGAGGGACAGGAACAGGTCATGTCTGTGAAAATTATGAACCTACAGCAAGTGACTTCCTACCAGGATTGTTGGAGAGATGGAGAGATTGAGGGTATGGGTCACCAGCAGAGTTCCTCCTGCTCTCATTTGAAAGCATTCAAAGCTCCACTGGGCTGTCTTTCCCCGTGGGAAATGAAAGTTGTTTATAAAGAAAAGACATGGCAGAGCCTGTTACCATGCCACACAGATAACCAGACTTTGGGAGACTTGGCCTGATAAGCCATTGGCTCAAACCTCAAAGGAACTTAAATCTCCATTATTTCTTGTTACTTTACAAACACATATTGTGATGCTAGGTGCTAGAGATGCACAGATGATTAAGGCCTGACCCTTAACCTCAATGGTCACAATTTAGAAATCCTCCTTTAAAGCTGTGTGCAAACTGATATGGGGACAGGAGGGTCATGGCTGACAGGTAGTAGTGACTTCCTGGAGAAGGTGATTTTGGGGCTGTATCTCAAGGGATGGTAGGAGGCATGCAAATTCTTTACAGTAAGAATGCCTGTAATTTCACCCCCAGGGGTGGGCTACTTTTCAGGCCAGCCCAAACCAGAATTGTAGCCAGAATTCAGCCAGCAATTGTCTTGCTAGAAAGGAAAGAGTCAATCAAGGGGTGGATTCTGGTGACTAACTGGGCCACCAAGTCCTGCCCAAGAACAGGCTTTCCTCTCTGACCCTGGTTTGGTGCTGGTTTCCTGGACCTCCCCAAAATATTCACCATGTGAGAATGGGTGTCTAGACTTCTCTTGGCAGCAGAAAATAAGTCTTGCCTCTTCCAGGTGTTCAGCATGGACCTTTCTATGAATTGTAGTAGGTGGTGGGAGGCTACTTTTCTCATTTTCCTAAAATCTCAGAGATAAAAATTCTTAGCTTTTGATTTTTACAAGGTAACTTTACAGTTCACACCATTTACATATTTACACTATTCTTTTTGCAAAACTTTATCTTCTTTAAAAAATGTTTTCATTGTGGTGGTACACATCTGTAAACCCAGTGGCTTGGGAAACTGAGGCAGGAGAATCACAAATTCAAAGGTAGCCTCAGCAAATTAGAAGACCTTGTCTCAGAATAAAAAATAAATAAATAAAAATATGTGTAGGGACGTGGCTGAGCACTCCTGGGTTCAATCCCTAATACCTCCCCACTAAAAGTAGTTTCAAACAAGTTTGAAAAACACACATAATTCTATCCTTCAGTATTCCTCTACTTCTGAGACTCTACTAATAGTACAAAATATATGTCTTTTGTATGAATTATTTATAAACTCACCATGAAGACTTAAGATCATGGTCCCAACACCTGTGCATGTGGCACATGGCACCTATGCTCCAGAGATACTCCCCAGAAGCCCTGTGCCCTGGTTACAACTGTGCAGGATTCTGGCAACACTATGTGCTTCTGGGCTCATCAGGTAGACACTCTGTCCTTCCAGGCATGTGAAGCATAGGACTCTTATAAAAACCTGTAAGCGTTGATGTTACATTTTAAGTCTTCCCTGTGAATGGATAATGTGCTTAAATGAAGATATATCGTAGATAAGCACATGATAAGGTTTGCACCAAAAATCATAACCTTGGGCTTTGGTTGCTGGCATAGTCTTGATAAGGGGCACCATTTTGGTAGTGCTTGTCTAAAAAGGTAGAACTGAACTTTGCTGAATGCAATTTGGGCAGGGGTTTCTTTAGAAAAAAAAAAGACTGGCTTTTTTGTCCAGTTTTTTTCCTCTATAGAGGCAGTTCAGCAGTGGGGGATGAGGGACAGAGCGTCTCTTTCATCAGGAGATGTCATGGGCATCTCAAATTAAGGTAAGCAGCAGCCCCTTGTTTGGATGGACTGAATGTAGCCAGCAAGACCTTGGCATTTCCTAAGCTCAGAGAGTGCACATGTGATTCTATCTAGATAAAATTCTACAGAATGCAGAACAGTCTACAGTGGAAAAATCTCATCAACAGTTACATGGAGCCAGGATCTCAGGGAGTGATGGATGGAAAAGAGGCATTCAGAGTGACAGAAATATTCTGAGTATAGTGTGGTTTCATAGATATACACGGTGTCAAATTCACAGACCTGTACCCTTTAAATATATGCATCATATTAATTATACATTATTTACAAATTATATCTCAGCAAGGTTGTTTAAAGGTCCCCATGTGTGCATTCACCTTTCCCCATCAGCCTATGGTCCTCTAAAGCCAAGGCCACGTATTCCTTGTGTGGGCTGCACCAAGGTGACAAAGCATTGCACCCAGGAGGCCTCTGACACAGAGCACCAGTGTGAACACACAGTCTGCATCACCCAGCTGTGATCACTGGAGAAGCAGCCTACACTGAGCCTCAGTTTTCCCATCCATAACATCAGGACACAACACCAAATATACAGACTATTTGGAGAGTGTAATTGGTATGATTCTAAGTAAACCTTTGAAAATAATTGTTATGTAATAAAAATACATTGGGGCTGGGGATGTGGCTCAAGCGGTAGCGCGCTCGCCTGGAATGCGTGTGGCCCGGGTTCGATCCTCAGCACCACATACAAACAAAGATGTTGTGTCCGCCAAATACTAAAAAATAAATATTAAAAAAAATTCTTTAAAAAAAATAAAAAAAATAAAAATACATGATAGTTATTATTATTTGTTTTTTTTTAATTATTTGGCAAAAATTCAAGGTAAAATAGTTTGGGATCTATTGTACCTTAGATTAAACTTTGCTAAACAGTAATACATAAAATGTGTTCAGATTTCAATTGAGTAAGTTTTTTTTGGCTGTCTTGATATGAAATTTCAATATATTCTGTGAATTTTGTGAGAAACATACTACCTGATTCTGTAGTGTTCTTTCCCTCTATCCTAGTGTCACACTACTAAAGTTTTAGAAGGTGTCGTAAGGAAGAAGTTTAATGCACAATCTCCCATTTCAAACCAATGAGTCAATGGTTTGGCAAACACAGAGCATGGGTAATACAGATGAAATTCCTGCTGCTCTACCAAATAGAAAATGAAGATAATTATGTGTTCTCTGAACGACTGTGTAGAGCGTACACACACCAATCTCATAGGCTTTAATCTCAATCCTAGAAACAGCTTATTCTGTTACAATCTGTTTTCTTTACCCAGGAGACAATTCAGAAGTATTAAGTGAATTGCTTGATGCTGCCTACTACCATGTGCCAGAGTCAGAATTCAAAAACCCTGTCCTAATGGAATGAGCCTCCTGACCCGTGCTGCACTGCCTTTCCCTGCTCTGGTCTTCTCTGCAAGAGCTGAAAGAAGAAGGTAGAGTGTCCATCCCCATGGACCTTCTCAGCTGGGGATGTGTGCATGGGACAAGTGACTCAAAGTTTTCACTGCAGTGTACATCTCCACCAATGACCAAAAAAATATCTCAGGTTGTTGCTTTTCAGGTTACAAATGATTTACAGATATAGAATCCATGAGTAATAGTGCCTGCTGTAACTTGGTGAATAGATGGAGTGGGGAACTCTGTTTTTTGTATATCTGATATGGCCCCTGTATGTTATCACCTACTCAGAGGTTAGCACTCAATATGATAAGCCTTATTGAGCTGTTTTTTAAGCTACACAAGGATGGAGAACATACATATATAAAGGATATTTATATTTTATGAGAGATATATGATAATAACATACAGAATTGTTAAGGTCATTCACTCTGTTACATTTTTAGTTAATGAATGAATTAATTATTTTTCCATGTCATTATAGATAAATTACTGAAATACATGGCAGGGTTAATTCTGCATGTGTTCTGAAAAGATGCAGAGTCACTGTGTTATGATTTCAATTTGAATGACAAATAAACCTCATGGTTTCCAAAGATGATGTATTCCTGGCAGTGGGATATGGTTCAGAGTGATCTGAATTGGAATTAGTTGTGGGTGGAAAGCCATTGACAAAGAAGAACTAGAATTTTCCATAAATGTAGTAGAGTTGAGGTCTGTACTCTAGTAGGTAGGGTTGGGAAAGTCCCAGCAATAGGTGACAAATACCTGTACCAGGAAAAAGGTGAGGGAAGAATAGAACTTTCTAGTGTGTGCACTGCAGCCTTCTGATTGGCAGGGAACCCCATTCTCTGGAGTTGGTCTGCGTGGCTTGGACAGATTACATTCTTTTTCTTGCTCCAGAGGAAAGGTTCTTCTTGAACTTCCATTTGCCCCAGAACAGTGCTCCCATGGGAAGAGGGTTTGCTCTGCAATGGGACTTCTGTTACCATTCCTAAGGATCTAAATGGATGGCAGCCAGGCTATACTTTGTGTTAGCATCATGGGATTTAAAAATAAGAGCATGATCCTCCATTCCATTTTTTCTGCTATAAATGGAAATTGTATTCTGATTGTTCCCTTTACAATACTGGATAAAATAATACAGATTCAAGTCACTCAAACATGTCTCCCCAAACTGCTGATTTTTTTGGCTATTCATTTTCTCCCTTTTAAAAAAAGTAAAGAAAAGAAGATGGAAAAGTATTTTTCTCCTTCAAATTTGAAGTGTCAAAACAGATGCCCTCTTCAGCTCAAACTGGGATTATGGGGCTGAGAGACACATTAGCTACCACTATACACTATCAACTTTAAAAAAAATAATTTGTTCTAATTAATTATACATGACAGTAGAACACATGGTTTATAACTTCTCATTCTTCTGGTTGTACCTGATATAGGGTTATACTAGTCATGTAATCATATATGCACATAGGGTTCTAAAGTCATTCATTCTACTATCCTTCTTGCCCCTACACCCAATCCCCTTTTTACTCCCCCTATCTATTCCAAAGTACTTCCATTCTTTCCTAGCCCCTTATTTTGAATTAGCATCCACATATCAGAGAAAACATTCAACCTTTTTTTTTTGTGATTGTCTTATTTTGCTTAGCATGATATTCCCTAGTTCCATCCATTTACCAGGAAATACCATAATTTCTTTCTTCGTTAAGCTGAGTAATATTTCATTATGTCTCTATAACACATTTTCTTTATCCATTAATCCATTGAAGGACACCTAAGTGGGTTCCATAGATTATTAAAAATTGTGCTATTATAAACATTGATTTGGCTGCATCACTGTAGTATTATGATTTTAAGTCTTTTGTGTATCAACTGAGGCTTGTGATAGCTGGGCCAAAAAGTGGTTCTATTCCAAGTTTTCTGAGGAATATCCATACTGCTTTTTACAGTGGTTGCACCAATTTGCAGCCCCACCAGGAATATATGAGTGTACCATTTTCCCTGCATCCTTGCCAACATTTATTGTTGCTTGTATTCTTGATAATTTCCAGAATCATCATTTAAAAACAGTATTATTTTAATTTTACAAATTTATGGGTACTGTGTGATAATCTGATGTTTATATATAGAATATAATGCTCAAACCAGGGTAGTTAACATTTTCACCTAAAACATTTCAAACTTTAAATTAACACAATAATCTTACATATTTATGTTCTACAGTGTAATATTTCAATACATGTGTGCATTGTGTACTGATCAAATCAGGACAATTAGTATTTATGTTCCTCTCATTCCTCATAATTGGGGCCTTTGAGCTCTTCTCTGGTTAGACATAAAACAAAATAAGTTATTGCAAAGAATTGTTCCCTGACTCTTTTATAGATTACCAGAATTTATTACTTCTATCTAACTCAGTATTAGTACACATTATGTAACCTCCCATTACCTACCCCCTCAACACTTCCCAGCCTCTAGTAATCACTGCTATACATTAAGATTGACTTTTAAAAACACACACATATAAGAACATGAAGAATTTGACTTAAATCTTTGAATATAATATCCTTCAATTCCACCCATTTTCTGTAAATGATAGAATGTCGTTCTTTTTTAAATTTTTTGAATATTTTTTAGTTTTAGTTGGACACAATACCTTTATTTAACTTATTTACTTTTATGTCGTGCTGAGCATCAAACCCAAGGTCTCACATGTGCAAGGTGAATTCTCTACCACTGAGCCACAAGCCTAGCCCTAGAATGTCATTATTCTATGGCTGAATAATATTTCATTATATACAACTGTGTGTATATAGTACAGTATCTTTATCCATTCCTCCACTAATGGGCATCTGGGTTTATTCCATATTAGCTATTGTAAAAAGTGCAGCCATGAACACAGGTGGCAGGTTTCTCATTTCCTTTGGAGATATACCCAGAAGTGCATCATATAGTAGATAAACTTTTAGTTTCTTGTGGAAGCTCCATCTGTTCTCCATATGGCAGTATTAGTTTGCGTTCACATCAATAATGTTTGAGAGTTTCCTCTCACTCATATCCTTGCCAGAATTTGTTTTCTTTTTGGTAATAACTATTCTATCTGGGTTGAGATAGTATATTTTAATTCTTATTGCCATGATGGCTAAATAAGTTGAGTGCTGTTTTTTTTTTTCCTTTTCATTAATTTGTTGGCCATTTGAATTCACCCCTTTCAAAACAGACATGCAGACCAGTGGAACAGAACAGAATCAGAAATAGCCCTGTGTACTTACAGGCAAATCATTCTCAACAAAGGTGCCAAAAACATGAGTTGGAGAAACGAGAGTATCTTTGATAAATAGTGCTGGAAAAACTGGATATTCACAAGGGGGAGTGTTGAGAGCCACAGCCAAAGGGGCCTCAGCAAACTTCCAGCTGCCAGCTGATTGGCTCTTCTGTGGTGATGCTCATTGTGCTGTTTCCCCACTCTTTCAGACCATGAAGCTGCTCATTGGGGGACTTTTTTTGGATATGCCCATGCGACCCAGCCAATCAGCCTCAAGAGCAGGAGGAGTGGTGGGCGGGGTTCTGAGGCTTGTGGGAAGCTGGTGGTGGCAGTTGGGCTCTGAGGGGAATTCCTGAAGAGCTCCTGTGGTGAGGCATGTGTGTTCTAAAAATAAAGTTTGTTTCTGCTTGATAAGTGGCTTGTGAATTGTGCCCAGCCAGACTGCAGCATTTGGTGGGCCACACGGGGAATGACTGAGGGTAAGTGATAAGGTAAACTGCTTGCCCCTGAGGGCAGGAATAGAGGATAGGTAGCCATTTTAAGATTCTTCTTTCATTTTGTCTCATTTTTGTTTTAAGTTGCCTGTCCCTGGAGATGAGTGAGATGGAAGAAAAACTGCTCACATCTGAGGAAAAACTATTTGCATCTGAGGAACAGATAGGAAGAAAGGACGCATGGATATTTCAGGAGGATAGAAAGGCTATCATAATGATTTTTTGCTGTTCCATTTTTGTTTCATTCTGTTTCAGTTTTGTTTGTTGTCATCTTGTTGGATTGTATTATAGTAGAAATATGGGATCAGAAATTAGTAAAAAACAAACCGAAAGAGTGTTAAGTAAATTGTTAGATGAAGGAGGCATCTCAGTAAAATCAAGAACAGTCAGGGCATATGTTGATACAATATAAAAATGTAGCCCATGGCTTTTTAAGGAGGAGTTGTTAAATATCACAATGGAACCATCATGGTGAAGATTTAAGGGAAAAGGAAAAGAAAAACTCAGGAACTCTGCCAGTTGGCACATTGCCATTGTGGGCATTGGTATCTTGGTTGCGTAGTCCAAAGCCTTCTGTTCAGACAATGGGAGAGGAAGGAGAAGACATATTGGTTCAAGTAAAAGAGAAGGTCTCTCAAGTTAGAGGAAAAGATTCAAGTAAAAAAGAAGGTCTCTCAAGTTAGTCAGAGAGAAGAAAAAATTCAAGTAAAAGAGAAGGTCTTTTGAGCTAGTCAGACAGAGGAAAAAGTTCAAGTAAAAGAGAAGGTCTCTCGAGCTAGTCAGACACAGGAAGAAAGTTTAAATCAGAAAAAGCCATCAGGGGAAACATTACAACAGGAGACTGCTACTAACACATTTCTGTCACCAGAGGGCGTAAGTTTCCAACCAACAGGGCCACCTCCATATGCTGGGAGGCCCCCAAACCCCCGTAGTTGATAGATGGGATCCTGAGACAGGACCTCAAATATTAGCATGCCCTGTATTTGAGTAGGCAGAAGGGCAGCAAATTCACCATGCTTTAGATTTCAAAACAGTAAAGCAGCTAAAAGAGGCTGTAACAACCTATGGTCCTCAAGCACCCTTCACTGTAAGCATGGTCAAATCCATTACCAACTTGAACATGACACCAGCAGATTGGACTTGTATGTGTAAAACTGTGCTAAATGGAGGACAATATCTGTTATGGAAGGTTGCCAATGAGGAATTTTGCAAGGAGACGGTTAGGCGAAATGCAGCTGCTGGTTATCCTCAGAAATTTAGATGTGTTGTTAGGAAAGGGACCTTATGAGGATCAGCAGCAACAAATTGCATGTGATTCTGCCGTATACTCACAAATTGCTGCAGATGTGGTTAGGGCTTGGAAGACTTTATAAGGACATGGAGGTTTACAAGGTCAATTATCTAAGGTAATACAAGGAGATAATGAACCTTACACTGAATTTGTAGATAGGCTTATTCAAACAGCTACCAGAGTTTTGGGGAATACAGAACAAGCAATGGAAGTAAAAGGACAAAGTGTAGTAGCACCAATACAAATAGATGAAGAAATAGATAGATATGGATTGGGTTTTCAGGAGGGGTCACTGAGACAATAAAAATTACTTGGAAATCAGAAAGACCAGTATGGGTTCCTCAGTGGCCCCTGACTAAAGAAAAGATATAAGCAGCCCATGACCTGGTCTAACAACAATTAGAGGAAGGACATATACAACCTTCTGTATCTCCCCATAATACTCCCATTTTTGTCATCAAAAAGAAATCTGGTAAATGGAGATTATTGCAAGATTTAAGAGCCATTAATAATGAGATGGTTATTATGGGACCTGCTCAATCGGGAATTCCACAGTTGTCTGCTTTGCCAAAAACCTGGTATGTTTTAGTTATAGATATTAAAGATTTTTTTTTAATTCCAATTCATTCTGAGAATAGTCCACGTTTTGCATTTACTATCCCTGCACTGAATCATGAAGGCCCTGAACAGAGATATGAATGGAAAGTACTCCCTCAAGGGATAGCTAACAACCCAAGTATGTGTCAAATTTATGTTAACAAAGTAATCCAGCCACTTAGAAATCAAAATCCTGAACTACAAATATTTAACTATATGGATGATGTATTATTAACACACAAAGATAGAAACACATTGCTAGAATGTTACGCCACACTTACAAACTTATTAAAAATTATAATCTAGAGACAGCAATAGATAAAGTACAATTAAGTTTTCCAATTAATTATTTAGGAGTTCTATTATCCTCAACCATGGTCTGTCCACCAAAAATTCAAATACGAGTAGATCAACTAAAATCACTTAATGACTTTAAAAAGTTATTAGGAGACATAAATTGGATAAGGCCTTACCTAGGCATACCAACAGGATAGTTGGGACTTTTATTTGATATCCTAAAAGGTCCAGATCCAAATTCATCCTGCATGTTAACACCTGAAACAAGAAAGACATTAAAAATCATTGAAACATATATAGAAAACATGCATTTGGATAGAATTGATATAAGTTTGCCTTTATTATTTATTGTACTACCAACAAAAAATATTCCTACAGGAGTATTTTGGCAAGATGGTCCATTATTATGGATACATTTATCTTATTCTCCTAACACTATTCTTACTAGGTATCCTGAGGCTGTAGGACAATTAATACTCAAAGGAATAAAATCAGGAAAGGGAGTGTTTGGAATTTCTCCCAATAAAATTATTACTCCATATATTATGGATGAAATTGATGAGTTAGCTAATAAGTTAAATACTTGGGCAATAATCATGTGTAAATCTAATGTTTCATTTGATAACCACTTACCATCTAATCCTTTATTGTCTTTTTGGTCTTCACATCCTATAGTTTTTCCAAAAAAGACAGAAAAACACCTATCAAGAATGCTCCAAATATATTCATTGATGGGTCAAATAATGGTGTGGGTTACCCCTGATCAAACTTTTACATTTTTAGTATCCAAACAATCAGCTCAAAAGTAGAGCTTAATGCAGTGTTACAAGCTTTTGTGATGTTTAAAGATTCTGTATTTAATTTATTTTCTGATAATCAGTATATAGTTAATGCTATAATATCCCTTGAAGATGCTGGTAGGATTTTCCATTCATTTACTGTTTTCTCTTTGTTTTCCACTATACAAAGTCTAATCTGGGACAGAAAAGTTCCATTCTTTATAGGACATATCAGGGCACATACAGGAATGCCTGGAACCCTTAGTTTGGGCAATGATTTAGTAGAGAATACTACACATGACATACATATTATCTCTACACTAGAGGAAGCTACAAATTTTCATAAAAGGTTCCATGTCTATGCTAATACTGTACAAAAGCATTTTAAAATAACTAAGGAACATGCTAGACAAATAATAAAACAATGTCAAAATTGTGTGACATTTTTATCACAAGTTAATCTTGGAGTCAATCCAAAACATTAAAAAACAGATAATGGCCCTGGTTATACTTCTACCTCTTTTAAACAATTTTGCTCATCATTTGGCATTGCTTATATAACAGGAATCCCATACAATCCACATGGACAAGGCATAGTTGAAAGAGCTCATCAAACTATTAAAATGTACTTATTAAAGCAAATGAGGGAATTGGGAAGGGGTATATATCCCCCAAAGATAAACTTAAAATAACCCTTTTTACTCTAAACTTTTTAAATTTGGATTCATCAGGGCTTAACGCTGCAGAAAGGCATACGTGTCCAAAAAATTTACATAAACCCAAGGTACTTTGGAAGGATATTCTAATAGGACAATGGAAAGGTCCTGACCCAGTGATTGTCTGGAGTCGGGGGTCTGTTTGTGTGTTTCCACAGGGAGAACAGCAGAGGATTTGGATTCCAGAGAGATTAACTAAATGATTTCTACAGACCAAAAAGAAGATGATTTGGCTCAAATCCATAACAGCTGATATCCAGAACTCCCATTTGGCTATGCTTAAATCTGCGGCAGTGGTTCTCCCACACCTGGAGGCTAATGAAACCAGAATGCTTTTTTCAATACCTATTTTATTATTGCCCTTTCCCACATAATGAAGTTCTATGTTGTTTTTTGAGCTCATACAGACCTAGGTTAATGTTTTGCTGATCAGTTCTATTTTTTGACTATGGAGTTTTTAAACATTTCAATGGAGATTTCACCTGTAAAAATTTACAAGGCCTTTACTGTTATGTTATTTGTTGTATGTATTTTATTATGTGTGCACACTTGTGTTTTGTGTTGTATGACTGTATGTGTGTATGTCCATATATCATATATGATGAGCGTTCATGAAAAAATGGATCCAAATATTTTTTTTTCTTATTCACGTGATTTAAATGGTTTAATTTAAATTGGGTAAACAGCTGTTGAGGATTGTTTTAATTTGTGAACAAAAAAGGAGGTTAACAGATCTGTTTGTTTACTTTCAACTTTCCTTTTCATTATATTTATTAATTCTGTTCATGATAATGTAAATTGTTCAGAAAATTGCTTTCTTTTAGTGCCTGCTGGAATGTTACATATTTTTTTCTTTAGTCATCATTGCCAGAATTCTTATCGTCATCACAGTGCTGGTGAAGACAAAGATAAAACCAAACTACAGCTTCTTCAATAGCTACCACAACAAACTGTATAAACTGATGGATCATTGAATAATGTAACTCAACAAGTGATGCTCAATGAAAAAGTTGATTTGCTTTGGGAGAAAATGGACATATTAATGGGTTCCTCTGCTTTGAACTGCTTGTAGAACTTGCCTGGACTATGTATCACTTGTATGCATTGTGAACTATCTGTTGGTGCAGCGACTTGTTGTAGTACCGGGGTATTTTTGCTGATGGTGTCATCAGTGGTACAATTTTTCCAAAAGAAGCTGTCAATTGGCTTGGTGTCATGGCATTTTGTATCCTCCTCCCTTCTGCTTGTGATGGTTGTTCAGCTAAAATTTTGGGGCTAACAGAGGTGAGGCAAAGAACCTCACGCTCCCATTGGTACAAAGGCCTATCCACAGGAGTGGCTGTATGCTGGACCGGTAGTCAATGAAGGGTAAGATCCAATTGCAATGGTACCAACCTAAGACAGGAGGCTGATGCCTTGAGGTCAGATCATCCGATGATGATATGTATACTGGATATGTAGTATTGGATAACCTAAGACAGGTATGGTCCCTAAGCCACCTGCTTGTTGTTTAATTAAACAGAGAAGGGGAGATGTTGAGAGCCACAACCGAAGGGGCCCCAGCAAACTTTCAGCTGATTGGCTCCTCTCTGATGATGCTCATTGGGCTGTTTCCCTGCCATTTCAGACCACAGAGCTGATCATTGGGGGCTCTTTTGGCTCCACCCATGCAACCCAGAAATCTTCCTCCAGAGCATGAAAATTGAAAATGACCTAGGAGTTCTGGTAGAGTGCTCGCTGGAAGTGCCGGAGGTGGTGGTTGAGCTCTCGGGGAATTCCTGGAGAGCTCGTGTGGAGCGGCATGTATACTAAAAATAAAGTTCATTCCTGCTTGACAAGTGGCTCATGAATTGTGCCCAGCCAGACTGAGGCAGATTCCTTTGAGGCAGGGGAAAGGTTTGGGTTGGCACAGGGAGGAATGGGCTGTGTGCTCATGCACACAAATATTAAGTTTTGCTGTGCTTAGCAAAACAAGGAGTTCTGTGAGAAAGTATGAACTCTTTGAACTGTGTCCTTGTTGCTGTCTTAAGAAGATAAAAGAATGTTCTGCCAAGTGTGAAATTTATATATATATATATATATATATATATATATATATATATATATATATATACACACACACACACACGTGTGTGTGTGTGTGTGTGTGTGTGTTCCTTGGAATAACTAACCACAAGTTAATTGATAAGAAATATGGAGCACTGTGACCATAAACAAAATTTTCCTGAGAATGTTTATCCATGCTTGTAAGGATCAACTGCTGAAAGGATGTTTTTTTTTCCTTGTTTTAATTAAAAATGCTGTATAAAAAAAAGGAGAGAAAAAAGTAAAGACGGTGCTCATTTTCTACTGAATGCATGTGTGTGTGTGTGTGTGTGTCTTTCTTAAGTATCTCTGCTGTACCAGGATTTACAGATTTTCAGCAGGTCTGACAGATGGTGGCCCTCAGTGGGCAGCAGAGAGTCAAATGCAACAGGCAATTATGACTTTGCTTAAGGAGCAAGGAATTGTAATTAATAGAAAAACAGCTTCTGCTTTTATACTTGCTATTAAAACTACATCTCCTTTTTTTTTTTTTTTTTTTTTTTGTACTCAGGGAATTTAATGGTTCCTGATTGGGAAAATGTAAAAGAAGATTTGCAAAAATATTTAAGGGAAAAGGGTCTGGACAGTTTACCTGTAGCTAATTTTTCTTTTCAGAAGTTGGTAAAAGATGCACTTTTATCTCCAGATGTAAAAGTGCATGGATTTTTACAGCAGGCTCAGGGAACTTGGATGGAGGTTCAGGACAGGGAATCAATAGTTTCAGTGAGTGAAAGTGATTCCTCAGATGATGAGGCCCCCATTTATGACACTTCTAAATTAAAAACAAAGGATCTACCACCTATAAAAGAGGAGCTAATCCTGTAAGTAATAAGAAGCACTCATAAAAATTTTTAAGAATGGATCCAAATATCTTTAATTCACGTGATTAAAATGGTTCAATCTAAATTTAATAAACAGATAGAAATAAATGTCTTTAAATTTAAGTTTACAAGTGTTTCTAGGTGTTCAAAAAACTAATAAAATATTAATGTCTATAAAATGTCTAATATGCCTTGGTTCTAGGACTTTTCCTTCAAAAAATAACTAACACTGTTAAATATACTTGTCTAATATTTTGATAAAATAAGTAAAGTAAATTTGATATGGGATTACTCATTCATCAGTACTTTTGTTAGATATCTGATTGATTTACTAAGGTCTGTATAAGTTTGTTTTTACAATCAGTAATGTGTTAAGAAGACAAAAATTTCTTAAAACATGTTTACCCATAACATTGTGTTTATTGAGTTTTATTTTTTCTAGACCAAGTAACCATAAAAATTAAACATCCTGTTAAATAAGAACTGTTATTTTAGAGCATTGTACTGTCATTTCTTTAAAAGCTAAACTTGGTTAATATAAAAACATCAATGTAATTGTAATGCTATTAATGTGCTCATATTTTCCAAATATACAAGTCTGTAAGGTAGAAGCTTTAAAAGAGCATTATATCAAGCTGGAGTTCTTAGGTTTTATGGTGATTTTAAGCTTAAAAAAGCATATTGTGGATTTACTTACCTGTTATCAATAAGATATGTAAAGTTTTATATTACTTTTTACATTGGGAAATAATTTAAATGTATTTTTAAGTTAATGAGAGCCTAATCTATGTAAAGGTTAATATTGATAAGCACAAAATATTTTGCTACCTTTCCACAAATGGTTAAAATTTTCAGCCTTTCTTTAATTCATGTTTTAAATGTGATATCATATGGTATTAGCTAATGTTCATGTGACCTCAAACAATTTATGTAAACTTTGTAAAATGATATTTAAAAGACAAAGATCAACTAAAGATAGATAACTAAAACACTTAAGATTTATGAAGAGCCCTGTCTTACCTGAGATAAGGCTCTGTGTCCCATCTTACTACATGTGAGAATGACTACAAAAGCAGTAGTCCAGATTTTAGTTCATTTAATGTTATGTTCAAAAGTTGGTTTTGTTTTTTTTCTATCAAGATTACTACGATCTCAAACAGGAGATATAATGTGTAACTCAGCCAAAATTCAAGGTACCTATTACATGAACTAAATATGTTTTCATATTTTATTTTGTAGTTTTCTTATAAATGGTCTAAAGATTGCCTGTTAATGTTTTACAGAGGTACTGCTTTAAAACACACATCCTGGGTTAATTTAAGATAATAAGCCATCACCTACAAGACAGATAGGATAATACAGACCCCAATTAATAAAAAAGATAAATAATTATAAAGTTATAGGGATTAAAGCCCAGTACTCTTAATATAAGGCTGTTAAAATTTATTTACTGGATGTTTAAGATGAAGTTTTAAAATTAAAGTTAAATCAAAAGGGCCAAGAAAACCAATATTTGGCTCTTGCTCTCTGAGTCAGTCTGAATCCAGGGAACATGGGACTTCTCTAAAGAGCTTTGCAACTCTGGGCCACATGACCCCTCGCTCAGGGAGATTAATGAGACCACTGGAGAACAGAAAGCCAGTCAGTGCATTTTCTATGAAGAGGGGGATCATTAGAGAAGGGAGATATCCCTGATGCTTCAGAGGGAAGCCACATAGTCAAGCATGACCTGGACCCATCCTAGTTCAAATGGCACTAACAGAACTGAGAAGCTGCTATAAAGTTTCCCCCAGGAATGACTCCCATAAAAACTCAGCTATTAATAATAGATAAAAACAAAAGTCAGTTTGACTGCTTCATCTTAAACACTCAGTAAAGACAGTTAAAACCAAAACAGCCATTCCTGGGCATTTTCAATAATAATAATAATAATAATAATAATAATAATAATAATAATAATAATAATAATTATTATTATTATTATTATTATTATTATTATTATTATTTAAGTTATACACCTTATGTTAGCCTGAGATAAGTAAAATAAGTAAGACTGGAGGCTACAAAGAAGGATTCTCAGACAGAAATGTCTGATAACTATAAAAAGAGATGATCAAGAGGAGATGACAGAGACAGAATTTTTTAGTTTAAGGCCTACAGATATTCCTAACCTACACAGGTACGCTTAGTGTTTGTTAGTATGGTTATCCAGCACTGAGTAACAGAATTAAAGGTTTCTCTATTAGACATAAAGGTCATTCCACTTGGTGAGAAAAATGCTGCCACTGATTTAGCCTCCAAAATGTCTGCCTTTCCATCTATGGATCCCCAAACTTTACATTCTCAATTTCACCATAATGCCTCTTCTTTAGCTTATCATTGTAAAATTTTTCATGAAGTGGCTTCTCAAATTATTCACAATTTTTCCCACTGCTCTGCACAGATACACTCTCCTAATTTTGACATTAATTCCAGAGGCCTTTTACTGGGTCATTTATGGCAAATGGATGTTACTCATTAACATTTTTGGCAAATTAGCATATTTTCATGTGTCTATAGATACTTACTCTCATTTCATTTATGCTTCTCCTCATTTAGGGGAAAGTGTCAAAGATGTACTTCTCACTGTATGGAAGCCTTTTCTATTATGGGTCTCCCTAAACATATTAAAACAGATAATGGACCAACATATACTAGTACATCATTTGCAAAATTTCTTCACATTTATGATGTAAAACACATGAAAGGTATTCCTATAACCTTCAAGGATAAGGCATAGTAGAACGAGCTCATCAAACTCTTAAAGCATATCTGTCAAAAACAAAAGGGGGGGAGAAGTGACAGTCCCCACTCTTGTTTAGCACATGTATTATTTATTTTAAATTTTTTAACTGTAGACCCAGCTACAAAACTTACAGCTGCAGATCGCTTATGGCATGCTAAGGGACAAACATCCCATCCACTTGTAAGGTGCAAAGATGTTTTAACAGGACAATGGATGGGTCCTGATCCTGTATTAATGTGGGGAAAAGCAGCTGCCTGTGTTTTTCCACAAAATGATCCCGCACCTTGATGGATTCCTTCTCATTTGATACGGTTTGAATCTTCTAAAACTATATCATGAATGCTCTTACTTCTTTGGTTTGTTTTACATCTTATAGATACTGTCCCTAAACATTTTTCTCCTTTTTGGAGCTATGGAAGTTACCTCTTTCAATCATACCAATGTATGGCTGAGATTGGCTCAATTGGCAGGGACTGATAATATCTGCCTAAAACAAGATGTCCATTTGGGAGCAGTATTGAGTTCCTGTTTACTACCTGTCTGTCATCCTGCAGAAGAAATAAAAAATATGACCTTTTTCTCCAGTTTTGATAAAACTATTGCTTATGCTGATTATTTTAATTGGGGCACCCCTTCTTATCGCCTATCCTGAAATGCAGTTCAAGTTATAATCACTACTGTTATTGTAACAGATAATGACACCTGCACTGAGCTTCACAATTGTGCAACTAAGTGTAGATCTATGGGACCTGCTTTTGCATGTAATAATTCCTTTCCAGTTCCTTCAAGTTATGGACACGTGCCATTTTCAAGAGGCTGTTTGTTTTTCCTGTGGAACTTTTACATTCAACTATATACTGGCAAATATGACTCATGGAACATGTTGCTGTTTTAGTCGTCTCACAGTTTTCCTTCCCTCCATTGATGATTTGCTTCCTGAACATCCTTCTCGTAACTTACGAAGAATGGCTATGCTAACATCGGACTGTAAGGATGATATAAATTTATTACCTAAAGCAGAGTTTGATGCATTGACTTTTTCCCTTGTAGGGATCCCTCGATTGACAGTAGGAGCTTATAAGACAGATATGAAATTGGCATGTGTAATGGCAAAAAAAAAAAAAAAAGAAAAAAAAAAGAAAAAACATTAAACATACATTTACTGCTCTAGCCTTGTTGAATGAACAGCAGGTTTTATGACAAGGAGTTTTGGATAATAGAGCTGCTATAGATTATTTACTATTGTTACACCATAAAAAATGTATTCAAGTAAAAAAAAATATGTGTTGTTTTAATCTGATTGATAACAGTGTTCCTTTGATACAGAAATTCATCATTTGAAAAGAAATGATTGATAATATCAGACAATATGAAGGAAATGAAGAATTATTTTCATAGTTAACATCTTGACTTCCTACTATTTCCTAGTTAAAAGAATTAATGATATGTGTGATTTTGATACTTGGCATATCTATACTTGTTTGTATCATTGGTTGTTGTATGACCACTTGTCTCTTATCTTATCCTCCTGTGGTGACTTTATACGCCCCCTGATGGTTAAGATGATTGCTGCCAATGATGGGTAAGATGAATCACTGCACATATCAACCTAAGACAGAGGCTTTCATTTTCCATTAGTGGAAGTCCTCCATGACGGGTAAGAATGTTGCAGTATGGTTCACAACCTAAGACAGGCACAATCGCCGTCATTGTTATTTAAGGGGGGAACTGTGAGCACACACAAACAAAGTGTTAAGTTTTGCTGTGCTTAGCAAAACAAGGAGTTCTGTGAAAAAGTATGAACTCTTTGAACTGTGTCCTTGTTGCTGTCTTAAGAAGATAAGAGAAAAGAGTGTTCTGCCAAGTGTAATATATATATATATATATATATATATATATATATATATATATATATATATATATATATATATATTTATATTTATATATGTGTGTGTGTGTGTGTGTGTGTGTGTGTTTGACTCAGAATAACTAACCACAAGTTAATTGATAAGAAATATGAAGCACTGTGACCATAAACAAAGTTTTCCTGAGAATATTTATCCATGCTTGTAAGGATTAAACTGCTGAAAGGATGTTTTTTCTTTTCCCTTGTTTTAATTAACAATGCTGTATAAATGAAAGAGAGAAAAAATTAAAGACGGTGCTCATTTTCTACTGAATGTGATTGTGTGTGTGTGTGTGTGTGTGTGTGTGTCTTTCTTAAGCATCTCTGCTGTACCAGGAATTACAGATTTTCAGCAGGTCTGACAATGGGCAGCCAGTTAACTGGGCCCTTGTAGGCTGGCTGCTGTGTGAACATTCTCAAGACCCTCAAGGGGTCCTTCCTCCTAGGATGGCACTTGGAGCCCTCCTAGCCACAACTCAGGACTCCATGAGAGATGACTCTGTACCATGCTCCTGTTTGTCTCTTGATACTAATTGCCCATTCATTTTTGTGCACAGAAATTTCTGCTCCATTTCTATCAGGATCCAATCCTTGGCATAAATGCTGCTCTCTTTGCTCACTTTTCCCCTCAAAATTTTCTGAGACAAAAAGTGTGATTTCTATTTTTGGTATAATCTGAGTTAGATAATTATGCAAATGTCATTTCTCTGAAACATATTTTATGTATGTAAGTATGCCCACAATTGTATTTGTATTTTGACTTTTGTTCAAAATTTCACTAACAGTTTTGTATGCCACAGTTCAGAGAGCATACTAGGCTTCATAAACATTAATAAAACACTGTTGTATCTTAAATATTATATTTATTCAAGATGTGAATAGGTCTTAAGTGTAAATATCACAGATTCATAATTACATGGCAATTAACAAGCTTTTAGTTTCCATCCCCTACTTTAAGGTTAAAGGAAAATCCCTTAGACATGTTGTGTTTAGTGGAGTTTCTTAAGCAAGGAAAAGAGAATGGAAACAAAATGACCCACTTACTTATCAGCCTCAGGACTGGAATAGCTTCACAGCACTTATGCCTCCGTGTGTCAAGGCAGTGTAGATGCAGAGGAACAGTGAGGCTGAAGACAGCTTCCCAGGTCACACAGAACCTTATTCCTAGGATTCCACATTTCACAGGCTCAGCACTGTCATTTCTGAAACACTGCCATGTTAAGAGTGTCCTCTGCACTAGGCTTTCACTAGGTAGGGTGAGCACTACCTTCATTGACAGATCCCAGACTCAAGGGTGGAGTCGTCCTCAGGCCAAACCTAATTTAATATAATGCCGCAGTCCGGCTGCAGCAAAATAACCAGGGGGTGACGAGCAATTTGTGTAGATTAATACAGCAGGAGTGGGAGCCATTTATTGTAGGACAACAGAGATATTTATACATTCCACACAGCTTATCTAATTAACATAAACTCGATACAGCAGTCAATCAATAAGGAATCTCCACACTTAATGGCTCACTGGCATTACTTCACAATCCACTCCCTCTGGCAAAATTCCAGGCGCCATCCAGACTTGTTTACAGACTCTAACATTATGATAAAGTTTTAAGAATAGAGTAGCACATCTGGTTGCTACAAATTATTTTAGAAAAAGCCCCTTCAAGATTGTAAATAACATCACTTTAATATATTTTTGATTCAAGTCTAAATTATTAACTTAACAATAACTTATAGCTCCATACAGTGGTTTGTATGTAACAAACAAAATGAATACATTGTATAATAAAAGAATTGTGAGAAGTGCAACTAAGGGACTTCCCAATGATAAATAGTTCTTGGACCTGTATTTCAGAAAAAACAAACAAACAAAAAAAAAAAAACAAACTATAGTGTACATAGTAATACATAGGGAATTCAAGTTGAGTGCTAAATATGAATGGATATGGAGCACTTTTTTTTTTTTTTTTGGTACTAGGGATTGAATTCAAGGGCATTCAACCACTTAGCCACATCACCAGACTTGTTTTAAATTTTATTTATAGAAAGAGAGTCTCACTGAGTTTCTTAGTGCCTCACTTTGGCTAAGGTTGGTTTTGAACTTGGGATCAGCCTACCTGAGCTCCTGGGAATACTAGTGACACCTTGTCCTTCATTCCAATTTTCTGTTGGATATTCCCTCTCCAGGTGCCCATGGAACTATGAATCCTCTCTTTCCATCACCCCCTATCCTGGCTGCCACTGTCCTCACCTCCATCCTGCCAGGTGCTGTGCTGCTTCTGCTGGAATGGGATCCAGTCTCATGGCAGAATCCACTGCTGACAGGTTAGAAGATTGAATATTATGAAGATTTTAGTTCTCAAATTTATCTACAGTTTTGATGCCATCTCATTAACATATATTAATTCCAAAATTTAAGCAGGTACAGATAATCTCATAAGCTGGGATCATGGTATGGTAAAAGTAATTAAGAAGTAATGAAATTTGAGTATCAATTATTTCTGATTTTTATATGATCTACATAATATTTAATAATGTTTGGGTTAAACAATAATTTTCAAAATTTATAAAAATTACTCTCATAAATAAATAAGTGTGTGCTGACTTTAGCAAACCAATGATTCCAGGTATCCAGATAAGTTTAGGTATCTATGATTTTCTTTGCAGCCATTCTTAATTACTGGATGAATATTAGCCTAAGTACAAAAAAGAAAGAAAAAATAAAATGAATGAAAGTTCAGTCCCTGCCCCAGAATATATAATTTGATTTTCAAGAGTAAGCAGGTTTTTGAAGTTATAAATAGGTCATTTTTTTTTCTGTACAAGGCTGGCTTTGCTTAAAAATTATAGGTAACATCTATGGATTTATATCTGAAGATAACTTTCTATAATGTTCTGCAAGCCATTTAAGAAAAAGAGGGTCATGAAGTGTTCATGCTTCCATTAAAACAATATACATTTTAGATACAATATGGCGGTGGGCACGGAGAGATCAAGTCTCTGACCTCTTCAGCTGCGCAGGCATAGGGAGTCGTAAACTGTCTAAATGCTGTGTGCTCAGGATCACTAGGCAATGCTGTGCAGTGGTTAGTTTATAAAATATCATCACATATCTCTCATTTTAATCAGATTTTAAGTACACACATGTAAGTTACTCAATGTCAGCATTCAAACAAAAAGTAGAGAATGAAAACCACCTTCATTTCCCTGCCCATAGGGCATTGTGCTGACTTGAATATCTGTTAAGGAGATATTCATTTCCAAGTTTTTGAAACAAAAAGGATATATTAACACACTTATACTTTTGGAAAATCAAAATACAAGAACGCTTCTCAATTCTTTGAGGACTTTAGACTTATTTGAAAACCTCTGTTCATTATCACTGTTTTGTTTTTTTTTTACAAAGAGTATGCAGGGATTTTGTAATTGAAAAGACATGAGACAAATTAGAAAAAAGAATGGAAATAGTCCAAATTTGTTTCTTTCAGGGGAGGATTCAGTCCAACATCTCACTCCATCCAGAAATGTTTTCTGCAGGGTTGTGAGTGTAGCTCTATGGTGAAGCCCTTGCCCAGTGCGAAAAGCCCTGGGTTTAGTCCCTGGTTCTGCAGAAATATGCAAAACAGAAAAACAGCAAACACATCTGGAATTGTAGCTCAGTGGCAGAGCACTTGCCTAGCTTGTGTGAAGTACTGGGTTAAAATCTCACAACCACATTTAAATAAATAAATAAATAAATAAATAAATAAATAAAGGCTCATTTACAAACAAATACATAAATAAAACCAACAGCAAATATTTTCTGGAATACTGTTGCACAGTTAGGTGGTGAATATTGATAACAGTTAGATATACTATATTTCAAAAAGATCCAAGGAAATAGCCCACACATTCTCACCATTTACAAAGAGGAAATATTTAAGGACATCTGTGTCTCAGTAATTTCTGTGGCCTCAGAGTCAGTCTCCACATAGTTTTTGATAAGACCACCATGTGGTCCTGACTGAGGTTTTCATTCTATTAGCAGTGCAAGTTTTGACTTGGGGAGATCATGGATGAGCCACCTATTGTCAAGAAGGTCATTTTCCTTTCTCAGTTCCTCTCAGGGTCTAGATGAAAACAGCACTGATTTTATTTTATCAATGGGCATTTTACCGAAGGCCTTGAGTTTCAGTGAGAGGAGGTTTTTACCTAGTAAGGTACATGATATTTAGATAAGAGGTGTCTCCCAAAACTCATGTGTGATAAAATACAGAATTATTCAGAGGTGAAATGATTATATCATGAGAGCTGTAACATAATCAGTGGATTAATTAATTTGGTGGGTTAATAATTTGAAGGGGTTAATTGGTGATAATTATAGGTGAGTAGGGTGTAAGCAGGTCATTGGGGAGTGTATCTTTTTGTTTATATTTTGTCCCTGGCTAGTGAAGCTCCCTCTATTCCTTTCTCTCCTTGTGGCCATGAGCTGAGAAACATTCTTCCACCTTCCACCATGATGTTCTGCCTCACCTCAGGCCCAGAGTGATGGAGTCATCCAGATATGGACTGAAGCACTGAAACCATGAGCTGAAATAAGCTTTTCCAATTCTAGGGAGTTTGTTGGGTATTTTGGTGACAGTGATGGAAAGCCAACTAACAGAGTGGATAAGAGAGCTACGAGGAAATTTGGTTGCTGGAGTGCTCAGCTGAGCATCATGCTTGAGGGATCAGCATCCATCAGTCTTTGGGGAGACAGATGATCTGAGGCAGGTTTATGAAGAGGCAGTTCCAGGGGTGCACCTGAGGGAAGGAAAGGACCAGGCTGCAGCCCAGGCAGGAAGCTGGCAGAGAAGGGGGTGAGTGGGGAAGCTGAGGTCTGCCACTGGACAATGCCAGCTTCTTTGTCTGCTGCATGGTTTTTCTAGGCAAAATGAAAAGGAATGGTGAGCTGTCAAAACCAGTCCTGGCTCTCCCAGTTACTTGGTCAGCCACCTCAGGGCTTACTTTTGTGAGGGTTGCCCATGACCTCATTCTGGACAATAGAGGCCTAGGAATGATCTTATATGTTGTCAAATTAGGAGTATAAAGAGGCTGCTCCCCAAGTGGCCATTTTCCCCTTGTTCTGGGCAAATCCGGGGTAGGTAATGCCTGGTGTCATCCTTCCAGGTTTTGTTCTAAATTTCTCAGCATTCTCAGAACTTACTTAGTTGGGAATGTGGTTCCTTGTAGCCCAAAGCATCCCCATTACAGTGCCAGAGACACCTGGACTTTCTTAGGTGGCAACACACCTGTCAATAGAGCCTGAAGAGGATGGGAAGATGGGGGAGGAGCTGTACTGGAGGTGGGTAAAGAAAAAGAAAACTTTGTTAGAATCTTCCAGGGGGTATGTTGACAGTGAATTTCAAGATCTGGGTCTTGGGACAGAGGCTACAGCCTGTGAGTAAGCAGGCAGACCCCAGGCCCAAGGCTGTTGATTATGTCACAGGAGGGGAATCCAGCAAGTTGTCAGGGATTCTTACTAAATAGGGACTAATTTTTCTCCACATTTTCAGATATTTCTCTTAGGAGTTGGTGAGTTCAGTTCCTGGCTGGTTTACTGCACTTCCAAGCCCTCCAAGGAAAATAAACCACATCCCTTGTAACTATACAGCCACTGTCCATTTCTCACAGGAGATTTTCTTTCTCCTGTTCTGTGCCTTTGTTTTCTACTTTTTTTTTTCTTTGCATTTTTCAATGTTCCAAATGCAGCTTTTGCCACACTCTCTATACCTGTGCATTAGCAGCGTGGCCTGCAGGAGGGATAGAGCCTGTGCAACCAGGAGGAGGAGGGCATGGAGGTGTGGGGTGCAGGCATAGTACTGTGTATCAGGAAGCACAGGCGTCATGGTGAGTCAGCATTTGGGGGTGGCAAGGAGGCATGGGAGGACACCTGGTCTGCTAACCCCTCTCTCTTTTAAAATATCCACCTGTAGTGACTTTAAAGCAGGAACAGATGTGGGTAAAGTGAGTCACAGAGTTGCCTTTTTTCTAGAATCAGGGATCAATTTGGCATTGGAGCCAAATCTCCTTCTTGGTCTTGCTGTTTTCCCTTCTTGTCACTGAGAATAAGATGAATAATCAAGAGAGGGCTTGGACCAGAGGACCCATAGGGCCTGCTCCAAGCTGGGGGACATCATTAAGAGTGCTGTCTTAAGCAGAAGAGGCAAGGATTTGTTACAGGCCTGAAGGGCAAGAGGTAAAAGGCTGGGATAGATGTAGCTCAGATCCAGTGTGGATAGTTGAGGAAAGCTTGTGGCAGGCTTGGTATGTTCCAGAGATGGGGTTGATTGTCCAGATGGACTGCTGAAAGTGATGTGACAAAGGTGACTCCCAGCTTAGGTCCTGAGTACTGGAACTATGATCTTGCCATTGACTGAGATGATCCAGGAGCAGCAGGTTTAGAGGGAGGTTGTCTCCATCTGTGCAGGCTTCTAGACCCAAATACCATAGTCCAAGTAGATTATACATGACATAACGTCATTCCTCACCATCCTGGAGGCTGGACAGTCTGAGATCAAGGTGCCAGCAGATTCCATGTCTTGCCCTTTCTGGCTCATGGAGAGGCATTCTGAATGCATCCTTGCAGGTGAATGAGCTCCTGGGCCTCTTTGATAAGTATGCTAAACTAATTTCACTCATAAAGACATATCCATGTGACCTAATCCCCTTTGAGAGGTACCTCCTGATACTTATGGGGTCAGGATTCAGCCTGTGGTGTGGGGGCAATCAGCATTAAGGCTAAAGTGCAGGCATGAAGATTTTCACTTGGACAGGTTGCGTTTTGATTTATCTGTGAAGTTAGGGAATGAGTCAGAGTTCATATGAGATTCAAGCCAGAGATATCAATGTGGGGGCACCTGGGAGGTGTTAAAGTCCTCTAGCTTCAGCAGATATCCTGAGAGAGGACCCTAACCTTCTCAAATGTGCGGGGCCCTGTGCCATCCTGAGCTTGAGCCTTTTTCCTGACTGTAAATATGTGAATTGAAGCAGTTTTTCTCCAAATTCTTGTCGTGTTCTGAGATTCTGCAGTGGAATCTCTTCAAAACTGATTGGTTCAGAATGACAAAATGAGTGCTGTCCACACATCAGTGCTGATCTCCTCTAGGTGAAGATCTGGGTTACCTGAGTTATCATGGGACTGACACTGTGGGTCTCCTGGAGTGAGATCTGGGATGGCTCCAAGTTCTTCAAGCTTCTCAGCAGGAGGTGTTATCTCCAGGAAGTCACAACCACTCAAGAAACCAGTCCAGGGGGAATAGTCACTTCTGAAGCCATATCCCCCAAATCTGTTTGCAATCTGTTCTCCCACCAGCTGTGAAGCCAAACACTACAGAAAAAACATAGAGCCTTCCTGTCCAACATCCTCTCCCACTGCAGGGCACTGGAATACCTGTTGCAATCATTGAAGGATGCAGACATTATAAGATGACCTTGCTCTGTGGTATCACAGGATGATGCATAAGAAGTAGGGTCCTGGAAAATGGGGAGGTCCGTCTTTGCAGGTAGGGTGGGCTGTAACGAGGAACAGAAAATAACATGGCCACTAAAACAGAGTGAAGATATTTGTGGGATGGACTGCAAGCTCCCAGAAGCCATATGGTTAAGATCAGGAGGGTGCCAAACAGGCTGTGCTGAGACCTACAGGAGCACCTGCACATGCAGCCCTCCATGCAACAGTAGGTGGGGTGGCTAGGAGCCAGAACTCTGGGAATGTTGCTGCAATTTGAGGCCAGAGATCTGACCCTGGGGTCCCAGCAAATCAGGTCCAGCCACTCATCCCAAAACCAAAATAGAAAGTAATAGAGAAAACAAGGAAGGAGCTTTCCTCACCAGGGCCATGTCAGGAAAGCAAAATGAGCTGCAGGGTCTCTGTCTGGTCCATGGGATGCTCTCATGAGCTTTCAGGTTAAATGGAGGAGGGATTGAGTCAGAGCAAGAAGTCTGAACAAGGATGCAGCCCTGGGCAAACTGATCAGATCATTGTCATCTCCCTGGTGCTCCTAGGAGGACATCTTGTCTATTGGGCTGTAGGTCCAGAACGGGGCAATTTGGTTCAGACTGGACACATGCACCTGCTTGGTGGGGCCAGCCTTGTCACCAGGTGATATCTGCTGCCAGGTTCTGCTGTTCTTGGGAGGGGCAAGACAATAACTGGAGACTTCTAGGCCACTCCAGGGCTGTGGAACTAGATGATGTGAAAGCTGACACTGAATGTCCCTGAAACCTTTGGAAATCCCTTAGGTATTCTCATGTCATCATCTTGTCCCTCTTCAAGACTAGGTAAATCAGGGCTAATATACCTTGTGCTATCAGGATTTAGAAGAGCACACCTTAAAGGGGAACACACCTTTATGCAGAGCTGAGCAGGATTCTGAAGACAAATAAAAAAGGAAGGCAGAGATGCCAGGCTTCCTCCTCCTTTGTGCCAATATAATTAGTAGCTTGTAATTCTGTGATGGGGACCTGAAAACTCCCTCAGCTGGAATCCTGCTTCTGTCGTTTTATATCTATTTCATATTGGTTGAGTGACTTCACTGTGTTTAGAAGCTGGATATGAAAAATGAATGCAAAACTGTGCCATTCCATCAGATCATGCTGAGGACCCAAGGAACATTATGCCTTGTAGCAACACTCAGAGCACTGTGAGTGTACATGAGACTTGTTCTTCCCCGGGACTGACTGATTCTCTAGCCAAATTCCAGATTCTCCCTACTCTGAAAGATAGCCAGGAGCACATCTGGATTCAGAAGTGTCTCAGTACCCCAGAGGAAGACCTCGGCTGCTGGTTCTTCCCCCTCCATGAGCTCTCTCATCAGATGACATCAGAATGATTGACTGTAGTCTGGGCAACTCAGAACCTTTAGATGGAGATGTGAATCCAAGGCACAAGCATGTCACTGATACACAGAGGCACCTAGTGACATTCAAGGTTGTGATGGGGACGTGTCAAAGGTCAGTACATGACAAATGGTTGGATGTTTGGTGGGACAGAAAGGATAGGGATGTGGACAGAGAATCAGCAGATCATTACTATACACAGAAAAACCCAGAGAATTGCTACAAGTGTCAGATCTTATAATTGTGTTCAGAAGTCCACAGGTATTCTGGGGCTCAGTCTGTCAGTAAAACAGCCATATGAACAGGAGAACAGTAAAGGAAAGCTAGGAGTTTAAGGAAAGGCAGGACATTTAGGAATAGCTTGCTCCACCAGACTTGGTGTTGATTCTGTAATGAAGAACAACCAATAAAAAAAATAACCCTTTAAAAAAATATCCAGTACAGTAGTCTTCAAATCCATCAAGTGGATTAATCCACTGATTAGGGTCATGTTTCTTGTATTGTAATCATTTCAGCTCTGAACACTGCTACCATGCCTAACATGAGCTTTTAGGAGGACATCTCACATCCAAACCATTATAGGGTGGATCATGTTGTAGGAAAATAGTTTATTTTCAAGAGCAAGAGTGCTTCCTCTCCATGAGATGTTCAGAGGGCAGTATCACAGTGGACAGCCACAGGCTGGGAAAAGTGCTCATGTGCTTCTGGTCCATGCTTATTTGGCCTTCTGACTAGCCGATAGCCATGGTGGCCAGTGCTGGTTCTTCCCTTTGGCAGAATGCACAGATGAAATGGTATCAGGCTGCTGAGGATGTCCTGGTACTCAAGATGAGTGGAGGGTTCCAGGACCCAGCAATGGGCAAGGCCGCAGCCCATTCAGCACTGGTTCAGTTCAAATTCATTTTAAATCTTCTGATCACATTAGGAGGAAGTTCCAGTGTAGTCCTGGGAATCCTGAGCCAATAACATATGTGTATCTTTTTTTTTTGGGGGGAAAGGAGAAAACTGGTCCTGCCCAGAGCTACCAGAGCCTGTGTCTGTGCTTAATGTATCATCAGTGTTTGTCTTCATTGGCAAGGATTGTCTTCTTCCTGGCCAGCATCTGAGGCCTGTGACTGGGTGTCATCCATGGGGCATCAGTCTCTGCAGCTACTCTAAAGTGAAATCCAATGGAGTCATATCAGTCTTTGAAAACCCATAATGAGCCTGGCAAGCAAGGTCCTGCATAACTAACCTTGGGCAAGTGAACTAGTGATGTTCAGCATGTGACAAAGAATATGTGGGTAAACTCAGGTGATGATATATTCTTAGATACTTGCTTGCTTTCAATTTAGTCCACACATCATTAAATGCACCATTTTAAAGCAATCCTCTCTCCCACCTCACGGTATGCATCCTGTGCACAGCCCCAGATTTCTTAGCCATCACCACCATCTAGTTTGACTAGAAAGTCACTGATTTTCAATCTGTGTGCTATGAACTCTGGTCAGGAGAGGTACCTCGTAATTTGGAGGAGGCTCTGAGCTTTATCCCACTACCTGCTATTACTCTTGTCTGCCTCTACAGTTGATTGGATTTGCTTTTACGCTTTGAGGTTCCTTGTAAATTTTAGGTTTGGAAATCCATATTTTGCAATTTTTAGGAAAAAGTTTAAAAAGTTCTGGCTCAGGCAGTTTGATTGTTTTTCAGGTTGCTTCTAGTTTTAACATTCCCTGATTATCTGTACCCATTTTCTTACCTGCATGATAACATACATTCTAATTGGTAAACCCTCATACCATCTCTGAGGTCTTTTGTAATCCCACAATCCCAGGCCCAGATCTGGGCAAATCAGAGGGTTTCATGAATGTCTGTCAAATCAGTGGGTGAGCTCTGGGCTAACTGCTGCCAGTGTGCAAGAAAGGGAGGGGACAGATAAAGATTTTTATTATGTTGTAATAGGTCATCAGTGACATTTCACTAAACATGTTGTATCCTACACTGGGCCTTGCATCTTAGCAAATTTTATTTGTTTACTTATTTGTTTTTAAGAACAAGAATCGAGAGTGCCCTCAGTGTTGGTGGTCACGACAAGGAGTGACAAAAATGCCTTTTTTGCCTCAGGGTTGTGACCAAGGCCAGCTGGCTCCATTATCTCTCCTCTGTTTTCCCAAGTTCCATTCTTTTTATGTCTGTTCATGCTTTTGACACATGGCCTGTACGCCTTTCTTCACTGGACCCTGCTCTTGCAATCACACTTTTTCAGGCCTATGCCTCAGCATCTTGCCCTCCACTGTTTGCACTCTGTGAAATACTGGGCCAGAAGGTTCTTGTTCTGTGCTGTGACTCAGTTCTGGTCACCTGTTGAAGTTAAAATGCTGTCTCACCACTGTTCTGAAAAGATGAACATCGTCTGTGGAGTCTTTTGATTAGACAGACATCTTCAAGGATGCAAAGCATCTTGTAAATGCTGTCATAGAGAGTGGGCTGTTGATGAAAAGCTACTAACAGGTAGTGGAGGACAGTTGGTGAGGAGCAGAAAATCCCAGACTGATTCAGTCTCTCATTTTCTACTAGTATGTTTACTCTTTACTAGAGAGATGCACACATAGGCCTGGTTGATTATTCTCATCAACTGGATCGAGCATGTCCCCAGTGACTGCATTTCATGGTGCTGAACAGGCTTGCCCCTTCTCCACAGTGTTGAAATCATGGCAGAGGCACCACACTGGAGGCCAAGAGACTGGGGTGGGATCCATGTGGTATCTGGGTATCTGTCATTTTTTGTAGCACTTATGTTCTTCCTGCAGAGATGGAAAAGCCAGAATTTCTGTCTCATTTAATCTATCTGGCCTCTCCATGTTGTGTAGGTCTGTCTGGATTGAAATGGCACTTTGTATTCTCGGACCCCTTATCTCTGAGGCCCTACCTGTATTTCACAGGTGAGGACATGTGTGATCTGCTCCTCCTTCTATGCAAATTATATACCCAGCCTGGCTCTCAGCAAGTGGCTTTTGTATCCATAACAATAAATCAGTTTTTTGAAACCAAGAAAATGCATGCAGTAATGTTTATTTTTTTTTCATATATATATATAGTCTTTTTTCACAATAAAAAATTGCCAGAAACTATATACCTTATTATTAAATTAGTAAATTTCTTTTGGGATTGAAGTTGATAAAACATAACAGAACCAAATATCTTCTATTAATTGTAACTGTTGATTTTAAGATACATCATATTTAGAAGTTTAAATCTGAAAAACATTGTCTTGCCAAGATGGATATATTTCTTGTGAGTAGCTTGCCTTTTCTTATGCAGTTCTCTTAGGAGATAAAAAAAAAATAGCATTGCTCTAAAACACACATAATTGAGTTTGAAGTCTTAGAAGAAACTAATTTTACATTGGTAATATGAGAACTTCTTGGGGAATTTGTTGTTTCAGTAGCTAATAATAGCACATTGCATTTGATAAATTAGGATTTTTTTTTGCTTCTCAGTTTGCTAACCCCTTTTGTCAACACACATTTGAGGAAAAAAAAATACATACTAAATTTAATTTTATCAAAACCAGAATCCATTTATATTAAAATGAAAATACTATGAAAGAATTCAAGATATACATTCCAAAGTCAAAGTACCTTATGAATTGCTCCCTTTAGTTTATCCATTTAACAGTTAGTAGAATGTTCTGAAATGCTAAAAACAAACAAACAAAAAAAAAAAAACCCACAAAACAACAACAACAACAACAAAACCATACAATATGAGTCATAAAGGTGGCCCATGCCTGAAACCCCCCCAGCTAGGGAGGCTGAGACAGGAGGATCCTGAGTTCAAAGCCAGTCTCAGCATCAGTGAGGCACTAAGCAACTCAGTGAGACCTTGTCTCCAAATAAAATACAAAATAGGGCTAAGATGTGTCTCAGCATTTGAGTACCCCTGAGTTAAATCCCGAGTACAAAAGATAAATGATTGTTTGCTAACTTGTATTTTTAAACAGTAAGACTTCAGTTTAAGAAAAGGAGCTTTGATTTGTTTTTAGGAAGTTTCTGAATGCAGCATGGTGTGTGCTTGTGAAGTAGCAAAACCCTTCCTTAAATTTCTTTTTTCCAGATTAAAAGTAACTTCAGCAAAAGTGCAGTGAAAATCTTATCTAAAGCGTGTGAATCATAGAATTCTTATTTATAAACTTTTTAAAAAGAGGAAAATATTTAAATATTTGACCAAAATCACACTTAGAATACATCTTTTTTTGATTTGTAATCCTGTGATTTTGTGGAATATCTGAACAATCTTCCAAATGAGATATCACATTATACAAATACTACTTAAGTATTTAATCATGTATCAATGAGACAGGGCACCTATAGTCTGATTTTTGGCTTTAATTTCTGAGGATCCAGGAACAATCTAACCCAGTTGTTACCAACTCTTGATAAGCTGTGTGGTTGAGTGTAATGGTAGTGTACAGGTTGTTATGGCATCAAAGTGTGGGCCGCAGACCCAGCCTGTGTGGAATTCAGGTGGAGAAGAAAGTAGATGCAGATTTGGAGAAGGTTTCTCAGAGAGATATTGCTTCAGTCCAGCACTACTGTTTGAGAGTCTTCAACTGGGTGAAGAGGGACTATATGGAGCATGTGTATTGGGAACCATCTCTAGATTTCTATAGTTCCAAGCCCTCTTAGAATGCTATATACAGTATCTGTAAGATCGTAGTGAGGAATGAGTTTCAGATGTATGTAGAGAGAGGATCATAGTCTAAGGTAAATTATTTACATTTTATTCTGAAAACCTTTAAAAGTTTTTGAAGAATTTCAAGTAAAAGAATTATGGTTTTTGTGACCATGATTTGAGATGGGTCATTGGGGGCAGGGAAGGCAAGTAGCAAAGTTGGTTGCAAGAAGGTCACTTATATTTTATATACTTATTGTTGTTGTTTGTTTGTTTGTTTGTTTTGTTTTAGTTGTAGTTGGACACAATACCTTTATTTAATTTTTATGTGGTGCTGAGGATTGAACACAGCACCCTGTAGGTGCTAGGTGAGCGCTCTACCACTGAGCCACCACCCCAGCCTCTTACTTATATAATACTAATGGAATAATCCAGGTGAATAATGACAGTTGGCAGTGCAAGGGAAAAAGAAGAAACTGTGTTTACACACTTAGTGTTGCACACATAAAGATGGATGATCATGATTTGTCTCATTAGCATTTCTAGGCTCCGAAAGTTGGAATTATCATCTCATTGAATAACCACACCATTACCAGCATTCTTATTTTTTTCTAATGAAATCTAATTTTACTCCTTCTTTGCCATCCAGCCTGACCTCTCATTATTTAATATCTGAATTTACTGTTAGGATTTCCTGACTTTTCCTCCTGCCTCTGGATTTTCTCAGGAAGCTCTGTAACTGCATACTCATTCTCACCATCCTTCCAGCAGTGTTGCTCCTTCTTCTTGTTTTTAATATTATTTATTTTTAGTTGTAGTTGGACATAATACCTTTATTTGATTTATTTATTTTTATGTACTGCTGAGGATCGAACCCAGTGCCTCGCACATGCTAGGCAATTGCCCTACAACTAAGCCCTGCATTTTACACTTTTTACACCATCAATAGAGTTATGGGCTATGGGTACTACCATTTTGATTATTATGAGCATTCCATTTGGTCTTAACTGTTGAAAGGAAAGCCTTCAATGCCATTAAACATTATTCCACTGGGCAGAAAACATCCATCATGTACCATATCATTTAAATATCAAAATCATTTGGGAACCAAAAGCAAATATGCAAGGGTTCATAAAACTGAGTGTGTGGCCTCCTTGTTCCTGTTCTGCAGTATTTTGTTGGAAGAGGGGAATAATGCAGGTGACATATTACCATTACCTTTGAGAGCTTTTTACCCAATTCATATGAAAACCTGGATTAGAGAGAAGTTTACAATGCAGAGTGAAAGTGAACAATGGAAGAATAATCCTAGCATTTTGCCTCTCTACACACATGTACTGAGAGATGATTCTAAAATTAAATAAGTCTATTTTAGAGTAGAGTGCCTTAGGGGTCATGAATTTGAACTTTTCTCCTATTTTGAAATCCCTTCTGTAGTACCCTACTAAATATCAACTGATTTTTCCTTCTCCATCTCCATTCATGGTAATACACTTGGTTCTTCATCATATTAATTATTATTCCCATCCATATGATATTAATATAAAAGGTTCTTAATTTTTCATATTTTATGATAGTTGCTTCTTTGTCTTCATCTTCTTTTCTTCTTCTTCTTCTTCTTCTTCTTCTTATTATTATTATTATTATTATTATTATATTTGCTTTTCAGAAAAACCGGTTTTCCTTGCCAAACTCAGAGTTCAACATTATGTGTTAAATCTCAGAAGCCAGAACAGCAGATCCTGTTATTTGACACCATCTGTATCACTGGATGTTCATTTCTTACATATATTTTCCTTTTCCAAAGTCAAAATAATCAACTAAAATAAGAAATAAAAAACAATATTTATGTACCCAACATGATCAATTCCTATGTTGAACTTTGCATACCTGGGAGGCCATGCTCATCAATTTTTAATACATTGTAATTTGCCTATCATTAATTGATCAAAGTTGGTGGTGGTCAGGAGATTTGTTGAGGTTACTTAATTCTTCCATTATTAATCTCTTATTTATTTAAGCCACTTAAGTGTCATTTAAAAATGGTACCTTGTGAGGACTGTGAGTCATCCTGTGTGGAGTGTTTGCTTTTGTAATGAAAATACTAAATTACTAAAGAATCTGTTTCTACCATTATGGTTTTAAAATTTGAATTGTAGTTCTTTTATAAATAGGGAGCAAAAAAAGACAGATTTTCATATTTTCAGCTTTTATGTATATGATCATCTAATCAACGGATATTTACTGATGCTTCCTTAGGTCTTGCCCTTAGAGGAGAGTACCTGTTGAGTAGTAAGTAAAAGGTAATGTTAGGTTATCATTGTAATTTTGTATTTCTTTTGTTTATGATAATTATGTATGTCTTAATTGCAGAATGACTGTGCAACATGAAAGAGAAATAATCAGGTTCATCCTTTACCTTTTTTTTTTTTAAAGAAACTTGAAAATATCTGTCTTTATAGGTAATCATATGGGAAAGTAGCTGAGAGTTCAGTGCACAGAGCAGGATAAAATAGGTAGAAATATTGTCAAAATAGACATTCCTACTGGAAGAAGAGGAGCAGCGGCCTGCTGAGAGGCAGAGCTGCCCCCTCCCCCTGCGCCGGCAAGGTAGAGGGAACTGTGACCACCCACAGAGCAGGCCCAGCGGCCTGCTGAGGGGCAGAGCCGCCCCCCACCCCCCGCGCCTGCCAGGTAGGAGGAACTGTGACCACCGACAGAAAAGCCCAGTGGCCCATGGTGGGACAGAGCTTCCAATCACTCCTGCAAGGTAGGTGGGCCTGCAACCCACCGGCAGAAGAGGAGCAGCAGCCTGCTGAGAGGCAGAACTGCCCCCTCCCCCCCAACACCTGCAAGGTAGACGGAACTGTGACCACCATCAGAACAGGCCAGACCTGCAACCGACAGACAGAACAGGCCCAGTGGCCTGAGGAAGGGTAGAGCTGCCCCCCCCATGCATGCAATGTAGGCGGACCTGCGACCCACTGGCAGAACAGCCCCAGAGGCCTGCAGAGGGGCAGTGCCACTGCCTGCACCTTCAAAGTAGGCAGAACTGTGACCACCGACAGAAAAAGCCTAGCGGCCCGCAGAGGGACAGAGCCGCCACCTGTGCCTGCAAGGTAGGCGGACCTGCTACCGACCGGCAGAGCAGGCCCAGCGGCCTCCCGGCGTGGTAGGCACATTGCCCCAATTGGAGGAGGGGCAGAGGCGCTGCCCGCGCCTGCGAGGGAGACTTTGCAACTATACAAGACCAATATAAATATATAGGGGGAAAATTCAATAGCACAACATTTTCACCAAGTAGAAAGGAATGCGAACAGTATGAAGAGACAAGGAAAGAAAGGACCACAAGCAATGCAGGTAAACTCAATGTTAGAAGAGGTAATAGCTGCAGTAGATGGAATGTCAGATAAAGAATTCAGGATATATATGCTTCAGATGATCTGGAGTCTCAAGGAAGACATCAGACAGCAAAATCAGACAATGAAAGATCACTTCAACAATGAATTACATAAACAAATCCAAGAAGCAAAGATCAACTATACAGGGAGATAGAGATTATAAAAAAACAAACAAACAGAAATCCTAGAAATGCAGGAAGCAATAAACCAACTTAAAAACTCAATTGAGAATACTACCAGCAGAGTAGAACACTTAGAATATAGAACATCAGACAATGAAGATAAAGTATTTCAACTGGAAAAGAACATAGACAGCTCAGCAAGACTGTTAAGAAACCATGAGCAGAACATCCAAGAAATATGGGATAACATCAAGAGACCAAATTTAAGAGTCATTGGGATACAGAAAGGGACAGAGTTTCAAACCAAAGGAATGAGCAATCTATTCAATGAAATAATATGAGAAAACTTCCCAGACTTGAAGAATGAGACAGAATCCCAAATCCTAGAAGCCTACAGGACGCCGAATGTGCAAAATCATAAGAGACCCACACCTAGACACATTACAATGAAGATGCCCAACATACAGAATAAGGAGAGAATTTTATAAGCTACAAGAGAAAGGAAGCAGATCACATTTAGGGGTAAGCCAATCAGGATAACAGCTGATCTTTCAACAGAGACTCTGAAAGCTAGAATATCCTGGAATAACATATTTCAAACACTGAAAGAAAATGGGTTCCAACCAAGAATTGTGTTTCCAGCGAAATTAAGCTTCAGGATGGAAGATGAAATTAAAACCTTCCATGATAAACAAAGTTTAAAAGAATTTGCAGCTAGAAAACCATCTCTTCAAAACATCCTTGGCAAAACATTACAGGAAGAGGAAATGGAAAATAACAATGAAAACCAACAGTGGGAGGTAGGACAGTAAAGGGGGGAAAATAATCAAAGAGGAAAACAAACCATGTTTAGTAACATAAATAAACAAATATGCCTGGAAGAACAACCCATATCTCAATAATAACCCTAAATGTTAATGGCTTAAACTCACCAATCAAGAGACACAGGCTAGTAGAATGGATCACAAAACAAGACCCAACAATATGCTGCCTACAGGAGACACATTTGATAGGTAAATACATACATAGGCTGAAGGTGAAAGGTTGGGAAAAATCATATCACTCATATGGACTTCGGAAACAAGCAGGCGTGTCCATACTCATATCAAATAAAATAGATTTCAAGCCCAAGTTAATCAAAAGGGATAAAGAGGGACACTACATACTGCTTAAGGGAACCATACACCAACAAGACATAACAATCATAAATATATATGCCCCAAACAATGATGCAGCTATGTTCATCAAACAAACTCTTCTCAAGTTCAAGAGTCTAATAGACGATAATACAATAATCATGGGAGACTTCAACACACCTCTCTCGCCACTGGACAGATCTTCCAAACAAAAGTTGAATAAAGAAACTATAGAACTCAATAACACAATTAATAACCTAGACTTAATTGACATATATAGAATATACCACCCAACATCAAGCAGTTACACTTTTTTCTCAGCAGCACATGGATCCTTCTCAAAAATAGATCATATATTATGTCACAGGGAAAGTCTTAGACAATATAAAGGAGTAGAGATAATACCATGCATCCTATCTGATCATACTGGAATGGAACTGAAAATCAATGATAAAAGAAGGAAGGAAAAAGAATACATCACTTGGAGAATGAACAATAGGTTACTGAATGATCAATGGGTTATAGAAGACATCAAGGAGGAAATTAAAAAATTCTTAGAGATTAATGAAAACACAGACACAACATATCGGAATCTATGGGACACATTGAAAGCAGTTCTAAGAGGAAAATTCATTGCTTGGAGTTCATTCCTTAAAAAAAGAAAAAAAAAAACAAAAAATAAATGATCTCATACTTCATCTCAAAATCCTAGAAAAAGAAGAGCAAAACAACAGCAAAAGAAGTAGAAGGCAAGAAATAATTAAAATCAGAGCTGAAATTAATGAAATGGAAACAAAAGAAACAATTGAAAAAATTGACAAAACTAAAAGTTGTTTCTTTGAAAAAATAAACAAAATCAACAGACCCTTAGCGATGCTAGCGAAGAGAAGAAGAGAGAGAACTCAAATTACTAGCATATGGGATGAAAAAGGCAATATCACAACAGACACTTCAGAAATACAGAAGATAATCAAAAATTATTTTGAATCCTTATACTCCAATAAATTAGAAGATAGTGAAGGCATCGATAAATTTCTTAAGTCATATGATCTGCCCAGATTGAGTTAGGAGGATATAGAAAACCTAAACAGACCAATATCAATTGAGGATATAGAAGAAACCATCAAAAGACTACCAACTAAGAAAAGCCCAGGTCCCGATGGGTATACAGCAGAGTTTTACAAAACCTTTAAGAGGAACTAATACCAATACTTTTCAAGCTACTTCAGGAAATAGAAAAAGAGGGGGAACTTTCAAATTCATTCTACGAGGCCAACATCACCCTGATACCTAAACCAGACAAAGACACTTCAAAGAAAGAAAACTACAGACCAATATCTCTAATGAACCTGGATGCAAAAATCCTCAATAAAATTCTGGCGAATCGGATACAAAAACATATCAAAAAAATTGTGCACCATGATCAAGTAGGATTCATCCCTGGGATGCAAGGCTGGTTCAATATACAGAAATCAATAAATGTTATTCACCACATCAATAGACTTAAAGATAAGAACCATATGATCATCTCGATAGATGCGGAAAAAGCATTCGACAAAGTACAGCATCCCTTTATGTTCAAAACTCTAGAAAAACTAGGGATAACAGGAACATACCTCAATATTGTAAAAGCAATCTATGCTAAGCCTCAGGCTAGCATCATTCTGAATGGAGAAAAATTGAAGTCATTCCCTCTAAAATCTGGAACAAGACAGGGATGCCCTCTCTCACCACTTCTGTTCAACATAGTTCTCTAAACACTGGCCAGAGCAATTAGACAGACAAAAGAAATTAAAGGCATAAAAATAGGCAAAGAAGAACTTAAATTATCACTATTTGCAGATGACATGATTCTATACCTAGCAAACCCAAAAGGGTCTACAAAGAAACTATTAGAGCTAATAAATGAATTCAGCAAAGTGGCAGGATATAAAATCAACACACATAAATCAAAGGCATTCCTGTATATCAGCGACAAATCCTCTGAAATGGAAATGAGGACAAACACTCCATTCACAATATCTTCAAAAAAAATAAAACAATTGGGAATCAACCTAACAAAAGAGGTGAAAGACTTATACAATGAAAACTACAGAACCCTAAAGAGAGAAATAGAAGAAGATCTTAGAAGATGGAAAAATATACCCTGTTCATGGATAGGCAGAACTAACATCATCAAAATGGCGATATTGCCAAAAGTTCTCTATAGGTTTAATGCAATGCCAATCAAAATCCCAACGGCATTTCTTGTAGAAATAGAGAAAGCAATCATGAAATTCATATGGAAAAATAAACGACCCAGAATAGCAAAAACAATGCTAAGCTGGAAGTGTGAATCAGGCGGTATAGCGATACCAGACTTCAAACTCTACTACGGAGCAATAGTAACAAAAACAGCATGGTACTGGTACCAAAACAGGCAGGTGGACCAATGGTACAGAATAGAGGACACAGAAACCAATCCACAAAAAAATAACTACCTTATATTTGATAAAGGGGCTAAAAGCATGCAATGGAGGAAGGATAGCATCTTCAACAAATGGTGCTGGGAAAACTGGAAATCCATATGCAACAAAATGAAACTGAATCCCTTTCTCTCGCCATGCACAAAAGTGAATTCAAAATGGATCAAGGAGCTTGATATCAAATCAGAGACATGCCATCTGATAGAAGAAAAAGTTGGCTACGATCTACATACTGTGGGGTTGGGCTCCAAATTCCTCAATAGGACACCCATAGCACAAAAGTTAATAACTAGAATCAACAAATGGGACTTATTCAAACTAAAAAGTTTTTTCTCAGCAAAAGAAACAATAAGAGAAGTAAATAGAGAGCCTACATCCTGGGAACAAATCTTTACTCCTCACACTTCAGATAGAGCCCTAATATCCAGAGTATACAAAGAACTCAAAAAATTAGACAATAAGAGAACAAACAACCCAATCAACAAATGGGCCAAGGACCTGAACAGACACTTCTCAGAGGAGGACATACAATCAATCAACAAGTACATGAGAAAGTGCTCACCACCTCTAGCAGTCAGAGAAATGCAAATCAAAACCACCCTAAGATATCATCTCACTCCAGTTAGATTGGCAGTCATTATGAAGTCAAACAACAACAAGTGCTGGCGAGGATGTGGGGAAAAGGGTACACTTGTACATTGCTGGTGGGACTGCAAATTGGTGCAGCCAATTTGGAAAGCAGTATGGAGATTTCTTGGAAAGCTGGGAATGGAGCCACCATTTGACCCAGCTATTCCCCTTCTCAGTCTATTCCCTAAAGACCTAAAAAGAGCATGCTACAGGGACACTGCTACATCGATGTTCATAGCAGCACAATTCACAATAGCAAGACTGTGGAACCAAACTAGATGCCCTTCAATGGATGAATGGATAAAAAAAATGTGGCATTTATACACAATGGAGTATTACTCTGCATTTAAAATGACAAAATCATAGAATTTGCAGGGAAATGGATGGCATTAGAGCAGATTATGCTAAGTGAACTAGCCAATCCCTAAAAAACAAATGCCAAATGTCTTCTTTGATATAAGGAGAGTAACTAAGAACAGAGTAGGGTCGAAGAGCATGAGAAGAAGATTAACATTAAACAGGGATGAGAGGTGGGAGGGAAAGGGAGAGAGAAGGGAAATTGCATGGAAATGGAAGGAGACCCTCAGAGTTATACAAAAGTACATACAAGAGGAAGTGAGGGGAAGGGGAAAAATAATACAAGGGGGACAAGTGAATGTCAGTAGAGGGGGCAGAGAGAGAAGAGGGGAGGGGAGGGGAGGGGAGGGGGGATAGTAGAGGATAGGAAATGCAGCAGAACACAACAGACACGAGTATGGCAATATGTAAATCAATGGATGTGTAACTGATGTGATTCTGCAATCTGTATATGGGGTAAAAATGGGAGCTCATAACCCACTTGAATAAAAGTGTGAAATATGATATATCAAGAATTATGTAATGTTTTGAACAGCCAACAATAAAAAATTAAAAAAAAAGACATTTCTACTTGTTTGGAAGGAAATAACCATCTTTCTTTGTTGAGAATGTCTGTAAAGTAAAGCAAATAATCTGTAAACATGAACAAAATTAAAGTGGAAAACATAAAAAATTACATAGATTTAAAATAGTAAATTATCCAAGTGTTAATTTGATTAGTTCTTGCATTTTAATTTAATGTGTTAACACAAGAGATCAAGTAATTTACTGCTGATATATTACTGGTACTTTTCTTAATTCAAACATTTTTTCATGAATATTTTTCCATCTAAGGGAATAAGAATATTTTAGATCCCTAAATCTAAAGCTAGTATTAAATTTACAAAGGTTGGTTTTGAAACTTAGAATCTGACTAGCTTATTAGCGACCTATATATATATATATATAATAAAATTTATATAAAATGTAAACACATGTAACTAATTTATTTGAGCTTTTAAAAACCAGAGCTGTTTTACATAAGTGAGATGTTTTTACTTTTCTCTATCAAATAATTTCTGTGTTAGAAGCACATATAATGTGATAGTATAAAAAATCTTACATTTGTACATACAAAGCTCCATATTGCTAAATATTTTTATTAGTTGGCAATCAAAGGAAGTAGTTACATCAGTACACCCCCCGTTAGAGTTTCTATGATAATTTATTATCAGAATTTGAACAAGCATAATGAATCCTCAAATATGCAAGCATGATTTTAAACAGTCCACTGTTTGCTTCAGGCATAAGAGTGAGGTAGGGGTTTTCAATTAAAACGAGGTTACAAATCACAAAGTTAATAAATGATTTAATACTTTTTCTATTTCACCCAATTTATAAAAGAAGTTGCATTACATAAACCAGAAAATTATTGTGAATATGAAAAGAATTGGCAAAAAACATGACTTCAGCATATAGTGAGTTGTGAAGGCACTGCATTTATTCTCTTATGGAGCCAAGAGTAGACATATGCCCTTGAACTTCTGCCAAACTCTTAGGCAGAAAACTAATGGAATTGCTACTGATAGCTCCATTCATGATTTATGATAATGGTTGCTATGGAAGAGTAAATCATTTAAATTTATTGAGCTCATTTGTTGTTGTTTATAATTTCAGACGTTGTAAAAGATTGTAAAATCCATTAGATGATATATGTAATACTAAGAATAATAGCATAAAAATATACCATAAACCAATTGGAATTTTACCGCATACAATGGATATTCCTGGTGTTGCTGTAGTTGGGTTGGGGTTATACTTTATAGGCTTGATTAAGGAAGAGTGGCATTTTTCTGAGGATAGTGAAATGATGATCCTCATAAATCTGACCAACAGGCATTTTCCAGGTTTTAGTAGTTTTTTTTTTTTTTTTTCCCCTGGACATATACTTGCAGCTGCTGTCTGTCTGGTAGATCTCAGTTTTGGTTCCTCCAGAATGGGAAATAGACAGGGATTAGAAGTGAAATAATAAAAAATTGTGCAAGGAGCTCTGGGAGTATAAGCATAAGGTGGTTTCCATGCAGGAATTGTATAACATTGACTGGCATACATTTAGCTCTCTTGAATAAAGCAATTGGTCTTAGTTTTTCAGCTTTTAAGAATTGCTTTATAGTGATTTGACTAATTATTTTGAATTGCTGTCACTTCCAAATAGGGTTAAAGTAGTGGTCTGTGGGCATATTGTACACAACCTTGCTCAAGGGTACTAGGCAGGATGATGCAACCCTGCTTAAGCTATATTTGTATTTTCTTGGGGGAGTTCTCCTTTGTCTGTACACAGGGAATGACCTGCTGGGATAGAAAATATGTTGGCTCATGTTTTTTTGTGTGTATGCTGAGGATTGAACTCAGGGCTTTGTGCATGCAAGGCAAGCATTCTACCAACTGAGCTATATCCCCAGACACTGGCTCATGTTTTTAACCAAATGTGTCAAGCAAAAAATAGTGAACCTTTTTTTTTATGTTATTCTAAAATAGCTGGCATTTTACTACTTGGCAATGACTGTGTCATCATTTGATAAACTTTTATAACATTCGTGAGGGTTTAATAGTAGAAAACTGTGGTGAGCCGCTTCTGCCGTTTCTGCAGACTATGGTCGCCATTACAAGATGGCGCTGGCTCCGCTGTGGTCTGTGACAAACAACTCCTTATTTGGGAGAGTTGGCGCATGGTTTTTCACCACCCTATGAGAAAGCTCCACGTGGCAGCTTCGCATTGGGGCTTGAGATGCTTTATTAAGGCTGGGAGGGGCATCCGAGAGGGAGAAGAAGAAATATCAAGGGCCTGAATAAACTGCTGAAAGAAGATTCCTGAGTTGCGTCTTCCTTGCAGGCAAGGGGTCGCGACAGAAAACAAAGATATTGGATCTATATTAGCTAGTTTGATTCCCTTAATACTTTGTTTTAGTAATTCAAGTGTTCCTGGTTGGTTGAGAGGCAAGACCAAATTTCACATGATAATATAGTAAGGTCAGTTCTTTGCAGAAGTTTGAGATGAAGTCCTCACTGTCCTATTTGATTCTGTGTTATTAGAAACTCAAAGTGATTTGTGCCTTATTTGTTGATGCTGTAAAAAAATTACCTTGAAATTCAAGAAGTAATGAAGATGCCATAGTTCTTAATGTATTTAGAAAACAGGCTTAGGCAGCCAATATCAGAAAAGATTGCTAAGAGTGACTGTTGATATGTTCAATCTATGCCTTTTACATATTTCATGTCTTTATTGGTGCATTATAATTATACATATATAATGGTGGGATTCATTACTGCATATTTCTACATATACACACAATATAACAATATAATTTTGGCAATATCATTCTCCAGTGCACTTCTTACTTAAAAGATAAATTACAAGCCTACTTCAGGTATTTTCTATTCTTTCAAATATAAAAAGTTTGAACTGCCTTGTTTCATAGGTTTAAAATGTGGACTAAAGGGAAGAACATTGTTACCACTATAACTTTTATTTGCAAAATATGAAAAAAGTGAGGGTTATTGATTTTCATGCTCTTAAGCTGCCCTTATGCAGATAATCATGCAAAATTATTGAGAATTAGAACTTGTATTACAGATAGTAGCATGTACAAATTATGTTGACATTAACAATATAAAGAAATGTTATAGAGCCCTTGAGGATCTGTTGTTGTTATAAACCAAAAACCCACTCCTTAGTGTTCAGAAATCATAAGTGGACCTATTTGGAAATCTGAGGAAAGAAGTCCTGTGCTAACAATGGTGTGCTTATAGTGAGTAGTACAGTTTACCAAATGAACGAGGGACCAGGATGTGCCTATACTGCCTTAACCAAGAAGAAAGGAAGAAGTTAAAGAAGGAAACTTGCTTTTTTTTCTTTATTTTCATCTTGGCACTAGAGTGCAAAGCCCCTGAGAGGTCTATACTGTGTAAGGAGGGTTGAAGTCTTCCCCTCATACATGTTGAGTAGCAATCAGAATGTTATTGTGCATACAGAAGCATCTAGCTATCTAGCCAGGAAGCTGCTTCTGTCTTGCTATTGGTGCATCCTCTTCATATAGCAGACAACTTTACATGGGACTCACAAGTGCATCACATATTTCATTCTAATTCTGCTCAACATTAAAGAGTGTTGCCATCCAAGTTGAGGGCAGGACCATTCTGATGTAGAAAATATGAAAAAGTAAAGTTCTCAAACATTTTTGCTTACTTATTTTTGTGGATGTGATTCACCATATTTTTATCTTTATTTTATTTTACTATCCAGTGGAAGAAGACACAGAATAAAGTTCGCAATCAGGAAGAGAATCTATACCCACAGCCAGTGATCAGCCTTTGCACTCTCTGTAGAGATAAATGAATGGGAACCAAGAGAAAAGGGACCATACTGATAGGAAAAAGAACAAAACTGGAAATAAGAAGGAAAAAAGATAAAATGAAAGCCAAGAAGGGAATGATGAGGGTTTGGGAGACATGGTCAGGTCTTTATACTATAAACCAGAGCATCCTTAAATATATAGTCATGCACTCAACAACAGGGATACCTCTGAGAAATGCATCTTAGGTGGTTTCATCATTGTGCTCACATCTTGGAACTTAATGGTATAGCCTACTATGTGCTTGGGCATGTAGTACATGCATTATATAAGTGGTCTGTGGTTTACCAAAATGTTAATTGGCACATGACTGTATATTACTGTGACATTTAAATAAAAAACACAAGAAGCACATATTTCAAAACAGTATCTTTGAAAGCAACAAAAATTATTTTATCATTTCCAGTCTTAGCTACTGCACTTTTACTTTTTTCAGGATTTTGCTTTAGTTATTTCAGCAGCCTTCAACATGATATCTTGCCAACCATGAAGATAACCCTCGTGAGGAAAGAAGAAACAAAGGGCTATTAAAGTAGTGCTTGTTCTTTTTTTTTTGTTGCAACAGTGGTTCTTTATCTAGATTTTACCCAGAGTTCAAGTTGTGGTAGCATTTAAAGGTCCATTAATAACAAGTCTAATAAAAAAATACGTTACACATAGAGCTTCAATTAAGCTGTGTTGATTAACTTAATACTTGTTACTTTAGTCTGCAAAGATTGATTAAATATAATCTCTGCCTATTTCTTGTCAGTTGTCCTTGTGTCCCTAAATTATACTCTAGGATCACCTAGCATATCATTTTTTATAAATCATTGTTGTACAATAAAGGTGACAAGTTGTTTAGAAGTTTCACTGAAACTCCCCCGTAAATGTTCATCTAAGGTGATTTATAATATTCTGGTATTTAAAGTTAAGTATAAAGATTGCCTGATTGTTCCATAAATTAAAGCCCTAAACATATCAAGATGATGGTTTAAAATTGAAATCATACAACACAGTCTCTTGACTTTTCAAAAAGTTGTTACGCTATGTAATGAAACTCTTCCTTTTAACTTGTTTTTAATTAGAGAATGTGAAGAAGTGTTTTATTTTCATGGACTTAAGATCCTCATGTTGACTTCAATAACTCGGGGTGTTACAGGTCAGATCTGGAAACTTGAAGAATCAGGACTCAGCCAGAAGGTCACACAGCACAGCAGATGTGTTCTGTAAATGTGGTGCAGACAAGTGCATGCAAGAAGCAAACTATAGATTCATCTTAACATAAAATCTGTTCACAGTATTATCTTTGGTTTAAAATAGGATTCATTTCTCCAATCATTCAGAGCAGTGAGATCTTTATCATTTTAATTAGACTTTTTCTTATTTATATACTGCTCCTTCTAAATTCTTCTTCAGTCATATCATCATTCTTCATTATATTCTGTGTCCAAAAATATTCACGCAACAAAATAGCTCTTACTGCTTTTTGTTTCAGCACCTGTATTAGCCAGGCGGCTCTTCTTTCCATATATACAATGTGACACATCAGACACTGGCACCTACACAATGTACAAGACACAGGCTACTGTCTGTCAATTAAAATTTAAGGAATTTGTGCTGGCGTCATCTTTAAATTAGAGAATAATAGGTGGAAGGAAACTTCCTGCAAGAACGCAGCACAGTCGCACTTCTAGAGCTCTCCTGAAAGCATATTGAAAACTAATGGCTTGTTAGTTTTCATTCATCCACCAACATTTATCTGATAGATAAAAGGGTTTAGAATTGTTATGATATAATGGGTAAACCAATTTCTAGTCTTTTGGGATTACCTTAATTAAAAATCGTCTATGCCTGCAATTTGCAACTTCAATGGTCGACTTACAATTTGGGGCCCAAGGGGTACATTTTGAGCAAAATATATATTGTTTTAAAGGAACCATGAACACTTTATTGCCCTCTTTTTCTTAAATGTTTGCAGAACATTATATGAAGTTTTCTCCAGATGTAAATCCATAGACTTTACCTATAATCTACAAGGAAAGCCAGTCTTGTAGTAGAAAAAATGTTGACCTATTTATAATTTCAAAAACCTGCTTACTCTTGAAAATCAAACTATATATTCTGGGGCAGGGGCTGAAATTTCTTTCATTTTTGTCCTTTTTTTATAATTAGGCTAATATTCTTCCAGTACTTGAGAATGGCTGGTAAGAAAATCATAGATACCTAAACTTCTCTGGATACCTGGAATCATTGGTTTGCTAAAGTCAGCCCTCATTTATTTATTTATGAGAGTAGTTTTTATAAATTTTGAAAATCATTGTTAAACCCTACCATTAATAAAATTAAGTAGATAATATAAAAATCAGGAATAATTAATACTCAAAATTCATCCCTTCCTAATTAATTTTATCATACTATAATCCCAGGTTCTGAGATGACCCTTACCTGCTTAAATTTTGAATTAATATATACATTTGGAATTTATATACAGATTTCCACAAAATTGACTGCTAGAATTTGTAATGAGATGGCATCAAATCTGTAGATAATTTGGGGGAGAACTAACATTTTATAATATTCAGTCTTCTGACCTGTGAGCAGTGGATTCTGCCATGAGACTGGGTCCCATTCCAGCAGATGCAGCACGGCACCTGGCAGGATGGAAGTGAGAGGACAGTGGTAGCCAGGAGAAGGGGGTGCTGGAAAGGAAGGATTCATAGTTTCAAAGGCACCTAGAAAGGGGACATCAACAGGAAAGTGAATGAAGGGCCAGTTGTCACTGGGCTGTTTGGGTGTGGGGTCACAATGAATGCAGCTGTACTTACATGAATCTTAGAAGGGGCACTGAAGTAAGCCCATACAGTTCTCTGATTCTTGTTGAAGCTGAGGGTTGCTGGAGCTGATGACGACAGGCGGGATGATCTCCATGGAGTGGCAGTTCTGGGAGGTATGAGAGGACTTGTTTTCCATGGTGAAGGAAGTGAAGGAGTGCTGCTTTTTGGTGTTCTTGGTGTTGGAGTGCTTTGTGGCAGTGCTGCTCTGGGCTGCTGCTGAGGTATATTCTTCAGCATCAACTCCTGGCATGGGAGGCTTACCTCATTCTGTCAGCTGCTTAGCAGCCAAGTTAAACTCAATGTAGGAAATTAGAAATTTTTCTATTTTGTCTGCCAACATTCCTTCAGCACAGCTTTCATCCACTCTTTGTATCACAGTCAGAACCTCATACTTAAAAAATGGAAGGTGGTTATTATCTGCTTCTTTTTTGCCTTGCACTTCAAAGTCATAAAGTGCTTTGCACTGAGGTGGGGGCTGAGACAATGGTTTAATAATCTGAACTAAGTTAGTTGGGAAAAAGCCATGGATCCCACTGACTTACCCTGTTCAGCCAGTTTTTATCAACGTGTCAACAAAAAATGATGATGTCACATTTGCTGAATTTAAGACTCCAGGCTCTTTTTCTTCATAGTTATGTAATGCTTTAGGAAATGGTAACTGGTATACCCCTCACTGGGGCCTCCAGGCTTGCACCCGAGGCTTCCATCCACACTGGGAGCTCTACAGATTTTTGCATTACAGTTAGTAAAAGTGCTGCCTTAAACCATTAATACATTTGTGCAGTTTATTCCACTTCTCCCACTGGCTAGGTCTCCAAAGCCTCTGCTTGATGCCATCTAGAAGCCTGGCCAGCAGAATGTTACTTGGAAGCTCATCTTGGGAGCCCACAGGTGTCCTCCACTCAGGACAACTGAGGGAACTTATCCAGCAAACATGCTTTGTAAAACCTGTGGTGTAAAGGCAAGACTTTTGCAGAAGCACCCAGGACACTCCAAAAGATCCAAGGATGCAGATTCATTCATTCTAATATACTTTAATGAGAAAAGGCCTTAAAATGTTCATAGTTGTGTGCAGCTCTTAAGATGATTCATGTAACATCTATTTCAGACTTTGCTCTTGCACCTTGCCTCCTCCTCCTTGTTCTTGGTCCCCAGAATTGTGGCCATGGCCAATGCAGATTCCATCCAGACTTTCCTGCTGCTCCCTATTTCTATGAAGCAGGTGCGGTGGCCCCTGGAGACTCCTCTCTGCTGTCCCCATCTCTGCATGGACACATTACACAGGTGTCACTGCCTCCCACTTAAGCAGCCTTAAATGTTATTTTTTAAATCAACAGAATGCTTGGTGGGTTAGAAACAAATATGTGAGAGATGGAATAGTCCAAATTTCTATCCTGGATTGAATATTTTGTGACTGTGTGACTTTGGAAAAGTGACCTAACTTCTCTGCTTTCTTTTTATCTGCTGGTAGTAATAGTCCCTTGTCGCAGGGAACCACAGGAAGTACAGAAAAGCTCCAATGCAGTGCGTGCCAGGATACACACTCCAGGTGTGGCATCACTTGTTACCCTGAGTTTAATAATGGATGAAACAAGAGCAGTAATGACAGTGTCTTGTGGTGATGGGAAGCTGATGGTGCAGAGGTAGCAAGGACCTTCACTCTTTCTGTGAAGCAGCTGAAGGATAGACACCAAGGTAGATGGGGCCTGAATGCTTGACACTGGTGACATATTCACACCTCTCTCTTTCTTTGCAGAATGTCCTCCAGGACCTGTCCATCAACACCTTTGGCCTGGAGTAGTCCCTCTTGTTGTGTACCCTGCAGGAGATAAAGGCTAACATGGTAGAGAAGTTGGAAGGGGCAAGTACAATTTAGCCTGGAGTATTTTAGTGTGCTCAGCTGCTGTTGGATGGTGGATCTCACAGGTATTATAAATCATGTTTTTGGAGATAAATCAATGACTTTCACTTGTGACTCCCTTGGAGTTGACCTTCTGCTTTACCTAGCATCCTGTTATATCTTGAACTTGACAAAAGAAATCCAAGCATAATGTGATCTGTGTGGCTGCCTGTTGTGCTCATGGAAACAGCATTTCTTGGGCATCCGTGTATCTCTCTGTGTCTTCAGAGCTCTGACTGTTCCTATTTTGACCAGTTGTTTTGTGCATGGCTCTTTGTTATTGACAATTATTTATTGTCAAATACCCTTTACTGTGTGGCTATGTTCTAAGCTGTTGTTTAGCGAGTAAAATTTCATGGCTCTGTTACATACTTTAGGTAAAGAAATCACGGTGATATGGCTTTAGTGAATTACAAATTTGCACATAGCTATCATTTTATTTTCAGAATTCAGAGTTTTATTTCTGTCTTCAAATGCAGATATTTTCCTTCAAAAACCTATTAATTTCCATGTGACAAGCTCTTACTGACTGGGTAGTACCCATTTGTAACCAATTCATACAATTTAAAGTTAAGCAAAAAGATAAATGGTCACCATTTAGGGTCTTCTCTATAATTTTTTAGAGGCATTCTAAGTGCTGCATTGTTGTGTAGTTTAATAAACTCTAGTATTTCAAGGAATAGAACCGAAATTTCTCTTTGTCTTTTTAGCTTTTATGTTTGAATCATTATTCTAGTTGGGATGAGTAAAGGGATTAATAATACATGGTTCCAAAGAAATGAGTGTTTGTGTTGTAACATATAGTTTTGCACCATCCACGAGCAAATCTTTAATCTCTATAGTTTAAAAAATTTAGTGTCACAGCTTATAACTTTAATCAGGCTGTGTACGAATTCTAAATTAAATTTTAACATACATAATTTGATAAAACCTACTATAGGAAAGAGATGCATTTCATGGAGCTGGGTCTTACTTTCAGCTGCTAGTATTTTTTTTAGGTAGAAACACTGTCAAGTAGCTCAAGGGAAGAGTGTTTAAAATTTTAGGGGGGAGAAAGATTCTTATTTAAGAAGCAGTTTTTATGATACCCAGGAGAGATATTCAAAATATTGTACAACTGCCTTGGCATAAGTACCAGTGAATCATAGTGGCTTCCAGCCACAGTTCTGGAGGTTGAAGTGGTCTGAGTGATTTCTGGGGGGTCCTGGAGGACCCCTGGGATGATCCAGTAATGTTTACCAAGAGGAATATGCTTTTATTCACTGCAACAATCATTTTAATTATGAGAGATTTACTGGTTATATTTGATCCATGGATGCTTTGGGGACTCATAGAAACCATATTTCAGACTCTTTGGATGCCCATAGCATCTCTTCTTGAGTCTTCTGATGTCTCCTTCAAACTCCTTATGGTATTATGATGGTGAATCCTTTTGTCATGCAAATTGACATCTCTCAGTTATATATATCTACTGTGTATAATAAGCTATACACAGTAGATTCTCTGGAATAAAGATTCTCATTTCCTAGGGTAATGTGTCAGAAAGGAAACACTAATCTTTTTATTTGGTGGTGGTGGAGGGTATCAGGGATTGAACTCATTGTCACTTGAACACTGAGCCTCATCCTTAGCAATTGTTTGTATTTTATTTAGAGTCAGGGTCTCACTGAGTTGCTCAACACCTCGCTTTTTGCTGAAGCTCTCTTTGAACTCATGATTCTCCTCTCTCAGCCTCCTGAGCCACTGGGATTACATGGCATGCACAACCACACCCAGTTCAGCAGTTTCTAATTATAGGGTGCTACTGATTTTCTTCAACACAATGCTTGCATCTTACAAAGAAAAATTTTTGAGTACTAGAATTTTTGTAAGAAATAATATTACAATTTGTGGGAAATTGCATGGATAGCTTTTCCTGAAATCTGGAAATATTCAGGAAACACGTGGGGGTACTGCAAATGTCATCATCATCTCTCGTGATCTGGGGAATGATGACGTGAATTGTGCAAATCTTTCTCACATTTAAAATAAGTGGTAAGAACAGGTGCCCATGTCTCAGAGTGAAGTCTCAAAGGCAATTTCCCCAGACTTCACTTTTTTAGCTGGGTATGGTTCGGTATCTTATTACTATTTGATATGCTATCATAGTTTCTTTACCATTTGAAAATCCTATAAGCCTTCAAAGAAAAATGATTTTTAAGAATCCTCACTTTTTTTCTTTGTACTAATAAATGAGAAAAGGGGAGAGTGGGACGGAATGGAACAGCATTTGATGTCTGTTCTTTCTGCACCTTTAATGATGGGAATAACTCTGTTATAGTGAATATTATTATTATTATTATTATTATTATTATTATTATTATAAAAGTGTTATTGACCTGCATGTTCAGATGAGGAAAAAGCTCAGGAAGTTCACTTGAAAGTAGGTATTTTGATACAGATGGTGTAGATGCAAGCAAGCTTCTCTCATTTAGTAACTTTTACATCCAAACAGAAACAGCTCTGGCAAGTAAAGAGGAATCTGCAGCCTGATTTTTGTGTATTTTACTTGATGGCTAACTGCTTCTATTTTGTTTGGAACTGAATACAATTGGTTTGAGTCCCAGAAGTTTTGCTTTTTAGTTGTGTGCCTTGACCAGTAATCTCTCTAAAACTTAGTATGATTGCAGTTGCTTATTTGGTGGTGGTTTAGGGTACCAGGGATTGAACTCAATGTCACCTTGAATATTGAACTCAACATCACCCTTTGTTAATTATATAGAAAAGACATTTTAAATAGCTCATGGCTCTGGAAGTTCAAGAGCATAGTGCTGGCATCTATCTGATGAGGCCTCTGGTCATGAGATGGCAGAGGACAGCACATAGTGTTACAGTTTAATGGATCTGAAATGTCTCTTGAAGGGCCTTTTTTTTTTTTGGAGACAGGGTCTCACTAAATTGCTAAGGCTGGTATTGAACTTGTGATATTCCTGCCTTAGCCTCCTAAGTGGCTACTAGGATTACAGGTGTGTGACAACATGCCCAGCTGATAATTTCATTCGGATACAAGCATGTACATTGTGAAATATTCAACACAAACTAATTAACATTTTTGTAACCTCACATAATTACATTTGTTAAAAGGTTTCTAAACTTTCATACCCTATGGAACTGGACAAGTGTTTTAGTTTACATTAATAAAACTTGTCATAGAAATAGCAATGGTCTAATCATACATGGTGCCATAATGCCTTTGAACTTTAGAGACACTTAGGAAACCAAAAACTACTAGTGAATGCTTTTCTTCAAACATTAGATTTGGCTCATCAACAATTCAAGCATAACTATGAACAAAAATATATTAGATGTCTTTTATTTACATCAAGCAATGAACTCTATCTTAACAACGACACAATTTACCTTTAGGAGCTAAAGCCATTTCAAACAGTCACACCTTATCCTTCTTTTTGGTGTATATTTATAATGACCCAGTTACTTAGAAGTTTTTACATCTTCTAAGATGTCAAAATAACATCTGAAAATTATTTTGAAAACTTAAATAAGTAATAGTCTAGAAAAACTGACATGTAAACCAACTCAAGTTTCAAGTTTCTTTTTTTAAGAAACATTACATATGCTGTACTTTTTAAAAGCAACTTGTCATAACTGATTTGTGCCCATGGAAGCAATTCTTCTAAAATCACTCTTGAAATAATCTAACTCAAGAGTTTTTCTATAGAAATAAATCAGATGACTTCTATAGTAAGTGTCAACAGGCTGCAGAGAAGGCCTTGGAGCTTAACTCTCAACACTGCAAGAGAAGGGAAAAAGAAGGAAGGAAGAAAGGAAAAAGGGAGTGGACAGGAGGTGAGGGAAAGGAATGAGTCATTACAATAAAAGGGCAAGTGGTACAAATATATGATGTACTAGCTCTTTAAATTATTATACAAAGCTTTAAATTTTAGTTACATCAAAGTGGTTGACATTATGACTAAATCGGATAGCACATATTGAGCTTTGCTTGGCCTGGCTGAACTGGTGTGGAGAGGAGTCCTCTCTGGCTCAATTGGGACAGACAGCAATCTGCACTGCTTCAGGATACACAGCATAGTGAAGGGGCCAAGACTTCCCTGACAGGCACTTGAGTGTGCTAATCTCCTGGGAGCCTATGACTGTGGCTTCCCATGCCCATGCCCACAGGTCTACCCTCCCACCCCTGCAGCTGCTTCACAATGGTATGCTCCACTGCCTGGTGCACATTTGAGTTATTCACCAAAGACCTGAGTGTCCACAGCCTGTTTGGATGTGGCTGGGTAGGCTGTGGCTGCAGCAGCAGTAGGCAAAGCAGCATTAGCATGATGGAGTGGAAAAGGGGTCCCCCTCAGCTCTATTTGGGGCTGGTCCTGGAAGAAGTATGCAGGGTTTTGGCATCATTGACTGTGGATATGAAACCAAGCAGTAAGCATTATGTTACATTTTAAACATTTTTTAGAAATAAAGAGTTTATTTTCTGACCATCTAGAATTTTTTTTTAAATTTATTAAGATGCAGAAGTTTCTTAGTCATTGGTGACCTACAAATTAAAACACAATATATCATTACTGCCCACCCTGATGAATCACTAAGATAATAAAAGAGACTGTAATAAATGTAAGTGAGGATATGGATAGACTAGAGTGTCACCATGTTACTAGTGGATTGAATTCATACAGTTGTTTTGGAAAGCATTTGGTAATATATACTAAATTTCAAATATGTATAACTGATAATACAGAAATCTTCTCTTAGGATATAAATACCAAAAATATTTAAATGCAATTTACCCAAACACATATACAACAGCAATCATAGGAAAATACTTCTTCATAACTCCAAAGAGGAAACAACTCAAATGTCAACAGGTGGTCAAACTCTTCAAGCACCACATATTCATAGAAAAAAATAGGAGACTATCAAAAGGAGATGAAGAGACTTGGGTTTAGGCAGTGGGACATTTGATTCTTACAAATAATGTTTAAGTTAAGAAGTTACTTCTTTCACTATATAATTCCATATACATAAAATACAAAATGGACACAAAGAAATGCATTCCTATATTGCTAATAGGGTCATTTTCAGAGGGTTATGACAGGAAGGGAAAATGGGATTAGAGGCTGCAGGTTCAGCTCTAGTTTGTTTGTTTCAGTTATAGATGAAAGTAGAATGCAATTATGTAGTTTGATATATCAAACATAGATGGGATATAATTTCTCATTTTTCTGAGTGCATGTGTTGCAGAATCATATTGGTCATGCAGTCACATATATACATACAGTAAAAATGTCTGTTTCATTCTACTATCCTTTCTATCCCCACATGCCCTTCCCTCCCTTCTCATCACTTCCCTCTACCTAATCTAAGGTAACACTATTCTTCCCTACTGCCTCCCCCCTGCCTTATTGTGAATTAGTATCTGCATATTAGTAAAAAATAAACATTTGGTTTTTTGGGATTTGCCAATTTTTCTTAGCATGTATTTTCCAACTCCAATGATTTACTTGCAAATTCCACAAATTTACTCTTCTTTAAAGCTGGGTAATATTCCATTGAATATATATATATATATATATATATATATATATATATATATATATATTCCACATTTTCTTATCTAGCCTTTCAAGTGTGATGCAGGAGCACATCTCTAGTGCAGTGGTTTACTAGAGGAGTACATGGCATTCCCCATGTCCCACTTAGTAGAAGCCAGGCTGTCAAATGATGCTGATGGTGGATCCTAGAGAGGTGGCAAGGGCATGGAGCCGACCCTGCCTCTCCCTGTGCTTCCTGGTAACTGTGCCTCAGAACCCTCAGTGGCTCTCCAAGAAATCACCACCTTGATGAGCAGAAGAGCTGGAACTCACAGCCCTCTGACTGACTGCATGCTCAGCAACGCCTTTGCTCTTTGCTGGCTCCCTCTGGTCAGAAAACTCTGGGCCTGCTGCTGGCTATGGCCTCCTGGGGTGGCTCCTCAGTCTTGCTTTAAGGAGAAGATGCACTGATTTGTTTCCTACCTAAAGGCTCTGTTATCCTTTTCATTTAATTTTCTTCTTTGCTCTGGCTACTAGGAAACCCAACAACTAATATTTGATGGTTAGAGGGTCTCTAGCTACGCTTCATCCTCATTAATTTTATTATTTTCATTTGTCTGAATTTCTGTCTTTATAATTTTATGTTACTGAATTATATATTTTTATGAAATGCCATGACTTGTCTTTTAGAGTTAGGTTGAATAAAATTAAGAGGTAAATCAGTTAATTTTTGTCACTCAAAGAGAAATCACTGTCTTTTCTTTTGAATGTTGGCTATTTGCTAAAGCTTCCATTGTACTGAGGAGTAATAGGAATACTGTGGAAGCAAACCCAGGACCTGAGCCAGAGTGAGTGACCATCCAGCCCTAGAGGGCCCTGGTGCTCTGTGTATAAGGGTGTAGGACCACTGGGCTTGTGGGTGGGGCAGGAGGGACCACTCCTCCACTTGTATCCTTTGAGATCATCCTTTCCATCACACTTAATAAGTGCAGTGAGTAACTAAGATTGTATTTGGGATAGGAGCCCATTTTTAGAAATCCAGATGTGTAAGTAGTTTTATAAGAGTTCCTCTCCAGGCTCTGTGTCAGGGCCTGTGTTCCATGGGCATTTTAGCCTGACATCTGGAGTGGGGCTGGGGTGAGGAGGCAGAAAGGGGGCCTGAGAGGGTGCTCTTCAGGGCCCCTGATCAGCTTCTGAGGAACATTCACCTCATGCTTGCCCTCCTGTTGCAGAGACTTCTGGGACACACTTTAATTCAAATGCACTTGAAATGACTGCACCTGGCCTAATGCTCAATTTGCTATTTACTTAGGAAGTTTTTAGCTTATCAAAGCCTGGGAGTAACTTCAAATGAAAGAAAAGAAAACCCAATTTTCTGGAGTTGTGGTAGGTCAAGGGCATAGCTCTTCAAGGGTGAGCTATGCCCTTGACCCTGCTGCAATGGCAGGTGGAGCCTGAGGAGCATTCTTCTTGAGTGAGATCACTGCCAGTTGCCTGGTTACCAGAGTGAGAACTATGAAGGGATAGGGCTCTGTGTGGCCATGAAGGAAGGGCATTTTACTATCACCATTATGCTGGAGGAGTGGAGCCACCAGCCAAGTTGCTGGCACATGCAAGCTTTTGTTACTTCCAGTGAAGGACTCCTCCAGTCTCTTCATGGCCCACATGGACAGAACAGTGGAGAAGAGTGATGATGGATCAATATATAAACTTTATGAGCCTATGTTGAGGATCAGGCAGGCACTCAGTGTGTGATCTGTAAAACTTCATCAGATCCTTCTGAAGTACACACGTTTATTGTCCCCATTCTCCAGATGAAAAGACTGAGGAGGAGAAAACATAGCCCAGGGCAGCCTGGCAAGCATGCATGGAGTGTGCCTGCATCTGAAATTGATCTGGCTGTATGCAGCTGGTGACAGGACCTCCAGCAGTTCCACAAAGACAGTGGAGTGAAAACTCCATCAGTGGACTGACTGGACCGACTGGAAATGCTGGCATGTGCAACAGAACAGCAGAGCCTGGTGAAGCTGGGATCCAGGCCAGACATGTTCAACTTCACTGAGAGGTCCACGAAGCCCACGGGGCTATGAGGCCTCTGTGCCCTCCTGGGCTCATTCCACAGGGGAGGCAGGTAGCTGCACAGGGGGCTGGTGGAATGAGAGCATTTAATGGAGCTCAAGCAGCCACATTGGGCCCAGGCTCAGCCAGGGAGTCCCAGGTGACCTTGGAACAGGTGGTTTCTGTGGCTTCCTTTCCTCATCTTCAAAAGTGGGAGATTTGAATGGTAATTTCTAGGGATACTCTAGGTCTAAAAATCACCCCTCCACCCCAGGGAACATGGACATTGGAAGTGCCATTGTAATCCAGCACCAAGACTGCAGGCCTTGGAAGGGGCTTGCTCAGGTTTGAATCCTGGCACTTTGGACTCCTGTGTAAATCTCATTAAGTTAATCTCCATAAGCCTCTGATATCATGTTTGTAAAAATAGAATGCTGCACTTCCTTCTGAGGGCCCCTTGGAGGATTAAGGAAATAGAGTGGGCAGGACACACAGTTTCCACCACACAGCCTTCCTCATGTGGCCATGCAGGCTGTTCACAGGTGAGATGCTTACATGAGGAGGGCTGTAATTCATGGGTTGGCTAATCTGTTTGATGGATTAATAATTTCAAAGAATTATTGAGTGGTAACTTAGTTGGGTGTAGCTGGAGGAAATAGGTCACTATGCATGTGGCCTTGGATGATATATTTCCCTGGCCCCCTTTCTCTCTCTCTCTCTCTCTCTCGGTGGTGCTGGGGATTGAACATAGGGCCTTGTGCACAGGAGGCAGCACTTTACCAACCAGTCCCCCTCTCTCTATCTCTCTGCTTCCTGGCTGCCAGGAGCCCAGCAACTTTCCTCCATGACACACTTCTGCCATGATGTTCTGCCCCATCTCAGACCTGGAGCAGTGGACTGGGCCAAACATTGACAGAATCTCAAAAACATGAGCTCAAAATAAACTGTTCCTCCTCTATGTGGATCCTGTCAGGTATTTTGGTCATGGTGATGACATCTGACTCCTATCATAATGATTGTTATGGGCAAGGTGGGGTAAGTGTTTTCTAGAGGTCACCATAAAGGACATATCTAAGACATCTCTGTGATAAAATACTGATGAATGCATTTTACCACGGGGCAGAGCGTAGCCATTTGTGGAGTAAGGATTTCTGTCCAGTGTGTGTAGGCAAGAGGGGAGAGTAGTCTAATGGCCAGAGGGTGGCAGGAGAGCCAGGTGTGTGGGGACAGAAGATGAGTATACAATGAGCTCTGATGAAAGATCGTGCCAGTGAGAGAACCCCACAGGTATGGAGGTGCTGAAGGAGGAGAACTAAGACCAGACAAACCTGGAATGCCACCCTTCCCCAAGGCTGAAGGACATGACTCAGTGGAGGCATGGAAGGAATCACCTGGATGGACAGGGTTGACCTTCTGGAGCTCGTGGAAGTATGCAGAGAGGATAGGAACACCTGTGTGAGCAGGGTACCAGGTGCCCAGGGTCCTATAAATACTGCTGCACTGACATGGGGTGTGGTGTCCTATGAGGTCCTGGTTTCCCTTTCTGTGGATACAAGCCTGGAAGGGGGCTTGTCAGGTCATCTGGTAGTTGTGTTTGATTTTTTTTTTTTTAAATTTTTTATTGTGGGTTGTTCAAAACATTACAAATTTCTTGACATATCATATTCCACACTTTGATTCTAGTGGGTTATGAACTCCCACCTTCACCCCATACACAGATTGCAGATTCATATCAGTTACACATCCATTGATTTACAAATTGCCATACTAGTGTCTGTTGTGCTCCGCTGCCTTTCCCATCATCCACCCTCCCCCCTCCCCACCTCTCCCATCCCCTCCCCTCCTCTCTCTCTACCCCCTCCACTGTATAACCCTGAGGGTCTCCTTCCATTACCGTGCAATTTACCTTCTCTCTCCCTTTCCCTCCCACCTCTCATCCCTGTTAAATGTTAATCTTCTTCTCCTGTTCTTCGTCCCTACTCTGTTCTTAGTTACTTTCCTTATATCAAAGAAGACATTTGGCATTTGTTTTTTAGGGATTGGCTAGCTTCACTTAGCATAATCTGCTCTAATGCCATCCATTTCCCTGTAAATTCTATGATTTTGTCATTTTTTAATGCAGAGTAATACTCCATTGTGTATAAATGCCACATTTTTTTTATCCATTCGTCTATTGAAGGGCATCTAGGTTGGTTCCACAGTCTTGCTATTGTGAACTGTGCTGCTATGAACATCGATGTAGCAGTGTCCCTGTAGCATGCTCTTTTTAGGTCTTTAGGGAATAGACCAAGAAGGGGAATAGCTGGGTCAAATGGTGGCTCCATTCCCAGCTTTCCAAGAAATCTCCATACTGCTTTCCAAATTGGCTGCACCAATCTGCAGTCCCACCAGCAATGTACAAGTGTACCCTTTTCCCCACATCCTCACCAGCACTTGTTGTTGTTTGACTTCCTAATGGCTGCCAATCTTACTGGAGTGAGATGGTATCTTAGGGTGGTTTTGATTTGCATTTCTCTGACAGCTAGAGATGTTGAGCATTTTTTCATGTACTTGTTGATTGACTGTATGTCCTCCTCTGTGAAGTGTCTGTTGAGGTCCTTGGCCCATTTGTTGATTGGGTTGTTTGTTCTCTTATTGTCTAATTTTTTGAGTTCTTTGTATACTCTGGATATTAGGGCTCTATCTGAAGTGTGAGGAGTAAAGATTTGTTCCCAGGATGTAGGCTCCCTATTTACCTCTCTTATTGTTTCTTTTGCTGAGAAAAAACTTCTTAGTTTGAGTAAGTCCCATTTGTTGATTCTAGTTATTAACTTTTGTGCTATGGGTGTCCTATTGAGGAATTTGGAGCCCGACCCCACCGACTGTAGATCGTAGCCAACTTTTTCTTCTATCAGACGGCGTGTCTCTGATTTGATATCAAGTTCCTTGATCCATTTTGAATTCACTTTTGTGCATGGCGAGAGAAAGGGATTCAGTTTCATTTTGTTGCATATGGATTTCCAGTTTTCCCAGCACCATTTGTTGAAGATGCTATCCTTCCTCCATTGCATGCTTTTAGCCCCTTTATCAAATATAAGATAGTTGTAGTTTTGTGGATTGGTTTCTGTGTCCTCTATTCTGTACCATTGGTCCACACGCCTGTTTTGGTACCAGTACCATGCTGTTTTTGTTACTATTGCTCTGTAGTAGAGTTTGAAGTCTGGTATCGCTATACCGCCTGATTCACACTTCTTGCTTAGCATTGTTTTTGCTATTCTGGGTCTTTTATTTTTCCATATGAATTTCATGATTGCTTTCTCTATTTCTACAAGAAATGCCATTGGGATTTTGATTGGCATTGCATTAAACCTATAGAGAACTTTTGGTAATATCGCCATTTTGATGATGTTAGTTCTGCCTATCCATGAACAGGGTATATTTTTCCATCTTCTAAGATCTTCTTCTATTTCTCTCTTTAGGGTTCTGTAGTTTTCATTGTATAAGTCTTTCACCTCTTTTGTTAGGTTGATTCCCAAGTATTTTATTTTTTTTGAAGATATTTTGAATGGAGTGGTTGTCCTCATTTCCATTTCAGAGGATTTGTCGCTGATATACAGGAATGCCTTTGATTTATGCGTGTTGATTTTAAATCCTGCCACTTTGCTGAATTCATTTATTAGCTCTAATAGTTTCTTTGTAGAGCCTTTTGGGTCTGCTAGATATAGAATCATATCATCTGCAAATAGTGATAATTTAATTTCTTCTTTTCCTATTTTTATGCCTTTAATTTCTTTCGTCTGTCTAATTGCTATGGCCAGTGTTTCGAGAACTATGTTGAAGAGAAGTGGAGAGAGAGGGCATCCCTGTCTTGTTCCAGATTTTAGAGGGAATGCCTTCAGTTTTTCTCCATTCAGAATAATGCTAGCCTGAGGCTTAGCATAGATTGCTTTTACAATATTGATGTATGTTCCTGTTATCCCTAGTTTTTCTAGAGTTTTGAACATAAAGGGATGCTGTACTTTGTCAAATGCTTTTTCCGCATCTATCGAGATGATCATATGGTTCTTATTTTTAAGTCTATTGATGTGGTGAATAACATTTATTGATTTCCGTATATTGAACCAGCCTTGCATCCCAGGGATGAATCCTACTTGATCATGGTGTACAATTTTTTTGATATGTTTTTGTATCCGATTCGCCAGAATTTTATTGAGGATTTTTGCATCTAGGTTCATTAGAGATATTGGTCTGTAGTTTTCTTTCTTTGAAGTGTCTTTGTCTGGTTTAGGTATCAGGGTGATGTTGGCCTCATAGAATGAATTTGGAAGTTCTCCCTCCTTTTCTATTTCCTGAAGTAGCTTGAAAAGTATTGGTATTAGTTCTTCTTTAAAGGTTTTGTAAAATTCTGCTGTATACCCATCGGGACCTGGGCTTTTCTTAGTTGGTAGTCTTTTGATGGTTTCTTCTATCTCCTCAATTGATATTGGTCTGTTTAGGTTTTCTATATCCTCCTGACTCAATCTGGGCAGATCATATGACTTAAGAAATTTATCTATGCCTTCACTATCTTCTAATTTATTGGAGTATAAGGATTCAAAATAGTTTTTGATTATCTTCTGTATTTCTGAAGTGTCTGTTGTGATATTGCCTTTTTCATCCCGTATGCTAGTAATTTGAGTTCTCTCTCTTCTTCTCTTCACTAGCATCGCTAAGGGTCTGTCGATTTTGTTTATTTTTTCAAAGAACCAACTTTTAGTTTTGTCAATTTTTTCAATTGTTTCTTTTGTTTCGATTTCATTAATTTCAGCTCTGATTTTAATTATTTCTTGCCTTCTACTTCTTTTGCTGTTGTTTTGCTCTTCTTTTTCAAGGATTTTGAGATGAAGTATGAGATCATTTATTTGTTGGTTTTTTCTTTTTTTAAGGAATGAACTCCAAGCAATGAATTTTCCTCTTAGAACTGCTTTCAATGTGTCCCATAGATTCCGATATGTTGTGTCTGTGTTTTCATTTATCTCTAAGAATTTTTTAATTTCCTCCTTGATGTCTTCTATAACCCATTGATCATTCAGTAACCTATTGTTCATTCTCCAATTGATGTATGCTTTTTCCTTCCTTCTTTTATCGTTGATTTTCAGTTTCATTCCATTATGATCAGATAAGATGCATGGTAATATCTCTACTCCTTTATATTGTCTAAGAGTTGCCCTGTGACATAATATATGATCTATTTTTGAGAAGGATCCATGTGCTGCTGAGAAAAAAGTGTAACTGCTTGATGTTGGGTGGTATACTCTATATATGTCAATTAGGTCTAGGTTATTAATAGTGTTATTGAGTTCTATAGTTTCCTTATTCAACTTTTGTTTGGAAGATCTGTCCAGTGGCGAGAGAGGTGTGTTGAAGTCTCCCATGATTATGGTGTGGTGGTCTATTAGACTCTTGAACTTGAGAAGAGTTTGTTTGACGAACATAGCTGCACCATTGTTTGGGGCATAAATATTTATGATTGTTATGTCTTGTTGGTGTATGGTTCCCTTAAGCAGTATGTAGTGTCCCTCTTTATCTCTTTTGATTAACTTTGGCTTGAAATCTATTTTATTTGATATGAGTATGGACACGCCTGCTTGTTTCCGAAGTCCATATGAGTGATATGATTTTTCCCAACCTTTCACCTTCAGCCTATGTATGTCTTTTCCTATCAAATGCGTCTCCTGTAGGCAGCATATTGTTGGGTCTTGTTTTGTGATCCATTCTACTAGCCTGTGTCTCTTAATTGGTGAGTTTAAGCCATTAACATTTAGGGTTATTATTGAGATATGGGTTGTTCTTCCAGCCATATTTGTTTATTTCTGTTACTAAACATTGTTTGTTTTCCTCTTTGATTGTTTCCCCCCCCCCTTTACTGTCCTACCTCCCACTGTTGGTTTTCATTGTTATTTTCCATTTCCTCTTCCTGTAATACTTTGGCTAGGATGTTTTGAAGAGATGGTTTTCTAGCTGCGAATTCTTTAAACTTTTGTTTATCGTGGAAGGTTTTAATTTCATTCTCCATCCTGAAGCTTAATTTCGCTGGATACACAATTCTTGGTTGGAACCCATTATCTTTCAGTGTTTGAAATATGTTATTCCAGGATCTTCTAGCTTTCAGAGTCTGTGTTGAAAGATCAGCTGTTATCCTGATTGGCTTGCCCCTAAATGTAATCTGCTTCCTTTCTCTTGTAGCTTTTAAAATTCTCTCCTTATTCTGTATGTTGGGCATCTTCATTATAATGTGTCTAGGTGTGGATCTCTTATGATTTTGCACATTCGGCGTCCTGTAGGCTTCTAGGATTTGGGATTCTGTCTCATTCTTCAAGTCTGGGAAGTTTTCTTGTATTATTTCATGGAATAGACTGCTCATTCCTTTGGTTTGGAGCTCTGTACCTTCCTGTATCCCAATGACTCTTAAGTTTGGTCTCTTAATGTTATCCCATATTTCTTGGATGTTCTGCTCATGGTTTCTTAACAGTCTTGCTGAGCTGTCTATGTTCTTTTCCAGTTGAAATACTTTGTCTTCATTGTCTGATGTTCTATCTTCTAAGTGTTCTACTCTGTTGGTAGTATTCTCCATTGAGTTTTTAAGTTGGTTTATTGCTTCCTGCATTTCTAGGATTTCTGATTGCTTGTTTTTTATAACCTCTATCTCCCTGTATAGTTGATCCTTTGCTTCCTGGATTTGTTTGCGTAATTCGTTGTCGAAGTGATCTTTCATTGTCTGATTTTGCTGTTTAATGTCTTCCTTGATACTCCAGATCATCTGAAGCATGTATATCCTGAATTCTTTATCTGACATTCCATCTGCTGCAGCTGTTACCTCTTCTAAAGTTGCGTTGACCTGCATTGCTTGTGGTCCTTTCTTTCCTTGTCTTTTCATACTGCTTGCGTATCTTTCCTGCAGGTGCGGGCGGCGGCTCTGCTCTCTCCTTATTCCAATTGGGGTGTCGTGGCTACCACGCCGGCAGGTCACTGGGCCTGTTCTGGGAGCTGGTGGCGGCTCTGTTCTGCCCCTACTCCAATTGGGGTGTCGTGTCTGTCGTACCAGCAGGCCACTGGGCCTGTCCTGCTGGTCGGTCGCAGATCTGCCCACCTTTCGGGCACGAGTGGAGGCTCTGCTTTGCCCCTACTCCAATTGGGGTGTCGTGACTACCCCGCCTGCAGGATGCTGGGTCTGTTCCTGGCAAGGGAGGCGACTCTGCTCTGTCCCTACTCCAATTAGGGTGGTGTTTGTACCCCGCCGGCAGGCTCCTGGGCCTGATCCGCCGGTCTGTTGTAGGTCTGCCTACCTTGAAGGCGCTGGCGGCGGATCTGCCCTGCCCCTCCTACCACGCCTGCGGACCCCTGGGCCTGATCTGCAGGTTGATCACTGGTCTGCTCACCCTGCGGGCACGGGTGGCGGTTCCGCTCCACCCCCACTCCAATTGGGGTCACGTGACCACCACACCGGCAGGGCCTGATCCGGGCGTGGGATAAGGATCTGCTCTGCCCCTACTCGAGTTGGGGTGACGTGTGTACCACACTGGCAGGCCACTGGGCCTGACCCGCCAGGCTGTCACAGGTCTGTTTACCTTGCAAGCGCGAAGGGCGGCTCTGCCCTGCCCCTCCTACCACGCCCATGTACTACTGGGTCGTGGGTCTGCCCACCTGGTGGGTGTGGGTGGCGGCTCCGCTCCGCCCCCTCTCCAATTGGGGTCACGCGGTCACCACGCTGGCGAGCCGCTGGGCCTGCTCCGGGGGCTGGCGGCGGCCCGGCTCCTTCCCTCCGGCTCGAGGACAAATTGAGGAGACTCGGGTGACTGAGCCTCACCCCCCTTACCAGAAGACCAACTGCTTATGTCACCGCTGGTATTGATGAAGATCTCTCCTCCACCGCTTTCTGCTGACATCAGATCTCTGCCATGTTGGTATCCTATGCGAATGGCAGCATTTCGTTCCCCTTGCCAGGCAACCCAAGCAATGGGTGAGTCCTGACCTGCCCTCAGCAGGACCCGGACCGAGACACAGTTTCCGCGGGCTCCTAGCCCCGGTCCAGGGAAGTTCCGGGAGCCGGAACTCGGCCGCTCCGTGCTCGGTGTAAGCTCCTATAAGTGTAGGCTCCAAGAAGCAGCCCCCGCGGGCTCAGTTCCGGGAGCCGGAATTCGGCCGCTTAGTGTTTGGTGTATGCTCTGATAGTAGCAGGGTCCAAGAAGCAGCCTCCGCGGGCTCCGCAGCCCTGAGCCAGGGCGGTTCCGGGACGGTTCCGGGAGCCGGAACTCGGCCGCTCTGTGCTCGGTGTAAGCTCCTATAAGTGTAAGCTCCAAGAAGCAGTCCCCGCGGGCTCAGTTCCGGGAGCTGGAATTCGGCTTCTTGGTGTTTCGTGTTTGCTCTGATATTAGCAGGGTCCAAGAAGCAGCCTCCGCAGGCTCCACAGCCCGGAGCCAGGGCGGTTCCGGGACGGTTCCGGGAGCCGGGACTTGGCCGCCCCGCGCTCCGTGTTCACTCCGATAAGATCAGATTTTAAGAAGCCCCCAGGCGCTGAACCCTAGCAATCTGTCTGCAAGCCGCAGGCGAATTGCAGCCTGAAATTACCTGTTCTATGGCTGAATGAGCTGCGGTCAGTCAAAAACAGGTGTGGTGACGTCAGTTTACCAACATGGTGGCTGCTGGCCTCCTCTGTGGTCTGACCGGTGTGGAGAACCGAGATGGACCGCTTCCTTCCCCGTCTCGAACCCAGAATTCAGCCCTGAGTGCGGTGCTTGCGCGTCTGGCAGAAACTGCAGCGCTGTAACCCTGCGTCTCTATCCCAGCGCGCCTTGCAGACTCTAGCCGCGGGGCGATTTGCTGAATAAGCAGTATTACCCTCCGTGCGACAAACCTCTCGCGTTTGAGTCCCCGTAGCCGATCCTCATGCGATGGAAATCCTTCCTCCAGGTTCCGGCGCACCCCACTATTGCTGGAAATTCCTAGCAAGATATCCTTTAGCCGTCCTGACTTGTCATACTCCCACACAGTGAAGCAGCACACGGGGGTAATGCACTCCCCTCGCCGCCATGTTCCCTCCTCTGTGTTTGATTTTTTGTGACTCTTATGCCATTTTCCCTGATCCCCAGAGAGAGGCAGGGTTGCCTTCTCTCCACCTTCTGATAGAAGCCATTCTAACAGGCAGGAGGTGTTCTTTCATGGGGTGATTTGTGAGTCTTTAATGGTTACTGACAGGAGGCAACTTTTCTGATGCCATTTTTATGTTGTCTCCAGTTCCACTCTCTTCTTTCTAGATCTTTCTGCCCTATAGATCCACTTGCTCCTTCATTACCTGAGTGGGCCTCATTCCATTTTGCACCATAAAACTGATCCTTTTTTCCTCCATTTCTCTGTGTTCTTTTACTTCTTTCTTTTGTTTTGAGAAATACAATATTGCAAGTGGTAAATCCACTAATGGGTTCTCATTTGCTTTATGTGTAGTTCAATTTAAAAACCAAAGCCTTCTAAATAGACTTATGCATCCATATATAGCACACAAATAACACACAGTATTTGCATTTTTATGGTTCATGCTGTAAACACTATTCCATGGTTTACTTTTTCCCTCAGTGTCTGTTTTTGCAACACTTCCATGCTGTGCTTTGCTATGTTCTGCTGTGCTGTGCTGTACATGTGATGGTAGTTCTGGCTCCAGCTGCCCCTATGGCACAGTCCGGAGTCCACACTGCAGTCATCCTCCTCTCTCTTGGCTAGCTTCCTCTGCCCTGTTTGGTTAGTGCTTCATCATAAATGTTACAATACATTATGTAATTATGTTTCACCTTGAGTACTGCTTGCACTCTGGCTGAGAGTGCCAGATGTTTTAGCACCCTGAGTGGTGGTCTGAGCATCTCACTCCTTTTTGGCCTTTTTGAAAGGTTTTAGCACTTGTGCTGTGTCTGGCTGCTCACTGGCTCCCTCTTTGATTGAGCATATCACAGGAGGCACTGCCCAAAGCCCAGCTATGGTCTTGCTGCATTGCTGCCCAACTCATCCAGGGTTCCTTCTTTCTTGGAGCTTAAAACCCACTTCCTTAGACTTGAGTGCATCCAGTCAGTCAGTGTCTTTCTCTCCCTTACGGGGTCCTGCTCACATGTGCCCTTGCCATTGGGGACCAGCACGTGCTTGGTTCCCCACAGGGTGCTCTTGCTGGTTGCCCTTCCCATTCACAATGCCTCCATCCTCCCTTCCTGCCCTACCCAGGTGGCCATATCTCCTGGATCTCCTTCCTCCCAGATCTGTGACCCCAGTGCTCAGGCAAGAACTGCCTCTATATGGAGAAGGCCCAGCCTCCTCACTGCCCCTACACCTGTTTCTGCCTGAGTTTGCATCTGGCTGTCCTGTAGAGTGCTTATGTCCAGGGTTTTGCTTTCTAGACTTTAAAACCCATGAAGAAAGTGGTGGTGTCTTGAATATCTGTGTCCCCACAGCACCACCAAACCAAGCACAGCAGAAGTTGAAGATTTGTTAAAAGAAGTGAAGAAGTTAACAGCAGCTCCTCAGCATCAGGTAGAGCAGGGTCCTTTCCTAATGAGAAGGACCCCTAGAAACTCACAATGCAGCAGTTTCCCAGTGAAGTCCTTTGTGTATGAAACCACAGAATGTATCTCTTCTTCACAAAATTTCAGGTCTCTCTGTAACAAGGACATTCAAATATTTTCCAAGTGAGGATGGCCACTGTGGAGACCACAGCCTCCACTCCTCATAATTCCTGCAAGCTAACATTTGGAAACATGGGCTGTTTCTCCTGTTGTTGGTGAAAGACAGCATCAGCTCCTGCTTCATTGAGTGTGTATGCTTGCAGCCCAAGACAGAATTTAAAGTGACATTTACCTTGTTGACTTCACTTTGAATTTGCTTCAGATTTAGGTTCAGTGTTGACATTTCTAAGAAAACAACCTGCTTTTGTTCCCAATTTGGGGCAGTGAGATGGGGACAGATGGCTGGTTAGCAGAGCTGTCTTTACCAGGTATCCTGTTGGTCTGACCCTGCATGAGGTGCCACAGGGCTTATAAAAAAGATGCACTGACACACACAACATAAGAGAGGGTTTGATAAGCCATTACTCTGTACAGGGAGTGCTGTTGATTTCTGGATTGAACTACAAAAGCAAGTGTTGTGTGCTCCTCTTTGACCAAAAATGGTAATGGAACAGAAGCTAAGAAAGGTCTGAATTGACTACAAATGGAAATCTTAAAACCCAGCTGATTCTGGTTTCTATAGTGGAAACTTACATTAGCATATCATCAAGTTTGTGGGTGAGACTGCACAGTGGGACCTTTGTCAGAACAGCAAGGAACCAGCCAGCAGTGTTGTGGAGCTCTCAGGACAGCTAATGTTATTATTCATGGTGAGATCTCCTTCCTCTTGTTGTCATTTATGTTTTTGAATCAAGGGAGAATGAGTGCTACTGCTTGACAGTGACAATGACATTCCCCTAGAGGTTTATACTTTAATTTACAATGAGACAAAGACAAGGAATGGAATTTCAACAGGACAATTCAGAGAGTAGCATCCTTGCAGAAATTGGAAAATGGAAAGGAGCCAAGATCAGAGAGGGCTGGCCCTATGATTTTTGTGGCCTCACAGCAATCCTTGGTGAAAGCTGTTTCTTTTGAGGCATGGTACCTGTAATGGGCCAAGAGGAGCAGCAGGGAAACCTCAGATTACTTGCACATTTGGTAATGTTATCAGGCTTTGTGGTGTATAAAGACCTTGAATTAGCATGTGAACATTTCTCATTAACTGGGAAAGCCAGTAGTGCAATGTGGTATCTGTCCCTTTAAACAGCCCTTGATAAACAAGCAACACTCAGTGAATAATTTCTGGAACATGTGATTTAGGCAATCATACTTGCTGTTATTCTGGTCCTTAGATAAGTATCAGATATTGAATTACCAATATTGAGCGAATGGCTGCGTCGTCATTTTTACCAGCCATGCTGATGGAAGTTTTCATTTGTGTTGTGCTTTAGTAAGACTCCCAGTACTTTGCCTAGATATTCACTATGGACGTCATAACACTGGTTGAGTTTGGGGATGTTACTCTCATTTTAAACATGAGAAGACTAGGGTAGCAGAAGTTCTTGGGTTATTACTGAGATGGTGGTGAGAGTCTTACAGTTGGGAGCCAACTGTTTTTACGTAATAAAGCTAGAGAATCTTTCCTCAGTCAGTGCATAAGAAGAGTGCAGCAAGGAAGATTGCAGGACACAAATGGACCGCATAACCTACACAGTGCTGTGCATCTTTCAGTCTCTTGAGTGACTCTCCTGTTCCTTATCTTGGGGAATTGAGCACGGGTGGTGTCCTCTTTTGGTTTTGATGTACCAGCATCTTCTTGGCTGGCTGTCCTCATCAAGCCCTCCTGGTGCTGGCCAGGGCCAGCTGTGCTCCTTGCATGCAGCTTCCAGTCTTGCTATTGAGTGGTTAAGAGCATGAGGTTACAGCCCTGCACCTTCTTGTTTTTCTTATGGAAACTTTTTAAATTGATAATTGTTTTTTGGATATGCACACAGTACAACGAGTTCTCATATCCCCGACACCAGGTTCCCATCTTACATGAGTGGGTACATTTTTCACAATGCTGAACCCATGTGGAAGCATTAGTATCCAGGTAGGTGCTTGATTAATCCAGGCATCCTTGCTTACCTTAGGTCCTTCTGTATCCCAGGACTCCCACCAGGAACCACCATGTCCCCTTATGCTCCTTGGGACTGTGGAAGTCTCTCCGTTTTTGTGTTCTATTAGTTTTTGTTTGGTTTTGTCCTGGCGATTGAACCCAGGGGTGCTCAAGCTTCAAGCTACATCCCAAGCCCTTTATGGTTTTTATTTTGAGATGGGATCTCACCAAGTTGCTAAGGCTGGCCATGAACTTGTGATCCTCCTGCCTGATCCCCAGCTGGGATTATAGGCCAGCTCCACTGTGTGCTGGACTTTCCTGTTTTTTTTTTTTTTTTTTTTGGATAACCTGAATGGTTTTGAGGAATGCTGATCAGGCATGTTGTAGAGTGTCCCTTTACCTGAAGGTTTTTCTCTTTAACACATTCCCACTGGTGTTTGGGGCAAAAGACTGCAGATACCCTTCCCATGCTCTGGTTTTGAGGCTGCCTGCCATTACCTTGACTACACTGCGGCTGTCAGCCTCCATCACCCGGCTAAGGCAGCGTGAGTCAGGTTTCTCCAGGATATGGGTGACTCTTGTTAAAAGGGAAAAATCCTGTACAAGCTTTAACTGAGTTTATTTGAGCAAAACAAAAATGATTATAAATCAGGCATCCCCAGGAACCAGAAGAGGTCCACCAGAAGTGTGACCAAGCAGGGTGTGTGGAAACTGGAGCAGGTAGTCAGGACAGGATGTCTGCTCTGTTAGTGCCACCTCTGACTGAAGTCAACCACAGAGATGGGACATCTTAACTGTGTGTTCCATCAGGCCTGGGACAGGAGCTCAATCCAGTCAGTGCCTTCTGCAGGTACTCCTTCACCCTTTTCTCTTCTGTACTATGAACATTGGAGTAGGTGCCATGCAGGGCCCACCCTGGAGGAGTAAGGAACAGGGATGGAGCCTGCTACTTGAGGGTGAACTTTCTGCTGGTCATTCAGAGTACCTCCAGGAGAGGGGACCCTCTACATGACCCACCTACCTGCTTACGTCATATGACTCCTGGATACATGTCTTCCAGTGGATATTGACTTGGATATTATTGACCCCCACCTTGTGTCACCTTGCCCCTTTGCTCCAGTTTTGTCCCCAGGCATTTTTTTGGGTGTTGCTGTGCCCCTTGACACATTCCATTACTTTTCAGGACTCTGTATTCCTAGTTTTCTTTTAGCTCTTACCGACTTCAGGCTCCACAAGAGGCTCTGGGGACACCTTGTTTGTTTCCTGCCTTTGCCCCACAGTCAGCTGTCACACCAGGGAGTCCTGATTCCTGTTATTGAAGAGTGAGATTGGAGAATGAGATATGGTGAATCTCCATTTTTAGCAAGGAGATATTTGTAGGAAATGGAAAAGAGACAGGTGGCATATGGTAATGTGTGCCTTTTAATCTACTTGGGCTTCTAGGGGTCATGGAGAGTAGCATCAAGTCCAGCTGGGTCTCAGTCCACAGGCAGGCTTGGGGTTTGTGCTACTTTTACAAAATCACTGAAGTGCAGAGCTTATGATTTTATGTCATCAGATACGATAGTACACAATGTGATTGCCAACTTTTCATATAGTTGAGAAAAATCAGATGCTTCCATAAATGGCTTGCCTGAGGGGTGAAACTGTGCTTGTTCCACAACCCACAGTCCACTGAATTAGTGGCCCATACAAATGAGGGAAATGTTACATTTATTGGAAAAGCATGTGATGTGTATCTGCTAAGCATGGAGGAGGGCCAGCTTTTAAACAGACACATACAAAAGCAAAATCCATAAAAAGGAATATATAGTTAAACATAACCATACCAGCAAGTTTGAACTTGCATGACAAAGGACAAGAATCAACCCTCAGCTGGGAGGATGGTACACAAAGAATTCCTACAACAACAGTAAAAAGACTACAAAATGGAAAACGAGAAGTGTGAGCCTTCAGTAGATAAAAAGGACAGCCAGAACAGCCAATCAACTTAGTGATGTCCACCTCAGAAAGCATTGAGTGCCTCCCTACCTCAGTACCAGCAAAGTAGGATTGCACACTGTCAAGGCAGGTACTGTAGGAAAATACAAGGTGCCACGAAAGGTCAGCACTCATGCACACTGCTGTTGGGGTGAGTGACCGGGCTCCAGAGGAGGGCAGTTCACAGAGCCAAACCCACCATAATCATGCTTCCCCAGGCCCTAGCAGCTCAAAATCCTGGAATAATGAACACAGGACTCATATGCACATGACAAGTAAGAATGCTCTACATTACAACAACAAGAGGCCCTAAGACCCAGGGCCTATCAGGGGAAGGATGAATGGACAAGGAGCAGATGCTTAGGAGGGGAACTAAACAGCTTCAAAAAGATTGAATAAACTCTATCTTTTAATATCTTTTCTATCTGCTTTACAAAATGAATCTCTCTTAAAAATCCATCTGCTAAAAAACAAGGTGTGGAATGAAGCAAGCCCATTATTATAAATTATTATTGCTCTGAGTGATAAAACATGGAATAATGCAAAGTATTTTCTATATTTATATCCATGTGGTTATAAAAGTAATTTTAAGATGGGTAAAAACACTCAAGATACAATAGTAATGGTAATAATTGGGGATGATTGAGGGAGGAAGTTTGGAAATGCAGAATAACATACATTGTGATGATCTAATCTGCAATAAGAAGAATGGATTCCTGTATCAATAGTAAAATTTATAATTAATTTTATTTATTTTTATGTGGTGCTGAGGATCAAACCCAGGGCCTCACATATTTAAGGCAATCAAACACTCTACCACTGAGCTACAACCCCATCCCTAAAAATTAATTTTGAAAAAAGAAAAAAATACAGATATCTCAGAAAAAAGAATAAAAACACAAAGTTTAGCTCTTAACAAAGGCAAATTGTTTTTATAACCATATTTTCCAAAATTCCAAGAGCTGCCATTGATTGCTGAGGAGAAAATAGCTTCATTTTTAGAAGTCAAGTCATTTTCTGCTAAACTCACCTTTCATGCCTTTAGTACAAGGATCACTGTGGTTTTCATTTCTTGTTCCTTTTCAAATGGCTTTTCTTGCTTCTGCTTCCTGATTCATCCTCTTGCTGCAAATTCACAACTTTTTCAGTATGCATTAAGTTGAAAATGCATCAAATATAAAAGCAGTAACCTTCAGCTAAAAGGGACTAATTTAAGAGGACTGTAAGGAAGAAATCTTAAGCAGGAAATTAAAGAAGTATCCTCAGTTCTCTAGAAGAAATGGAATCAGTACATTCCTCTGCTTGGATTCTGACTAATCAAGACTTGAGCCTATTGCCATCAGCTCCTCCTCTCCTCCCATGGAGGCTGGGGTTAGTGACCTGGCTCTTCTGGATCCTCTTTCCCCTGGAAAACATGACCTGTGAACCAAGCTACAGAAATCTGTAAGTGCACCTCTACCACTGGGAGAGGACTGGAACTGACTCCTGAGGAATCTAGGAGAAGTGGGGACTTGGATGGTTTCTCCAGCTTCCCAGTTCTCAAGAGCAAACCTCATCAAACTGCTCTACTGACCCCTTATTCCTGTGGTTCTTGAACTTAAATAATGGGGAAAACTCTCATGAACATCTGGTGTTTTCTTAATCAGTAGAAACATAAAGTTTTCACTGCTTGTGCACAGAACTTTCTGTGTTCCAGGTGCAATACTAATATGGGATTGTTGACTCAGGTTCCCCCACCTCTCTCTCTTTTAAAGCTGAAAAATAGAACACCTTCTGCCTGAAAACACCATTCATCCATTCCTGCCTCAACTCTTTGCTCAGCACTTGTGATACACCATTGAGCAAATCCATTTCCTGTACTTATGGAGGTTGTCTAGAGGTAAGGAGACCTTTTGCAAAGGCCAGAAAGTGCAAATCCTTGGCTTTGTGACCCCTGCATCTCTACAAAAACCTCTCAGCCCTTCTGCTGCTGCTTCAAATCATCCACAGCCCTTGAAACCATAGTCACACATATCACTCACATGGCTTAAATAAATAAATATTCTGTCCCTGGAACTGCTAAAGTAAGTGAAGTTGAAAAAGACAAATAAAATTACTAATTTGCAACATAAAACATTTAAAAGCACAGATGGCAATACTATAAGTAATATTGAGTCAATATTTCTCTCCAGTATGTGCAGAGAGAAAAATATTTAAGACAACTATAGATCAAACAGATTGTCATGATACTAGGTACAAAGTGATGGAAATAATGACATCAAAAGCGTAATATGTGTGTTTAAAGGAGATAGTCAAAACACAGATTTGTATATAATTGAGATTAAGTTGTTATCTACATAAAATAGTCTAAGATTTTTATATAACCTGTGGTAATCACAAAGTGAAAATCTACCTCAGAAGCACAAAACACAAATAGAAGAGAGCCTAAGCACACCAGGTGCTGTGGGTCAAGTATATCCCCAAGGGTTCACATGTCATTTGCATGGGAGCATCAGTCTAGGCTTTCCGGGTACCCACTGTCTTAGTCCCCTGACACCCACTACTCTGCCCAGGCAGGAAGGGAAGTTGAGTGGGCCGTATCACTCAGGGTGAACCCAGGGCTCCATGGTCTGCCTGCCAGGGCTGGAATTCTGGACCCAGAAGTCACTGGTTCTGTGATTACCTTGGGCAAGTCACTTAAGCCAATGAAACCCCACTCAAGTCTTGGGCAACAACAGGATGTGGTTTTCAGAATTTCCTGGGAGGATTATGCAGAACAATGTGGGAAGCACTTGACCATTACTCAGGATGACTCTGCTCCATCACATCCCTGTGAACACTGAGCCACTGCCCATGGGATCCAGAGCCAGGCCAGGATCAGGATGCCCAAAATCAGTAGTCAACTGCATAATAGTTCTTGTTACCCATGGAAGTTCTGCTCTGTAAACTCACCTTGAACTCCAAGCCAGGGAATATTTGGTTGCTGATCCTAGGTGCAGCAGGGCCAGGTTCCTGTCAGCCTCTGGTTGCATTTGCTTGCAGTCACCCACCAATACATCACCTTGTGGTCTGTGTGTTTCTGTTTGAGACACCTTAATTGATGCATGCTGATAGTTGGTTAGCATGAAACAGGGCCAGCAGTGCCACAACTTCTGTTGGAAGGGAGATTCTGTGATGTATTTGTTCTCCGTGAGGCCATCTCAGCCTTCCTTTGCTCAGGAACACAAGAGCACTTAAGCATGATGTGTGGAGGGTGTTTTAAACAGGGCCATGGGAAGGTGAAGAAAAAAAGACACTTTTTACAGTGTAAGAACAAATAGGAAGGCAGGGGCCTCATTCAGCCTCAGCTTGTGCATAGCTATCAGGTGGCTCTGTGCATGTGGGCACTGATTTGAGGGTTACAAGTAAGTTTTAGCAAGCAGTAAACTTGCAAATACAGAAGGTGAATAATGAAGATTGGTTACACCTAAGGTGGTAACTTCTGGAAAATGTTCACTGTTAGCATTGCTCTCCTCAGAAAGGCACAGAAGGACAGAGGCATTGCAAGACCTTCCTTCCATCTGGCAGTTCTGCAGGATGCTTGGGGGAGCATGGGAAACAGGTTGCTCTGTGCCAAAAATTCCCCAAATTTCTCCTATACTTTCTCTTTTACTTTTCTTTTTTCCATACGTTTTGCCATTTGCATGGGTCTGGCTTGAAGTAGAACAGTGGCTACAAAGACCACAAGCCATCTTCCATCTCCCAGGAATCATAGTTCTGGGTGCTGGAAAGATAAGACAGACATGCCACTGCCAAGCTGCAGGGGACAGGTGACCTCGTGGACATATTGCTGAGACCAATTGGAGATCCCCATATAATCCTGCTGACCTCCCTGTCCTGCTTGGCCAGGAGATTCAGTCATATGAAAATAAACTTAAGCACTGGCCAGAGTTCATTTCTGTGGACACTCCTCAACACAGATCCCATGTTGACAGATGTCCAGGTCATCTGGGAATTCTTTGAATTTCTCATAAATTCCCTGAAGCATCTACCTTTTCTATGAGTATAATTTCCTTGTTGGTTGTGTTACTGGATGACAAACTGCCTTTCTGGAGAGGATTAATTCTAAGCATCACTTAAATTGAAAGTTCAAAAAGTAGAATCCCAAGGTTTGAAGATGATAGAAGAGCAAACATTTGTTCCTGCACAGATCCCAACCTGGCCAGGTAGAAGCAAGTGCAATGTCACCAGAGTGTGTGCCCAGTGCAGGCCTACTGTAACCAGAGTCCAAGGCAAGATTACTTCCAGTCAGGCCTGAGAAGAGACCTCTGATGGCTTCATTGCATCTGCACCATAGCGAACTCCTTGTCACTAATGTGTCCCAACCTACTTGTAGGGTCTTGATGGTCACATGTCAGGATGGATCTCCTGAAGTGTGGATTTGCAATGCTGAAAAGGAGAGGGAGAGAGAGAGACTTATTTTAATGGAACTGGCTCACCAATTGTGGAGAGTAGCAAGTTTAACATGATGTGAAGGGCAGATTGCAGGCTGGAGGCCCAGGGAAGTGCTGAGGTAAAGCACTCTGCAGGCAGAGGTTCCTTTTCCAGTGGAAGCCCAGTCTTATTTCTTCAGGCCTTTCATTTGCTGAGGCTCACTCACATAATGGAAAGCAATCTGCTTGACTCTCTGTCTGCAGAATTCAGTGTCAATCACATCTTTAAACTACCTTTGCAGCAATATTCAGGCTGACTGATCACCTGGACACAGTAGTCTGGCCAAGTAGACATACAGGATTGACCATCACACTCCCTTCCTCTCTCCAGGTATCTTGAAACCCAACACCCATGGATCAGCCTGTGATTAAAACCAAGGCCTCAGAAAAAAACACCCACTCCCACTGTGATTGGCATCCAAGTCACCTGCTGGTTGTATAGTTGACCTGAGAAATGTGAATTCTGTGGTTCCAAGAGGAGGAGAGCGGGTCAGTGACAGACTCCCTCGTCCACTCAAGGGCAGGTTCATTTATAAGGTAGCCTGGTATCTGTTGCTTTAGAAAACTGGGTCAAGCAGGAACACAATTTTAACTCAGTGACATTGAGTCAGACAACAGGGTTAATCTGTGCCTCTGGGGCCCTCCTGAAGCCACCAGGGTAAGCCCCTATACAGCAACTTCCACCCCCGGCTCCAATGCAAGACTAAACCCTCAGCCACAAGGGGGCTCTACCTTACTGTTATCCAGGTGATGTTGCAGTGGTGCAGTTTCTGTCTTTCTGACTAACTTAATGTGTTTTGTTCCTACCATCTTTATGGACTTTCAAAGGCACCATGTTCCTCTGTGGTTCCTATTTGTTTATCTCTGGATGAAGGCCCTTATGGATGGATTTCCACTTCTGTCATAACAAATTTCTTTCTTTATATTTAGAAGTCTCCTTAAAATCATGGGCACAGGTGTATTATTATTATTATTACCAAGTCCTTGTTCTTCCAAAATTGAAAACTCTAATGTTCAGTGCAGGTGGTACACCTCCTTTTTCCCTCTGTCCTCCTCTTCCTCCTTTCCTCTCATAGCTTACTTTTTTTCCTTTCTTCCTTGCTGTCTTTTTTTTTCTTTTAGAAATTGTACTTTTCCTGGATTCTAAACTGGCAGTTGGAGGATTAGCTGTTAGCTCAAATTCTAACTACCCTTGAAGTTCATTCTTTCTTTTAAATAACTCCCAGGATCATTACCTTGAGAAGATTGTTATTATCAGCAATTCTTTCAATGCTACAAAAATTATTTTTATTGTGAATTAATTTATTTCTTCTTAACAGAATAAAAAGCCCAAGATCATATGCTGGCAAGTGGCTTCAAAGCAGAGCAGATGAGGATGTCCTACAAACCACTGACCAGCACCTCTCAATGCTTCTGTGAAGGTCCTCAAAACCCAGGGAAGTCTGAGATACCATGACTGCTCAGAGGAGCCCACACAACATGACATGCCCCATAACATCACATTCTGGGTGGGATCTGCAGACAGAAGAAAGATGTTAGGGGAGAACTACAGAGTGTGTAATACATGGACATTAGTCAATATGTCAGCATAGATTCATTGATTGTGACAGACATTCAAAGCCATGTTTATGCTAATCTTTGTTGAAACTAGCTGAGAGGTATCATTAACCTTCTGGACTGTCTTTTCAGTTTTTTGATAAACTAAAACTGTCCTAAAACTAAAAGTTTACCTTCAGAAAAGAAGCTTGGGCATGGGGTTCAGGAGATACTTTCGTTTGGCTGGTGCAGGGAGAGTGAGTGGGAGGTGATGTGGGAGATTCTGTTAATAGGAGTGGATCCCATTATGCAGGGCCTCATGGCCTGCCTCGGCCTCATGCTCCACCCATTGTGGACATAGGCAGCTGTGCAGTGGCTCTGAGGGGCACAGCAGTGTGATGGGTGTTACATCCTAGGAGTCTGGGGTGGTGTTGAGAAGGAGGGTTGAATGCTGAGTGACAGGTGTAGCAGGAGCTGTGCTCCAAGCTCAGCAGGAAGAAATGAGGCCTCAGCAAACTCACTCCAGGCAGGCATGGATAGGAGCTGATGGACATGAGAGTTGTTGAGGAAACCAAATGAATCAAACTCAGTGACAAGCTGTGTGGGGAAAAAAAAAGGATAATTTTGTTCCTTTCACTCATTCAATTACTTACCAAAAATTCACTGGGAACCTAGCACATTGTCACACCCAGCTCAGGGGTCTTGCATTCCAAGGAGGGAGGCAGACCACAGAAGGACACAATTTTGGGCTTCTGGCCAGGCCCTCTGTTGGTGAGAGCATGTTGGTATACCATGCTTATCAAAGCCATTGTTCAAGAGGGGAATTGATTGCCCAGGAGTGAAATAAAAAATGTAGCTGACAGGAAAAAGGAATGGAGCTATTTAATCCAGCTAAACTGCAGAGGTTGATTGAATGCTTGGCCAGCAGACAGCAGCACAGCTGTGTGCACTCTGAATATAGGAGTGAGGGCCACAAAGAGCAGGGCTGGGCCTTGTGACAATTAGGCAGATGGCCTGGCTGGAGGCTACCCAGCTCAATCTCTACTCTCTTTGAATCTCCACCATTAGGGGATGGGCTGTGCAGAATTAGGAAGGTTTCTGTGAATACAAGGATTAATCTGAGCCTGTGAGCTTCGGAAACTTTCTGGGTGTTGTCAGTCTCATTGACTGAGGTCAAGCCAGTGATGATAGAAACCTCTTCTAGAGTGTTCCACTGGCCTTCTCCATCTTCTAAACAGCATCCTTCTGGAAAAGAGGACCCAGCCAAAAGGGAATGTTCTCTGTCCTGGTACCCATGATGTTGTCTGAGAGATGGGGCAATTGTAGCTTTCCTGTCCTTCCTGTCACCAGGAGGATCCAGAGGGGGAATTTTGCTTTAAGAAATGGAAATCTTCAGAATGTTTATGCACTGCATGGAGAAACAGGCAAGCAAGAGACTCTACAGAGCAGCAGCCACTGGTAAGGATAGGAGGTGGAATTCTTCTTGAAGATGCAGGAAGTGACGTGAACAATAGTGTGACTTCCTGCAACTGTGTGTGCCAAGATGGGAAAGGGCCATTCCCACCAGATCACCTTCATTCCTGGGAAGTGGGAAGATGTCTGCCCAGAGAGGTTGGCAGGCTGGAGTTGTGTTGGAGAAGCATAGACAGGAGGTGACTGGAAACCGGTGCAGACAGTGCATCATTGGGAGCTAAAGAGCCAGCTAGGCCTTTGATGACTCAGGTGTGAGGCTTCAGTGGTAATAATGGAAATGTCTACTTTTATAATAAATTCTTCTTAAAAATTTGCTTATAAATGACATTTTGACAAATTCTTCCTCTTTCATGCAGAAAGACAAGTCAGAAAGTTGTGTGCTCATTATGCTTGGGGTTGGGCAATTAAAATAATTAAGGCAGAGGATCCAGCCTCATGAAAGAGCTCTGTCTACAGGGATTACAGGCCATGCACAGACCCAGGCCTGCTGAAAGGAGGCATTTTGGAGGCTGGGTTGTAAGAGCAAAGTGGAGGGCATGTGTGACTGCTTCAGAGTCTCTAGAAATTTGATAATTCTATTAGTCTACTTTCCATCATTGTAACAAATATATGAGGTAATCAGCTTAAGAAGAGAAAGGGTTTTTTTTAGGCCCAACAGTTCTAGAGATGCCAGTCCACAATGGGTTGGTGCTGTTGCTCTGGGACTGTGGCGAGGTGGCCCATCATGGTGAAAGGATGTAGAAGAGAAGAACTGCTCCTGTCATCAGCCAGGAAGTCAAAGGGATGGAGGAAATGGCCAGGGTCCACACTCTTCTAAAGCTCCACTCCAGGGGCCTCAGGACCACCCACTAGTCCCACCTCTCAAAGTTTCCACCTCCTCCAAGTGGCATCACCCAGTAGACAAGGCCTTAGTAAATGGGCATTGGAGGATCTGTCAATACCCAAACTATAGCAAGGAAAGATACTAAAGGATCCATGAAATGGACAAGCATTGCTGTTCCTTACTCCCATCGTGGTTGTGAGTCTAGTGGCTCTGTGGTCTCTGATCATGCTGACCCAGGGATCCATGCTGGTTCTGTCTGGCACTGTTCTCCACAGAAGAGAGAAACTGGAGGAGTCTGCTCCAGGCCTGAAAGTGAGGAAGATGATCTATCCAATCTACTGTGAAAACTCCGTCACATGCACCCAGCCCAACTTCAAAGGGAGCTGTGCCAGGAAGAGATGGCAGGACTTGAAAGCACCATCCAGCTGTCCACCTTGATCCTGTCCAGTGTCCCTCAGTATCTATCTATCCACCCACCCACCCCCCACACACATACACATGACTTCAAAGAGAATAGTACACCTACAGCATATTTTATAATTATACCTACAAATACTATGTTAATGCCTTGCCATTATATAACAAAAGTTTCTGTTTGCCAATTGGAAGGTGAATGAGATTATTTTCTGTTGAACTTGAGTCTTGTGAAGGCTCAGTTTCTGTTACCAGTGCATGAACCTGGAACAGTATAAAAGCATGAAGGTATTCAGTACTCTTTAGATTTATGGGTGGTTGATACATAGATCACATCAGAATTGATTTAGTAGTTTTGGAAAAGTTAATCAGCTCGTGTGTGTGTGTGTGTGTGTGTGTGTGTGTGTGTGTATCCAGTGTTATTTTAAAATGAGTTCTCTCAAATGGCCCGTGTAACACATGTCCTTCTTTACTTGAAGAAAGAATTATATTTGGATCATGTGCCTTTAGTAATTTATTTTGCTTGGTCTTTATAGTGAGTTGGATGATGTACTCCCCAATTTATGTTCACCTTGACTTTAGAATGTGAGGTTCACGGTCATTGCATATGTAATTCATTAAGGATCATAAAGTGAATCATCACAATTAAGGGTTTACCCGGAATCAAAGATTAGTAACCTTCTAAGTAAAGGAGAGGACACAGAGAGAGAAGACCAGGTCAAGACAAAGTAGGACCTGGAATGAGCAGCACCAGCTGAGGACCACCAGCCCAAGCAGAGACCAAGAGAGATAAAGAATCCACCTATGGTCACAGTCTCCAAGGAGCATAAGGTTGGCATCCACCAGGCACCCACCATGAGAAGAACCAGGAGAGAAAGAACCACATTGCAGCCAGTCTTTCCCAGGAGAAAAAAAAATGGTTTTTTTTGATCCATTACTAATTTTAAAAATAATTTTATGCTGCACATGACATTATATAGATACATAAATAATACATGAAGAAATATTTATCCATATGTAATAAATCACCCTGACAGTAGAAAATGTGTGACTCCCAAACTCTAAAACTGCTGAGCTACATCTGTATAAACAACAAGACTATTGTAAGGCCAAAAGAAAAAAATGCCTAAAAGTTGGCAAGCAATGATAGTTCTAGGCACTTTGTTATGTAGTTCTTGATGAAGTTTTCATTGTCAAGTTCCAGAGATAAAAGTGATCTCCTGATAGCACATGAGTATCAACATTGCCACTGGTTATATCTTTTCAGACTAAACTAAAATTTTATTTGATAATAAATTATACTTACTAGTACAACTAAAGACTTATTTCCACATATTATTTCTCTAGGAGCTGATACTCAGTGGTAGAGTTACCTTCAAGGTGTCAGGTTCTTCCTGTCCTATATCTTTAAATTCTCTAAGACCTACCAGTATAGAGTGGTTTTACTTGTGTTCTCTCATTTTACATGAGATCAGTAGCTCTCCATTTACACTACATAAAACTGGAATGAACTTTCTATTCACAGAAGTAACTATTAGTTGACATTTGCTGAAAACTATAAAACACACATTTTAATAGATACACAAAACTATAAAAATAATTTTCCCTGCTACATTCTTTGCTAGGTCTTTGGATCCAATAAAGAAGTTAAGTGACAAGAAAGAACAGCCTTAGATGCTTTGTGAGAGCTATAAGTGAGAAAGAGCTAGTTCAGCAACACCCCAGAACCTCTTCCTGTTAATAGCATCACTGACATGAAACGGGAGGCCTCACCTTTTGCTCTTCCAACAGTGAAAACATGTTTTCACTGGGGCATTTCTATCAGAAACTGCCTGAGACTCACTGTGATCCAGGCCATTTTCCAACCTCATCTAAGTTCTAGAATGAATAGCTGGCAGGAGGACAGTGCTGGGGGGCCCAGGGTTAGAATGAGGCTGGTTTCAACCAGTGCTTTTGGCTACTGCAGCCCAGATTTGACCTCCCTGATTCCTTCCAGCTCTCTCCATGGTCCAGTGAAAGTTCTCATGCAAAGAACAAGAGTGGGTACGATCTCCATTTGACCATGACAGCACAGATATATTTACTGAGCAGGATTCTGGGTGCAGGGGACCTGCAAATAAACAAATACAGGCCGCACCCTCCTACATCAGACAGACTGGCTGGGGAGAGAGTTGTGAATGAAATAATCAGACAACTGAAGATACATGGAAGTACTACCAAGCCAGGTGATTGGAGAGCATGGGACAGGAGTAGGGATATGCTAGAATGAAGGTGGGTCTCCCTAAGGAAGTGGAGTGCATCTGAGAGAACAAAGAGGAGTGCTCAAAGAGGCTCTAAAAGGAGCTTGAGTTGGGAACAATGATAGTGAACTTGGATCATACTGAAAATGAAACCAGCTAAAATTAAGCCCAGTGGGAACATGGCCAAAACCCAAACAAATAAACAAACAAAAAACAAAACAAAAACCCGTGTCCTGTGGGTATATAATACCACTCAGTTCCACATAAGTGTAGCTCAAGTCCCAGGACAGTAGATAAGAACGAAATAGAAAGACATTTAAAGAAATAATGGCTGAATATTTCCAAATTTGACAAAAAATCATAAAGTCACACATCCAAGGAGCTCAAGAAACCCAAACAGAATAAGCAGTGAAAATGACATCAAAGCAGGTTGTAATAAAATTGCTAAAAATACAGTTAAAAAAAAAACAGAGGATAATATGGGGGGAGGACAATTGTCAACATGGAATTCTATAACTTGTGACTCCATTTCTAAAGTGAAAGTCAAAGGCAGTTTTAGACACAAAATCCAAGAGACTTAAATGAATCAGACTTGCTCTTAAATATTAAAAAGAACTTCTTTTAGGCAGAAGAAAAATATCAAATGAAATTTGAATCTACTTGAACAGAAAATGATTTATATAAATATAAAAGGATTTTTCTAATTTTTAAGTCACCATAAAACACCACTGACTACACAAAACCAATATGTAGGAATTTGCATATTATGAAAGCACAAGTTTCAAGATAGGGAATGAAGTGACATTCTTTTCCCTCTTGTAAGGTACTTTTATTAAAAATAAAGTGGTAAAGTAAATTGAAGTAGACTGAGGTAACTTAAAGATGTATGTTTTGGATTCTAAACAAATACCTAAAGAACAAAACAATGATATATAGCTGACAAACCAATGATGGAATAAAAATTTTAAAAAATTAAAAATTAATCCATAAGAAAAGAGAAGGTGGAAGGAAAAATAAAACCATAGGACAAATTTAAAACAAATTGCAATATGGTAGACTTAAATGTAACCATATTAATAATTAAAATGACATGATTGATACCAATACTACAGCTGAAAGGAAAAGATGACTAGACTGACTTGCAAAGCAAAAATCTATATACATGCTGTTGACAAGGGACATATTTTAAGTATAAATCCCAGAGAAAAAGTACAAGAATTGGATAAGATAAACCATGCAAACAATAATAAAAGAAACAGGAACGGCTGTAATTAGTATCAGAACAACAACACAAAAGACTTGACAATAAGAGGCTGGATGCAGCTGTGCACACCTGTAACCCTAGTGACTTGAGAGGCTGAGGCAAGAAGGTTGAGGCCAGGCTCAGAACTTAGTGAGATGCCCAGCAACTTAGTGAGACACTGTCTTAAAGTACAAACTAAAAATTAGTACAGCCATTGTGGAAAAAAGTGTGGAGACTCCTCAAATAAACAAAAAAGATACAAAAAAATCTATTAGGAATGGAAGCACAATATGAGTCAACATCTCATTCCTTGATATGTGTTCAAAAGAACTAAAATCAGCGCACTATAGCTATACAGCCACTTCACTGTTTAGATGATCACAGTTTACAGTAGCCAAATTAAGGAATCCACCTGAATGCATCAACAAATGAATGAATCAAGAAAACCTATAATATATATATATAGGTATATATATATATATATATATATATATATATATATATATATATATATAGTATATTATATATATAATATAAACCTATATATATATTATAAGTTTTCTTATTTTATATATATATATATATATATATATATATATATATATATAGAGAGAGAGAGAGAGAGAGAGAGAGAGAGATCCACACAATGAAGTTTTACTCAGCCATAAAGAAGAATGCAATATTGGTATTTACAGGTAATGGAAGGAAATGTAGAAATTCATGCTAAGCAAAATAAGTCAGACTCAGAAAATCAAGAGCCCAGTGTTTTCTCACACATGTGGAAGCTAGGGCCAAATCAGGGAAAGAAGGTAGTGGGGGAGGGGATAAGCTATCATGAAGATATAGGGTCAATCAGTGGAGGAGAAGAATAAGAGAGATGGAAGAAAAAGGGGAATGGGGTAGAAATATGAAATGAATTCAACAATATCATGTTTTATGCATATAGCAATGTAACAAAAAGAATTTCACCTGTATGTACATGTAGAAAATACCAAGCAAACTTAAATAAATGAGTGAAAGGAAGATCAATAAAGGAGAGCAAGGAGAATAGGGAGAAGGAGGAGGGAAGGAAAAGGGTGAGGGGAATGGGAATTTTAATCAAATTCCTTGCACATATTATTTTTTCATAATGAACCCAAATACTATGTATAATTATAATGCTCTAATAAAATTAAAAATAATAAAAACACAAAATAAAAGGGTCAGAGGCTACAGCTATCAGTGGTAAAGTGCCCCTGAGTTATAAATAAATCTATCAATCTGTCCATTCATCCATCCATCCGTCCCAGGAGAAGAATATAAACATCATATTAAAGAGTTCACACACTTAAGAAAACAAGAGTTACTGGCCACAGTGACACACAACAATAATCCTAGCTACTGGGGAGGATGAGGCAGGAGAATTGAAATTTTGATGCCAGCTTGGGCAACTTAGCCCAAGAGTGGAGACAGAGGGTGTCACTGGGGACACGGAGACTTCACATACATTGGGACTGCTGTACTCCTTAAGGGGAGCATGGCCATGGTAAAAGTTGTGGTATTATACATTTTCTTATATCCATTGTTTGAAAAATTGTTTGAAGCAATGGCCTTTAATGTATATATTAAATATTACCTTGACTAAAAACCTATAAAAGTACTTCCAAATGTTTTGAAAAAGTACATTCATGTATGAATTATAGGGCTCTCTTCTTCCAATGGCAGCATGAGCTCCTGTGAGACCTGCTGTTAGAACAAGGGTGACAGTTGATGGAAGTGGATTTGGAAAGCTTGGGGGACAGAGGTCTATGCCTGAAGCACATTTTCAGGTCAGAGAGGGACACTGTGAAAAGGGAACCAACCTAGATGCCCTTCAATAGACGAATGGATAAAAAAATGTGGCATTTATACACAATGGAGTATTACTCTGCATTAAAAAAATGACAAAAATCATAGAATTTTCAGGGAAATGGATGGCATTAGAGCAGATTATGCTAAGTGAAGATAGCCAATACCTAAAAAACAAATGCCAAATGTCTTCTTTGATATAAGGGAGTAACTAAGAACAGAGTAGGGATGAAGAGCATGAGAAGAAGATTAACATTAAACTGGGATGAGAGGTGGGAGGGAAAGGGAGAGAGAAGGGAAATTGCATGGAAATGGAAGGAGACCCTCAGAGTTATACAAAAGTACATACAAGAGGAAGTGAGGGGAAAGGGAAAAATAATACAAGGGGGAGAAATGAATGACAGTAGAGGGGGTAGAGAGAGAAGAGGGAAGGGGAGGGGAGGGGAGGGGGGATAGTAGAGGATAGGAAAGGCAGCAGAATACAACAGACACTAGTATGGCAATATGTAAATCAATGGATGTGTAACTGATGTGATTCTGCAATTTGTATATGGGGTAAAAATGGGAGTTCATAACCCACTTGAATCAAAGTGTGAAATATGATATATCAAGAACTATGTAATGTTTTGAACAACCAACAATAAAAAAATTAAACAAACAAACAAACAGGATGTCTGAGCATCTTGGTAATATACAATCATGTGGCTGATACATACTTTTCCTTTCCACTACATTGGCTTCTTATGTTTTGGCCTATTTTGTGGTATGCATCATGCAGACACACTGTTCTTAAACAATTTTCGGCACTTTTCTGTGATTGAGGGTAAAGGAAAGAGAGAGAGTTCCAAGGATGGACTCTCTTTGAGAGTGCAGGTGATGCTGTTAGGTAGTTAAATAAGTGCCTAAGGAAACTCAGCAGAGATAATTTACTCAGTTCATTAAGTTAACAGTGCATCTTTGTAGGGTACAGAATAAAATTCCATGATTCACAAGTAAAAGTGAAAAAAAAAAAAAAAAAAAAAAAAAAAAAAACCTCCTAAAGCAAATTTACCTAACCATTTATTTTTATTTATTTTAAAATATTTTTTAGTTTTTGATAGACATTTATTTTATTTATTTATATGTGGTGCTGAGAATCCAATCCAGTGCCTCACACATGCCAGGCAAGTGCTCTACAGCTGAACCACAGCCCCAGTCCCTAATCATTTATTTTTAAAGGATGAACATTCCAGAATCTCATTAGCAATTTAAAAATGATTCCATCAGTAATTTCCATTATGACGTCTATACCTGAGAGACACATATGAAGCAAGGATTGACACATTTAATATGGACATTTACTTTAAAAATGTGTCACAAAAATAAAAGGACTAAAAGTTGTTCAATATTGTCAAACCTTAAAATTATCTGATCTCTTTCCTGTGGCTCACCATTTAACAATAGGCCATTAAAAAAAAAAAGATTAATACATGGCAAGTAAAATAATTTTAAAAAACACAATAGAGATAAGTTTGAAAAAGGCACATATAAATTTGTAAGTTATTTTCAGAATAATTCAAATACTCCTAAAAATGTTTGATTAAACTTGAAATATATTTTATGACATAAATTTGTCAATGTAGTCTTATTAGCTTATTTCTCAATCCACTGGAAATTTAGTCAACTACTTTCATTTTCTTCTTTCTTACATTCCAATTATTGTATTAAGATAAAACCACTCTAGAAAATATTTATACACATTTTACCAAGAAATTTGTCATCTTTTTAAAGGATTAAGTAGTCTTGATTTAATTTTTTTTAAATAACACTAACTCAAAGTGAGTACTGTGTTCATAATGAGGGAGAGAAATTCTTAGTTCCTGGGAAAACAGGAGTAGGGTAAAAATGTTGCTTTGCTGCAACAGTGGGTTTGTCTCTTTTCATTCTCTTGGTTTGGATAAGCCCCAGGCCTGGTTTTTATCAGGTTTCCATTGAACTGAAGAGAAGAGGGTGAAGGTAGAGACCAGGCATATCTTTAAGCATGGGACTTACTAAAAAAGGCTGCATCTCTTCTTTTAAATCTGTCTTCAAAGAGGGTAATGACAGAAGGTAATTTAAACTCTCAAGCCAAGGAAAGGCACATGCCTAACACCTATCAAGAGGGCAACTTACAACTTGATCATGTAACTGGAAGAGAAAAGGACTCCTTGACATTATAGTAAGCAAGCATAAATACAAATAATTGACAAAATCTGTCAAAGCTTCAAGTGGTTTCACCATTCTTTGGAGGATTTTCTGTAAAAGGTGTTCCTGAAATCCAATACTTTTTAGAAGAGGCTCAAATTTAACACAAACCAAACAGAATAATCTTCCTCGCTAAACTGTTGGTCTATTTTGACTCCTGTTTATGACAGAACCTGGTGACTGTGTTCTATTTATACTTTGTTCTGTTATTCTGTGTGTGTTTTTAAAGAAATGAGAATGGAATGACCTCACTTAATGACCTTATAGTATTATTTCTTAATAAATACTATGTAATTCAGAAAAAAAAAGAAAAGGGAAAATGTCTCTTGGAGGTTTGGAAGGGAAAATAGAGAGGGGCTGAAAATAAGAGTCCCACAGAAATAGAAAGTATCAAAGAATTCCAAGAATTTGAAACCCCTCACCCCAGGAGCACAGTTTTTTTTTTTTTTTTTTTTTTTTTTTTTTTTAACTTCACTTCACTTGATCCACAGAAGAGGGCACTCTGAAACCAGCACCTCAGCCCTAGGGGCTGAGCCACCTGTGACTGCTGGTCAAGAAAAATCCACACCTCATCAGGAGCAGAAATAGACTGACACACAGCACACAGAGTCTAAATCAGCTAATGAAAGCAGTTAATAAAAAAATTATAAAAAGTTAGAAAATATGCCAATATGAATTAAATTAAATCAAACAAATTAAAAACAAACAAACAAAAAAAAAAAAACAACTGTAACTTTGGATTTTAAAATTCTAAATAGAAAAGGACAATTGCACAAAGATGTGACAGAATATTGGAAAGAAACCAAATATAAAGATGAACGTTTTTTCAAAATGACAAAAAATAGTTTCCTTGACACAGAGATGAAAAATATTTAAGTGGAAAGAAAGGGCAGGAAAAAAGAGATAGGAACCAAATAATACAACTATAAATCAGAAATATGAACATCAGATTTTCTTTTAAAGGGCTTTTTTTCTAATTTCATAAAAACATTGTTAACTCTTGGATGAAACAACAATAACAACAAAACCACAAAATTAATTATAGTACATTTAAAAGTGATTTTAAAAACTTACTATATGTCAGAATTTACATGATAAAATTAAAGTACTAATCAGAGAAAAGGCGCACGTTTAGGAAGATATGCCAAAAAGGAAAATAAGTGAATTAAAAAGCTCAATTCATAGATATAGAAAAATAAATTTCATGGGAAAATTTAGAACAGAGAAAATAATAAATAAGAAACTATGTTTATGCATTAGGAAACAGGACTAATCAATCACAGGAGACTGACTTGCAATACTCTATGCAAAGTATTTGGAAATTTATATGAAGTCTGCATATATTTAAAGGAAATTATTTAATTAAATTGACCTCAGTAAAACTAGAAACTGTAAATTCATAATTTTAAATAGGATACAGGTATTGAAGAAGTATCCCCATACGAAAGTGCACTGGGCCCAGATGATTTCATAGGAAAATTCTTTGGAATTCTCAAAGGACATAATGTCAATGGTACTTAAATTCTCCAGGGCACAGAAAAAGAAAGAAATATTCCACATTATTTTTATGTAGTAAGTAGCTGTAACAATCATACCTAAATGTGAAAAGATTAGAAAATACCAGAAATTTTAGGCTGATCTTACTTGTGAATGCATGTTGGTATAGGGATTGGTGTGAAACACGATATCAAAGGGAAAGAGCCTTAGCAGGCACCTGAATGTGTGCAGGGGCCAGCTGATAAGCTCTTAGGAGGTCAGTCCTTGCCTCCTCGACAACAGTCCTGGCTCACTGCCACATAAGTATGCCTAGTGCTGGGACCTGGGGAAATCCCTCTTTTCATTACTTCTTTAGAGTGAACTATAGAAAACATATTTTCATTCTGACATAGACATGTATGTGACTAGAAAACTATATTTTAAAATCATGAAACTCAAAAAATACTGTACCTACTTCCACAATCCCAGTTCATTCCCACAAAGAAAACCCTTGTTGCCAGTTTTGTATATTCTGATGTCTTTGTGTATCTTCTACATCATTCTGTATTTTATATGAACTTCCATTGTATTCATATGTATGCATGTGTGTATCCTTTTAATCTTTTGCACAAAAAGGAGGATATCATGACTTCATGTGACAATTTGATCCTTTACTTGATTGTATAACACAGATTGTGGCCCTCCTTGTCCATGCAGATTTCATTGATTTTTTAAATTGATTTTAGTTAAATGCATTACAATTCTTATTGCACATATAGAACACAAGTTTTCATGTTTCTATTTGTATATAAAGTATGTTCACACCAATTTGTGTCTTCATACATGTACTTTACATAATGATATCCCTCACATTCCACCATCCTTACTAATCCCCCATCTCTTCCCTTTTTCTCCCACCACTGTGCCCATTCTAGAGTTTTTCTATTCTTCCCGTGCTCCTCCTCCCTACCCCACTATAGTCAGTCACCTTATATCAGATAAAATATTTGCCATTTGTTTTCTGGGGATTGGCTAACTTCACTTAGCATTCTCTTTTCCCACTCCATTCATTTACCTGCAAATGCCATGATTTTATTCTCTGTTATTGCTGAGTAATATTCTATTGTGCCATTCATATTTAAAAAGTAGCATCATATCCAATAGTAGCTATGTTCCATGATTTATTTGACTAAATTTCTATTAATTGATGTTGATGCTTTATCAGGGGTCTCTTTTCTTGTTTTTGTATGTTTGGGTACTTGGTCTCCAGAAACAATGCCTTAAGCCAGGTTTGGTGGCATACAACTATGTTCCCAGTTACTTGGGAGACTGAGGTAGAAAGGTCACAAGTTTGATGCTAGCAAGACCTTATCTCAAAATAAAAAGTTGTGAGCATGTAGATTACTATTAGGGTGCTTGTCTAGCATGCATGAGCCATGGGTTAGATCTCAAGTACCACAAAAACAAAGAAAATAAAGCTATAGTATAGAGTCTTGTACATAAACTTTAGCATATATTGGGAAATATAGCTTTAATTTAAATTTGCAGAACTGATGTTCCAGTAAACCATAATATGCAGGCTGTTCGGGAATTGAACAAAATCCAAATGTCTCCTTGTAGATTGATAAAATACAAAGAAATCAGTACATAATATTATAAGACTCCCTAGCTTGTCAGAGCTGCCACATGTGACTTGGACAAGTCACAAATTTATAATGGCAAAGAACCCATCTCCTATTTATTTTATTATCTCATTTAACCTGCAAAGCTTAAGCAAAGAAAAGCAGGTAATCTTGCATTGTATAAATCATCTAACTGAAAAGAAAGGCTCGAAAAGGGCTCCTGAGGAGTTCAGATGAGCTAGTTTTAAACATACTTGAGGCTGAACTCCAGATCATGTATGGGTCTACTCTCTCCCTGGGGATCTGGGGCTCACTTCATTCACTGTCTTGGGAATGACCTGCTTCTGAAGAGTGAAGAAAACTGGAGAAAGTAACTTCACAGTAGAGAAACCTTTGAACAAGCTTATTCTCACATGATGAGCTATGTTAAATGCATGTGTCCTCCAAGAAATGATGAGAATATCACCAGTAGGCTTTTCTTTCCCAAAATCCATAATTAAGAGACTAAACATTATGTACATTATATATCATACATATTAGAGAACTGGGGCTCCCTTTCCTGGGTATAACCCACACTGGTTTCCTCACACATTGGCCCCAAGGACATTTTTCACTTTATAATAAGAATAAGGAAGGACATCAGAAGTTTCTGGCTTCAGTGGATTATGGAGGCAGATATTTATGTGTTTAGAAATTAAGATCTGTAGGAGGCTTCAATGGCTCTTCCATTCCAAGTTTGAAAATCCGTAATGACTTTTGCCTTTTAAAGAACTGATCATACTTAAACTCAAGGTGTGCAATTTCTCTCTTTTCCAAATCAAAACAATTGGTGTCCAAAGAATGGTAGTGCTTCATTCACATCCTGACACTGGCACAAATGCTCCATTCCCTAAGGCACCAAAGGGCATGTTGTTCACATCTATGGGGCTGAGAGGAAGGGTACTTAGTTATCATTTCCTCATAAGGTCATCATCACATTTCTACTCAGAATCCTTGGGACACAGGAGACAGTAGGTTGAAATATTCAAAGTGATGAGAGACAAATCTGTCAGCCAAGAATCTTCTGGTCAGCCCATGTGTCCTTCCCACAGCAGCGAGCATTGAATGGATTCACTGTTCAACTATGTCAGAAAAGAGAAAAATAAACTTGAGTGAATTACAAACTCAAATTCAAATCATTATAAAAAATCATATATGGTGAATGAGAAATAAAGTTAATAAGCATTATGCAATTAAAAACAACCAGATACAGAACTTTGACAGTGAAATAAAGGAATAAAACAAGACACAAGAAGACTTCCAGCTTCTTGTTCTACCTAAGAGGAGATTGGAAGTTTTCCACCCTTGTAATAAGTCAAACACTGAACTAATCCAAAATTAGCCACTCTTCTTATATCCATCAAAAAACTAAGATCTCAGGGCATACTGTTGGATAAAAAATTGTGGATACAAGGGCTGAGGCTGTAGCTAGTGGTAGAGTGTGTGGTTAGCATACATGAGCCACTGGGTGAAATCTAGAAAGACACATTGATGGGGAGAATTCCTACTCACCACAGCCATAATCCATAAGTACAATGAGGGTAGGGTTTCTACAAGGGTAGGAAAACCCAACCTATAATAGACAAATTGCTGGAGTCTCAAAGGTGACAAGTCCCAGAGTTAAAATCATCAAACTGCTTACACTGAGAAGAGGTCTCACACCTTTTCAGGTTATCTCCAGGAGCCTATCAGGTCCTCAGAGTGAAGTGTGGAGTAAAAACACTTATGCTTCTTGAAGATCAGGGTGAACAACTCTTAAAATACTCCTAGAACATTTGTTGCTTCTCAATGAGGCCTGCCATCAAGAGAACGTATTTGGACTGATCTCACCTGACTGGGTTTAATCAGGGAAATTTCAACATGGAGAAAGAAATGCTCAACTCCAGTCCACTCAATCCTTCCTGTTCCACTTGAGGGACAGGCAAAACAAAGGAGTTTTTTTAAGAGCAAACTTGGGGACACAGGTTCAGTAATAGTACACAACTTCATCAATGAATAGTGACTCCCCTCAACCCAAACCTCACAACCATGTAACTAACCATGTCAATATCTCTCTGCCTGAATTCCTTGACCTGGAAGTCATGCCCAGCATTATCAAGAATATTAAAATGGAAGCAGAGAAGGCAGGGACAGAGAAGTGTCAGAGCCAGACACAGATAAGGCAGGATGTCAGAATGATCAAACCAGGGAATTAAAACAACTGTGATTTGTATGGGAAAGGCACTACAGGAAAAGCAGACAACATGAAAGAACAGATATTTTATGTAAGTATGATATACAAATTCAAAGAAAAAGCAAAAAGAAATGGTCTACATCCAAAACAAAACAAATGAAGAATGTCTTCATGGGGATTGTTAGTAGACCAGCCACAATAATGTAAATTTCAGGAAGCTTGAGAATATATCAATAGAATCTCCCAAAATTTAAAAGCAAAGAGAAAAACACTACAGAGCAAGGTGGCACAAGCCTATAACACCAGATACTCAGTAGCTGGGGCAGAAAGATCATAAGGCAGACTAGACAGCTAAGTGTAATATTGTCTCAAAAAATAAAAATTTGATCTGACTTGTTAGAAAGTTAGGGAAGTTTGGCCACTTCCCAACATCAGAGTCCCAGGCTGGTGCCATCCCAGGGCTTCAAAGCTGCCTTGCTCTCACATGCACCAAGACAGCAGAGGACATTTAGGAATACCCAGAAGCTGGCAGTACAGCCCTGAGGTGGCACCAAGTTCATCCACTAGCATTCCCTAGCTTAGTCACCCATCACAGCCAACCCACAAGTTCTGGGGGATGGAGCACATGCCGTTCTTCATGAATAAAGGGACAGTGAATTTTAGTGGACAGGCAGTGCTATCCTTTGCTCATTTTTACTAGTGTATGTTTTTTGGGGTTGCACATTTTCCTTGAAACCATTTTCTTTTCTTTTTTTTCTTATATCTCATTTGTTCTGATAGACTGCATACCTTATTTTCTAGATATTCCATTATTTTAATCTTTAGCACTTTTTAAAAAAATACTGGGTTTTTATTGAGTTTAAAAATTTTTTTGAACAAAAGTTTTATTTTCTAGTTGGGCTATTAGCTTCAACTTTTATTAAATTATGATCAGCACATAGTATTTTCATTGTTTTTTTTCTCTTGAAGTTGATATTTGCTTTTTGGAGTGTATGAACTGATTTTGTGAATCCTTGAGAATGTTTGAAGTGATGGAACATTCTATATAAATGGGTACACTGTTGGGCTGGGATTGTGGCTCTTTGGTAGAGCATTCATCTAGCATGGGTGAGACCCAGGTTCAATCCTCAGCACCACATAAAAATAAAGGCATTCTGTTGTGTCCATCTACACTTAAAAAAGGAGGTACACTGTTGATATGTGTGTGTGTGTGTGTGTGTGTGTGTTTGTAGTTATTTAATATTAGGTAATAATTTTGTACTTATGTAATCTGCAATGGATACAGAAAGGAGAACTGAACCTTCTTTTGCTTTCTCCTTTTTTATTCCAAAAGTTTTAACTGATAAACTCGTATGTTCTCTTCTTTTGAACATAGAAATTCAGAGCTTCAAAATTTGTATTGGGCATTGATTTTTAAACTGAAGCTAATTTATCTCATTTAATGGTATTATTTCAGTGGATTTTATGTGATGGGATCTGGGCCTGCCTCACTCTACCCAATATGTTTTTCCATATGGCTAGTGTGCTTTGTCTGCCCTATTATCTTTAGCCTTCCTGAGATGATCTTTTTTGAATGTATAAATAACAAATGCCTGGATTTTCCTTTCTGATCCACACTGAGTCTTTTTGCCTATAATATGAAAGTTAAAGCCACTTACACTGCAGATGTTATCAATGTATTTGATGCCACTTTTGCATTGTATTTTTAATTTTTTTAAGTTGTAGTTGGACACAAATCAAAGAAATCAACTTGATTGTATAAAAACAGACTGTCGCCCTCCTTGTCCATGTATATTTCTTTGATTTTATAAAATTGATTTTATTTTTTAAGTACATGACAGTAGAATGCATTATGTTCACACCAATTTGTGTCTTTATGCATGTACTTTAGATAATGATGTCCCTCACATTTCACCATTCTTACTAACCCCCTGCCCACTCCATTTCTCTCCCACCCCTGTGTCCTATCTAGAGTTTTTATGTTTCTCCCATGCTTCTCCTCCCTACCCCACTATGGGTCAGTCTCCTTATATCAGAGAAAACATTTGGCATTTGTTTTGTTGGGATTGGCTATCTTCACTAACTATTTTCTCCACTCCTCCTCCCCACACTCTTCCTTTCTCCTGTAATAATTTTCTAAGTCAATATTTTCGAAGTTAAACTAGTCACATATTAGGAATTCCCACAGTCTCCCTGCCCTAATTTTTATTTCTTTTTATAACTACTGACTGAGGTTAGCCCACAGTGTCCCTATTCCCTCCAAGTTGTTCTATCTGTTGTCCCTTTGAGCCTCCCATCATGATGCACCATCATTGCTTCACCTGCAGCTCAGGTGGGGAAGAGAAGGACCCCTTCCTGAGCTCCCTGGAGCTGCCAATTTATGGGCAGCTTCAGAATCAGCACAATTCCATCCTCTTCCAGCTCTATGCACATCAGAAACACATCACTTTCTGTTCTCGATCCTTTAGCAAAAGTTTTGGGGTTTCTGACTTTTAAGCTGATGGAAAGAAAATTGAAAAATTAAAAAAAAATCCATTCAAAAGAAGCCAAAAGAGAGCAAAGAAAAAGAGGTATGAGTTGACAAGATGATATAATTAAATCCAGAATTCTTACAAGAGCTATACTAAATGCAGTAGGGTAAATTTTCTAATTAAAAGCCATAAATCAGACTAAATAAAAACTCATGCTTCTTATATGAAACAACCTAGAACATAAGGACACAGAAAATTGAAAAGAAAATGATGCAGAAAAATAAGCCATACAAATACTAACCTAAAACCAGTGGTGTGACTGCTTAATATCACTCAAAATAGACTTTAAGTGGAAATATTATGGAGAGATGCTACATGATCACAGAAGGCTTGGTTCTTCAAAATATTTTTTCTAATTATTTGGTTACACCTAATTACATGGTGTGCATGTATGTATATGTGTATATTTTTATAAATACCTATTATGGGTATGATGATTTTTCTTATTTAAAATTTAAAATAAAAAGGTGTAGATGGGCAGAATGCCTTTATTTTATTTGTTTATTTTTATGTGGTGCTGAAAATCCAAGCCAGTTACTCACACATGCTAGGCAAACACTCTACTACTGAGCTACAGCCCAGCCCTGATTTTTTTTTTTATTTCTCATTTGTTATAGAGAAAATTCTCTGAAAGCTGAATTATTTAACTTATTTGAAATTCATTGAGGCTTGATTTATGTTGAAGAATATGGTCTAATGTGAAAATATTTTGCAAACATTTTTGTGTATGTATATGAATTGAACAAAATTTAAAAAGAGACAGACAAGTAAAACATAGAATTTTTCTTTTTAAATATTTGGTTTTTAGTTGTAGGTGAAAAATAACCTTTATTTTATTTTTATGTGGTGCTGAGGATCAAACACAGTGCCTTACTTTTGTAGTTGCTAGGAAAGTGCTCTAAGGCTGAGCCACAACCCCAGCCCTAGAAGTTTTTGTCTCATAGAAAAGCAGGTCTAGTGATGTAGCTCAGTTGTAGAACACTTCTCTAGCAGGCATAGGGTCCTGGGATCCATCTGCAGTAGTACACACATGCACACACACACACGGACACATACATGTGGAACAAAAATTGGTATAAATAAATAATGGAACAAATTTTAGCAGATTTAACCAATGTTCACTTAGAGAATAATGCACCCTTTCAGAGCATATAAACCATTGTTTTTAAGCACATTTTCAAAACTGATCATGTTCTTCATCATAGATTTTCATCAATCACTCAGAGTTTGTTCTTTGTAATTCAATGAGGAATCATACATTTTTAGAAAATGCTCCTGTGTACTTGTACCTATTTGGAAGCAATATACTTCTAAATAACATAGTGATATAAAGAATGCTAATAGAATATAGATATTATTTTGAACTGAACTATAAGAAAGGCTCTCAAAATTTGCAGGCTGCAACTAATACCACTGTTATGGGAAAACATACAGGTTGTCCTGAGTACACAGGGTGGACAGAGGGAGCAAACACAGATGAGAAGCACCTGTCTCAAGAAGTAAGAACAAGAGCAACAATGGAGCTCAGACATGGTGGCAGGTTGGGAAACACAAATAACACAAATTAACATATAGAAAACAACCCTTGATAGAGGAGGTCTACAAAGCCCAAAAGTTTTGCCAGGGAAAAAGTAAGCAGGGAATGGATCCCTGATGACTGATCCTGGATGAGTGAGAAGGGCAAGAGGAGGATGAAAGGCTCACTTCATTGCCTGGCTCACAGACATTTTAAAAGTCCACAAGAGGACAGTATGAAAAACTTTGTATCCATACAGCAGGACTCTCAGATAAAGTAGATAAATTCCTAGAAAAATATATTTATGAAAACTTTTATAGCACCACAGAAGGCAATTCCTGTAAAGTGGACAAATTCCTAGAAAAATGCATTTACCAAAAGACAAAATAAATATTCAAATGGGCTAAAATCATTGAAGAGACTGCATTTAAAATCTGCCTGCTTGCTTCTTGGGGAGTAGTTGTTCTCTAGGCCTCCTCTTTGTGAGTTGTTTTTCAGGGAATTTTTTGAAGTTTCTTTTTCCTGTTTCCACAGTTTGCTCCTTGGACTCGGACTTCTTCTACCCCAATGTATTGTCTCCTTTTTCATGCAGCAGGCATTCTATCAGCTCTGAGGGATGGTGACAGGCATGAAGCAGGTCTGTGGTGTCCTCTGTGGTTTAGATGAGGGTCATCCTCAGTGCCTGACTGGTTTGGGGGTATTAAACCAACCTGGGATTCTTGGGCAAATTCTACATGATCATATTATATACTCCTTGTCAGTGCTGCTCTGCTCATATGACCAGTATTTTATTAAAAATTTTTGCTTTTCTTCAGGAGGGACAATAAATGGTCTGTGGTTTTCTTGTCATGTTTCCACTATATTTTGTATAAGAGAATATTTGCCTTGTAGAATGAGTTGGAAAGTGTTCTTTCTTCCCTATTTTCTGAAAATGTTTGCAGATGAGAATACCAGCTCTGTTAAGAGCCACAATTTCCTTTCACTTAACAACTGCTCCTCTGTAATAACAGCCTCTTGTTCTACTTTAAAAAGAAGGAACCATCCTTTAAATCTTAGAAAGACCAGTCATTATAATTTTTAAGCATCTCTCTTGCTTTTCTTATTCATCATTCATGGGGGTCATTTTCTCAGGGTTTTTAGCTTTCAAACCTTTTTTGTTGTTCCTGGGATTGAATCCAGGCACACTTAAGCATGTCCCCATCCCCTGCTATATTTTTATTATTAGAGACAGGGTCTCACTGATTGTTTAGGGCCTCATTAAGTTTCTGAGGCTGGCTTCCAACTTAGAATTCTCCTTACTCAGCCTCCAGAGTCAATGGAATTATAGGCATCACCACTACAAGGGCTCAGACTTAATTATATTAATAATTTTTTTTAACTTTTTGTTCAGAATTATGAATGAGGATCTCTAGACTTAAGATCTGTAGCTAGAATTACCTCTGTGATAAATTTTCTAAATCACTCATTTATATAGCAGGTATGATTTCACTCATCTGCTTATACTGAGAGGCCTCAGGGAATAAAGTTAGCAAGGAGGGATCCCTGGGATCCAGGGTTTAATGCAGACTAAGGATGAGGTCTTGCTCTTGAGCAACATGGATCCTCAAGCAACAAAATTACCTCTTGGTTTAAGGTCTGTGCAGGCAGATCATGGAGAGGAGCCTTGTATTATCCTCTAAACATCCACAGCAGAATACAAGGAGAAAATCTTTGCTCGCTTGGATGTGGCATCTTTTTTAGTTGGCAGTAGCTGTGGGCACTAGTGCTGCAGTCCTGAAGTCCATAGGTACAGGAAGAAGATCAACTGGAACTTCAGCCATGGGGAGAAAGGTGAAGAAGGGGCAGTATGCTACCTTTGAGGAGCATGTGAGACCTGAGGGCATGTGGGAAGTTGCAAGAGTGCTGGGAACCCCCAGGGTACACCTCTGGTGTGGTGTTCCAGGGGCAGCAGCTGCTCTGGCATGTGGGCCCCAATCAACAGGGACTGGTACCACTACCACCAGTAGAGGAAGTTTCAACAAAAGCTGCAACCTCTACCTGGGAATGTTCCTGCTGCTGCTGCTGCTGCTGCTGCTGCACCTGGTGAGTCCCTTGGTACTTAGGGTAGGTGGAAGATTAGGAAGGATCTACAGACCCAGGTCTGTCTCAAGACAGAAAGCTGGTGTGTGTGGGAAGGATCATGATTCTTAAGAGATGGGAGCAAAAGAACTTCTGGAATTTGGGACAGAAAATGCGAGGGGCACTGGGATTCACCAGAACAGAAAGACATAAAGATGACTTGGGGGGTCTGAACTCATTAAGAATTGATGCTGGGTGAAAGGATGCATCAGACTCTGCTTGTCACCAGGAGTGTTGACCTATTTTGAGGTGCATAACCTGAGGCCTCATAGCTTGTTATCCTGGGACTGTATTTTGTATAAAATGTTGTACAAGATAACCAGAATGCAAAAGGAAATGTCAGAGGTAGCCTATTTCAGTGGTTGGCCCTCCACTCTTCCCATTTTGCTTTGAGAAGGCAGGATCAATGATCACTTACTCCCCTTGCAATTTCCACACCACTGAGAGATAGTGATCTGTAGAAAGATATAATGTATCAATGTAAAGTACTTTGTGCTAAAGAAGCATTGCAGCCCCTTGTTGGGGTTTGACACTTTCACGAGGTTGTGATAGGTGAATGCTTACTGAATATTTATGTTGATGAACTTTTTAGCTATGTTTAATATATCTTACTTAATATTGAACTTTTAAAAATCACAACAGCAATACCAAAATTTTCGTATCCCGGTTCCAGTGTGCCTTTAGTTTTTAAAGACTTGTAGGTGGACATGTTTGTTGTGAGGCTTCTTTTTCATTAATCGTCTGTCTCATTGAAACAATGCTTGCTAGCCTATCCTTACTCTTGCCTTCTGGTTGCCAAAAGTGCTCTCAGAAATAGAAGGGCCCAGGCTGGGGTTGTGGCTCAGTGATAAAGCACTTGCCTGGCTTGTGTGAAAGACTGGGTTTGGTTGTATAAAAAAACAAATGAATAAAATCAAAGGATTGTGTCCATATACAAGAAAAAATAAAAATTAAAAAGTAAAAGAAGGATCCCTACCCCACCAAATCTTCTCTTCTCTTGTCTTGAGCCTTAACTATATTTTTCTGCACTTCAAGGTTGCTTGTGATTGTTAACATCTTTTTCAGTTTGTTCTCCTGATACGAATTTGGTTAAAAACAATACCTGACTGCATACTGATAGCAGGGACTTATTCTTAGTTCTGTTATTTAATATGTCCTGAACATTTATGTTTTTTGCACAATTTTACATATCTTTAATCAAGGTAGACCCACTGTTGGAAGGATTCACCTTGTAATTAAATAGGAACCTTGAATACCTATGTAAAAATTGTATTAATTACTAATTATTCAAACACTTCTTAGCACTATAATTTATTTAGATTTGGTTGGTAATATGGAAAATGAGTTATTTGTTTACAAATGGCTTATATGTTTATGATTAAAATACACAACTAAAGCATTAAGCCAAGTTGGGAAATTTTCAGGTTTTATTAACAAGTGAATTTTCTGAAAAATGTACTATATACAGAGATATTTAGACTTCCATTTTTTGCACATGGTCCTGTGTGTATTATTTGAAGTTCACAACTGAGGGAGGTGAAGGTGGAGCTTGGAACAGAAGCACTGGGGGCCTGATGCTGACTTCCTATGTGCTCCATGAGCCTTGGCTCATGTCCAAAGACCTTGTTCCCAGTCTTCAGCTCATCAGTTGTATGGCCTTGTGTAAGTTACCCCACTTCTTCAGATCTTGTTCTACCACCTGTAATGCAGGGATACTGTGTTTCTTTTGGTAAAGTAGCATCTGAGGTCCCAAGAGATCAGGTTATTTGCCCAAGGTTCTATAGAGAGGAAGTGACAGGACTTGGAATGTTAGCCAAGGTCCTGTTGTGTCCAGGTCTTTGGCCTTATACAACACCATGCTGTCTGATATGGTGTACATCAGATCACTATGAGCTCCAAGAAAACAGTAGATTCACTTACGTTTGGGTTTGACAATCATGGGCCATCATGGTCAGCCTTAGTGGAGAGGAGGAGCTGAATAGTGAAGAATGGAGGGGCATATACATTCTTCATAACACAATGAAGCAGCAGCATATACAATGCCCAGGCCTGGTAGGATGTTCTACCCCTTCTTCCCTGTAGAGAACCTGTGCTTTCTCATGGCCTAAGAATTGTTGCCTTTCTTGTGTCTTCATTTGATCCAGATGTGCTATTTTTCCAATTGTGCTTTTTGAATTTTCCATAGTAAATTTCCTTGGTAAGAACCCCTTTATTTCTAATTGCTATAAGTCTAATTAAATAGGATACTCATTCAAGTCCTAGCATAGCCCTGGACATAGAGCAAGTCTTGGGCAGGCTAATGTTTATTTTCACACCTAGTTGATGGCTCTTCCATGATAGACTGCAGCCACTCCCTTATTCTGCAGCAGTAGCACCTCTGCTTACGTCCTGCATTTCTTTGGCCATTCTTCCTTCCACCCACTTCTCATAGATGTCAGATTTCCATTGCTGTCAAAAACAACTGAGAAAAATGAGCTTAAAGGAGTGAAGATTTAATATGGCTCATGGTTTCAGAGTTTCATTTCCTGGTATGTTGTCTCTGTTGCTTTGGGCCTGACAAAATGCAGCACATCATGGCAAGAGCCCATGGCCAAAGAGGCTGATCATATCATGGCAGCCAGGAAGCAAAAGAGAGAGATAGGACTGGACTCCCAATATTTCTTTTGGAGGCATGTCCCTGGTGATCTAACTTCCTTCTACCAGGTTCCAGCTCCTATAGATTTCACTATCTCCAAGTAGCACTGACAGGCTGGTGACCAAGTCTTAAGCACATGGGTCTTTCAAGGACTTTTAAACTATAGCAGATGCCTTTGTGTGAATTATGTAAAGGATGGTTCAACCAAAAAATATCATTTGCTAGCACATTTGACTGCAGCACTTGAGATCTCTGTGTAGGATACTACCTGCACACCCACTAGCAAGTCTAGCCTGTTCCACTCAATGTTATTTTGACCAACTTCTTGATGTGTTGCTGTTTCCAAAAGGATTGCCTCTCATCTTGGTCATTACTAGCATTTATATTCAGTTTCTCTGTCAGAAAGCCTCTTGATGTAATTGAATCACATGGTCCACATTTTCTTTACTCCTTGGACTCTCAGACCCTCATTATCTGGGCCTTCCACCTCTAGGCCTTCATTTACTCTCACATTGAGATTTCTGACCCTTTGCACTTTTCCTGTTATTCACTGGAACATGGCAACTCCCTCCTCCTGCCCTACGCTGCATGAAGTAGAGTGGGGATTCAGGTGAAGAGCTCACAGCCTGGCAATGCTGAAAATATATTGTTTCCTCTTCCCTGGGCCTCCACAAGAAGTGCAGACCACCACCTGGATTTGGGGTCAATGATATCTATGGAAGTTGTCCTAAAATGCCCTGCTTTAGATGACTGCTTGAATGTGGGTGAAAAGGGCCAGCTCTATGCAGGTATCCACTTTCCTGAAGTACACATTTTAATGAAGGACTTCACCCACAGTCCCCAGGGCACTTATCTTCACTCTTCTCATGCTGATGCTACCTCCCGTGAGTGATGAGTCCACTCTTCCACAAAATCCCTCCCATGTACTCTCACCCTCTCAATAGACCAGGCACATCTGCAGTAGAATCTCTACACTTAGCTTATGTTTCTGTATCTTCCACAGAGGGCCCAACCCCTGCTGCACTGGGAGGTTGGGTGAAACACCCTCCACAATGGGGTCAGTTTCCTTTCTGTTATAGTTGTGCAAGTTCACCACTAGGTTCCTGGCAGCTTTAACTGTGTCTGCCACCCTGTTCCCTGAGATCCCCCTTAGCCATTGGTTAGGGGTTGAGTAAGTACTTTCCTGAGATAAACCATGTTTCCTGTACTCTTCATCGCTCTCGTGCCCTATCATTTTGTTTTAAGTGGAGATGCAGCTGACTCAGTTTGATCTCTTTTGCATGGTACTAGGTAATTACGGGTGATTATTGTTTTCTGAATTTAATCTCTCAAATGACGTGCTCTAATTAACACCCAGGCTCATTCCCATTTTATTTAACCCTGAATCACTTCCTGCTCCCTATGAAAGCAAAACATGGAGTGGCTCTTCATGGTGCTAGATTTTATTTTTTCTAATGGATATTCCCCCTTTGTCCCAGAAATTGTATTATTTTAATATTATTACTGGAATAGATAACACAACAGATAATGCCTGTTGAGTACACATGAGGCAGGTGCCTTTGTAAGAGTTTTGCATGAACTATATCATCACATCCTCATCATGCCCTGGGGAGGCCCTGTCCCTACTCCATTTTCAAGCTGATAAAACTGGCACAGAATAGTTGATTCACATGTTTGTGGATGCACAGCCAACCATGCCCTCACCAAGCAGCTGGAGTTCTTACCCACCAACCATTCCCAACTCTCCCAGGTCATTTCCCAGCATGCACTTTTATTGGCATACATGGGCAGGAAGACACACAACACTGACAGTGTGCACAAGAGGAGGGGGCAGAAAGTGAATTTCCATGCCATGCTTGTCCCAGTGTGCCCCTTGAGGGGCAGCCTCCACAAAGCCTCCTGTGTTCTCATCCTATGACATTGTGTACACAGGTGAGTGAACATTTGCATGTGATGGCCCCAGGTTTGATCATGTAGCACCTCTGTTACCTAGTGTCCCATTTGTCTGTAGGGTTTTTCCCTACCCTGAGTAAAAAAACATGGGCAAGCGTTGTGGTGACAGGCACCCAGATTCTATTCCTGCTCTCAGAGACACAAAGAATTGACCTGGATTTCAGAATTTCCAGCTCTACACAGCAATAAAATTAATCAAAAATACAAGTGCTCAGCGAATTCCCCAGCCATTAAGGGGTAGGAGGATGGCACATTCTTCCTCCCTCACAAAGGGACTCATATTTCCCATGTCCTTGTGCTGGAGAGAAGGGCCTTCTTGGCTTATGGACATAGTGATAAACTGTCCTGGGGCTTCAGAATATGGGACATATTCAGCTGTTCCTAGGTCTGCAATCTTATTTTACCACTTGAAACAACTCCTGGCTCTAGAGAGCTCTTATGTCCATGTGGTGTGTCACCTCATATAAAGGTAAACTCTCTGACTTATTTGGTATTTAGATAGCCTATTTGTCTATTTTAATTCGACTCAGAGTTGAACACACATGTATCACCTGAGATAAGCTGGTGTGTAATGTAACAGCCTGCCACAGTCTGGCTGGGCACAAATCACGAGCTACTGAAGCAGGAACAAACTTTATTTCTGAACTCCACCAGCACACTCCACACATGCTCCCAGGAACTCCCCCGAATGCCATGTGGCTCCTCCAGCAACCAGCAACTGGAAATATCCCTCCTCCAGTACTTCCCCAACCAATGGGAACTCTCAGGAAATCCCGTGAGAGCTCAAGCAGAACTCAATGGGAACTCCGCCAGAACTCAAAAGTCATCATCTTAATGGCTCACTAGTGTCACCTCTCAACCACTACTTCTGGCAAAAATGCCATGTGTCATCCCAACTTGGCTGTGGCCCTCAACATCTCCCCCCTTCTGTTTAATTAAAAAAACAAGCAATGTGACTTAGGGACTGTGCCTCTTAGGCTGTCCAATAATACATATGGTCCTTACACATCATAGGCTGAGCTGACCTCAAGGCGTCAGCCTCCTGTCTTAGGTTGGTACCACTGCAATTGGATCCTACCCATCACTGACTACCAGTCCAGCATACAGCCATACTTGTGGATAGGCCTTTGCACCAGTGGGGGGTGAGGTTCTTTGCCTCACATCTGTTGGCCCTCAAATTTGGCCTTTGCACCAGTGTGGGGGGTGAGGTTCTTTGCTTCACTTCTGTTGGCCCCCAAATTTGGCCTTGGTGCCACTGAGGGGGTGAGGTTCTTTGCCTCACCTCTGTTGGCCCCCAAATTTTAGACCATCACTAGCAGAAGGGAGGAGGATACAAAATGCCATGACACCAAGCCAGTTGATGGCTCCTTTTGGAAAAATTGTACCACCAATGACACCATCTGCAAAGATACACCAACACTACCACAATTCGCTGCATCAACAGATAGTTCACAATGCATACAAGTGATACATAGTCCAGGCAAGTTATACAAGCAGTTCAAAGCAGAGGAATCCATCAATATGTCCATTTCCTCCCAAATTAAATCAACTCCTTGATTGGGCATTATTTGTTGAGTTATTATTCATTGATGCATCAGTTTATACAGTTTGTTGTGATAACTATTGAAGAAGCTGTAGTTTGGTTTTATCTTTGTCTTCACTGGCACTGGGATGAAGATAGGAATTCTGGCAATGATGGCTAAAAAAATATGTAACATTCCAACAGGTACTAAGAAAACAATTTCCTGAACAGTTGATATTATCCTGAACAGAATTATTAAATATAATGAAAAGGAAAGGTGAAAGTAAACAAACAGATCTGTTAACCTGCTTTTTTGTTCACATATTAAAACAATCCTCAACAGCAGTTTACCCAATTTAAATTAAACCATTTAAATAACGTGGATAAAAAAAATTGGATCCATTTATTTATGAGCGCTCCTCATATATGATATATGGACATACGCACATACAGACATACACCACAAAACACAAGTGTGCACACATAACATACAACACATAAGGCAATAGTAAAGGCCTTGTAGCTTTACACAGGTGAAATCTCAGTTGCAATGTTTAAAAACTCCGTAGTCAAAAAATAAAACTGATCAGAGAAAACATTAACCTAGGTCTGTATGAGCTCAAAAAATAAAATAGAACTTCATGATGTGGGAAAGGGCACTAATAAAATAGATATTGAAAAAACATCTTGGTTAATCACTGTGGCAGATGTAAGAATAGCCAACCTGGAGCTCTGGATATCAGCTGTTATGGATTTGAGTCAAATCATCTTCTTTTTGGTCTGTAGAAATTGCTTTGGGTAGTCTCTCTGGAATCCAAATTGGCTGCTGTTCTCTCTTTGGAAACACACAAACAGAACCCCAACTCCAGACAATCACTGGGTCAGGACCTTTCCATTGTCCTCTTAGAATATCCTTCCAAAGTACCTTAGGCTTATGTACATTTTTTTGGACACATATGCCTTTCCGCAGCACTAAGCCCTGATGAATCCAAATTTAAAAAGTTTAGAGTAAAAAGGGTTGTTTTAATTTTATCTTTGGGGGATATATACCCCTTTCCAAATCCCTCTTTTTGCTTTAATAAGTACATTTTAATAGTTTGTTGAGCTCTTTCAACTATGCCTTGTCCCTGTGGATTGTATGGAATTCCTGTTATGTGAGTAATGCCAAATGATGAGCAAAATTGTTTAAAAGATGTAGAAGTATAAACAGGACCATTATCCGTTTTTAACTGTTTTGGAATGCCCACAGTGGCAAAATTTTGTAAGCAATGATCTATAATATCTTTAGTTTTTTCTCCAGCATGAAGGGAGCCCATCAAAAATCTGGAAGAAGTATCAACTGTAACATGCAAATATTTTAATTTTCCAAATTCTGGAAAGTGTGTGACGTCCATCTGCCAAATATGATTAGGTATCAGTCCTCTAGGATTGACTCCAAGATTAATTTGTGGTAAAAAGGTAACACAATTTTGACATTGTTTTATTATTTGTCTAGCTTGTTCCTTAGTTATTTTAAAATGCTTTTGTAAAGTATTAGCATTGACATGGAACCCTTTATGAAAATTTGTAGCTTCTTCTAGTATAGAGAAAATATGTATATCATGTGTAGTTTTATCTGCTAAATCATTGCCCAAACTAAGGGCTCCAGGCAATCCTGTATGAGCTTTGATATGTCCTATAAAGAATGGATCTTTTCTGTCCCAGATTAGACTTTGTATAGTGGAAAACAAAGAGAAGTCAGTAGAGGAAGGATAAATCCTACCAGCATCTTCAAGGGATACTATAGCATTAACTATATACTGACTATCAGAAAATAAATTAAATACAGAATCTTTAAACATCACAAAAGCTTGTAATACTGCCTTAAGCTCTACCTTTTGAGCTGATTGTTTGGGTACTCAAAATGTAAATATTTGATCAGGGGTAACTACTGCTGCTGTAACATTATTTGACCCATCAGTGAATATATTTGGAACATTCATGATAGGTGTTTTTCTTGTCATTTTTGGAAAAACTACAGGATGCCAAGACCAAAAAGACAATAAAGGATTAGATGGTAAGTGGTTATCAAATGAAACATTAGATTTGCACATGATTATTGCCCAAGTTTTTAACTCATTAGCTAACTCATCAATTTGATCCATAGTATATGGAATAGTAATTTTATTGGGAGAAATTCCAAACACTCCCTTTGCTGCTTTTATTCCTTTGAGTATTAATTGTCCTACAGCCTCAGGATACCTAGTAAGAATAGTGTTAGGAGAATAAGAGAAATGTATCCACAATAATGGACCTTCTTGACAAAATACTCCTGTAGGAATATTTTTGTTGGTAGTACAATAAATAATAAAGGCAAACTTATATCAATTCTATCTAAATGCATATTTTCCATATATGTTTCAATAATTTTTAATGCCTTTCTTGCTTCAGGTGTTAACATTCAAGGTGAATTTGGATCTGATGTACCTTTTAGGAAATCAAATTAAGGTCCCAACACTCCTGTTGGTATGCCTAGATAAGGCCTTATCCAATTTATGTCTCTTAATAACTTTTGAAAGTCGTTCAGTGATTTGAGTTGATCTACTTGTATTTGAATTTTTGGTGGACAGATCATGATTGAGGATAATAGAACTCCTAAATAATTAATTGGAACATTTAATAGTACTTTATTGCTATCTCTGGATTATAATTTTTTAATAAATTTGTAAGTGCAGCATAACATTCTAGCAATGTGTTTTTATCTTTATGTGCTAATAATACATCATCCATATAGTGAAATATTTGTAGTTCAGGATTTTGATTTCTAAGTGGCTGGATTGCTTTGGTAACATAAATTTGACACATACTTGGGCTGTTAGCCATCCCTTGAGTGAGTATTTTCCATTCATATCTCTGATCAGGACCTTCATGATTTAGTGCAGGGATAGTAAATGCAAAACGTGGACTATCCTCAGGATGATTTGGAATTGAAAAACAAAAACAATCTTTAATATCTATAGCTAAAATGTACCAGGTGTTTGGCAAAGAAGAAAATTGAGGAATCCCCGATTGAGCAGGTCCCATAATAACCATCTCATTATTAATGGCTCTTAAATCTTGCAATAATCTCCATTTACCAGATTTCTTTTTAATGACAAAAATGGGAGTATTATAGGAAGATACGGAAGGTTGTATATGTCCCTTCACTAATCGTTGTTTGACCAAGTCATGGGCTGCTTGTATCTTTTCTTTAGTCAGGGGCCACTGAGGAACCTATACTGGTATTTCTGATTTCCAAGTAATTTTTATTGTCTCATTGACCTCTTCTGAAAACCCAATTCATGTCTATCTATTCCTTGATCTATTTGAATTGGTGCTGCTATACCTTGTTCTTGTTCTCCTAATCTTTTTCCTTTCCTAAAACATTGTCTAGTCCTAATAGTGGGCACATTTGGGTTGATGTTATTTGTTAATGTCAAACCTAATTGATCTAGGACATCTTGTCCCCATAAATTTATAGGAAGATGATCCAATATATATGGCTGTATAGTTCCTTCACATCCTTCAGGATCCTTCCAATCTAATACCATTGCACTTCTATGGGGATTAGTCACCACTCCTATGCCTCAAAGCTTGTTGTAATGGCCAATGTTTTGGCCATTCTTGAGGAGATATGATGCTACGGTCTGCACCTGTATCCAGTAGCCCATTAAATTCATGTCCTTGAATATTTAGTTTTAGCATTGGGCGAGAATCTAGATTTAAAGACAGCATAGCCCAATCTACACCTGTGGAGCCTAATCCCCTGGAACCAATGCAAGCATCCATTGATGGAGGAATGGATAAACACGTTGTCCATCCACACAATGGAATATAATTCTCCCCACATTATGTTAAGTGTAGTCACACAATCACAAAAGGACATTTAGTACATAATTCTATAGATGATGTATCTAGAGTCATCAAACCCACAGAAACAGAAGGCAGAGGACTGGATGAGGGGCAGTGGGATGGCATTATTTCATCAGTACAGAGTTTCTGTTATAAAGATGAAGTCTAGCAACAGATGGTGGTTATAGTGAATTACTGAGCACTTCTGAATTCTGTGTGCACATAAAAATGGTTAATATGGGCTGGGACTATGGCTTAGTAATGCAGACAATATTTATAGCAGTTCAATTTACAATAGCTAAACTGTGGAAGCATCCTAGATGCACTTCAATAGATGAATAGATAATAAAACTGTGATATATATATATATATATATATATATATATATATATATACACACACACACACACACACACACACACACACACACAATGGAATATTACTCAGCATTAAAAGAGAATAAAATTATGGGTTTTGTAGGTAAATGGATGGAGCCGGAGAATATTATGCTAAGCAATGTAAACCAATTCCAGAAAAACCAAAGACTGAGTGTTCTCTCTGATAGTGAATGATGATCCATAATGGGGGGGGGAGGGAAGAAGACACAAAGAAGGGAAAATGACTCAAAGTTGAGGGAGGATGGGAAGGGAACATGGGAATGAGATGGACATAATTAACTAGGTACAGGTGTGACTGCACATATGGTGCAATGCTACATTGGGTACAACCAGAGAAATGAAAAACTGTGCTACAATTGTATAGAAGGAATCAAAATGCATTCTTCCATCATATATACCTAATTAAAATAAATGAGTTAATTAATAAAAAGGATATTGCTTATGTTACTATTAACAGGTTTATATTGCCTTCAAATGAAGTCATAAATGAAAACAGTATTGTTTAAATTTCTCAGTTTTAATTTCTATCAGGGCAAGTATGAAAAAGGACACCCACATAAACGGAGCACTTGGGGCTCTCGGTGTTGGGAAAGGGCTGTGAACCTTGTATCAGTTACCTGTCCAGGGGGCTGCTTAGGAGGGGCAGTCACCTGTCTAAGGCCTGGATGACAGCATATTGGGACTCACATGGGTGAGGTCTGCTCCTCCATCTTAGGATCAATGTTCTGCAGCTCCACAAACATGAGTGCTTCATAAGTGCTCAGCACAGAGGCCATGCTAAACACCTAGTATCCTCTACTGCTCCTCTCATGCCCACACCATCCTGCAGATTGCCCAAAGGCTTGGTCTGAGAAGGTCCTTGGCTTCTTCCACTTCATTTACTTATTACTCACTTCCATTGTATGTGACACCAGTGTTGGTGTGCAAAAAGTTGGACAGGCTTAAAAGTCACCATTAAGCCTGTAGACAAGCAAAGCCCTAGATTAGATGTACTGCCACTACACAGCAACTGGGTGTTCCCTGAAGACATTAGGAAGAGAAACTCATTCTGGCTCATTAACAGCACTCAAGAGGGCTTCCTCTACACTCACACTTCTGTGATGTCCATCAACACAAGCCTTCTAAAGACAGAAATTGGCAGTGACGGAGGAAACTTACCTTACTTTTTGACAAATACTTTTCCCATAAGTCTTAGAAATTGACTATATTCATTAAATTCATCTTGGCTAACCTCTGGAAAGAGGAAAACTTTTTCCTAAATCAGATCAGGAGCTAGGGAAGTAGCTCAGTGTTGAGTCTGCACATAGCATGTACAAAGTCCTTGGATCTGAACCCAGCACCAACAAATAAATATTTTAAACATTTATTAAAAATTAATTTTAAGCAATGTCCCATTATGGTAATATCAAAGGGGAAAGAAAAACATTTACTAGATTCCCCATCTGTCCCCAGGACAGTCAAAGCCAACCTCACAGCTGCTACACAGGAAGTGGGTAAGAGTCTGCCTTCCACCTCCATCTTCCTCTCACACAGGCAGGTCTAGTCCTGATTTCCATGAGCTTCCTCATCAATAAGAAGTCATGAGGTCAGGCCAATGAACAAAGAGCTTGTAGATGCCTGGTCTAGTCCCTATTTGCTGCTTACTAATTGTGTGCTCATTGCCAAATCCTGGCACACCTTCAGGCTTCTATTTTCTCTCCTACACCATGCAGATCACCTTTATCCAAGGTCCTTTTGAGGATGGCAGAGCACAGTGAGTGCAAAAACCTGCCACTGGGACAGCACACTGTGGTCACCAGGACCATCTTCTAGAGCTGCTGACCCATCACTGAAAGCAGCTCCCTGAGCTGAGTGTGTGAGGGACTGAGTCAAGAGACAATGCCTAAATTTAACCTGGGTTGAGCCACTCCTGAGATGTGTGACTTGGGCAACTCATGTGTCCTCTCTTGGTGACAGATTCTCTTCTATTACATATGATTCTGCTCATGCCACAATCTAACTGTGATACTCAGAACAGGTCTGAAATCCCAGAACATGAAGAAGCTCTTTGTATCAGGTTGTATCTCTGCACTAAGCCACACTCATGGCCTGGAGAACTTAGCTACCACCTCTTGATTCATACCAGTGAATGGCCAGCAAGCCTGTCATCACTGCTGGATCCTGAAGTAATCCCACCAAGACCTGAACTTCTCTGGCCTTCTGAACTTCAGGCACCACTTGGCAGTCAGCACTGCATGAAGATGTGGCTTTGAATCTATGGCTATTGAGCAGGGATGGCTCATGAGCTGGTGGGTCAGGAGCCCTACCTGTCCTCTTGGCACCTCTCATCAAGTGTCCCAGGAAGGTCTTAAGAGGCGTTTTCAACCTTTCCCACCCTCTTTATACCCCTAACCAGCAATTTCTCTCCTGCACAATGTGCCCAGAAATGCTTCCTCCTCTCTAGCCCAGGACTACAGGCTTCTGAGTCCATTTCTAGCCACAAATGACAGCTGATTTAAAGGAATTCCTGACTGCATCCATCACAATCCCACTGTCAAGATAGTTTAAAAGAAAATGTGCAGGAGATTCCTATCACTGCAACCCTTCAGAACAAGGGTGTCCCTTGCAGAATGCAGAGTGGCTCCACTCACTACCACACAACTAGCCTTTAAAACCTCATGGGTCACCTAGGCCTTGGGAAAATGGGCTGTAAGAGAGAAAGCTTATTCTGATACCACTGGGCAAAGCAAGTGAGAAAGGTGAGTGGCTGGCACCTAGATAGCCTTCAGCCTCCATCAAAGAGTAACTACTACCTCAGGGAGGAAGATCCTGGACACAAGGGTGAAACACCTGTCTGGCAACAACGGCTAAGTCCCAACCCCATATGTAACAGCCCAAAGGGAGTCTACTGTGTAGCTCCAAGGCCTTGACCTTGTCAAGGTCAAGATAGACTGCTAGAAAGACTGAATCCCCTGCCTGGAGAACCTCCCCAATTCCAGGTACTATAATTGAAGCCCTCGGTGAACTGGAAGGCATAGATGTCCGATGTAAATAAAATCCTCCAAAATCAGGGCCTTGAGTTATCCCAGAAAACAACCACAACCCAGGGATGTGGAGTGAAGTCAAGGCCTGGAATCAGGGCTCAAAGCCCTATCTTTGGAGACCATTCAAACTCTCTGCATCTCAGATACTATAGTTTCTACCAGGGAGTTGGTTAGTACAGCCTAAGAGGAAGGGGTTTCCTCAAGAGATCCAGATGTCAAGTTCTGCCCCCCTTCAGAATTTTCTCCCCACCAGGAAACAGTCTTCAAAGTGGTGAGATGCCAGACAGGAACTTAGGAATGCTTGTGATTGCAGGTATAGAGCTGCTCACTGCTAACATTACCTGAAGTTCACTGCTATCATCATTTGAAGTTGTTTCTTTGTTTAGAACTGCTCTTTAGAAAAGTCCTAGCAGAACCAACTTAAACTAGTCAAAGATACAGAGCTCCTCTTCTAAGGAACCTAGGGCAAACTTTACTCACTCTATCTCATTATAATGCTAAATTTTCTGCCCTAAATGAAGTGCATCTGCCATTTGTTTGGTTTGGTATTGGGAATAGAAGCCAGGGATGCTTTATCATTTTGTGGTAGAGATTTCTCAGAAAAAAAGGAAAGAGAACATGATGCCATCTGTATCATTGTGAGCCCTTGGGAAATCAGTTTTGAACATTCTTGCTACTTTGTAGTATAGAAATAGAATGCCCAAACAAGAATATGTCTTACCTCATATGAAGACAAAATTAGTATGTAAAAGGAAACTAACCGGACTATATAAGGGATCACTCCCTACACTAAATTATCAGCCTTTGGATAAGAATCCACTGAGCCTGGATGGACACAAATAAACACTGCTTCCTGTTGAATACACTGGTGTCCCCTGTCTGTGTGAGAATCCCATGCAACATTTTATTTGGTTTTGTTTGAGGCAGGATCTCACTTATCTTATCCTTCTCATTGCTATATATTTATAATGACCAGCTTGCTTAGAAGTGTTTACATCCTATGAGAAGTGATAAGAACATCTGAAAAATGATTTTGAAGACTCTTAAATAAATAGTAATCTTTAAAAACTGACATGAAAACCAACTCAAGTTTTAAGCTCTTTCTTTAGAAACATTAGATATGCTGTACTTCTTAAACATAACTTATTCAAACTACTTGTGCCAATGTTTGCAACTCTTCTAAAATTACTCTTAAAATAATCTAATGTGAGATTTTTTCTATGGCAAGAATTCACATGGCTTGTATAGAAAGTCTCAACAGGGCTGTAGATGGAGCTTACTGCTAGAGAGCTTGCCTAGCATGTACGAGGTCTTGAAGTTTAACCACCAACACTGCAAGAAAAGGAAAGGGAGAAAGAAGGAAGGAATGAAGGGAGAAAGGAAGGAAAGAAGGAAGGAAGGAAGGAAGGAAGGAAGGAAGGAAGGTGGAAGGAAGAAAGAAAGGAAGGAAAAAATAGGAGACAGGGCAGGATGGAAAGGAATGAGTCATTAAAACAAAAGGGCATGTGGTACAAACATAAATATATGATTTACTACCTTTTAAAAATTTTTACAGAGATTTAGAATTTTACTGACATCAAACTGGGTGACATTATGACTGTATAGAGTTCTGCCTTGGCCTGTCCTAAACCAAACTAATGGGTGAGTGACCTGGAGATGACTCCTCTCTGGCTTGATTGGGACAATCTTGAACCTGTGCTGCTTCGGGATGCACAGCATAGTGAAGGGGCCAAGATTTCTCTGACACGGAGCATGAGTGTGCTAGGCCCCTGGGAGCCCATGACCAGGGCTCCTCATAGGCATGCCCACAGGTCCCCTCTCCACTGATGGTTCACAATGGTCTGCTCCGTTGCCTAGTGCATGTTTGTTTCTGACCAAAGGCCTGAGTGTCCACAGCCTGTTTTGGTGTGGCTGGGCATGGTGTGGTTGTGGAGGGAATAGTCAAAGCAGCCTTCACATGATGGAGGGGCAACGGCTGCCCCTCAGCCATAGTTGCAGGTGGTACTGGAAGAAGTAAGTAGGGTTGTGGTTTGCATTGTCTGAAGACATGGAAACACACCCTAGTCCTTATGGCTGTTCATGGGAATTGGTGATATGTATAGCTATTGGGTTTTTTGTTGTTCTCTTGTTTTTGTGGAGAAGTTATCAGTCTGTGAGAAGCAGGCATTACATGAGAAGAGAAAAAAACTTGCTCTAAAACTTTCTGGACAACTTGGAGAAAAATGTGAACTACTTGAAACAGCCTTGTTCAAAAACAGTAGAAGGCTTAGAGTCATTGCTAAAAGATGGCATTTTGTTGAAGAAGTCAATAGAAGCAGAAAATTTGGAGGCAATATATGAAAACCTGGATAGGTCCATATCTAAACTTGAAGATGAAATACTCTTTCTAGAAAAAGAGCTAAAAGAAGAGAAAACTAAACATTGTCAACAGGATGAATTGAAGGTGGATATATCAAAAAGGATTAAGTTCCTAGAAGATGAATCAAAATCCCAAATATCTGAAGCTAAAAAAAGCCTTGAGAATATTTCAAATGAATGAAGAAGAAGTTATGGTAGCTATAAAAGAGGCTTGGAATGAAAATTCCCAACTTCAGGAATGTCAGAAACAGCTTTGGAAAGAAGTTAAGGTATGGAAAGAAAAAGTAAATGGCCTTAATAAATAAAAAAAAGTTATTTGAACACTCTAAAATACATGCAGAACAAGTTCTAAGAGATAAAGAAAATCACATTAAGTCTCTGATTGAACACTTGCTGCAGATACAAAATTGGGCCCCTGTGGTTGGAGGAGTCCTAAAAGATGAAGGTAACTTGGAGTTTGAAATGGAGAATGAATTAGAAATTGGTGCTCACTTAGAAGATCATCCAAAAGGGGCCTTGAAGATTCTGGTTTATTTTGCTAAGTTAAAGGCCTCTTTTACAATCTTAGAAAGAGAAAGAAATCATTTTTTATACTTTATTATCTGAGGTAATAAAAACAAAAGAAGACATTATACAACATCTTAAAAATCTTAAGACAGAACAAGCATCTTTGCAAGCAGAAAATACACAGTTTGAAAGTGAGAATCAGAATCTTCAGCTGAAAGTTAAAGTCATGATGGAACTATGTCAAGAAAATGTAATGGAACTCCAAAGGAAATTAATAGGAGAGGAATATTACTGATTAGAGCAAGAGGAGAAACTTTCCAAAGTTGAAGAAAAGATCAGCCATACAACAAAACTGCTTGAGACCTATAGAAAGTGAGCCAAAGATCTTGAAGAAGAATTGGAGAGAACCATTTATTTTTATCAGGGGCATGTTATGTACTGTGAGAAAAAAAGCACATGGTAATGAGTTGGCAGCTCAGAGTGATTTAAGGCCACAAAATGCTCAAAACAGAGAAAAATTAACTGAAATGGGGTTCAAATTTAAACTTGTAGAAAAAGATCCTTCTGTGCCTGATGTTTCAAATACACCCTTTGGCAGAGAGAATTCCCCAAATGGTCCCTCACATTTGTGTCAAGTTTCATGTGAAATAAGTCCTTCTCATTCAGAAAATAAGGGTCCACTCATACTCTCACCTTTGGTACAAGAGGGAGGAGATAGAGGTTCAATGTCCCAGAGAATCCTCTGGAATGTCCGAGTAGCAATAAAAGAAGGGAATCAAACTTTGATAATTTAACTGATCCTCAGAGAGCACTTTTTGACACTGGGCCTCTGGCACCTCCATGGGAACAGGCCCTTAGGATAATGATCCCTCCACCAGGCCAACCATACTCTAATCCACAGCTTCCTCTACAAAGGCAAGATGGATGTTATTCTAATTATGGTAGAACACCTGGATCAGTAGAACTCAGAAGTTTCATCTATGCCGCCTTTGGATAAAATGGATGGGCCTACATCTTCAGAAATGGAATCCAGTAGAAATGAAACCAAAGTCAATCTTGGTGATTCCAATGTGCCTGATTCATCTCTCCCTGCTTAAAACCAAGGAATTGGCTCTGATTTTGCTTTCTTACCTTTTCCTCCAATCAGAGGTCCTTTGTTTTCAGTGGATCCAAGAGTCAGTTCATGAGAGAGCCCTTTTTCCCTTCACCTCCTTCAGGAAACATGTAAGGAGAAACTCAAGAATGTCTTCCACCAGGCCCACTACCCCCTCCATTTCCAATAGGACCATGGTGTTTTCCTCATTATCTCCCCCCCAAGAGCTGGATTTCTTCCCCCACCTCCCACCCCCGCATTCTGAAAGTATAAGTGAGTTCCCTTCAGGGTTGATTCCACCTTCAAATGAGCCTGTTACTGAACATTCAGAAGCACAACAAGAAACTTGACAATCGTTTTTATCTGCCTTTAAAAGTAATATATCTCTTATTTTTAGTTTAAGTAACTGCTTTTAAGTGATTATATGTTTGTTCCAATTGAAGCTCAATGGAATTATAATTCTTAGGATATATTTTGTAAGTAATTATGGTTTAAATATGAATCTTATGAATAAATTATTTCCATTTTATCTTATTCTAGAGAGTACAGCATTTAATTTGAATAATACATTATTATATGAGCAACAACTGGATTTTTTATGTATGTAATCTTGCAGTTGGGGATATTTTAAACTCCAAACAAAGGCTGCCCCTTTCTACAAAGAAATGTATTTACTGTGATTGTAGCAAATGTGAAAGTAACTTTATGCTTAATGAAAGATTTTAGTTGATTTAAAATCTGTTTGGCTTTAATAATGATAATAAAATTCAGCTAGTTTTTCCATAAAAAAAAGAATAACTAGAGCATATTAAGAGTAAACCAGAAAAACACAACTAAACATTTCATGGAAATAGGAGACTTAAAAAAAAAAAAAAAAAGGTTCCAGTTCTCAGAAAACTTCTAGGAATTTGGAAACTATAATTTAAGTTCACTCTTTGCATATTTCCCCCTACATCTTCTTTATTTTATGCCTATTCTGCTGTGATTCACTGATAGGAGGAGTGTCCTAGTCTTTGTTTTGTCTTCAGAGAGACTTTTGTAAAAATACAAATGAATTATGAGGACTCTGAAATGAAGAAACAAAGACATAACTCCAAATTTGTTATTGTTACATTAGATAGTCATGAAATGACTCTGCTAAACTACTATAAACCAAAATTCCCACAACTAAAGAAGAAATCTCCTGATTTTTGAGCTGTTATAATTAAAGCAATAGCCTTTTTTACATATAGCATAAATGAATGAAACTAATAGCTACATGATTAAGTGTTTTATTTAAAAACATTTTTTTTAATTGTTGACTTACCTTTATTTATTTATATATAGTACAGAGAATGAAGTCCAGTGCCTCACACATGCTAGGCAGGAGCTCTGCCACTGAGCCACAACCCCAGCCCATGATTATGTTTTACTAACCACTAATAATAATCTAAAAAGTAAATTAGTATATCTCCATTATCAAAGAAATACAAGCCCCAAATTGATAACCAACAACAATTATACCTGAATTATTTTCTAATGTTCTATTAATTACAGGGATTATTTGATTCTATAGTGGTTTTACCAAAGGTCTGAAATATTTCCTAGCACTTGGCCAGCATCTACTCTTCTACAATAGTGGAAATAGGTATGGTAGAATTTTGCTGAAATGAATTAAATTCATGTATTCAGGGATGTCAATTTTCCTCAAATTTGCTATGGACCTGAGAGTATTGATATTGGGTTAAAGGATTGTGTTTAAAAAAAAATAGGTCTGGGTTTGTGACTCAGCAGTAGAGCACTCATGTAAAACATCCAAGGTCCTGGGTTCAATCCTCAGCACCACATATAAATAAATAAACTTATTGTGTCTATCTACAACTAAAAACTATTTTTTTAAAAAATGATTAACATGGCAAATTTCATGTCATGTGTATTTTAACCACAATAAAATGAAAAACAAACAACTGAGGTGTACCAATGAGGGAGCTGTGAGTCTAAAGCAACAGACAAGTGGGTTCTCAGTAAGCATGGCATGTGACCCAATTTCTATAGGTGTTTTAGATGGTACCACATCCTGGGATATTCAGTCTGGTGAGATGTCCATTTGAGGATTAATTTGAGAGGGCTTGGTTGGTGATAGCATGCTGTTCCTAAATCCTTGCCTAAAATTTTGGTTGAATGAGTCATTATGCCATTAGCTATATTAATATTGGGTAACAGGACAACACACAACTTTATTTTTTGTCTTTATTTTTCAAAAAACAAATTTATAAAAGTCAAGAATATGATAAATGTGGCCTCCTATTCTTAGAATGTTTTAAAGTGACAGATTCCTGGAAATAAGAAATGACAACTTCCTTTGGGATATGTAAACCTCTATTCAAAACATGAATATATTTTATTTACCCATAGGAAAATTCTGTGATATAAATTACATGATTCACTTTTTCCTGAGTCCCCTCTCTTTTATAAGCCCATGCCTCTAAGGAGAGCATTTCCTGGTGGAAATGCCTGAGAGCAGTGAGCTCTGCCCTGAGCAACCTTGAAAGTGGCTCTGTGGTTAGGTCCAGAGGAAGGCAGGAATGGAGAAATCTGGGCAGGGAAATGGCATGGCATGACAAGGAATATTCTGGGAGATGCTGCCTCCTATCTGGAGGACCTGATGGGGGAACAGGTGTCGAAAGTAATTGTGGCATCAGGGAACTTGGGGGAAGGAACCATGCAAAGCATGCTGTGAAACCCGGCTTCTCCTAGGAACTTTTCAGTAACCCTGTCTCTCTAACTGTTCCTCGAGAGGTGTGTGGCTGTCTACACATGGGACAAAGTGCCAAGTGATCCTTCCTTCTTCAAGGATAAAATCAGGGCCTTAAGCAACTTAGTGAGGCCCTGCCTTTTTGTGACTGGCTTCTTTGAGTTGGCCTAATATTTTCAAGGTTCACTTGTGTCATAGCATGTTATCAGTACTCCATTCCTTTCTATTACAGAACAACATTCCATTAGATGGATATGCCATATTTATTAATCTTTAGTGTTAATTGTCTGAGTCACTTGTACTTTTTGGCTATTTGAATAATGCTGCTGTAAACACTCATATACAAACTCTTGTGTGCACATATACCTTAGTTTCTCTTGGGTGTACACCTAGGAGTTGGATTGCTGGGTCATTTAGTAACTCTGTGTCTAACATGGGAGGAGTTGCCAGATTGTGCTAAACGCAGCCACATCCTTTACATTTCCTTCCCCAGGTCATTGTGCATCCTTATTCCTGAGAAAATATGCTATTGTTCATGTCTTGATTGTAGCAATACTTCTAGCCATAAATTGGTCTCTTGTTATGAATTTGATTTGCAATTCCTTAATGATAAATGATAAATGACAGCTGTTTTGCAAACAATGATCTTTAGAGAAGTGCATATTCAAATCTTTGGACACTTTTTTATTGGATTTTCTTTGTTGTTGTAACAGTTCTTTCTATATTTGGGGTAACAGTCATTTCTGAGTTATAGTCTATGATGTGCAAATATTTTTTTTTCCATTTTGGGAGTTGTCAATTCAATTTCTTAGTGCATTTTTTGATGCTCAAAGATTTTATTTTCAACAAAGATCAACTTACTTATTACTTCTTTTCCTGCTTAGCTGGTGCCTTATACTTGTAACCACTACTAAATGTAAGGCCAAAACCATGTATTCCTATGTATTTTCTAAGAGTTTGTAGTTGTAATTTTGCATTGAGTTCTGTGATATATTTTGAGGGTATGTGTTTGTACACGTGTGTGTGTGTGTGTGTGTGTGTGTGTGTGTGTGTGAAGTGAGGGAGGGAGTTTGACTCCATTCTTTTCTATGTGTTTATCTGTTCTCCCAGCACCCTTTGTTGAAAAGGTTCTGCATCATTGACTTGCCCATGCATTCTTGATGATACCTTAGCACATCATAATATTGCCCATATACAAAAGGGTTTTCTAAAACTCATGCATGATTTGCTCTTCAGAATAAGAAGCCATGAAAGCCCCCTTGGTAAGAGGTTTGCTCTCTCCATCCTTCCCAGTTCACTGTACAGTGCCCACCTGCAGGTATAGGTACAGCCTGTCATTCCAGAGGCTGAGCTGTCTCTGAGCCTCAGGCTCTGAGGACTCTACTTCCATTGAGCACTCATGTCCATCCCTCTGTGTCTACATGACAGAGTAGCACTTCTGCCATATGACACCCTAGTTGCTACTTGACAAAGCACATGTCCATCTAGATTGGCCAGAAACCAAGGCACATTGAACCCAAAATGGACTGTTAGTCTTCCCAAGTGCATAGCTGCAGGTGGCTTCCACACTGGTGTCTTCCTAGGATGTCATCCAAAGTGGCACAGGAGCACATTCTGTTCTAATCCATCCATTAAGTAATCAGTTATCAATTGTATGTGTAGGGCCCTTGACACTTTGGACCCAAATTTTTCTGGCAAGAGGAGTGGATTGAGTCTTCTGAATTGATTCCTTTGAGGCAGGATACAGGTTTGTATTGGCACAGGGAGGAGTGGGCAGCCAGTGAACTGGGTCCCTGTAGATTGGCTTCCTGTATGAACCTCTCCAAGACCCTGAAGGGGGTACTTCCTCTTAGGATGGCACTTGGAGCCCTTCTACCCACACATTTGGAACTCTTTGAGAGGTAATTCTATACACTGCACCTGCTCATCTCTGAGAACTGATCACTTATTCATCTTTGTGCACAGAACTTTCTGCTGCTTTATTTCTATCAGGATCCACTCCTTGGCAGAAGTGCTTCTCTCTCCACTCACATTTCCTCTCCAAATTTGCAAAGACAAAGAGTGAGATTTCTATTTTTGGTATAATTTGAGTTAGACCATCATGCAAACTTTAGTTCTCTGAAACTTATTTTATGTATGTAAGTATGCCCACAATTGTATTTGTATTTTAAATTTGTTTAAAATTTCATACAGTTTTACATGCCGTACTCAGAGAGCATCCTAGGATTCACAAACATTAATAAGAAACACCATTTAATTTTAAATATTAGATTTCTTTAAGATTTGAATAGGTCTTAAATGTAAATGTCACAGAATCATAATTATGTGACAATTAATAAGCTTTTAGTTTCCACCCCATACTTTAAGGTTAAAGGAAAACTCCTTAGACATGTTACATTTAGTGGAGTTTCTTAAGCAAGGAAAAGAGAATGGAAACAATATGAAACACTTACTTGTCATCCTCAGGACTGCAATAGCTTCACAGCACTTATGTCTCAGAGGTGGCAGGGCAGCACTGGGGAAGAGGAACAATGGGCTGAAAACAGCTTCCCAGGTCACATAGAGGCCCATTCCTAGGATTCTGCAATTCACACACTCAGCACCGCCATTTCTGAGCCTCCGACATGTTAGGAGTGTCCTCTGTACTAGGCTTTAACTAGATAGGTTGAGCACTACCTTCATTAGCAGATCCCAGACTCAAGGGTGGAGTAATCCTCAGGCCAAACCTAATTTAATGTAATATGACAAAGTTTTAAGAAATGAGTAACACACCTGATTTCCACAAATTATTTTAGAAAATGACCTTGAGACTGTAAATAACATCACTTTAATATTTTCATCCAAATTAACAATAACTAATAGCTGTATAGAGTGGTTTCTATGTAACAAAATGAATACACCATGTAATAAAAGAATTGTGAGAAGTGCGGCTAAGGAACTTCCCAATGATAAATAGTTCTTGGACTTTTATTTCAGAAAAACCTACAGTGTAAATAGTAATACATACAAAAATCAAGTTGAGTGTTGAATATGTATGAATGTGAAGTTTTTTTTTTTTTTAATTTTTTTTTAGTACTGCGGATTGAACTCAGGGGCATTCAACCACTGAGCCACATCACCAGCCCTCTTTTGTATTTTGTTTAGAGAAAGAGTCTCACTGAGTTGCTTAATGCCTCACTTTCGCTAAGGTTGGCCTTGAACTTGGGATCCTCCTGCCTCAGCCTCCCTGAGCTGCTGGAATTACATGCACACACCACCATGCCTGGCAATGTTAAGCACTTTTCAGTATGCTCAAGGGCCTGGGCTCAATCTCCAGCCATGTAAAAAGAGAGGGAAATGGATTTAAGTTAAATATTTTGAAAATTTTGGCTAGGATTGTGGCTCATTGATAGAGCACTCACCTAGCACATGCAAGGCCCTAGGTTGTATCCTCAGCACTATATATATATAGTGTTCAACTACCACACAAAAAAATAAAATATTTTCAAAACTCAATATCTATATGAAACATATTTCAGACTGCAAAATATTTTAGTGCAATGATCATTACAAGTTCTCATTTTGCTAGGGACAGTGACACATGCCTGTAATCCCAGTGACTTGGGAGGCTAAAATAGGAGAATTACAAGTACAAGGTCACCTGCAGCAACTTAATGAGGCCCTATGCAATTTAGTGAGTCTATGTCCCAAAATTGTTTTTAAAAAAAGGAAAGGAAAAAGAATAAGAGCTGGAGATATGGCTCTGTGGTAAAGGATCCTTGGGGTAAATTACCATTACAAAAAAAAAATCAACTGGGTGAAGTTTTATATATATATATATATATATATATATATATATATTCATATTCAATCTCAGTTACTTTGGAGCCTGGGGAGAGAGAATGAAAAGTTCAGGCAGCATAGGCATCATAGAGAGATCCTGTCTCAAAATAAAAAAAAAAAAAGTGTGGGGATATAGCTTAGTGGTAGAGTGCCTCTGGGTTTGATCCCTAATATAAATAAAATTCACAAGTGGCACAGTAATATTCCACTTGCAATTAAAATAGCTCCAACTGTAAGTCAAGCACAAAAAGAATTATGAACAAACACCATATCACAGAAAAAAAATTTTCAAATACTTGATCTTTTAGATGATCTTGTACCTCTTTGAACTTCAATGATAGTCATTGTATTTACATTTATTACAAAAATAGCTCAATGTTATGAGAATACTAGTATTCCCTGACACTTAATTTGATATTTATCTTTAATTAATTTTATGAAGATCAAGGATGCTTTCTAAATTCAGTTCAGTACATTCAAGAAAAGTTTGTGCATTGGTGGTAAAATGGCATGTTTATTTTTCAACAATACAACAGCTTACTCTTTAAATCTTTGTTCAACAATATACCATTATCAGGGCTGGGGTTATAGCTCAGTGGTAGAGCACTTGCCCCTCACATGAGGCACTGGGTTCAACCTTAAGCACCACATAAAAATAAATAAAATAAAGATATTGCGTCCATCTTTAAAAAAAATCATAAACAAAGATACCATTGCCTTCTGAAGCTGTACACTTCTACTCATATTGCAAGTTGAATAGTACAGAGTATCAGATATTTCCTTTTCTGTTAATGAATTAGCTGTAATGTTGGTTTATGTTGTATACATGTTTATGTTGATCACTTTGTATATAATCACAGCTAAATCCTAGGCATGTTTATCTTCCAGGAAGTAGTATTCCTAAACACTAAAATAAAAAAAAAATGTTCTTATGTTTGATAGAAAACTATTCAAAATCAAGTTATGCTGGTTCATCATAGATATGTAGATATATTTTAAAGGTAATGTGAATAAATCTTTCTGCTTTAATGGTGAGCTATAAATATATGATTCAGCTATGAGACTAAATATTAAGTATTGATCAAATCCATTAATGAATTCGTGTTTGTAAAGACCTTTAGTTCTCATTAAATATAGCAGCTTATTAAAACCATTAACATCAAGGTGACTTTGTAAGATAGTGGTATTTACTGGGGCAAAGTCCTTTCTGTGGTGTCCCCCAAACCCTCCATCAAGTCCTGTCGATGAGGTTGGTAAAAAGACTCTGACTCACTCACCCTGCTCACAGGAATGTGGGTATTCCTTATCTCAATGACTATCTCAGTCCTGGGGGTTCCAGGGCCTCTCACATGCTAGGCAAGTGCTCTGCCACAAACCTATATCCCCAGTCTCTTTTATTTTATTTTTTAATTGGTTTAGTCTCTTTTAAATCTTATTGCAAGACAGAGTTTTCCTACACTGCACAGTTTGGACTCAAATTTTTAATACTCCTGCCTCAAATTTCTGAGTCACTGAAATTATAGGTATGTTCTACCATGGCTGGCATGATGAGCCAAATTACTGAAATTTCATAATAAGACTGGCAGGTTTTTGACCTTTCTATACTTTATTAAGCATTGAGTATTAAATGTGATTTATAGTCATCATAAAACTATTAGCAACATAGCCACAGTGCAGATGTAGGGGGCACCTATGAAACCATGTGAGTTAAGCTTTGTTTTTAACACTACTGTGCTGTTGTTCAATTTGCTTTCAGGATCATAGCTGCCTTTAGATAGACACAAAGATCTGAGAGTTTTTTTTTTTTTTTTTCCAAACCTTAAATACATTCCAAGTGTAAACAGAAAACAATTATTTTGGGTAGATCAGTTAAAATCAAAAGCCACACTACTATCCAAATGTAAACTCTAGTTAGGTGAGTGTTTCCTTTTAATAATGTCAGGTAGTGAATTACTTCACTATACATCTCTATCCTTCAATCCTACTTCTCCTTTTTGTAATATCTAGGACTGGGTATTACAATTTTCTGTTGCTTGACAATGATGATGAGAAATGTATAATTACTTTCATAATTTGTAAATTTGAGCCCATTTTCTGAGTTACTAAAAGTTGTATTTCCTTTTTTCCTTCAGTGTTATATGCACTAGAGTAGATCATTTCGAGAAGTAAGTGTATATCTCCCTATGATAATGTGGCAGAACACAGACTCAGAGGTATTTAATCTGTGAGACAGCATTCCAACTGACACCATTTAGTTTTGAAAGCAAGCTCATATACTATTGTTGCTTTTTATGTGATCAAGTATTACCAAGATCATAGTTTTTTGAATGTTAACTCAATGATTAGGCTTTCTTGGTGACATAATGAAGTGTGATTCAGGGTGTCATTTCAGGAGTTCATTCACTGAGTAGAGAGGAAGAAGAGAGTGGAAGCTAAACTTGAGGCTTCATCAATCAGCATAAACTAAAATTTGCTGAACATTAAAACCCAATAAATATTGCTATGATGTGACTTACAGAGTGGAGGCTGATAATCTCTTCTCCACATTGAAATCATCATTTTGACCCTGCTTACCTCTCAGGTGGTTTGGGAGGTGCCATCAAAGAAAGAAATTGCATGAACAGCTCTTCTCCATGTTGGTCACATATTGGAGGAAGAAGGTAAAATAAATTCAGAAGGTGTGTGACCTGAATAAACTGACAAGTCAGTGACGGTGTCCAAGGGAATGAACTCATCATGCCAAATGTTCCCATATGAAGAGGAACAGGACCCACACTGAAGAGAATGAAAGCTCTACCCATTGGACCTGAAGCAAAAGGATCCCATGGTGCCCTAGTAACACACCATGCTGTCAATGCTGCCTGAGCGCCACTGCCCATTTCACCTGGGGAAGGCAAAGAGAGGTTGAGGGAGGTTGAGTAGAGGTGTGAGAGGAATTCAGGAGGTTGATGGGCTCAATGAGCCTTCATATTCCTCTCTCCTCCCTCCATGGAACCTCCTGCACTTCTCTATCAGAGGTCCAATCTTAACAGACAGAGGTGGGAGAGCTGGGGTCACAAGCAGCTTAAAGGAGATTTCTGATGGGAGCAGCAGTAGCAGTTGGGTACCCAACAGGAAAACAGACTCCTGGATGTTATTCACAGAAACAGCTCAGATTTTCTTCCTGTGTGTCCTCAGCAGCCATCAAGGGGGAAGGATCCAGACCCATTATTGTCTGACTGTGAACTCAGCTCAGGACAGCAGTATCCTGGGAGCATCAATTGCAGTCAGCATGATGGGGTGCTGGAGGTCAGACTGAGCTGGAAAGAAATGTGCAAAGATCAATGACAGCCTATCAGAGCCAAGAGGCTTACTGGAGATTATTTTCCCCCAGTGACCCAGTGTTGATGACAAAGCAAAAGCCCAGAGAAAGAAAGGGATTCCCTCAAGGTTCATGGTGAACTTTAGATTAGGTTTGGAATCACACTTCTGCTCCTTGCTCAGACACAGCTTATTTCCTGAAAACTCCTTATTTCCTGGAAAACTCCAGCAGGGTGACACCTGCTGGCCAGAATCACTGTAGGTTCTGAAAATCCATGCAGGCCTTTTCAGGGGATTTTGGAATACTAACAACTCCAGTATGGCCTCCAATACCACATGAGTGTGCCCTGTTTCTCTTGCTGAGCACATCTCCAGCTGCTTTCCTCCCTACTGTCCTGCTACTTCACCAGCCACCTTACCACACCTCTGCAAAACAGAACTGTGAACATTACAGGCTTTGGGCCTAAAAGGGCTTTCCACTGGTATTTTCAGGCCTTCCAGCTAAGATTTTCTACTTAAAATCACTTAAAATCACTTAAATTAAATGATGTCAAGAGAAATGTTATAAAATTTCTACTTCAGTGTCCTTTAAAAAAAATCATTGTTGGACCACATTCATGTCTGGTCACTTAGGGGTTGTCAATGTCTGTTTTTCAATGACAGTGACAAAGTTGAGCAGTTTTTACAAAGAGCATATGGCCCTCAAAAGCTGCAATATTTACCATCTGGTTTTTGAAAAGAAAGAGTTAACCCCATATTTTCTGGGAACACTGTGTTTGTTCAAGTATCAGGAGCATTGGAATAGCTGGCCTCTGCCTGGGACACTCTTCTTCTGATGGACATATGACCTTTCCCTTACTTCCCATTGTGACCTCCTCATAGTCTCTGTCTTGGTTCATCTCCCTGCACTTCTATATATGCTCTTAGATTATTTATGACATTTTCTTACATGGGTTCATCCATCTGCCTTTGACTTCTAAAATTTGTAGCAGTCCCACTATTGTCTCAGTTCCTTGAGAGCAGGGACATCATCATTCCTCAGGAGTCCTGGATTCTGGAACAAATGATGACCTTACAAAGAATAAGTGCTCGATGAATATTTGTTGACTGAATAAAGTCACATAACAAAAGGAGGAGGCCTTTGAGCCAGGAGAAAAAGCCAAATTCAACCTTCCCACAGGAAATCTTACTACACTGTGGTGGTGAAACACATGTATGAAGGGAAGAAGTGCTGCCATGAATTTCTCTGTGAACAGGAGACAATGGTGTGTGGGATGTCAGCAGGATTGGGCATAGTACTACAGCATCTCCACCCTGAACCCTGCTCACAGGCATCTCCACCAGGAAAAATGGTGAGATGTTCCAAAGGCATCTGGGAGGTAGAAGGTCACATGACTGTAATCTGGCCAATCAGAAGAGACCATCCTCCCAGGACACACTGATTGACTATGGTCTATGAACAGTCAGGCTGTATAGGTCAGGACTCATGGTGGAACCATCAGGGAGGGTTGCAGAGGGAGTTAGTGTCCATCCTGTCAATATGAAGTCATATCCCTAAAACAAATGACACCCTATTAGAAGTCAGCAAGCAAGTCAGGAGAGATCACTCCTGGTGACCTCACCAGCAACCAGATGCAGCTTTGCCTCAGGCCACCTGCCACTAGACTTCTTTCTTTCTTAGATCATTCTCCCTGCATTATTTCACCTGCTCTACCATAAAAATTTGAACTCATTTCTCTATCACTGTTCATCCAAAGATTCCTGAGATTTCCTACCATCTGTCTAAATGGAGAACTCTGGAACATTAATTACAACCAATGTACTGGAATGGTGGATTCAGCAATTATGAACAATAAAATCAATCACCATGAACTACACCTGGGTTTAGTAAAGCAAACCACAGGTTCAAATATATCATCACACTAGTAATGACTGTATTCTCATTAATAGTGGGGTCAGTGGTGATATAATCCCATTAGTTCTGAAGGATGCTAAATATACAGTTTATTACACAAAAATAAATAATTTTAGGAAGTTACAAAAGGGTCTTCAATTTCAAAATGTGAACAGAGAATTCAGAAGAGATACAGAATATTCTCTTTCTATGGAAGGATGGAGAAAATAGAATAAGCAAGGTATTGAGAAAGAGGGAAAGAGCAACAGGATTTGGTAGTTAGTATACAAAGAGACAAATGAAACAAAGGGAAAGAACAACAAAGATCACTAGTACAAAAGGAAAGCAAATATATAATCCAAAAACCCAAGTATCTACAGAAGAATGCTAGGAAACAATAGGTATATTTAAAAATGCTAAAAATGAGGGAAGAAATAAGTGTATGTCCTTGAACCAATCAGCATAACCAGAATTCACACGAGAATGCACACATGTACCCACTACTATTTTTGTGTGTGTGAGAGAAAAACACAAATGAAAAACAATGAAAATTTAGAAATCCCAACATGTTAGTGTAGAATGAAGAAACTATCTTCACTGAGGTGGTTAAAATATTTGATTGAAATCAGAGGTTACTTTTCTATGCCCGAGTGTCTTTCTATTTCTTCTTGAGTTAAGTACTGTCAGAGCAAGGAGTGGGAGGTGTTAACACCATTCTGTCTTTGTGTTGCTCTCTGAGTTGCCAGTTGGAACCGCTTGAGATTGAGGTGTTTTGATACACATCTCAGCTTTCCTTCTCATTAGTATGAGGTGGGAGGAGTTAAATACTACTGCCAGTAGAATTTTCTCCATTCACCCCAGTTTGGTTCACTGGTACGCAGTTGGGGTACTCAATTTGGATATGCTCAGGGTACCACTTCTACAGCACTCTGTAAGAGGAGTTCCATCAGGTGAAGCTGGATCAGACCTAATGGGCTTTGTTTTAGTGATGCCACCTGGGAGGGATCAGACTGACTAAGAGCTAGGGTAGACAGAAGCTCATCTCTGATGTGGGTCTGGTCCTCAGCAGAAAACCAATTGTGGGGCAGAGGGCGCAATCCTCCACTGACTGCTGCCCATGAGTGCAGCATTCATGGGTTTAGTCCCTGTGGTGTTCCCCCTGGCAGCTCAGACTCCCAGCCCAATTCAGCTAGTCACATGAACCACTAGACACAAAGGATAAATGAATTTATCTACTCTTTGCCCTTCTTACTTCAAACAGGGTGAAGTCCACTGTGTGCCTATTTCACTCAATTTACCTCACCTTGGTCACTCTATAAGTGTCAGCCAAGATATTGCAGCTATGGTCTTATTTTTTTCCCAAAATATCCTAATACCTCTAGTAACCAGGAAAGTGATCTCACCCAGAAAATGTTCCTGCTTCTGTTCCCAGAGGCCATCTGAGATACAGAGCATACTTTTCAAGCTCCAGCACACACTGAAGTCTCTGCATCAGCTAAGATCAGGCAGCATTTTTACCATCTCAGGCTTTTCTGAACCCAAACTCTGTTTCCCATTCCTCTGTTTCTGGTGAATTAGCACCAGAGGCACTCATAGGGTGGCCAGGTCATCACTGATGTAGTCCCTCATTTTTGCTTATTGTACCAAAATTTCTGAGTCCTTAAGCCACTTTGAGTGCCTGATATGAAATGTTAATAAAATCTCTTCTTCACGGACTATGCTGAGAAGCTGTGCATTATTACTTTGGTCCTGAGGCCCATCACAGCATAGAATGCAGCTTTTTTTCCATTCCACCATTTTCCATCTCTTAGTCTACACTCCATCTATATCATTTATATAAGGGGACCATTGACATGGGTCCCAAGCTGCCAAGCTGTACACTCAGACCCATGGTCACTGCGCATAAATTGCAGCTTAGCAGTGGAATGGAGAAAAAATGGCAGCCCCAGGTGGGTTGGACACCATTGGTGAGTATGGCATGAGACACAGTTGGCTAGCCCTGCAGGAGAGCCAAGGTACACTGACCTGTCATCCCAGCAACAACCAACTCAAACTGGCCCAGGACAGATCCCTGCTTTAGGCAGGGTTGCAGCTACAGAACCTCAGCATCCCTGCCCCACCCACTGAGCCTATGGGATTCACTACCTCAACCTCTTGCCAGGAGAAGAGGTCAAGAGAAAATGGAAGTAAAGAAAACATGAATGGGATTTAGGGCTAAACAATAACATTAGTACTTTTCCTAACCCTAGTTACTGTAAGTTTGGAAGAACAGAATTGGCATTTTGTTCAAACCCTAATTGGCATAAGTATGGAACCATAGCATTGACCTATGTGCTGTACACTCCGCTACACTAGCATAGGGAGACAGAAAACCTATCACTGGTTCCCCTCTCACAAGTGGAGAGTACCATTCTTGTTTCTATTCTTCAATAAATCCTATTCTTACTCTCACTCATCCTTGTCTGTGGATTTCATTTTTCAATTCAGAAGAAAAGAATGTAGAAAGCAGTAGAAATGGATAGTGTGGGGCTGAGGTCTGTTTCAGCATGGGAGGGCATGGCCCACCATTAAGAACTGCAACACTTCTCAGCTTAGAGGCCTTGTGCAGACCCCACCTGCCAGAAGAAGTGTAAACATTCCAGTTTCACTGTCACAGCAATAGAAAGCTGATTAAGGCAGATAATAAGAATGCAACTGGAAGAAAGAACACCCATATCTCACTCCTTCAATCCTACCTTTAATCCCCAGCCCCTCCCTACCAGAATTCAAGTTCTATGAGAGTGAGTCTATCAGATAAATTCCATTGAGTAGTGCATCATTTTGGGACTAGCTGAAGATCGCAGGCCAACCATGTATGAGGTACTGGCAAATGACTGCTGGCAATGCATATTCAGCACTGTGGCTCTCAGGCACAAGGAGGCAACAAACCAAGGACCTAGAGGAACAGGAACAATGATCAGAATGTTCAGGAGTCAGGGGGAGAAAATGTAGAGTCCACAGTTTATTTCTATGTATTGGGAAGTGACACTTCAGAGAAGTGGTACTATAAATAGTCATCAAAGAGCAGAGTGCAAGTGTTCACACAAGTACAGGTTCAGTGGTCTCCATAACTAATTTCACCCCTAAGATAATACTGTGTCAGGAAATGATCCACTGTTTAGTGCAATCACATCAAAACCCAGAGAAGGCAGTCTCACTAGCTGTTCCACAGTCGTCATGGGCCTGTGAGCATGGCATCTGATATGGACCTTGCATCTCATTGAGCATGAAATAGTGCTTCTTGCCTATCTATTTAGCAAGGATTCAGACCAAGTATTCAAGTCCAGGTGGTGGAAATGCAATGAGACCTGCCCTCTTCTTTACCATACTTTGATAAATATTTATATATGGCACTACTACTCTGGCTTATTAGGGAACCATAAAACAGACACAGAATGTATGCAGTAATTTCACCTCTGGTGGATCACAAAAAAACATAATCAGAGGTACTGACAAAGGCTAATGTACCAAGTGTTCACTGCAGCATTATTACAATGATTCCCAATTAAAAGTTACTTAAATCCCTTCCAGTAAGGTCCATCCAGATTCAGCCAGGCTTTCAGACAGTCCTAAGGGGCGTCTTCCCAGGCACTGCCTCTGGGTGATGCCACCCTATTCTTGTAGCCTTCATACTCCCCTGCCTGTTCACAAGCCTTTTCTTCTCCTGCCTGTGCCACCCCTGTTCCCACACATTTCTTTCTCTGCCTTCATTTTCTCAACATCTCCTTCCTCTTCTCTTTCCCCTCACACATTGGAAACCCTGTACTCTCCATCCCTCCCCTCCTACACTCCTCCACCAGTCCCTTCCCTGCTCCTGGTGACCCCCTCCCCACCCCTCCCTCTTTCATTATCCCTTCTTTCTCTACAGGGCTTCTATTCTCCAACTGAGATAGCCTTATCTCTGCAGCCATGCCTGGAACAGGTTGAACACCTTCTTGTCCACTGATTCCTCCAGCAGATACTCTGCTCTTGAGGACAAAACCCAAAGTGCTTTATGTGTATCTGAGTTTGTACAAGTGGTAGACAGAAGAGGAGGTCAGCTGCTGACCAACCTGGCCAAGGTCTGAAAATCCTTCTGCTTCGTAGACATGTCTTAGGCTCCTAAGAACCATGCCAAAATCTTCTTGATGGATTTCTCAAACCACACATTCACTGCCTAAGTTGGGAACACTGGCAACTGGAAACCTGCAACTTGCCTTGGAAAACATCTCCTTTCAGCCAGCCCTCCATTCAGAGAGGTTCCTGTCTCCTGCCATAAATCCTCCCTCTGCACCTCAGGTTATCTGAGCAACTACTCAGCACACTCAGGGTGGCTGAACTGTCCATTCCTCAATCAGGCCTTTAGAGGAACTGCCTCACCCCAGTTCTCTAAGGGGGAGAAATCACCATTGTAAGAACAAACTCCTTGCTTGACACAGTCAAAGAACTTAGCAACAGATAAGTAATACTTAAGCTGTTCTGAGGAAATCCCCACCATCACTCCAGGACTCCCATCACAGCCTTCTTTCCAGGTTTTCCTGATACTATAATGGTGATGACACCTTTGATACTTAGGTATCTTGTAGATGGGTTCACCAGGTGCCAAAATTGTTGGGTCACACAGTATCTGCATTTCAGCTCCCCCCGCCCCAGTTATTCAGGGCTCTGCCCCTCCCAAAGCACTTTGAATCTATTTGATGTTGCTGGGAGACCTTGCTGGTTCTGTGGATGTCTCACTATTCCTGTGCTAGATTCCTAGGAGTGCATGACTACCTACAGCTCCAAAAGAAGTATAAGCAGCCCTGATTCTGTAAAGAGTGGTGAGAAGGAACCACTAAGATGGCAGAAAACTCCAAGTCACATATAAACATAAGCCAGGAATAAGAAAAATTTGAAAACAGAACATTTATGAAATCTTTTAGAACAGTAGTAATCACCACATATCACTGGCCTAAAAAGTATTCCATTGCCATAAAGTAGCAGGTGTACAAACTTTATCCTTTGCACTTTAGGGGCTTGAGAATTATTAAAAGTAGTTGCAGGCAAATTAACAGAATTCATGTAGGAATTTCTGTCAAGTTAATTTAAAGGTGGAATAATGACAGATTTACTACCAAAAAGTACTGAAATGTCTCAGGCATGGACAAACTCCAACCCCTTGGAGACCACAAGGATGTTTCCCCAACAACTCCAAAAGAAGTCCAACAATACTGACCACAATTTTTTTGGATAATTCATCAAAGTTCTACATTATATGATACAGGTGTCAATATAAAATTCAAGTCATTCTTTATATTTTAAAACTCTATAAAGTTAAGTCTAAAGTCAAAAAACAAAGTTATTTTCACAAATGTGGTGCCCAGGCTCACTCCAGTGCCTGTCTCAGGACTGAAATAGTTCTTTATGCAACAGTGCTGTTTCACTAACATCAGTTTTGTGCTTGAACAGTGTGGATGGGCAGTCCGGGAATCTGCATATATGCTGTGTCACATATAAAAACATAATGCATACCTCTGTCTAAAGGTCTTTAACTTCCTTAGAAGATTAAAAAATGATAGCATGATAATCAAGCATTTTTAAATAAAACTAATTATAAAAACAATTTCTCAGTTCTTATCCATATTACTGGCCAGTATAGACAGGTAACATGGAAAAAATCTAACTTGCACCGTCTCTTGGTATTTAGCCACCCAGACTGCAGAGTGTTCAAAATAGAATTAAGTAATAAGAGTAAAAAATTCCTATATTGCAAATTTGTATTTGATAAGCATGTTCATAGTGTCTTAAAAACTTGTTAAGTGACTTAACTTAGAACTTAAAAGCACCATCAGACACTCATGGGCACTGAGCACTTGACATGTAGCTAGTGTGATGGAGAAGTGCAATTATTAATGTGTTTTAATTTAAACTTACACTGGCTTATATTGCCATTGACTAACACATAGAAGTACATCCCTGAAGACAAGAACCATCCCCATTGCTTTGTCAAGGTCCTCAACTTTACTGCCACAGCTGGGCTCCTGGTCCTGACTCAAGGCCCACAGGAGAAGACTGCCTCTGCATGGAGCTCCTATGGTGCATTTCTGTACCATAGAGGTTACGCAAGCAACACCTTCTGCTAGCACACTGCAATCTACATAAAGACAGAACCAGGTTCTTTTCTTCTTCAGCTTCCAGCAGAGGACCTAATTTATGGTGGATTCTCATCGCAGTTTTGTGAACTGAAGGTAAAATGTTACAAGCACCTCAATAACCAGGGGAATTCAAGTTTAGCCCTCTAGGACTGTGAAACTCCATCCTTTGGCAAAAACCTTTGTTTTCTTACAATCATCAAAGACATTTCCACCTTATCTAAATCCAAGCTAGCAACACAGCCTTTCTGGTACAGATATTTTAATTGTGCCTTATCCAATTGGCCACTTAGTACCCAGGAGACTTAAAAGTTCCAGCTCATCCGCTCACTTACCCTCCAACACCAGGCATCAGAACCATAGTTTCACTGAACCACAAACTTAAAAATGACCCAAATGAGCACACTCACCATCATCAACATTGAAGTTCTTGAAAGCCAGCTTCGAAACAGCCCTCAGCAAGGTCCTGACTCAGAGATATCCATGAATCCAGAGTCTCTGATGCTCACATGTATGTTGTTGAATATTAACAAAAACCCAGTTGCTAGTTCATGCTTTTGGGGACTGTAATATTTTTAAAATGTAACTCCACATATTTATTTATATATACCTAACTCCACATATTTTCTCATATATATATATATATATATATATATATATATATATATATATATATATATATATATATATATATATATATCTCCCCTGCTGGAGCTCAGACTCAGCCCAGGGATGACTCCAACCATTGTCAGATGCCCACCAGAGCTAAGGCTCCACCCTGCACTGACTCTGCATACTGGAAGACACCTGCCAGAGTTCAACCTCAGCCCAGGTCAGCCTTGCTGACAGGCATGGGAGCCTGGTCAAAGGTAGGCCTGGCTCTGTCCCACAACTGGCTGAGCCCCACCAGAGCTAAAGCCAGACCCAGGACTGCCTCTGCCCACAGGGAATACCATCTGGAGCTCAGGCTCATGCCTGATCAGACAAGTCCAGCTCTACGGGAACCTGGGCAAGGGTAAGCCAAGTTCCATCCCGCCACCTGCAGAACCCTGTGGAGGTCAGGCTCAGGCCTGGTCAGTCCAGCTGAACTGCATGCCACCCCATTCTCAGGGTAAGCCCTGGTTCAACCAACCACTGGCTGACCCCCTTGGGAGCTGAGACACTGCCCAGATTCACATGGCTAGAAGTGCACAGGAGCCTGGGAACAGAGTAGGTCAGAGTTTATCCTGTCCCTGCCAGATTGCCACTGTAGCTAGGGCTCAGCTCAGGACCGTCTTGCTCACCTGTCTGGCAACAATGCTCAGGGTAAACCTGGTTCCATCCCACCACCGGCCGATCCCTGCTCTGACCAGGAGCTGGGCTCCAAGAAAGGCCCAGGTTCTACCCACGACATGCTGAAATCTGTACGTCCTTAGGCTTGGCCCGGGACTGCCTCCACACATCATCAGACAACCTTGGGATCTCAAGATCCATCCAGATCTGCCACATATACCTGGGGCAGAAGCCTGGCACAGGAGAGCCACAGGTCCCTCCTGCCACCAGCTGACAACTGCCTGAGCTCAGGCTTGGCCCAGATCCACCTTGTCAACCTTCAGTGGAGCTGGGGCTCAGTACAGGCCTGGGTTCATCTTACCACCATGGAACCCAGCCTGAGTCCAGGCTCTGCCCAGGACTGCTTCTGTTCACATGCAGACACCCACTGGAGCCTTGGAAAATTTTGACTTTCATTTCAAATTGAAAAGAAGAACCAGAGTTCTCTAGCTCCCAAAGAGCTCTCTACAAGAGGCAAAACTGTTGTCAGTTGCTAGAAAATAGTATTTTGTTGGTGTTCTTGTGGGTGTCTGCACAGATCACCAGAGCTTAATCACATACCTAGCTCATACAAATCAAAAAGGAGAAACAAACAGCTGATAAAAATGGGAAAACCCAACAGTGGCTGTTTATAAAAGATTACATACCAAAAACTGAGGTGACTTTCCATGTCACAATATAGTAATACAAAGGAAAACATAGAGTTCTTGGGTGATTTTGCCTATCAAATACAAAGAATAAAGAGAGTGAGAAAATATAATGTCTACAGTGTTGGAAAATGGAATTGCCAAGCTCTGATAACTGCAATACAAAATTGCCATAACTCTTCTGCAGAGACGTTTCAGAAAATATGCCAAAATTTAAAGTGCATGCTTACCATTAGCACAAGAATTTCAATTTAAATAAGTTATTCATTGTGACTGTGTCAAATTTTTAAATTTTATCCTGAAGTAGTCCATTGCATTCATTTTACATGCATATATAAAATATATTTTCCTAGTGTTTTGGGGGGAGGGGTTGTATTTTGACACAATGCCCTTATTTTATTGATTTATTTTTATATGGTGCTGAGAATCAAATCCAGGGACTCTCCTATGCTAAACGAGCACTCTACCACTGAGCTACAACAACAGCCCCTCTAGTGTTTTATTTCTTAAAAGTACTTTTACATATCTGTATTCATTTTCCTATATAATTATATCTCAGACACATTTTTAAAAAAGGTACCACATGGGCTGGGACTGTAGGTCAGCCATAGCACACTTGCTTGGCATGTCTGGGCCCTGTGTTCCATTCTCAGGATAAATAAATAAGATAAAGATCTATTTATTTTAACAACTAAGAAAAAAAAATAACATTTAAAAAAAATATAGACGGTGCTTTAAATAAAAGGCTAACATAGCTGCATTTGTACATGTTCATTTTATGAGACAATTAACATGTTAATAATGTAAAAAGGAGTATGGTTCTATGGCATCAAAGAGAATCACATTATTATACAGCCATCACCTCATTTGTCCATCCCCAGGACTTTTCTACTCCTGAATTCAATCTGTCCTCATTCAACACTATCTTGCCACTTTTTCCTGTACCTCATCCCAGATACCACCTTTCTACTTCCTGTCTGTATGAATTTGATCATTTGAAAGGTTTATTTTAACACCACCAAAGTACAAGAGCAATGTGTGCTGGTGTATGTGTGTACATGTTCACACACATGTACAACTCCATATGCATACAAAACATGCATTAGTAACCAAATTTGCCTTCTTGCTTTCCACATTTATGTTTAGAAATCCTCCTGTATTGTGTAAACATTCATTTGTTTTCTTCCTTGACTTTGATGATTTATAAATTTAACTCATAAGAGCATCTGGAGTTTATTTTGATGTACATCATCAGACAGGGATTGGATTTCATGTTCTTACCAACATCATTAGGCATCTTAAAAATGGTCCCACTATCTTTTATGGAATCATTTGTCTCTCTCCAAATAATGGAAATGTGACCTTTGTGACATTATAAAGTGTTTTATCTGTGCCCCAGGCTTTCCTGATCTCTCTTTTGCATTCTGTCTCTCTGTTCCCAGTTCCCACCCTTTAGATATTACAATTATCTATGTGAAGATACCTCTTGGTGCTAAATCCATGACTTACTTTATTTTTCCAAAATGATACTTTTGTGTTGGGCATAATGGCCTATGCCTGTGATCTCAGTGGCTTGGGGGACTGAGGCAGGAGGATTGCAAGTTCAAAACCAGCCTCAGGAACTGTGAGGCACTAAGAAACTCAGTGAGATCCTGGATCCAAATAAAATACAAAATAGGGATGGGGATATGGCTCAGTGACTGAGTGCCTCTGAGTTTCAATCCCTGGTACAAAAAAAAAAAAATAAACACATACACACACACACATCTCACACATGTATACTTTTGTGACTTAATTTTTCAAAATAACTTTAGACCTTGTTTCCTCTCATTAAACTTTCTGGAAGGAAGATTTTATACAGATTGAAAGGAGGAAAGTAGATAGCTGGTCAATACTGGACTCTCTCTAAAATGGTATATTTTACCTATTATGATGTGATTCTTTATTTTTGTAGTTTTATTCATTTGAACCCCAAAGACTTAGGAGAACAACATCTGAGTGCTGCATATAGCTATTTCAGTGGATTTCAATGGGATCTTCCTCTATGGGTTCAACCACATTGTTTATTTTTATTGTATTGGGGATGGAACCCTGGGGAGCTTAAACACTAAGCCCCATCCCCAGCCCTTTTTTGTATTTTAATTACAGTCAGGGCCTCACTGAACTGCTTATGGCCTTGCTAATTTGCTAATGCCAGCTTTGAACTTGTAATACTTCTGTCTCAGCCTCAATGGAACAGGACACCAGCTCAAGCATTTTCTTCTTCACCCACAAGACACATTGATGTGTGCATCCATGTGCTCCTGTCATCTTTGTCTTCTTTCCAGAATGAACACCAATCTGGTGGAGTGAGCTTTTCGTAAATGTCCTGCCTTTCCTTGACCTCCTAGGATTCCTTTACAGTCCTCCTGTTCATTAGGCTTTTTTTTCCTGGTGGATTGAGCCCAAGCATACCTGCGGGCTTCTGCATACCATTCCAAGATCCCAGTACAGTAATGATCTGGTTTTCTGAATGTGGTTATTATCTGCTGATTCTCTGTCATGACCTCTAGCTGGAATCTCGAGGTTGGTCCTCCTGGTTGCAGAACCCTTGTCATTCTTCCTGTGCTAAGGAGTCTTCAGGGATATCTAATAGGGGAAAAGAGATGAGTGGCCAAGCAATTGACTAATTACACCACATTGAAGAGGACCTCAAACACCATGATGAGAACTGTGGACTGCAACAATTCTGGGTTATGGGGACACTGAGCATAATCCCTACCTCCATGGAATTCAGATGACCCCTTTGGAGAGGAAATGGCAGGCACTAGAGCCCTAATGCAGCAAGGGGGCTACTATGGCCCTGCAGGCTCCCAAGTTGAGCTGTGGAATGAGTAGTTTCTGGTGGTCCTGTGGGCCAGCATAGGGGTTTGGGTTTGATATGGAGAATAATGGAAAATCACTGGAAAATTTCGCATTGTGGGTGACATGATCTGTCTTCTTTTTTCCATGGTATTGAAGATTAGTTTATTCTGGCCATATGTGGACCAAAGTCCTTATTGCTGATGTACATTTTAAAATTTTTTATTTGCTTTAATTAGTTATACATGACAGTAGAATACACTGATGCACTTGGATAGATCATATATAAATTGGGTTTGTTTTTAAAAGGCCCCTTGTCCTGCTGGTTCAGGAGCAAAGTGAAGAGGCCTAGTGACGCCTGGGGAGTGCCAGGAGCAGGTTCCTCACACCATGCTGGAGGCGGGATGGAGCCAGGTCTACCTTGGGCTTTAGCTCTGCCCAGGAGCCAGGCCCCTGTGAAGGCCCAGATTCTACCCACCACAGCCTGATGCCCCATAGATCCTTGAGCTCGGCCAAGGACTGCCTCGGCTCATCAGCAAACATCCTTGGAGCTCAGGATCAGCCCAGATCTCCCCTGACAACATGAGGCTGCAGCTTGGGCAGAGCGTAGTCACAGGTCCATCACACCTCAGGCTGACCCCTGTCAGAGCTCAGACTCAGCCCAGGAATGACTCCGCCCACTGTCAGATGGCCAGCAGAGCTCAGGCTCCTTCCTGCACTGACCCCGCCTACTGGAAGACACCTGCCAGAGTTCAGCCCCAGCTCAGGTCACCTCGGTGACAGGTGTGGGAGCCTGGCCCAAGGTAGGCCTGGCTCTGTCCTGCCACCAGCCAATCCCGACCAGAGCTCATGCCAGACACAGGACAGCCACTGTCCACAGGACAGCCACTGTGAACACCTTCTGGAGCTCAGCCTTTTCCATGATCAGCCAAGTCCAGCTGTGCACAAGCCTGGGCAAGGGTAAGCCAAGTTCCATCCAACCACCTGCAGACCCCTGTAGAGGTCAGGTTCAGGCACAATCCATCCTACTGAACTGCAGGCAAGCCCAGGCAGAGGGGAGTCACAGGGCCATCCATTCTTGGGCTGATGCCCACAGCTGGGGACCAGGGATATGTATGTGCTCATGCCAAGTCAAGACGTTCAGTTCCTATCTGACCTCTCCCTCTGCTGAAACTCTATCAACAGCAGGTCTGTCTGGGTTGTCCCATCTGCAAAAGAGTCACATGGACTCCACAGTGTTATGTTACCAGTAGTTGTAAAGGCGAGACACAAGAACACACCCACATGAATGCCACATAATGCACGTATGGGAAATGCTAATGGTATGTTTTCTTTTTATTTTTGCTTAAAGAGGAAATACACAAGAACAGTGGTGGCATTCAGAATGCTTCATAATGGTGGCACAGGCTTGGACCAGCTGGAATAGCTGGATGCTAGCTTCAAAGTACACAGCAAGTGCCCCCATCACCCACACTTGCCTGGCTCATGGCAGAGCCCAGAGAACAAATTTCTAATTTTCAGTGGTCAAGATAATGAGATTTTTTTTCTGCTTTGATTTTTTCTTTTCCCAGGAGGGATTCATGGATGAGTGTTTCTAATGTAACCACTAGATGGCAATAAAAGACCAGGTTGTGGCCACAGATGTGCCCTTTTCCCCTCCCCCAGAGGGCTCCAGAACACCTTTGGCAGACTGGATTTGTCTAGTCTCCCCTGAGAGTGAGAAAGGAGGCTCCCTTCTGTCACCCACCTGGTCCAGCTGGCACCTGTCACCTGGCACATTGGAAAGGCACCGCCTCCCTCCTCCATACCACTGCAGGCCCCACAGTTAGATGGATACCTAGTGATCTTTTCCCCTCAAAAGGTTTTACTATTTTTATTTCTAATGATTGGTGCTCATTATAAAAATTTTAAGCAACATATGGATAAATCTAAATCCCAGCACCCTCAGTATGACTCCCATTCCAAATAGCTCATCTAAGTCATTGTTGTGTAGAGAGAGCTGGCTGGACAAAGAGATGGGTGTGGACATTACACCTTGTAGCTGTGAGCTTCTGCTCTGCATGCTAGGATTTAAAGAGATGTCAAGTCCCCCATTCATTTCTACTTAAGAGTAGAACCATCAACCACCACAAGGAACTGGTTTTAAAACATCTTGCCATGTTTAGGGGGATGATTTTATGGTAAAAACAGATTAGTTATTGGAGCCATTACTTTGTTACTATTACTAACATCACTAGTACCATGACAGCTGCATCCACTCTGTAAGTGGCGCCAGTTAATTGTAGTGTAGCACCTGCACTATCCAATATGAATATTGCAGCCACTAGTTATCTGTGGCTATTACAATAGGAATCAATTAAAGTTAAATAAAATTTAAGTTAGGGGGCTGGGGATGTGGCTCAAGCAGTAGCGTGCTCACCTGGCATGTGTGCAGCCTGGGTTTGATCCTCAGCACCACATACAAAGATGCTGTGTCCACTGAAAAACTTTAAAAACAGTATTAAAAATTCTCTCTCTCTCTCTCTCTCTCTCTCTCTCTCTCTCTCTCTCTCTCTCTCTCTCTCTTTAAAAAAATAAAAACTAAGTTAGTTCCTCAGTGGCTTTAGCCACATTTTGAGTGCTCTGCAGCCCCCTGGGGTGAGTGGCTGTCACATTTCCCTGGAGATTAGGACATTATACCAGTGAATGCAGGGTGTTGGTTGGTGTGGGTGTTGACTAGCCCCTCACAGATAGGAACAAGCAGCACCTCAGGCTCCCACACCTTGCATGGATAAGTATTAGTTATGAATAAAGTTAACAAGATACATCCTGAGTGGCATGTGTAATACCTAATCATGTGCATGTGTCTGCACGTTATAGGGATATGGCACTCACAGTCTCTTCTGGAGCAGGGCCTCCACTTCAGCAGCAGTACATTGTTCAGAGTCTTGCTTCCAAAACCAGTTCCTATTGATTCAGGAAGGACTTTTCTCTTTGTCACCAGGGGCTCCTTTTGGTCAAGAGCTTTCTACTTTTCCATACCTTTAGTCTCACACCAATGAGATCTTGAGGGAGGATGAGGAAGTTCATCAGGTGGTCAGCCTGCGATGTTGAACAGGAAGACACCTCTGCCTCCTGTGCTTGGTGAGCATGAAATGCTGAGATTTCAGGGCAATTTGTCAGTCCCTCCTTCACACATGTTGATGAGGGGCTGTGTGCCCCTGGGCTGGGGCCTGGGATGTAAGAGGCTCAATTCTTGACCTCAGAGACATCACCAAGCTCTCTGCCCAGGAACAGAATTCTATATTTTAGTAAAATCTCCTAAGTGATGGAGGATGGGTGCTACCCCAGGACTCAGGATAGAGCTCTGAACACTAATGTCCTGAGGCAGAATGAAGGAGCCATGGTTTCTTAGGACAAAACTGGAGAATCTTCTGGATTCTTTTATGAGGAAAGGAATGAGAACATTTAGAGCAGGCTGAGAGAATTTGCCCTGGACTTGGGGCAGACTTGCCTACCTTTCACACCTTCCCCCAAACTGCTGTGAGCCTGGGAAGTTCTGCCCTTGGCTGGTGATGACTGTGAGGTGAGTCTTCCCTGCAGGAAGGGGCACTGTGGGTGGAGACATCAGGGTATGGAGGGGCGCAACACAATCTGCCCTCCTGGGTGGGCTGTGTCTCCACCAGATTTTCCTGTGAGCTTCCCTTTGTCCATTTCCAGGTCCCATTGTGAAGCAATTACAAAAAGCCAGGCTGGTTTCCACTGGAGGCAGAAGGAGCCCCCTTTTCCACATGCATCTTGGCAGGCTGGGCCTGACCCTGTCATGCCTCTGAACTCTGAGGATAGAGGACATGGGTGTTGAGGGCCTCATCCTCTGAGGTGCTTCTGACACCTTGCATGTCTTCCTTGCAGAGTGACAAAGTGTAGTCACAAGTCACAGCCCAGCAGGAGCTGCTGTAGTTGAGGGACCATTCCCCAGGGACCATGCTATCTGTCTGAATTTCTCCAATGTGGAGTGTCATAGGGAAGCAGAGCAGGTTGGCAGCTATAGCCGCCCCATGGCTGGTCCTTTGGCCTTTCACAAGCTGCCTGAGATGGGGCCAGCGTCAGAGGCTCGGTGAAGTGCTGGGCAAGTCAAGACTCATGCACTGCAATCTCTGGGGAAGCCAGTTCGCATGTGAGCGAGACCTGAGTCCAGAAGAAAGGAGGTGATGAAGGCAGGGGCCCGAGGGCTCTCTCCTGCCTAAGGAAGGTGTCAATCAGCCCATCCCCTCTTGTTGCAGGAGGCAGAGTCCAGGGCTGCTGGAGCCTCTGGATGTTCATGACAGGCCAAGAGGCTGGAAGGAGATGAGCTCTTTCCACTTTTATTTGCTCAGGTTCAAGAAGGTAATAAAGACATATGTGCGCAGGTGGTGGCAGGTGTGGGGTGGAGTGGAGGGGAGTGGCATCTTCTGGGGCAGGGCCTCCCCACCATTTATTCTGTGTCCTCTGCAGAACCCAGGGTGAGCAACAGAGGGAAATGTTCATGTCCCAGGGCTGGCTGGCTGCTCTTGAGATCAGTGAGCATTCTTGGACTGTGCTCACAGTGCAGCCAGCATGGCTGGGCAGTGAGGGTCTGATGCCCTTGCTGCCTCAAAAAATTGGAAGCAGAGCAGCTGAGTTAGCCCAAGCAGGCTGAAAGGGTGGTCCCAAATGGACCCTAAGTAACCACCACTGTGGGTGATCCCAGGGCTGGGCAATGTGACACGCTGTGAGGAGCCTCCTTCCTGCCTGCAGCTGCCATGCTTCGCTTTGAGGTAGGGAGGGGGCAACCCCACAGGGAGCCCCAGGCCGCATACATGGGCAAATGTGATGCCTGGGGCTGCCCATCATGCTTGATGATCACACCCTCCCAGTAGTAGCCAGGAGGCACTGTGTCTAGCCACACTGAGCATCTTGCTGGATGCACTAGTCTCAGTTGTTTTCTTCAACAAAAACTTATTTTGAGGAAACTCACACACCCTGAAATTCACCCATTTAAAGTCCATGGTTCAGTGGGTTTAGAGCATTCATAGGGTGAGGAAAGCACCACTGAAATTGATATGATCACCTGAAAGAGACCCCATATTCACACACAGTCACTCTCTAATCCCTCCCACCACCAAGCCCCCTCATACTAGCTCACCTCTGTCCTCCTCTGTGTGAACTGGTGTGTCCTCAACTCTTCATGTAAGAGGACTTGTGTGATGTGTGTTCCTGGGGTCTGGCTTCTTGCACACAGTGTGATGTTTTTCAGACTCATCCATGAAATGTGTAGCAACATGTGTCATGATGTCCCCCTTCATGGCTGATAATCTCTGTTACTGCTGCTCAGATGTGTGGCGCTGGCCTTGTCCACTCAGCTGACATCAGCTGGGGGACATCTGGGTTGTCTCTAATTTTTGGCTCTTGTGAATAATGTGATTGTTCAGATTCATAAATGAGTGTTGGTATGGACATGTGTTTTTCTTTTTAATGGAATAAACCAGAATAGTGAATTCTTGTTGCCTCACACTTATTTCTAAGAGAACATTTCCATGGTAACTTTTAGGAGCCTTTGGAGCAATCTATACTGCTTTCCATTAGTGTTCAGAATGAAATATTTTTTGCTAGACACTTGTGACTCAAAAGCACACAGGAGCTAGGCATGGCTGAGTGACTGGTGGGGCACCAGGAGTGGCGTCCTGTGCCGCATGGTTGGAGCCTTTGCCATCCATGCAGGGCAGCAGCTGCCTTGGAGGATCCTGGGCTCTGTGTTGCAGGTGTTTGGATTTTTCATTCTCTGAGGGAAATTAGAAATGTGGATTTTTATGGAGATCCATCTACTTCCTTTTCTTTTCCCCATGACAGCCCTGAGCCCAGTTGACCTGTCTCTGTTGAGCTTCCTTCTTTGCTCAGGTGCAGGTTTTCTTGCCTCTTCTTCCCTCATGCCAAGGCATCTCTCTTAGGCTCTGGGAGAGTGCACCTTGGTGTCCCACTCGGGGTCTCTGGCTGAGTCCTTCCATCTGGACCCCATTGTTGTGACCAGTGGACAGCTGTGTCCAGCTGGGCTGTCCTCCTGATCCAGCATGTGGTGAGACAGACTCTGCTCCCTTGTGGCCCAGATGAGAATCCGGATGCTGCACTGAACAGTCTCTCACACCAGGTTGAGTGTCTCATTTGTAGTATGGAGGCCTCAAGAGTTCCCACCTTGCACAACCCAGAGAGGATCAAATGAGTCACGTGTGCCAGTGCTAAAAGGTCACCCAGCAGCACTTGGAAGCCCAGTTGGTGCTCCTTCTTTAGCCTCACCACCATTGTCCAGGGACAGTTCTCTACCTAAAGAATCATTTGGAATAGCTACACCTCACCAAGGGCAAAACCACTTGCCCACTTGTGATCAGAGTGACGACCCCCAAAGATGACCACTCCCCCATCACCAACACCCGTGGGTGTTTCTGTACCTGGACAAAGGGGCTTTGCTACTCTCAATAAGTTAAGGACATGAGGTGGGGGATTATCCTGGGAGAACTGCTGTGGTGTGAACACGCATCCCTCACAACCCAGCTTGAGAAACGGTATTACCAAGATGGAATTTATTTTTTTTAAGCAAGAATATGTAATATCTTTCAAAAGATGTTTAAACATTAAAAAATCCCCGTAAAGATCCTGTTTATTTTCTGAAAGCAAAATAAACACTCAAGCTTGCAGTGCATAAGACTCCAGGTCAATGAAAATCCATGTTCCTGCTGCCCCTGGCGGCCTTCCTGAGACCTCTGAGTACTTGCCCTTGGCCTGGGATCTTCCATGCCATCTGGAGAGGGCAACATGTTCTGAACGTTGTCTCTAGGGTTGGGCTCCATGGTTGGGAGAGGAAGGAGGGAGAACTGTAGAATGGCTGATGGATCTCACCCGACTGTTTCCATGTGATAAAGGCAGAGAGGAAGCCAAGCAACTCTTCCTTGATGGGGATGTCTGTCCACTGATGTCCTGGCAATTTTGAGCAGGGTGTATCAGAGGGACAGTGGATGGCAAAATGCTGAAGCACAGTGGTGGGAGCAGATGGGGCAGGTGAGGCAGGAGGAGCAGAAATCCAGCTGATGTGGGTCCCAGTTCCTGCTCCCACTTCCTGGCTGTGACCTAAGCAAGTGTCTGGCAGTCTTTGAGCCTCTGTTTTCATCTTCTAAGTGAGTGACAGTATCTCAGTGGCAGTGTGGCTTCCGAGTGCACAGGCTAGACCACTGTCTGGTCCCCAGCCTGTTCCATTTCACACATATGTGCATATGGCTCTTGTGGTATCTGGAAATTGTATTCCATTCTTGGCCAGCTGTGTTTCGATATAGAAAGTTCCAGAACGTATTTGATTGGAATGAGACCATGTAGATCATCTAGTTATGGCAATCTCTGGGGAAAACTGAGGCCTGAGAGATGGCTTTACCTTGGTTCAGAGAGAACTTGCTTATGACCCCCAGGCACGCCGGGGCTGAACTGACCCAAGAGCCCACATTCCCCTTGCCTGTGACAAGAAGCAGCCTTGGGAGGGTCTCCTGTGCCCAGCCACAGCCTCTGTTAGGTCTTCATCCCTGTGTTCACACAGGGAGGACACAGTGCTTCCTTAGAGGCAGACCAACAAGTGCGGCTTACGTGAGATTCTGGTCACGGGGATAGAGGTTGCTGGTGTTTGCACCAGGAATTCACTCTTATTCCACTCTCAATGGATTAGGCTTTCTCCTCTGAATCCATGGCTAGTGACTCATTCTGATGGTGTCCCAGCTTAGAGGGTGTCACTGGTAATGCATGGAGGGAAGTTAACTCTGCCTGTGGCATTTGGCTTAGAACCTGCTCTGGGAAGGGTTTACCTAGCTTTTGGTGATTCCAGAGTTTAGGAGGTTCTTTGAGTCCTGTTCTTCATGGGGACAGACAGAATCTTCCTGTCAGACCCTCTATCAGCAAAGGGCTCCACCTTCATCCCAGTGGCTGGGAATAAAAATCTAGGAATTTCCTGGTGGCTTCTGCATGGCCAACTGGTGTCTCTAGGCTGTCAGCAAGTCCTGGAGGCTCTAACCTCCAAAATATGCCCAGAAGCCCCATGCTGCACCCCGTCCTCCTGCAAAACACACCCAGCCACCTCCTTGTCCTTCCAGGAAGGCAGCAACACCCTCCCGCTGGCCTCCCGGCTCTACTCATGCTTGGAGCTACCCCTTTGGCCCCGCTGCCCACCCACTAGTCAGTCTTTCTAGCTTGTGACAGGTTCCATGCACCCTGCTGCCTTTGGAATCTACCAGTGGTCCGGGGCCACTAGGTTGCTGCATGCTCCCCACTATCTTCTGCCCTCCTTTCTCATCCCCTTCAGATACATTCTGGCAACACTGGCCTCCTTCCTGGGAGGGGCACATCTTACCCTCACCTCTCTGGGACACCAGAGGCCCTCACTCATGTCTCATGTCATATAAATTCCCCTCTGCATTGCAGTGCTGTCCCAGCCGCCCCCCCCATTACTTTTGTCTGTGTCACCTTCATAGAATTCACACTCTCCAAAGTGATTTGGTCTCACATGTGCCTGGCAGCCTACAGACCCTCCTCACAGGCTGTATCCTTCTCCATCCTTCTGCCAAGAGGGATCTGCCCCCAGGGTCCCTCATGACATTATGACATCTTCTTATGTCTCCAACCTTCAGTGACATCCTCTGTCATTCCTGGTATTGACCATTTTGGCCAACTTCTTCACTTCTGATTATCGCGGCTATTACTTTATCAATTTTAATGATCATCTAAAAAAATCAGCTTTTTTTTTTTTTGCCTTTTAGAATCCTACTGTTTATTTATTTATTTATTTATAATTTCTAACAGTTGCAAGGAGATACCAGGCCTTCCCCCCCCCACCTTTTACTCAAAAGTCGAGTGAGAAGAGATAGCTAACTTTGTTTCCACGTGACCAGGAAGAACAATTTACAGATGCCATTCCACTCCAAAAAAATCAGCTTTTGGTTTCATAGATTTTCACTACTTTTTTTTTTTTTTTTTACATTGCATTGATATCTGCTCTAATATTTCCTTTCATCTGCTTACTTTGGATTTAATTGGCTCATTTTCTGGTAGACAATCAGGTGGAAGCTGAGGTGATAGATTAGACCTGGTTCTCTCTAGAGCTAATGCTGTACATTTCCCCACATTCTCATACACCATATTTTCATCTTCATTCAATTCACAGTATGCTCTAATTTTGCTTTTGACACTTTTCTTTGATCCATGGTGTTCCAAAAGGCTTTAGGTACTTTCCAGTGTTTCGGGGATTATCCACATAGGCCCTGCTGTGATTTCTGGTATTTATTCCTGTGTGATCAGAGAATACACTGTAAGGACTTGAGTCCTTTCACTTTGCCTAGATCTGCTTCATGGTGGGAGGGGGGTTTCTCTTATTATGCTCTGTGCTCCTGGGAGGGTGTTTTGCTGCTGAGTGGGGTTTTCCACAGGGTTGACAGGAGTTCTAGTCCCTGAGTTCTTGCCACCTGTTATGTGAATGACTGAGAGAGAGGTTGCCCTCCCACCACTGGAGAGCTGGCTTTTTTCCACAGTAGCTCTGGCTGTTTTCACTTCATGTATTTTGAAGCTGTTGTAAGGTGTAGCACATTTGGGATTGTTAGGTCTCTTGAGAGTAGACCCTTTCACCTTTATGACATGGACCTATTTGCTTATGTTGGTGTCATATGCTGTGAAGTCCCTTTTGTCTGATATTGACATAGTCACTGCAGTGTGTTTTACTGATGCAGCATCAGGTAGATGTAGATGTTCCTAGTGTTTTTCACCTCTCTGTGTCTTGGTAGAGTTGTTGTGGGCAGCACTTAGTGTTTTGTTTTCTGACGTTACTCTCAGAGTGCTCAGGCTGTTCCCAGTCCCATTGTTGTGTGTGTGGCCCGGGTCAAGATGTGCCCTTGCTTTCTACTTTTATCTGTCCCATCTGTCCTCTAGTCTCCTTTTCTCCCTTTTATAATTTCTTTTGGATGAATCAAATTTTTATTGTTATGTTTTGTCACTTTTATTAGCATGTTAGCTGTAGCTTTCTTTTCTTATTCTGCAGTAACTTTAGGGCTTATCATGAGCCTTTAGGTTGCCATGATCTGCCTTTGATCACTACCTGCCACCTGGTCACACATGACATTGCTTCAGTAGTCTCCTGAGCCACTTCCCTCTTGGTACCTGGGCTGAAGCTTCGCCACTGCACCTTTGACTGTGTCACACACATACTGCATTGTTATTATTTTTGGGTAAACATTGGAAACTCCTTTGAATAGTCAATAATATTAATTCTCGAGAGCTCTCATTTATTCCCCAGGTTGACACCTTTGTCTTTGCTCTGAGTTCTGGTGTGCAGACCAGTTTGCAACTGGCTTATCTCTCCCTGCCCTGTGTGTTCCTGTAACATGGGTACGTTAGGAATCTGCTGGTCCTGTTCCATGCCTCTTTCATTCTCTGCTTTGCCTTTTCTCGGTGGAGAGACCCCTCCACTGGCTGTCGAAATCCCTGAGGTACCATTTGACCTGCAACTGGGAGGTGATGTCTGCACCCCTTGCCTGCCTCTTTCTGGCAGGAAGCTCACTTCTTCCTGGTTGCTGATGCTGCTGAATCTTAGATGTCTTCGTCTCTGGCTGATTTCCAGGTTTCCTTTCTGTGCTGGCTTCCTGCAACCCACTGTGGCATTTCTTGCATCTACTTCATTCGTGTTCTGTTGGGATTTGTCACCTGTTTGGATTTTGGGTTCACAGCTCTTGTCACATCTGGAGACACCTTGATGCTGAAACTCTCTGTCCTTGTCCATCTTTGGAGACTAGTTGCCTAGATGTTGGATCACTTGGGTGGCTCTTGACTGGCTGTTGTGCTCCTTGTGTTCTTGAAATGCCCCTCCTCTGTGTGTTGATGTTGACCTGGGGTGTCCTCTTCTCCAGCATTGGATCTGCTGCTTGACATCTCATCAAGGGCATTCCTCATGTGGATGAAAGATTCACCTCTAAGCCCTTCCCTTTCCATGTTTCTATTTAAATTTTTAAGTTTAGCCTTTGATTCTGGATTCTTGTGTTTTCAGGTGCAGTCATAACAAATAGCACAGCCAGCTCTGAATCCTCCTGTGATGCAGCATATGGCTTTGCACAGAATCACCCGTTCACCTGGCCAGCCCCTCACCTGCTGGGGCTTGCCTGGTCTCACATGTGTTCTTGCATGTTTTCTCCTCACCATTTTATTACTGGTGCCTTTTGTGTAACCCCATGTGATCACACACAGCACTGTTCTGTCACTGCTGTACTGTCCATTTTGACCTCAGCTGCTTATCTCCACTGGCCTTGCCTCCCTGACTCCCATGACAACTAATCCATCCTCCATATCTGTGATTTGGTCATTTGAATAATGTACTGTAAACAGAATAATCTGGTGGGTAACATTTTGGGATTAGCTTGTTTTCCTCAGAATAATTCTTTGGAAACCCAGCCAAGTTGTTCTGCTGGTGGTGGCCTTTCCCTTCACTGCTGTGTGGTGCTCTGTATTGGGCTGGACTGCAGCTGCTCAGCCCTTCTCCTTCAAAGAACAGCTTGGTTGCAGTTTCTGACTGGGAGGAACAAGGCTGCTGTGAGCGTTTTTGTGTGTACTCTTTTGCAAACATAAAATTTCAGTTCCCTTGGATAAATTTCCAAGAGTGAAATTTCTGGGTCAGAAGGCAAATTCATGTTAAATTGGTGTGTGTGTGTGTGTGTGTGTGTGTGTGTGTGTGTGTGTGTGTTTGTGTATTAGAGAGTTTATTTAGACAGTATTCATTTTTTTTTTCGTGGCAGGGTACTAGAGGTACTTAACCATTAAGCCACATTTCCACCCCATTTTATTTTTATTTTTTATTTTGACACATGGCCTTCCTAAGTTGCTGAGGCTGGCTTTGAACTTTTGATCCTCCTGCCATATCATCCCAAGTTGCTGAGATTACACACATGCACCATTATACCCACATAGACTATATTCTTGAAGCAGAAGGTAAGAATTTCTCTCAACTTAGTAAGTAATAGCCATTTATTTTTTTTTTTAATTTTCATCCCACTTTACTGAGGCATACATACTTAGTTTTTTATTTTTTATTTTTAGTTGTAGATGGACAAGATACCTTTATACTTATACATGCTTAGTTTTTTTTTTTTTTTTTTTTAGTTTTTAGTTTTAGTTGTAGATGGACAAAATACCTTTATTTTATTTATGTTTATGTGGATTGAACCCAGTGCTTCACACGTGCTATGCAAGTGCTCTACTACTGAGCGACAACTCCAGCCTCCCATGCATGCCTAATGCATGCACCCATGTGAAACCATCACCAAATCTAAGTGCTTGTTCTCTGTGAAAAGAAGCTGCTTTTCAGGGTGACAGTACAACTGACCATCCCACCAGCAGTATAGGAGCAGTGAGGATTGTCATCATTCTCACTGGCATTTGGTGTTGCCAGTATTTTTTGCTTTAGGCCTTCCAGTAAGTGCATGGTGATGTCTCACTGTGGCTTTAATTTCAACTTCTCCATGGCTAATGGTCAATGTCTTTTCACGAGATATTTTTCACCAGCATGTAATTTTCAATGAAATGTCTTCTTGTAGCACTGTCCCATTTTCTAATGGATTTTTTATTTTTGCAGTTGAGTTTTGGTGTTGTTCATGTATTCTAAACATATGGGATTGGATATGAGATTCTCAAATATTTTCTCCCGGTCACTAATACATCTCTTCATTTTCCTAACTGGGTCTTTGCTTTGGAAAAGCAAATGTTCCTGATTTTTATAGCATCCAATGTATCTTTTTCTTTCCTTTTATTCATTTTCTTCATAGTTAATATAAATGATACTGCATCTTGGATTTGGATTTCCATGTTCCTTGTTGGTGTAGGAGTGTGGTTGATCTGCCTCTTTCTTGCTAGAAGGGACAGTGTGGCATCTAGCTCAGGGCCAGCTCCTTCCCCTGGTGGAAGCAGACTCTTCTCATCTCTGTGGCCAGTGTCCCCATTCCCAGGCTGACTTACAGGCACAGACACTGTTCCTGGTGCTGCACTGGCTCTAGGTGCTGCTCCCTTTGGTCCCTTTGAGTGGCTCTTTCCTGGCTTCAAGTGGCTTTCGAATGGTTGGCAAGCACACTGCTGAGGTCACAGGTTGGCCCTCCACAGATCACTGGGCTTCTCTCTGCAGCCTTTGCTTCTTCATCACTCTGCCCTGCACACCATAGCTGTCCTGCACACCCTGGCTGCCCAGGTCTCCTTGGACCTCAGCTGCTTGTCTTTAGCCCAGGGGCTCCACCAGGTTCTGCCTCAGTTACTCTCCAGAGGTAGACACAGGGCTCATTCTTGAGGGTTTTCTGAACTCTCGCAGTACTGACTTATTGTCTCATTATGGCATATTCAGGTTGTATTTCATGTGTTTTGCTCTTTTCTTGGGTTGACTCAGGAAAGAGAATGGGCCCAGCTCTGTTGCTCCACCTGGCTGGCAGCAGAGGTCCTGAAAGTTTTCTCTCTATTTCTTGTCCTTCTCCAACTTTCCCCAGCATTTCAAATAACTTTGCAGCCTCACCTGATACACATAAGGAGTGGAAATCCTTAGTAGTTTTGTACCTGAATGAGTTAATTGCTTGAGACTCCATTTATGCACTCTGTTGAACTTTGTTCTGGAGAGCCTTGCCCTCTTACCTTGGCCTGGCCAGGTCTTAGTACAGCACTCACCTGGCTTTCCAGGAGGCTTTGGTCTCAGGCAAGAGTGGAACAGATACAAAATCAATATTTATAATATCACTTTGCATTCTGACAAAGATTTTTAGCTTCCAAAATTGTTATTTTCTTCTCATTTTTGAAATATAGAGGGAAAGTGTTCTGGTCCTTGGGAGAGAAAGCATAATGGCCCTCCATAATGTCCTTGTTTCTCCACTCCAACCATACTTCTTTCCTTGTTGTGTCTTTAGAAGTGCTGTGTGGTCCTGCCTCAGAGCCTTTGCACTACCTCTTTTGTCTGGCTGGTCCTCTCTTCCTCCAGATGTTTGCACTTCAATGGGGTCTTCAATTAGACCTGCTCTCTGCTTCTGTTAAGAGAACATGCCCCTGGGCACTTGGGTAGAGCAGCCCCTGGTGCACTCCTTCTACTTTCTCACTTTATATTCTTCATAACCATCACCTCTTGGCATTTTGTTCTCTGTTGGTGCCTGGAAGAGCAGTTGATCTTAGAAGTCCTCAGTAGATATTTGTTTCTGAGAAAGAACCCTGGGCTTCAGAGGGTTAAGACAGTTGTCCAGAGCCAGAGGACTCATTGTACAGAGCCAGGTTTGGAACCTGTCCCTCCTGGTTCTGACTCACCCATGCCACCACTGGGGTTGTGAGCATCAGATAGATGCTCATTGAAACAGCCCTCTGCATAGTGTACCACAGAATGTGACTTTACTGTCCTTGGAAAACTAAACTCGTGTTTGTGTTCAAATAACTACAGATATTACTTAATAAAGTGAAGGGAGATGTGGGAACTGTGGTGCAGGCGAGGTCACTGTGGTGCAGGCGAGGTCACAGAGTGCTGGGAGCAGGAGGTGGGGCTCATGCAGCCCAGGTGCTCTATAGGCAGAACTGAGCCCATGTTTGAGTTGATCGGCTCTGAGGGTCAGACATCTGCATGAACCAGGGGCTGTCAACTCCAGCGTGGCTTAAAGTGGGAGAGGGGAATTTTCCCATACAGAGTGACCGTGGCCTTCAGGACTGTGGGCATCATGATCAGAGGAGGCTTTATACTAGTGGCATGAGGAGAGGCTGAGGCTGCCAATTGTGCCAAGGACTCCACCTGTGGCTCTCCCACCATGGTTAAGGGTTGTGCACAGAGTCAGAGCCTATCCATGCAGCTCACTGCCCCTAGGTTAGTTAAGAACACACCTTGTGGAGAGCTTCATGGTTTGCAGCTGCATGCTCTCTGGTGCCTTCTGCAGGAAACAGGGCTGAGACCATTTAGGACTTGAAGAGGCTACAGAGCCAGGATGGGCCAGCTCACCCATGTCCCACCAGGAACACCCCAGTGTCACTCTCCGTGGTTATGGTCTCTTCAGCAGGGATTTTCTTCTTTAGTCTGGATGTCCCTTAGAGAAGCACCTGTTCTCAGACATGGACAGGAGGTCTGTTGGTGCTGGTGCCATCCTGAGGAGCACCTGGAGCAAGATTGCACAATGGTAACCAAGTCCAGAAATGTACTGGAAGTCTTGATGGTGCTTCAGCTTTTTTCTTTGCTACTATGAAGAGAAACTCTCCCCAGGAATAGACCATGACCATCACCAGAAATTTGTTATATGAAAAAAATGCTTATTATATCTCTCAGGTTATTTTCTGACCCACTAAGAGACCACAGCCTGCAATGTGAAAAACCAGCTCCTGAGGAGGCGCCTTCCAAGCTAAGCACTGAGTGATGAGGAGGGGGTTCCTGTGGCATGACATGTGTGTGAGAGCTGAGAGGTAGGGGTGCTCAGAAGTGGACAGGAGCCTAGCGGAGTCCTGTAGCAATGGCTAGGGGAGTGGCAAAGGTCTGAGGTGTCTGCAATTTTGTAGGGCCAGAGAAGGAGTTGGATCTTCTTCTGTGAACTGTGGGAAGTCTTTGGAGGTCGCTGGCACTGGAGTGGCAGGCTATGGTTTATGCTGAGCAGTGGTCGTCAGATGGCCGGCCACTCTGTGGCAGAGGGTTGAGGTTTGGTAGGTTGGAGGTCATGGCAAAAGTCCAGGCAGGATATAATGTCTCCCACCTGGGAGGAGGGGGGACTGCTGAGTTGGAGAGGTCCAGCCATGGGGTCACTTTCAGCCAGGAGCTCCTGAGCTGGATACTCATGTTACCCTGTGAAGAAATGGAGTTCTGGATTGCATCTTGAATTAGAAAGAGAAGTATTGATAATAAGCTGAATTTTTGATATCAGAGGCCCCCTTCAAAGTGGCCTTCAGGCATTAGAAAATGAATGCCCCCAAGAAGGTTTCTGAGAGTCAATTACTTGACATCCACTATAGTTTTGGAGTGTGTCATTTCACAGAGCTGACTCTGTGGCTGTTGTGGTGTGTCGTTTGTCACCATGGAGTTAGATTATGTTTGTATGTTAACAGACAGAGTGTGGGGCAGCTGCAGGTGTCCATCAGCTCAGCTCTGCTGTTAAGGAAGCTCAAGATTCTTAGGGAGTGGCCCCAGCTCTGCCAAACACCCACTCTCCAAGGTCCCAGGAACCAGCTCCCCTCATATCCTGCTGGGTGAGTCCAGCGGCTCTTTGAGAAGCTGTTATTCCAAGAACTCATGAATAGGAGGCAGTTGTGCTGGTGCCCACAGAAGGAGAGGAGTGGAGAACAGGGGCCACCTTTCCAGGAAAGCCTAGGCTGCCTCTGCCCTACAGGAATATGGTACAAAGCTTTTCAGGGCCCTCCAGGCATGCTGACCCCACTGTTGCCTTAGTCTGAATGACCCATGGGAAACCCAGGTCTGATGGAAGCTCTGATGCTCAGGCCCTGGAGAGGAATCTTATTTTTTAATTCATTGCTAGCTGACGGTGTGGAGTTAAGCACACTTTTTAACATCTCTCTTTTCATATTGTCCTTTGAAAATTCCCATTCTGCTAAAATTAAATAGTGTTACCATTTATCAAACCCTTTCAAATATACGAGTTGCTTGTCAATCATGCAGTTGGGACATGAGGAAGAGAGAAAATGAACACTATGAACAGCATCATGGGCTATTATTGTCAGTTCTGGGTACAGCTTCCTGGACTTAGCAGGCCCTGTGCAGGGGTGGTGGGTGGTTTGGGATCTTCTAGCACAAGCCATTGTGGCATAGGGCACCACATGGAGGGCATGGGCTTCTCCCCTCATTTCCTGCACTCTCTCCACACAGCTCTCAGCAGCACACAAAGCTCCCTAATGCTCACTGTCCAGAGACCAGCTCTGATCACCTTCTACAGTATCCAGAGGGCCCAGCCATACCTCCTGTGAGGGCTAAATGTCAGCCTGAGCAGGGAGGGTGCCCTTGGCCCTGGTGACCCTTCTCTGACCCAGGGGTGGCCAAGCTCTTTCTATTTATGATACTTGTATTACTTAAAATCTTAAAACAAAATTCCAGTTGTCACCCACCTTTTATTAGTTAGTACTTGTTATCTTAGGCATTTCCTGATCAGAGTGCAAGTGTGTTTTGCCCCAAGCTACATGATGACTGTCATGTTACCGGACATGTTTATCTGCTCACATGCATATTGGCATGACCTTAAAGTGATATTAGTTTTCCTTCACCAACCCTTCTTATCCATTTATCAGTTTAGTGAGTCCCCCTGGACACTTCAGGCCTCTTTCCAGTGAATGCAAGACTATTTTCCTTGATGGAATCTAGGGTTGTCAGGATTCCCATGGTGTCTTCCTGAAGCTCAAGATGGCTTAGCTGGTGGTTCCTGTACTGTCTCCAGGGAATCCATGTTAGTGTGTGTTATTGGGCTTCTTCCCTAGATGTGGGGTTGTGGGACTGCATTTGTCACTGTGAGTCCTTCCAGTTGATTTTTCCCACTTAGTTCAAGCGACAGCCCCTGCAGGTGCCTCAGTGGCCCACTCCTGTGCTTGGGGGCTTGAAGAAGCATCTCAGAGGCAGGTCAGAAGTCACAGGGACAGATACCAATCCAAGGTTTCAGGTCCCCAAATTGTTTCCTTCTCTCTGCCCACCACTCCTTGCCTAGCACAGAGTGAAACCTCTTTTCTGTTTCTTCTACTCAAGCCATGAGGAAATTGAGGCAGGCAAATAATTTATTTTCAAAATATTTTTTCTCATTGTAAAAATCTGTTAGATATAGACTTTCATAAAAAATAAAATGGAAATACTCCTTTCTCCTCCTGCCTACAGCACATTTTGATGTGATTACTGATTAACCTAAAGTAGTGATATGGAGAAACAATGAAGAACAGAGACTAGTTGAGAAAGACCCTCTCTGAAGGTTAACAAGATGCAAAGACTTGCATAACCCCTGGCTCAGTGTCTTAATGCTTTTCAGGTCTTGATGTTGTTTTTTTTCCTAATAAGCAGAATTGTCCAGGGGTAAGGAGGCCATGGACTCTGGGCATTGGTAGAAAATTACTTAGTATTTTGATCTTGCCTGAGGTTTTTGTACATCACATCTGTAAAATCAGAACTCTGACCCCCCTCCTCAGAGACTTGTTCTTGGAATTATGTTAATAAAACCTATGAGACATAAGTGGTGCCCAAAGTCCTATGTGTGCATATGTGCACTTTGTCCTAATCATTTTCACTTGCATACCTGGCAGCACCTTGAAAGTTTGCTCAACAACTAGCTTTTTAGATAAGGTGCTTCCCACCAGGATACATCAGTGGACATGAGTATTAAGTCCCTGCTGGACCTCTCTGGCTGAGGGGCATTCATCCCTGTGTCCCTGCTCTGTCAGGAGCTGCTCCACACTGAGCCCATCTCAGTCACTTCAGCCTAATAGTTGCAAGATGCAGCAGTCAACAAGCTGACCTGGGACATCTGGGCACCACTGGGTACACTGGCCTCTTGGCTTGTCTAGATCAGAAGGCTTCTGGCTTGCAAGGTCTGAGTCTCCTTCTTAGCTCTTCCTTGATGCCTCTTTCTACCTTTCTGCATGCAAACCCAGTTGGTCTGCCTCCACTGGTGGCTCTGCTAACTCTCTGCATTTGCCCTTTCCACTTTGTACAGGTCCCTTTTGTCTTTTCTCATTTTATCACACTCCACTGCTCTTTTTCTGTATATATGTCTCTTTGTTTCCCTCTTTCTCTTCCTCTCTCTTTTCAGGACTATACCTCCTTATCATTTGTCTCCCTTTCCTATTCCTTTCTCTTCATCTCTCCCTTCTCATCTCCTTCTTGTTCTACTCTTCCACCTTTCTCACCTCCCTTCTCTTCCCATTCCAAAGTATTTGTCCATCCACCCATTCAATCTTCCATCCTTCCATCCATCCATTCACACATCTATTCATCCATCCATCTATCCATCCATTAATCCATTTATTCATTCACCCATCCACTCATTCATCCATCCATCCATTCACCCATCCATCCATCCACCTATCCACCCAGTTATCCATCCATAGATCCACCCAGGAGCCTGACTGAAGTGTTGACAATCAATGGAGCCTCCTTCTAGGGAGGTGACTGCTCCCTGCAGTCACCAAGGCCCCAGCCAGTTCACAGCAACTATACAGGGAGTTTATTCATATTTAAATAAAATTATCACTGCAAGCCTGGGTCTCAGGAGAGCTGTGTGGCAACTGGAAGTTGTTTTACATTTTGATTCAGCTCAAACTGGATGAGAGTTTTTTGTGTTTTTTTTTCAGACAAGAGAGAAATAGTCAACAGGATATGTTGTTGTTAGAGGTGTGCTAATAGAGGGCAAATAGAGAAAACACAGGTGACTGCTGTTCAGTGTTGCAGCCGGGGTGTGCAGTGACATGGAATGGACGAGGAAGCAGGCTGGGAGCAGGGCAGAGCAGGCATTCCATGCATCCTACACCTCTGTGGCTCCTTTGCCTTGTTTCTGTGGCAGTCTCTGTCTCTGTGGCCTTGTGGTTCTCTCTCAGTGCTAAGTCACCCTCCCTGTCTCTGTCCAGTTTTTCTAGCCATGTCTCTTCCCCTTTGGCTCAGGATGGATGTTACTGCTGGCTTTACAGAAGAGATGGTTGTTGGCTCAGGGTCATCCTCTAGGAAGTCTGTGGCAGCAGACAGTTCTCTTGACTGTAAATTGAGGGTCCTCCATATTGACCTGCCAGAGGTGTGGGGTCCTTCGGGAAAGCTTGCAGGATCCTGTGTCCATCTCTAGCTGAAAAGTGAAGCATTTGAGAATCTGAGGACACCACAACTTTGGCACTATTTTGAAAACAGAGAGGCCCAGGGGTACAATAGAGATAGTCCTGGGATACTTTATTTTCATCTCCATTATATTATTTACCATAATCACACACTTGCTACTAATAATGAGTGGTTTTCACCAATGGTACAGGAAAAAGACAGAGACAAACCCACACATCTGCATACGTCTATCTGATCCTTGACATAGGCAAAAAAACATAGGCTGGAGAAAAGACAGAATTTTTAAACAAATGGTTATCTATATGTGGAAGAATAAACAAGACCCTTATCTCTCACCCTGCACAAAAATCAACTCAGAATCAACCAGAACCCTAAGAATTAGAAATTATGCAACTACTAAAAGAAAACATAGGGCAAATACTCCAATTTTTAGGCACACTGAGTTTCTTGATAGGACCTCTAAAGCTCAGGAAATAATAGAGTTAATAATTGGAATGGCATTAAATTAAAAAGTTTCTGCACACCAAATGAAACAATGAAGAAAGTGAAGAGAGAACCTACAAAATGGGAGAAAAATCTGCTAGCTACCCTAGCAGATTTATGACAGAGGATTAATATCTAGAACTCAAAAAAAAAAAACAAAAATCAAATAACCCAATTAATAAATGGGCAAATGAATCAAAGAGGCATTTCCCAAAAGAAGAAGCAAAACTGACCAACAAACATGAGTAAAAACGTTCAACATCTTTAACAATTAGGAAAATGCAAATCCACTACACTGAGGATGGAGAATTGGAGGGGTGGGATGATGGGAGATAAAAGAGTAGTCAAGATCTGAAATTCAATTTCATGTATGTGTAAGTTTGTCAGGATGAATCCAACTACTATGTACAATCATAAATTTCTAATAAAAAAATGAAAACCAAAAAATTAACCAAGATTTCATCACATACCAATCAGAATGGTAGTCATCAAAACAATAAAAAATAATAAATGGTAGAGAGGATATAGAAAAAAATAAACACATTTACACTGGGGTGTAATTGCAAATTAGTTCAAGTATAGAAATCTGAATGGAGGCACTCCTCAAAAGACTAGGCATGGAACCACCATATGACCCTGCTATGCAACTCTACAGCATGGATGGCAAAATTAAAATCATCTGACTACAACGATATGTGCATACACATATTTATAGTCACACAGTACACAATAACCAAGCTATAGAACCAGCCTAGGTGTCCATCAATGGATACATGGATAAAGAAAATGTGGTATTTATACAGGATTATTATTTCTTTTTTGGTGCCAGGAATTGAACTCAGGGGCACTTAATGCTGAGCAAAATCTCTAGCCCTTTATTTTAATATTTTACTAGAGGCAGGGTCTTGCAGAGTTGCTTAGAGCCTGGATAAGTTGCTGAGACTGGGTTTGAATGTGTGATTCTCCTGCCTCAGCCTCCCAAGTTGATGGGACTACAGGCATGCACCACCATGCCTGGATATTCAAAATTTTAATATACCTTTTTCTTTTTTCAACCATAAAGAAATAATGTCATTTGCATTAAAATGGATGGAATTAGAGACCATCATTTTAAGTAAACTAAGTCAATGTCAGAAGGTCAAGGGTCATGTGTTTTCTCTGATACTCAGAAGATGGAAAGGAAAAAATAAAAAAAGGTGGGAGTGGACCTCATAAAATCAAAGTGATATCTATAAAGAAAAGAGACCAAGCAGTAGGAAGTGTGGAGGTGTGGAGGAAGTGCTGGGGAGTGATATTGGCCAAATGATATTGTTATATTGTGTGCACGTGCAAATATTTAACAACAAATACCATCATTATGTACAAATATAGTGTACCAATAAAAATGTGAGAAAAAATATTGTGTGATGCCGCAGAGGAGCCAATCAGCTAGATGTTGCTGGGGCCGAGGAGCCAATCAGCTAGATGTTGCTGGGGCCGCTGTGAGCCAATCATCAGCCAGCAGCTGGAAGTTTGCTGGCAGCTGGAAGTTTGCTGGGGCCCCTTTGGCTGTGGCTCTCAACATCTCCCCCTCTCTGTTTAAACAACAAGCATGTGGCTTAGGGACCGTGCCTGTTAGGCAGTCCAATTCAACATATGGTCCTTACCCGTCATCGGATGAACTGACCTCTAGGCGTCAGCCTCCTATCTTAGGTTGGTACCACTGCAATTGGATCATACCCGTCACTGACTACCGGTCCAGCATACAGCCATACTTGTGGATAGGCCTTTGCACCTGTGGGGGGGTGAGGTTCTTTGCCTCACCTCTGTTGGCCCCCAAATTTTAGACCATCACTAGTAGAGGAGGATGCAAAATGCCATGACATTAAGCCAATTGAGGGCTCCTTTGAAAAATTGTACCACCGGTGACACCATCAGCAAAAATACTCCAGCACTACCACAATTCGCTGTACCAACAGATAGTTCACAATGCATACAGGTGAGCTCACAATGTGTCCAGGCAAGTTCTGCAAGCAGTTCAGTGATGGCTATTGTAGAAGCTGTAGATTGGTTTTATCTTTCACTTCACCAGCACTGGGATGAAGATAGGAATTCTGGCAATAATGGCTAAAGAAAAAATTATGTAACACTACAGAAGGCACTAAAAGAAAATAATTTTCTTAACAATTTACATTATCTTTAAGAGAATTATTAAATATAATGAAAAGGAAAGGTGAATGTAAACAAACAGATCTGTTAACCTTCTTTTTTGTTTACATATTAAAACAATCCTCAACAGTTGTTTACCCAATTTAAATTAAACCATATAAATCACGTGAAAAAAAAATTTGGATCCATTTTATCATGAGTGCTCATCATATATGATATATGGACATACGTACATTCAAACATATAACACAAAACACAAGTGTGCACACATAATATAATACATACAACACATAACATTATAGTAAAGGCCTTATAACTTTTTACAGGTGAAATCTCCATTGCAATGTTTAAAAACTCTATAGTCAAAAAATAGAACTGATCAGCAAAACATTAACCTAGGTCTGTATGAGCTCAAAAAACAAAATAGAACTTCATGATATGGCAAAGGGCAATAATAAAATAGATATTGAAAAAAGCATCCTGGTTCTGTTGCAGATGTAAGAATAGCCAAACTGGAGTTTTGGATATCAGTTGTTATGGATTTGAGCCAAATCATCTTCTTTTTGGTCTGTAGAAATCGCTTTAGTTAATCTTTCTGGAATCCAAATCGACTGCTGTTCTCCCTGTGGAAACACATAAACAGACCCCCGACTCCAGACAATCACTGGGTCAGGACCTTGGTTAATCTCTCTGGAATCCAAATCGGCTGCTGTTCTCCCTGTGGAAACACACAAACAGACCCTCGACTCCAGACAATTACTGGGTCAGGACCTTTCCATTGTCCTGTTAGAATATCCTTCCAAAGTACCTTGGGCTTATGTACATTTTTTGGACACATATGCCTTTCCGCAGCACTAAGTCCTGATGAATCCAAATTTAAAAAGTTTAGAGTAAAAAGGGTTATTTTAAGTTTATCTTTGGGGAATATATACCCCTTCCCAATTCCTTCTTTTTGCTTTAATAAGTACATTTTAATAGTTTGATGAGCTCTTTCAACTATGCCTTGTCCCTGTGGATTGTCTGGGATTCCTGTTATATGAGTAATGCCAAATGTTGAGCAAAATTGTTTAAAAGAGGTAGAAGTATAACCAGGGGCATTATCTGTTTTTAACTGTTTTGGAACACCCACAGTGGCAAAATTTTGTATGCAATGAGCTATAACATCTTTAGTTTTTTCTCCGGCATGAAGGGAGCCCATCAAAAATCCAGAAGAAGTATCAACTGTAACATGCAAATATTTTAATTTTCCAAATTCTGGCAAGTGTGTGACGTCCATCTGCCAAATATGGTTAGGTATCAATCCTCTAGGATTGACTCCAAGATTAACTTGTGGTAAAAAGGTCACACAATTTTGACATTGTTTTATTATTTGTCTGGCTTGTTCCTTAGTTATTTTAAAACGCTTTTGTAAAGTATTAGCATTGACATGGAACTTTTTATGAAAATTTATAGCTTCTTCTAGTGTAGAGAAAATATGTATGTCATGTGTAGTTTTATCTGCTAAATCATTGCCCAAACTAAGGGCTCCAGGCAATCCTGTATGTGCCCTGATATGTCCTATAAAGAATGGATCTTTTCTGTCCCAGATTAGACTTTGTATAGTGGAAAGCAAAGAGAAAACAGTAGAAGAAGGGGAAATCCTACCAGCATCTTCAAGAGATACTATAGCATTAACTACATACTGACTATCAGAAAATAAATTAAATACAGAATCTTTAAACATCACAAAAGCTTGTAAAACTGCATTAAGCTCTACCTTTTGAGCTCATTGTTTGGGTACTAAAAATGTAAAAGTTTGATCAGGGGTAACTACTGCTGCTGTACCATTATTTGACCCATCAGTGAATATATTTGGAGCATTCATGATAGGTGTTTTTCTTGTCATTTTTGGAAAAATTACAGGATGCAATGACCAAAAAGACAATAAAGGATTAGATGGTAAGTGGTTATCAAATGAAACATTAGATTTACACATGATTATTGCCCAAGTATTTAACTCATTAGCTAACTCATCAATTTGATTCATAGTATATGGAGTAATAATTTTATTGGGAGAAATTCCAAACACTCCCTTTGCTGCTTTTATTCTTTTGAGTATTAATTGTCCTACAGCCTCAGGATACCTAGTAAGAATAGTGTTAGGAGAATAAGATAAATGTATCCATAATAATGGAACTTCTTGCCAAAATACTCCTGTAGGAATATTTTTTGTTGGTAGTACAATAAATAATAAAGGCAAACTTATATCAATTCTATCCAAATGCATATTTTCCATATATGTTTCAATGATTTTTAATGCCTTTCTTGCTTCAGGCATTAACATTTGGGGTGAATTTGGATCTGATGGACCTTGTAGGATATCAAATAAAGGTCCCAACTCTCCTGTTGGTATACCTAAATAAGGCCTTATCCAATTTATGTCTCCTAATAACTTTTGAAAGTCATTAAGTGATTTGAGTTGATCTACTCATATTTGAATTTTTGGTGGACGGACCATGGTTGAGGATAATAGAACTCCTAAATAATTAATTGGAAAATTTAATTGTACTTTATCTATTGCTATCTCTAGATTATATTTTTTTAATAAGTTTGTAAGTGTGGCATAACATTCTAGCAATGTGTTTTTATCTTTGTGTGCTAATAATACATCATCCATATAGTGAAATATTTGTAGTTCAGGATTTTGATTTCTAAGTGGCTGGATTACTTTGTTAACATAAATTTGACACATACTTGGGCTGTTAGCCATCCCTTGAGGGAGTACTTTCCATTCATATATCTGATCAGGACCTTCATGATTCAGTGCAGGGATAGTAAATGCAAAACGTGGACTATCCTCAGGATGAATTGGAATTGAAAAAAAACAATCTTTAATATCTATAACTAAAACATACCAGGTTTTTGGCAAAGCAGACAACTGAGGAATCCCTGATTGAGCAGGTCCCATAATAACCATCTCATTATTAATGGCTCTTAAATCTTGCAGTAATCTCCATTTACCAGATTTCTTTTTGATGACAAAAATGGGAGTATTATGGGGAGATACAGAAGGTTGTATATGTCCTTCTGCTAATTGTTGTTTGACCAGGTCATGGGCTGCTTGTATCTTTTCTTTAGTCAGGGGCCACTGAGGAACCCATACTGGTCTTTCTGATTTCCAAGTAATTTTTATTGTCTCAGTGGCCCTTTCTGAAAATCCAACCCACCTGCAAATAGTGGCTTAATTATTTAAGTAAGAATAAATGAGAAAATAATAACATCACAAAATAGCTACCATTCATCATATACTAGCTCATTTAGTATCTAACACTTCCCTATGAAGCAGGTAACTTCAAGGACTGTTAGCAGTGAGGATGCAGAGGTTTACAAGGCTAAGCTTTGCCACATGTACAGGTCACAGCACTGCAGGCAGAGGCCACTCAACATGTGTCTGCTTGGCTTTCTCATCTTCAAACAGGGATTACAAAACTTGCTTTATAATTATTCCTCAAGCATGTTTTCTTTATAAAAATAAATAAAATAATAAACAATTGATAAGAAATGGAAAGTCATATAAAGTAAAAAATTTTGATATAAGTGCTCACATAAACAAACACTAGGAATAAGACTCTTTATAAAACATTCTCAAACACACACTGAGCTTAGTTCCTCCTCTCAGCGACCTGAGATTCTACTGTCCACCACAGACATGAAGAAGCACATGGGATTCAGCTCCTATAAATTTTTGAATCTGCAGTAGATGGCCAAGTACAAGCAAGGCACCCAGGTCTCCATAAATCTGCAAAGGCCACACCAACTGCACCCTGCAGGATGGATGCAGCCTTTCACTCAATTTACTTCTTGCGGTGGGGCTTCATTTTTTTTCACTGTTTCTTCAGTGTATTCATCCAATACACTCACATGATATCCTATTACCCAAAAAGTCCTGCAAAACAAAAGCAAGCATGAGCTATAGGTGTCTTCCCTGGGCCCAGACCACCCAATCTAATGGCTGTGAAGGAGATAGTTTTCCAACCTCAAAACACAGCATAAGTCAGTTGTTTTAAAGCTAAACAAAACTTTTTTTTTATTTTTAATTTTTTACTTTTGAATAAAATGTAAGACCCTTAATAATGAAATTGCACAAAAAAGAATAACTGGAAAGTTTAGTCTCCCCCCCCCCCCCCGGGTCTTTCTGTTTAGTGCCTTTTCCTTCTAAAGAGGCACTGACTGCTGCTGGCTTTTGTACATTGTTGAACCCTAATGCAAAGAAAAGACTTACAACTTCATTTTAAAATCAAATTAAAGAAAGCTTCTATTTGTTACACAAAGAGAGCTGATCATCAGTTGTCTCTCCCAACATGGGCTAGAGATTAGCACCCCAGGCTTAAGGAAAGATGTTTTATAGCACAAAATGTTGCAAAGCAGGGTGTCTTGAAAACTTACAGCTAACAGGATTTTGACAAGCATAATACAAAAGCAGATAGTAAGTTATTGAACTACATGGCTCACCATTTCAAGTTAGGAAATAAATTCCGACCCTGACATCAGAATTTATGAGGCACCACTAAATTTTCATAGAGGGTTGTTACATGGTAGGAAAAGCCAGGAATGGGTGAATTCAAGGCAAGGGCAACCATTCCAAGCAAGTTTAAAATATCAAAATATGGCCACACTAAATACAAAATCTAGTAATTACATAAAACAGAAATATACTTTTTGTAGCTTTTGAAGATATGGCTTCTGATCTTAAGAGGAAATTAGGATGGGTTTATCAACATCTGCCTAGGGCCTGCACATACTAAAGAAAAACGTGTGTGTGTTTGTGTGTGTGTGTATGCATGCGCACATGTGTGCTATTGGTTGTGTGCCTTTCCCGCAAACAGAAGTATTCAAGAGTTATTTCTCTATAACTTCCTCTTTTGTTTTGATAATACAACCTTAAGATTATTATCCTTTCACATAAAGCTGGTTTGTTTTTTAACCTCCTGACATATTTCATAAGATGGAAATGTCAAAATGCTTTTCTTTCCTCTGGAAGATATTTTTAATAAACAACTAAGCAGAATTGTAACACAATTTTAAATATTTGGAAATTATGTTTCAAAAGAGATACAAAATGTTTGTAGTTCAATTATATATTCATACAGTTAAAGTCACATATCTAATCTTACACTAATATATAAGATTATTCCATGATTAAAAGTAGCCCAAGTCTAATAACCATAAGCTATATTAGTAGATCTCTTTTCCTCTTATCTCAATATGATTTCCAATACTGAATACCTTACCAAGTGGAATCTAAAAAATAAACCTAAAAAAATTGTTAAAAAATGACTAAACCTTTGCAAATTAAATGGTTCAATTTACAAAAAATTCTGGGAAAATAAAGAGCTAAAACACTAATATTAAAATTACCATTTTTTGCATATGAATATTCTACAATGTGTTCATGATTCTGTTACTAATAAACTCTCTTAAGGAATTTTGCAAGAGTTGACCTACTGGGTAAATGTTCTTGAGACCAAATGGTAATTGATCTCCCTAATATGTGGCTTACATAATGTTATTCAAACTAAATGTACTTTCATATTTATATTTCATCAAAAAATCTCTTCTGCCAGAGAGAATACAAATCTGTAGTGAAAGCATTTTAAGTTGCTTTCTACTACTTACCAAGTCCTGCCCAGTTTCTATTTTTTCTCAAGATTTTCTATCTCAAACACACACATGATCAGAACTCCTATCTTTTCAGGAAACAAAGTGAGTTATTTCATTTACGCAAAAGAAAGTTTTAAACAAATATTTCCAGTATGAGACCATTTTTATATTTTTATAGTTTCATTCCATCTTCCAATTGATTAAAGACAAACCAGCAATCCTCTCTCATTATTAAATATCACACAGGACAAACCCTAGCTAAGAGAGTATCTTATTTTTGTTGAGTTTCAACAATTAGAGTCAGGTTACTCTCAAAAGTGGTTAACTATTAAAATTACTTTTCCAAATGTGAAATCATTTTTTGCCTTAGGGAAAGAAAAACAGTAGGCACAAGTGGTGGACAGGGTACATAAAGCTGTGAATTTAGTACATGACTTATAATTTTTCACAAACATAGTGGTTATTTTCTTATATATTTTACTAAGCCTATATAATAAAAGACAGTGCTAAAACTATATATAAAAGCAAATTTGAGAAAACATTCATTTTCAAATCTCATAAATATATGCAGTTCTAATTATAAAGTCTCTACAATACATTTGCATATTTTCATAGACTAACATAATACACAAACTCATGGAAGTCTCTTGCTATGCAGTTAATTTTGCCTAGATCTGCCATTATCTTCATAAATATTCAATGAAGCTAGAAACAAAGATAATGTAACATTTGGAATCTATCCAATCTTCAAAGGAAAAAAAATGATCAGCAGAAATTCCATAAAACATAAGGGAAACCAATCCTTATTTTCTTTTGCTCTTTGTGTAAGTTGTTTGAAAAACACTGAAAGCAGACATGAGGTTTTCTATATATTGTCCAAGAACTTGGTTTTCTGATTTTAGCTTGAGATTTTCTTCTTTAACTGCAATAACTCTTACAGAGAGATCTTCAAGATCTTCAAGGCAAATATTAAATAACTTTGATGAGAAAGAGTATGTTTTAAAATTAGAGCTATAAAAATTCTGTAAGGTGCTCTAAGAGGGGACAAGAAATGGTGGGAAAATTCCTACCAAAGAATTTACATAAGTGGAAACAGTGTAAGCAGGGAAGAGGCATTTTGAACATTAGGCAGAGAACTTTCTAATGAAGGGAAAGAGAATAGACAAGGCAACAAAAAGTAAGTGAACTCACTGGAGGAGATAAAGGGGGATGGAAGACAGGGAACTAGGGAGGATAAGGCACAGAGATAGAACACCCTGCTGCTCCTGTGACAATATGGGATTTAAGAGCAATGAGAAGCCGCTGAAGAGCTTTCCGCAACCTGTGTGTGGGGGCACACATATGCATGTGTAAATGTGCAATTCCATGTGCAGAATGTACAGAGAGTGTGGGAGGACCAGTTAGGAGACTGTGGGTTGTCTAGTTACAGGTGGTGACAGCCTACATTGGGGTAGTGGGGAGAGGGTGACAGATTGGAGCTATACTTGGAGGGACTAATGATGGGCTAGACACAGGGTTAAGACAAAAGTAGGTGTCCAGAATGACTCAGGGTTCCTGGCTGGGCAGCCCGATTAGTGGCCCATGAGCTCAGTTGATGAAAGCCTTCAGGTGATGCTGCTTCATCATGCACTGAGGAACATGTCACCTGCAGGCTGGAGAGCACACTTCCTCCCCTCAAAGCAGGTGTCTGTGTTAAGGATCAACACTGGGGCACTTTGAGCAACTCTGTGGTAATTAAATCATGGCATGATGAGAACACCTGCAGAGTGAGCTCAAGAAGAATAAAGGGCCTAGGATTAAACATAAAGATTCACAATATTTAGGACTGGGAAGATTGCTGCCAGCAAAAGACCAAAAATAATAAAGTACAGAAGAGGCAGCAGAGGAGGACCACATTCTCCTATAGACAGCAATGATGACATGCTCTTACCTTCTGTCTCTCCCCCTCTGCATTGCTCTTCTCCACTGTCCTATGTCCCTCATCCCCCCCCATGCACATAAATGTACCAATGTCCTTCAAATGGCACTCAAGGAAAAATACTTAGCCAGGAGAAAATCACTGACATCTATCTATGTGTTAACTTCCCAAGAAAGTATTCTACAAAAGTATGTTATGTGTTGGTCAAACACCATTATAATACCAATTGCTGAACCATGACTTATTTATTCAGAAATTAAGATCTGGAATTTGAACAATATTGTATTAACTGAATATGACACAAGATACTAGAACTTGAGCCAGGTGGTCCACTTAGGGACACCTGGCTGAACACTCTAGTGACCTGTGCAGTTCCCAAGGAGATGTCAGGACTTCATGGTGTTCTACAATATGCAAATGACAATTTGGGTCTAAAGTAAGTCATCTGCTAATGATTTACATGGGAGAAAGGCACAGAAAGAGTACCACATTATATTTACATTGAATCGCCCCTTAATCTAAAAGGAGGGTTTGTCAATTCTCAGGATTCAATGAAAAAAAGTTATTAGTCCCTCTGAGCTATGCTATAAAGCCAGCAGGCAGAAACCCGGATGGTGCTTGCTCTGCTGTAAATAGATGGTGCTAAAGGCTTCAACATAATGCTGTCACTGAGCCCCCACTACATGACAGGAAATAGATACACTATTATCACCAATGAACAAGGAGAACAAAGTGTAGGATCAGTGAAGCTGAGTTACTTTAGGAAGATCACCTTGGTGGAGCAAGTCTTTGACCCTAGGCCACCCAGTGATAGAGACTGTACTCTCATTTACTCTGGTGGGACCCTTGCCAACTCAGTACATGAATAATAGAAAAACAGAAAACCCCCTATTTCATCTGGACAATGGAAGTTAACACAGTGTAAATTTGAGAAAAGGAGGGGCTTTACCCCTCTAATTTGATTTTTAAAGAAACTAGTAAAATCATTTCATCACAAAACCATATAAATAAACACTATGTACCTATAAAGAATATCTGCAAAAAATGCTAAGAATTATCTCATTACATGATGGTGTTAGCGTTCAGTATAGGGAAAGACACCACGGTTTATGCAGATAATGATTAATCAAACCATCCACTAGTACCTGTCAGCAATGAGAGTGCATTATTCACACTGGGCAGGGCTAAGCACACTACACGCAAATATGGCATCTACACTCCAGGGTTTGATCATTGCATCTTAGCTGCTGATCACTACAATTACAGGGATGAAGCTCCAATTTAACAAAGTTACGTTGTAAACAACGGAGAAATTGTGAGCTGCCAAGAATTATTAAGCATAATGGACAAACCTCTATGACCCAAGGAAAGATAAGACATGCTAAATACAAAAGCCCAGTGTTGAGACACAGTGAACTCCTAATACATGCAAATCTGTCACATGTCATCTTTAGTAGAATCACATAAGTTACTTGATTGGTGTGTATTCCTCCTTCTTTTCAGTTACTAGTACAAACTGGGGACACCTCTCTTCCCAGCTACTCAGAGGCTGAAGCAAGAAGATCACAATTTCAAAACCAACTTTAAAGAGAATTTGTCTCAAAAAATTTAAAGGGTTGAGGGAGTAGCTCAATTGCAGAATGCCTCTGGGCAAAACCCCCAGAACCCAAAACAAAACAAAACAAATACAAACAAACTACTAGAACAGAGACACAGTCTGTGCCTAGTTTGTTTATTTCTCAAATTCTAGAGTCTGAAACAGTGTTTAAGTTTTATGTTCTGGGTCCTTGGTAAAATGGATTCAGTGAAAATAACTCCTTATCCTTAGCAAAACAGAAAATAAAAGAACAAACAAAAATGTACATGGTAAATTAAACTATTTGAACAAAACCAGTTCTACAAGTCATCAAGAATGAAAGGGTCCAAAAGAAAAGTCACAGACTTTTCAAATTTGTTTTCTGAACTTTTTAACTAAATTTGAAAATATATTCATTTATTCTACCCAGCCCCAGTTTTACCTTTGCAAAGGGAGATGGCAAATTCAAGAGATCAACGTGTAGAAAGCAGTAAAGAGAAAAGTGACCTATGCAAGATGATTTAAAAAAAAAAAAGAAAAGAAAAGAAAAAACAGCCCATCAGAGCTTTTCCCAAAAGAAAAGACTACTGTTCAGAAAGGCAGTCCCAGAGGACTCTCTGAAAAAGGGTGCTGTGACTCAGTATGCCTAGACACAGGAAAGGCTGACTCCACCTTTTCTGGGTACTGACAGTACACAGATGTGAAAAGTGTGAAGTAAAAATGACACTTATTTAACCTTTTAAACTCAGCACCCTTTAAACAGGTCAGATCAGTACTTCTCAAACCACCCATGATAGGGATTAAAGTTTTAAATTTCCAGTTCTATCATGGTCTGAATCTCTAATAAAATACAATAAAACTTTTAGAGGAATTAACATTTCAAAATGAAGACATAAAGGATACATACCCACCATTTCAATTTATTAGCTTAACAGGCATTGAATTTCTCCCTTATACAGGTATAAAATGTTTAATACTTTACTCTTAATATCTTTGCTCATTTTGTCACAGACCAGTAATCAGTTTTGAGTGGATTGGTTTCTGGTCCCTGACCCACACTCTGAGTAGCACTGCATTGGATCACAAAATTCTCATGTTCTGTAACATCCATCAATACTTGTAAGATAACTTTTGGGAAATGCTGACATAGAGCAAAAAGAGAGAACATAACAGGATTAGAGTCAAATTCCCAACAAATATCCATCCAATCCACCTACACAATAATGGAAAGTTCTAGCTGGTATTCAGTTAACTTCATAGCTGTGTTAAAGTAAAACATTTCTTTCTGGCTTTTTTTAAGGTGAGACAGATTGAATTAGGAGCTGCCAAGAATTACTAAGCATAATGGACAAACCTCTATGAAAAATGAAAAAGTTGAGGCACTCAAATTTTGGCAGTTGTAATTGTGTGCCTGTTCAGGCAGCTTGGAGAACTAACTGTACCAGACACTGGTGTTGTCTCTTACTGTCATCTCTAACCTGGGACATGACAGGAAATAAAATACTTGCAGTCATCAGACAAGCAAGTGTGCTTCAATGGGTGGCAAGTGGAGACCCAGAGCAAGAAGCAACACTCAGGGCCATGCCAAGGGAAGCTGCCTCAGAATCCCTGGCCCAGGTCAGGTCAAATGTTAATAGTAGGCTATCATACTCTGTGCTTCCTTTTCTTTACCCCCATCCATGCCTCAGCTCCTGTGGGCCTCTGCCATGCATAGTCTTCCCCTGATGCCCACAGTGCTGCTCACTTCACTCCTTCCAGTATTTGGTCAGATCTCACTTTCTCCATGAGGTTCACTGTTCTTGCTCACAGGTCAGTATGCCCACCCACCTTACTCCTTTATATTTGTCCAAGATACTCAACACCTTTAAAAGACTAGATCCTTATCTATTTGTTGGTTTATTGTCTATCTCCTTGCACCTGGAAGAGAAGAACAAAGAACAAGGATTTGCATCTTTTGTTCTTTGAAAAAAAAATATTTGTAGATGGACAAATTATCTTTATTTTATTTTTAAGTGGTGCTGACAATGGAACCTAGTTCCTCACAAGTACTAAGCAGGAATAGAGATCTACCACTGAGCCACAACCCCAGCCCTGGTCTTTCATTCTTTGATGTTCTCCAAACACCTAGAATGTGCCTGATGCATGGCAGACACTTAGTAAGTTCTATAAACTTAAACAAATCCTGTGTAAGAGAGTATGGTAATTACTTAGTTTTAATTTGCAGTATTTTTTTTTTCTTTTTAGCAATAATCTGATTAGAGACATCAATAAACAACATGATTGACTTAGACTGAACTTATGTTCATTTCATCCCTTGAAAGTATTCTCTACTCTCATAAATCACTCTACTGCCTCAACAAAACTGGTTAGCTTAGCAAAGCCAGTTTTCATAGTAATCCTTAAACTGTACACAGCTGTCCCTCAGAATACATAGGGAGTTGATTCCAGAACTCTTCATGGATACCTAAGCCCATGAATGCTCCAGTTCCTTCTTTAAAAAGGCAGTATTTGCATATAAACTGATAACACTCAGCTGGATATATTAAATTACCTCTAAATTATTGTATTAATCTGATGGAAAGTAGTTAATAGGTTAATAGTTATTACACTGTATTGTTTAGAAATAATGACAAAAAAGGAGTCTACATGTGTTCAGTGAATATGAATCACTTTTCTTTCATATTTTGGATCTGCAGTTGATTGAGTCCATAGATGTGAAAACCAAAGATAACAGAGGACCAACTTATCATCCATGGCATTAAACTAAACTTAATGTTTTAGGAGTGAGGAAGACATTCCTTATCCTTGCATTGGTAACTACATTTTGTATCTTCTTAGAGACCAAATTTATAGCATTAGTGCCACAGTGGCACTGGATGACAGCCATATGCTGTTAGGAATCACATTCCTCCATGGGAATAATTACCAGTTTCTCTAAATGCTATAGAAAAATTTTGCAAACACAAATGAGGACTTTTTGAAAAGTCTTCATGAATCACCAAGTTAGAAATAATGTCTTCATTCTTTTCTTTCTTGCAATCATTAGAAATGAATAGTACTTACACATAAAACAGAGTTTTAAAACTTAGCTATAGAAATCTCTAATCCTAAATCTAAATATTAAAAAAAATAATTAATTTGTGCCAGTCCCAATGAAATCCCTGCATGGAACTCCACCTCCACTTCTGCTTCAGAGAAGAATGAATGAAACAGGAACCTACCCTATCATGTGGCATTCTTGAATTCTTAACGAACTTTTGCAATCATGCCCTCTGTTCCCAGACCAGGAAGAGGGGGGAAAATCACTGCCCATCCCCTAGGCAGGACTGTACATCTTCCCCAGTGCAGGGACCTTAGAATATTACCTCCCTCCTCAGCATTCTGCAAGCTCTTACCCCTTACAGAATAAAAGCACACAGCACCAAACTCTCTGTGACATGACTTCTGCCTGAATGGCTAGATTTCCTACTACTTTGTACAGATAGCACTGTCCTCTCTGCTTTGGTACTTAAAAGCCAGGGTAAATGCCCAGTTCCTTCCTCTTCTCACTTTACAGATGCTGGTTTCTCTGCCAAGAATCTGGTCCTGCACTGACTGCTGCCAACTGGTACTGGAATCATGGTTAACATTTATCTCCTAGTTTCTCAGAAAAGTCCTATGTCTTTTTTATTCTCTCTCTGTAACTATTTGTGTGTCTTCACTGAGCTAAACAGGATGGTCCTTAAAGCTAAACAGAGCACGTTTGGGCCAAGGTCTTTCTGAATTTGTGCCCCTAATACCAAGCACAGCCAGGCTAGCAGAAGGCAAGCAATAAATGTTAAAGGGAGAGATAAATAGCAAAGTGGATCCACCTGGTGTTATTCCATAACACAGAGCTTTTACATGATGCTCCAGTGAAATGTATCCCAGATCAACTACAAAATCTCTGCAGAAAACTAACAATTTAACACATTAGACAGCTAAGCATAATTTACTAAACCCCCACATACACTTGAATACTTTGAAACATTATTTTCAATGATAAAAACTTGTGAATTAGCCTAATCACTGGCCAATACCTTATTCTAGAATCAGAGAGATCTTAAGGTGCAGGTCTCTAACTACTGAACTGAAAGGAGTTTCAGGAAAGGTCTTGAAAACAAGCTGGGTACTAGTCACATGTTCAATGAAATAAGAGTGTAAAATGGCCTCACATCTCACTTCAAGGTTCACCCAAGCTGATGACATGGAGCCCAGAGCAATACTTGCCCAGAAGGGATCCTGAGAAAACACAAGGAAATATTTATGGAGCACAGCCCATGAAATGGGCAAATGGCAGCAGGACTTCAGGGACCCAGTCCTCAATCTCTTCCTGGATCCACATGAGGCTTAAGTTCCTTCAAAGCAACTTGGACCAAGAAATAGTAACTCGAGGCAATGGGCTATGCATTATGTGTGTGTGTGTGTCTGGGTGGCTGTTCCAATTCAGAATCTGGAAACTCAGAGAGCTTTGAGTACAGCAGGAAGAGCCCTTATGTCATTGAATGGAACTGAACCAGAGTTAACCAGAGGAACAGTCATGGTAAGTTTCCCTCAGTTTTTGAAGAAGATACATAACAAACACTTCACTGCAAAGCATAACTATTGAGGTAATTTATGAGCTTGCAAAGAACAGTGTCTTCATTGAGCATAGCCTGGGAAGATGGCTGCTCTTACCACAGGGGCATGGGAGTTGCTCTTTAATTTTTCTGCATGAGCTCTTTTTCAATCTTCTGACCATATAATCATCTTTCCTTAATCTTGAAAGTTTTGGTGAATATTGTCTAATTCCTCTGGCAATCAACAGTGTACACATTTACACTGGCCCTATCCTATATGTATGTTTTTGCTTCACTCTCTATTTTTAAAATATTTTTGTAGTTGTAGATGGACATATTACTTTTATTTTATTTATTTGTATGTGGTGCTGAGAATCAAACCAGTGCCTCACACATCTTTCTCTCCTACTGATTTTAACTGCTGGCTCTTTTTATTAAGCATTTTTCTACTTTCTCAATTTTTAAGAGTCAATGCATGCAACACCAAACTAGAAACCAAATAATTGTTTGTTGATGTAACAAACATCTATTTATTGTTTAGTTCAGGCAAGTACTTCATTTTCTGGACATGCTTTGACAAGTTTTGTAGTGAAAACCAGTGCTCAACTGTAAGTTAGAAAACCTGGGTTCCACCACTAGAGATGCTACTGACTACCAGTGGGACTTCTTAAAAGGCATTTAACAACTCTACAAAAAGCTTCAGCTATATATTCAGATAAAAAATAACAACATATAACCCATTGCACTGTAATGACAACTCAACCCAGTATTCTGTGAGAAAGCAAAGCCATCTTCAGAGGAACACTACAGAGTGGTGCAGAGTAGGTGATTGTACAACTCACACTAGTAATAAATCCTCTTCATTCAGACCTCAAATCAATAGACTATTACTTGGAGGAAAAATTTATATGCTTAATGAAGCATAACAAACTAACACAACCTTTGGGGATATTTGGAATAACAATATTATAAAAATGAGAATATTAACATTGTCCTACTAAAAATAGGTCTTTCAATTTACTGAAAAATTCTAAACTAAGGTGTTTAGAAAATCAACATTTGGAAGCATTTAATCACAGATCTTGGACTACTATGTACAGCTGGAACAAAGAGGAGAGACAAATTAGACACAGGAATGAAAATTGACTTACTTCTTTTACTTCAGGCTTGAGGTGTTATTTAAGTGACTTATAAATGTCTGCCCATTGTCTGTTAGTCTTGATTTTAAAATATAACTTTCAGCCCAGACAGATAACTTTCCATGACTTAGGCAACTAATCCATCCTTCAATGAGCCTACAAATAATCTCCTTCCATCTAGAAAATGAAAGTAAAACCTACACAAAAATTAATATGCTGGAAAAAAAATTAATCCAGTTGACTCATGTCACCTAACAGCAGGATGAGAGAAAAAGGGTTTTAAATTAAGATGAATTAACAGAATTTGAAAATATATTTTAAAATAATGTACCTGAACATATTGCCAGCCAATTTCAATTTTATTCATAACCCACAGTTCATGGATATTCTCCATTAGTTTTTCTCTTATCCTCTCTAGGTGAGGAGCCAACAAAACCTAAAATTTATATACATCAGAAACATGAAAACAAGTAGCAAGGTGCAGGGTCATAACACTGCCTCATAAGCAATTAGAATACAATAGAACTTATTGTGAAATACTTATTTCCACAGCTCTCTTTAGGCAAATACAGGATATTTTTTTTTCTTGGTGAGTACTTAGGTTTCTGGGAGAATTAATGAACAAAGTAAAGTAAATGGAGAGTTGATGGGAACTACTGAAGGATTTTAATGGACATGTGACAACCACCAAAGGGTGGATTATTTAAAGAGAAATAACTCCAATGCTCTTACACCAACTTGGCTAGTGTTGACAGGCTAGAGGAATGGCAAGCCAGTGCCTCAGTTATATTCCATGGGATCTTTGAATATATATATATATATATATATATATATATATATATATATATATATATATATATATATATATATATGATTTCAGTAATTTGTGTTTTCCTTTACCTGTAGTATGGTCTTTTCAAGGGAAAAAAGCATTTACCTGTTCTCATTACAAGCAGAAGGAGGAACAGGATCAGGAGCAAGAGAAAGACTGGACGTCTTGCTGTGAGCAGTATAAAAAAAACTGAGTTTGCTAGTCTCAGAAGGGCTAGAGAAGGGTGACAGGTTGGGGTAACTTGACTCACAACACTCAAGGACCCCAATTCTGCATGGCAAGCTCCACACTTTTACAGGTCCTGCTTGCCACAGGCACTCTGACCCACCCTGGTCACCACTCCATTTACCCCAATTTGTCTGATGACTCATGTTTTCAGTTGTGGGTGCCCTATCCTATGTGTACACTGCTAATATCTACTCCTGCCTGAGTCTCACCTTCTTAGTCTCCTACCACCAACTTGGATGAACAGACTATCTTAAGTGGAGTACAATTTACCAACCCATCTATGATTATTATGGTGGTGTTCCATCAATAAGTTTCTCCTGCATTTTTGTTTTTAGAAAGGTCATGGTTTTACATTTCACCTGAGAGCCAGAACTCACGTAGTATTGATCTTTGTGTGGGATGGTAAATAGGAGCCAAGGGTTGTCCCTCCACCCTGGGTAGCTCTCCAGCTGACCCTGCACTAATTCCAAACTGAGGATCCACTGTCCTACAAAGTCCGCTACTGAAGTGTCAAGAAAATAACTCAAGGATCTACTTCAACATTTTGTTCTACTGGGGCCTATTTTTCTATGCTCTGTTAACATTAAACTGTCTTATTAAACATTAAAATAAGTCTCAACATCTAGTAGACAAAGACTCCAAATTTGGTACTTTCTTCAAAATTCTTGAGCCAACACATTTACATATTGAGGAACACATTATTTTTGCCTCATAGCAATCAGTAGTTTTTAAGACATTCTGACATTGACAGTTGCATCCCTTGCTATCACATTGATATGATTCTCCCCATTTACTTTCCTTGTTTTAGGCTTAAAATCTTCTGTATTTCTGTCAAAACATGCCTTTATTATTTTTTGCCTTTCATTTTCATGTTACCTATTGTTATAACAATTAATACAACTGCAAATGTTATAAAATTTGCCATTTACAAAGCAATCACAGTATAATTTCAAACAGTGATTTTGTTCAATTACAGGGCTTTCTGGTCTGACTGGCAGATACTGATGGGATTATGCCATTGAATGGAAGACTTGCCTGGGTCTGGATACCAGAAGTTCCAGTAAAGTTAGAGCTGACTGCTATATCACATATGAAGACTGCTGTAGCTGAGTAATGTACTGAGCTGGAAGCACTGCATAACCCAGAATCCCTGTTCCTGGAGCTGGTACCAGGACAGTACCTGGTGGCAGGTTAGGGAAGTTGGGCTGGATCTGTGACAGTGGGGTGAAAGGCATCATAAGCCATTGCTGTGGTTGGCTGTTAGTTACTATTTATGAAGCTGGATTGATGGATTTGGGGACAACTTGTTGGATAGTCTGAGCTTCGACAAATGGAACTGACATCTGCACTGGGGTTTTATTAACAACCATTGGCTTTGCTTCGTATAGAGGCTTAATGCTTGTACTGGGATTCTGACTAACTGGTTGGGTTAAGATACTGGCTATTGTGGCAGTAACAAATAAGAAATAATGAAACTTCCTTCTAAGCACTTGAATCTGCTGGCAATTGCCAGCAGTTCTAGAAGAATTGGGAGCAGTTTCCAGAGGAATACTTGTCTTAAATTGTGATATGCCCACTCCTCCAACAGTGATGGTCTGCACAGCTGAATTCCATTGCCTTATTTTCTGATGTCAAAAGTGAGATGGCTGTTTTATTTGGCATCTGCATTATTGAATTAATTTTTTTATTTTTATTTTTTATTAGTTGCTCAAAACAATACAATGATCTTGACATATCATACATTTGATTCAAATGGGGTATGAATTCTCATTTTTCCACATGTACAGATTGCAGGATCACATTGGTTATACAGCCACATATATACATACAGCAATACTAGGGTATGTTGTATTCTGCTGCCCTCCCTATCTCCCCTCCCCTCCCCCCTCCCATCACCTCTCTGTACCCACTCTACTGTGATACATTTCTTTTTTTTTCCTTCCCCCTCACACCATCATATATGTATATTGTATAATGATGAGGATGTCCTTCTATCTTCCATGCAATTCCCCTTCTCCCTCCCATTCCATCCCACCTCTCTTCCATGTTTAGTGGTAATCTTATTCTCATGCTCTTCCTCCATACTCTGTTTTGAGTCACCTCCCTTATATCAGAGAAGTCATTTGGCATTTGTTTTTTAGGAAGTGGCTAACTTCACTTAGCATAATCTGCTCTAATGCCATCCATTTCATTGCAAATGCCATCATTTTGTTATTTTTTAGTGCTGAGTAATATTCCATTGTGTATAAATGTCATATTTTTTTATCCATTCATCTATTGAAGGGCATCTAGGTGGGTTCCACAGTCTATCTATTGTGAATTGTGCTGCTCTGAACACTGATGCAGCTGTGTCCCTGTTGTATGCTCTTTTTAGATCTTTTGGGTATAGTCTGAGAAAGGGAATAGCTGGGTCAAATGGTGGTTTCATTCTGAGCTTTCCAAGGAATCTCCACACTCCCCTCCAAATTGGCTGCACCAATTTGCAGCCCCACCAGCAATGTATGAGTGTATCTTTTTTCCTCACATCCTCGCCAGCACTTGTTGTTGTTTGACTTCATAATGGCTGCCATTCTTACTGGAGTGAGATGGTATCTTAGAGTGGTTTTAATTTGTATTTCTCTGATTGCTAGCAATAGTGAGCATTTTTTTTGTGTGTGTATTTGTTAATTGATTGTATATCCTCTTCTGAGAAGTGTCTGTTCAAGTCCTTGGCCCATTTGTCAATTGGGTTATTTGATTTCTGTTGTTTAACTTTTTGAGTTCTTTGTGTATCCTAGAGATTAGAACTCTATCTGAAGTGTGAGGTGTAAAAATGTGTTCCCAGGATGTAGGCTCCCTATTTACCTCACTTATTATTTCTCTTGCTGAAAAAAAAAAAAAAAACTTTTTAGTTTGAATACATTCCATTTGTTGATTCTTGATTTTAACTCTTGTGCTGTAGGTGTCCTATTAAGGAAATTGGAGCCCGACCCCACAAGATGGAGATTAGGGTCAGCTTTTTCTTTTATTTGATGAGAGTCTCTGGTTTGATTCCTAGATCCTTGATCCATTTTGAGTTAACTTTTGTGCATGGTGAGAGAAAGGGATTCAGTTGAATTTAAATTTGATGCAATAACACCACTTTCAGATATTGTTCTGGTCTTTGATGGAGTTCTAGGGGTAGACTGTGAAAGAACATTACCTGCAATGACTGATGGTGATAATTGAGTTGTCTTTCTGTAACTGCTTTACTGTTAATTGATTTTGCAAATATCAACTTCATGATTAATGGAATACAGGTTGGTGTTCCAGGCTTGTTAGCAATCTCATCTGGCACCACCTCTATGATCATTCTCCTGTTAGAATGATTGCAACACCATAGGCACCACTGCCTCCTCACAAGGCATTCCTCCAGCTCCTAGCAGCTGTGGTGCCTCCAAGACACACACCCAGGTTTGTTCAAAATCACAAGCCCCACACCATCCTACCACTTCATCCCATAATACACTATGTCTATAACTTTTAATTGGAGTATTTTGTCCATTTCCATTTAATGTTGTTCAATTCATCTCATATTCTTTTAAAAATTTCTAAAATACAAATTATGTGCCACAAATTTCTCTTCCTTAAATTGTATGGTTTCAATGCTTTAAAGTTTATTTACAAAGTCTTGAAGGAGGATAATCTAATTTCGGAAAAGTTTCAGTCTTATGTATTCTTATTTTCTCTGCTTTCTTTATTCTTTTACATTACTCATATATTCAGATATTACATTTTCCTTCTACTGGTTCTACTTTACTAATCTTTGAGTTAGTACCCTAGAGCTTACACATGCATCTGTGGAATTAATAAACTAATACAGGTTAGTAAGAGTACTATGTTGCAGGATAATGTGAGACCTTGGAACATGTGTTAACAAGCTGAAGCCTTTTCTTTTGTATTATAAATGCTCTGCATCTCAACAACATGCATATTTTAAGCCCTATCTTTCCAAGAGTGTCAGGCTCACCTCAGTGCATTTCTTTTCTCTATGGAATTATGGATCCCTCATGTCCTGAGCTACCTCAGATGCTTCCAAAGCCTCTGAACTCCCCTACATTTTTTCATTTTACTTATTTGATTATTTAGTATTTGGTTATTTTTGGTAATTTATCACCTCTTAAATAAATCATTTAAAACTTTTTGAGTTTAGGGAGTTTCTCTTTTCTATAGCCAGAACACTGGCTGGCTGCAAGCTGAAAATGGAATTACTTTTCTGATATTTTTTCCTAAAATTTTCAAATAAGGTCTCATCCAAACAATAAATATTTAAAACAAATTCAAACAACTTTGTTTTTTACCAACAAGTTTGTTTCCCCCCAAAAGAACGTGAGTGTGATACATGGGTTCCTTGGAGAATGATAGTTTGTTAAAGAAGTGAACCAACTGCCAGTTAACAAAGTATTAAATGAAAGCCACACTGTACACTTTCATTAAAACATTTGCATGTAGGTAAATCATTTATATTTAAACAGGAAATCAATTTAAACCTTGTGGAAAGGGAAAGAAACAAATATTTGATTAGAATTTGTTAAACTATAAACCAAATTTATACTTACTGACATAGGCTTTGCACTGGTTATTTGTACACTTGCTTTCTGTCTAATGAGTAGTATTCTCATTAGTTAGTATGCTACCTTTTTATTTACCATTTTTCATCTTTGCATGTATTTCTATTTTTCTTTATTTTTTTGTGGTTGTAAATGGACGACATGCCTTTATTTTATTTGTTTATCTTTATGTAGTGCTGAGGATAGAGCCCAGTGCCTCATATGTGCTAGAGAAGCACTCTACCACTGAGCTACAGCCCCAAACCCTGACATGTGTTTTCAAATGGCAGAACTATAGACTCACTAGAACTCCAACAGAGCAGTCTCCTAAACACTCTCAAGTACAGGCTGAGTAATTTTAAAATGGAAAATTCAAAGTACTAAATAAGGACACACTGGTACAGCATTGATATAAAAGAAATTATAAATAATTAAATAGCATCTCTGTGTACTGAAATATTGAATATGATCTCTATTTTAAATTACATGATACTGCTGTTATCCTGTTATTACTTTGAGAAATTTACCATAAACTTAATAAGTAAATGAGGTCCCAAATTGAAGTTCAGTAATTTATTAAGACACTGACCCTATTTTCTGGCTTTACTGTGGCTTTTTTTTATTAACCAGGTAAAACTCCCTTTTCAGATGTTGAAAAATGAAGCAGATATAGTAGAGTAATCTTAGCACTCTTCCACACTAACACATGTATTATCTAATTCAAGGAAATATCTTCTAAATTGCATTTGCAAATTTGATTTTTTTTTAATTAAACAAGGCAACAAAGGTCTATGATCTATCACTTCCTAAATAATCCCTGTTTTAGAACAGGAAAGCTCTTAGAATACTAATTAAATGCTATCTGAATTTGCCCAAACACTCAGGAAAACATGTATACTTTTAACTCACTGTAACTAATAATTCTTCAAATCACAGAATATGCTATAATGGCTCAGGCATAAATTTCCAAGTTAACAAATTCAAATGGATGGATGCTAATAATATAGCAGTCTCTCTCATGTAGGCTACATATGAGAATTAATAAATCCAATCAAATACCATTAACAATTATATATTAACAGAATCAATAGTCAGGAACAACTTATAGAAGGAAAAAAAAAGCAATGAGGGAGGCCCACCATATTACTAAACACTGGAATATTTCTAAAATATCAGACGGTTAAATCACAGCACTTGACAATAAAAGACTTGCTTGTGTGACAGAATACTTAGTGTACAGTAACAGCCTTGGAAGGGGAGTAAATTTACTGTACAATTTAAAAGGCATCACAGTAAATATAAGGAAGGGGATTCTCAGTCATGAATAATGATGGGATTGTGGCATATCCATTGGGAAACATCAACTTACAATACTAATCTCAATAACTCTCAAAACATATCTACCAAGATTTAAGACAAAAACAAAAAAAGGAGGAGTGACCCTCCAGAAAGAATATAAACTACAACACCATGCTTTAAGAGAATAATCTTACGGGGCTGAGGTGGCTCAGCAGGTGAGCTCTCACCTAGCCTGTGTGAGGAACTGGGTTGGATTCTCAGCACCACATAAAAATAAGTAAATAAAATAAAGGCATTGTGTCCAACTACAATGCACAGTTTTTTTTTTTAAAGAAAATATTCTTATAAAAATTTATTAGAGCAGTTTTCCTTACTTCTTAGCTTCTGCTGGATCTCTAGCTTGACCAGTCTTAAATTCAAAGTATAAATTACAGGTCCTACAAGGTTTACTAGGATTATAAAAAAAAAAAACAATTCAGACAATGTTGTGTTGTAAACTAATCAAAAAGTCAGTAAGAGTATATGTTAGAGGTTATAGATTAGTAAATTTTATAGATTATAGAGGTAAGATTTTTCACTCAATTTTGCTACATTCTATTAAAAAAACTGTTACAAGAGCTGTTTCTGAAAAATTGAAATGGAAAGTGTCTTCTTTCAAAAATTGTTTTTCTGTATCCACAGAATGTAACCAACTCAGGATATGGTGGTGGTCGTGGAGAGCTACATCCTGGGTTTGAGTACATTCATGGGTCTACATGACTTTAAAATAGATTATTGCCCCTAATCAGCTGCAACCCAGGATATGGTTGTGGAGCATGTGTTTGATGATGTGATTAAGCTAACTGCTTTTTTTAGCCTCTGTAACATCTTTGCTTGTGTGATACTGAGAAAAGCCCCTGAATTGTGTTTTTTTTTTTTTTTCCATTCTTAAATTTCCAAGACACAGGCAAGGAAATTGTGGTTCTTCCACAGAGCATCAGTCTCTATGGGTGGGAGACAGTCCCTGGCCAGCTAAATAAAGCTCTCTTTTGTGAATTATAACTTAGTGGTTTTTTTTGTTGTTGTTGTTGTTGTTGTTGTTTTGTTGTTGTTGTTGTTGTTTTTGTTTGTTTGTTTGTTTGTTTTTGAGGTGGCTGCCTATATCAATAAGAGAAGGAAAAAAATGTCTTTTTAAATCCAAACTGCTTGGCTGGCTATCTTATCAGTTTTCAGCTGGCTTTATTAACTACTGTTACAGGAAAGAAAGACAAAAATAGATACCAAATGTATAAGCTTTCTTTTATTTATTTTTTTTGTTTTGTTTTGATAATTTCACAGATTTCTGCATTGTTTATATCTGAACTGACTTGTATCTGAGCTAAAAGTACAGTCTGACCTGATGAAGAAGTTAGTATTGTGGCTATTTACATTTTTTAATATTCTATGTTAGTTAATGTATTTTTCTGATCAGTCTTATTTTATCTAACTCTAAAGATTTTCACATTCTGTCTTTGTCCAAAGGCCAATTTATCCAGGGTTAACTCTCAAATACATTCAAAAATTATTTTAATGCATAGGAGAATATAAACGTGGTGATGATGGGAATAAATCTGATAACCATCAGGGACAAATAGCCATCTATCTGAAACCTTTGATTTCAGTGTCCATCATGGCTATTAGATTTTATACCTGGCATTTCCAATTATACAGGCCTGTCCTGTCTATATATTATGTATATATAGACAGGAATCACACTGGCATTTAAAAAATTAGCACTCATGAATTAAAATTTAAACAAGTAAATGGAGCCAGATAATTCAATTCAAATCAATTAATTAAATACAAATATAGATGTCTTTAAAATTCTAACTCACAAATTTTTCTAGATGGCCAGACAATAAAATCTTTATTTCTAAAAAATGTCTATAATATAATATAACATCCATTGCTTCTAAAATTTTTCAACAGAGAAGACATAATTAATACTGTTATTCACATTTTTCTTATATTCTTATTTTATGATTAAAATAAGTAAATTAAACTTAAAATAATTGGGATTAATCTCCATCAATTTGGTTTTTTAAATAAATAAATTAGAAATTAATTTATGAATTAATTCCTTATATTTCTGTAGCTGTGTTATCCCCTCATTTGGATCCCAATTTACTATCTCTTTTTTTAACCCTTCAAACTCTTTCACAGCATCATATGTCTCCCATCTTCCTTGCTCATACGTACACCCACACCAAGATTCCTGAACCTCTGATAGAGAATAATGCTCACACAGATACAGCTGTGAGATGTCTTTATCTTTTATTTTCAGATGATGTAAAATCTCATGGATTTTTTTCATCAAAATGCACAATTATTAATGAAGATTTTTCCATGGCTTCCCAAAAAGCTCATGCCAATGTCATTAAATGTTCTCACTGTACACACTTCCAGGCCCCTATGTGGGAATCTGAAAATCCATGAGGCCTACATTCTAATGCCCTTTGGCAAATGCTTGTTATCCATTTCCCTCCTCTCATGCCTACTTCTTTCTTAATATTTTCACTGATACTCATTCTGGATTTATCTGGCTACTGCCTATAGATCTAAAAATGTATCTGCTTACATTTCTCATTTATTATTCTGCTTTGCTGATATGGACAAGCCTACTTATTTAAAGACAGATAAGTCTCTGCATATGCAACCTGTGCTTTTGTACAATTTTGTACTCATTGGAATATAATTTTAACCGATGGAATTCCCCATTCTACCACAAAAATCTTCATTGAATTAGCACATCATACCCTCTAGACATGCCTCTCAATAAAAAATAAAAAAGGAGACCTAGCCCAGAGAAGAATACAATTTTTAATTTTATGAAATTGGGAATAAAATAAAGGATATCAGGGACAATGGGGACTGAGTGAACTTAAATGTGGTTTCCAATTTCAAAAATTTTTCTGAGAACTAGAATTTTTTTTTATATTTGAAATCTCCTGTTTACATGACAAAGTTGTGTTTTCTTGTATATTCTTAATATGCTTTAGTTATTCTTCTTTTATGGAAAAACTAGCTGATTTCTATTATTATCATCAATCCAACAAGACTTTAAATCAATTAAAATCTTTCACTAAGCATAAAGTTATTTTCACATTTGCTACAATCATAATAAATGCATTTAGTTGTATAAAGGCACACGTTTTGTTTAGATTTTAAAAATATCCCTGACAAAAATATTATATATATATATATATATATATATATATATATATATATATATATATATATATAATATTTCCATTGTTGCTTATGTAAATTAATCAAATTAAGTCACACTATCTAGAATAATATACAATGAAAATAATTTTCTCATAAGATTCATATTTAAACCATGTTTATTTATAAAATACTATTCTAAGAATTGTAATTCCGTTAAGCTTCAATTGGAGCAAAAGTATAATCACTTGAGTAAAAGCAGTTAGTTAATCTAAAAATGAGGTATATATTACTTTTGAAGGCAGATCAAAAAATATTGTCAGAATTCTTGTTGTGCTTCTGCATGTTCAGTAGCAGGCTCATTTGAAGGTGGAATCAACCCTGAAGGGAAGTCACTTCTACTTTAAGAATGCAGGGGGTGGTGGAGGGGAAATTCAGCTCTTGTGGGGAGATAATGAGGAAAATACCACAGTCTCATTGGGAATGCAAGGGGCAGTGGATCCGGTGGAAAATATTCTCAATGTTCCATACATGTTTCCTGGAGGAGATGGAGGAAAAAAAGGTCCTCTTCTCATGAACTGATTCTTTGGATCCATTGGAAACAATGGACCTCTGAGTGGAGGGAAAAGTGAGAAAGCAAAGCTAGAGCCAATTGCTTCATTTTCAGCAGGGAGAGATGAATCAGGCACATGGGAATTACCAAGATCAACTTTTGTGTCATTTCTACTGGATTCCATTTCTGAAGACATATGCCCATCCATTTTATCCAAAGGCAGCATAATAGAACTTCTGGGTTGTACTGATCCATATGGTCCACCATAATTACAATAACATCCATCATGCCTTGGTAGAGGAAGATGTGGATCAGAATATGATTGGCCTGGTGGAGCCATCATCATCTTAGGGTTCTATTTCCATGGAGGTGACAGGGGCTCAATGTTATAAGGCACTCTCTGAGGATCAGTTATCCCATAGCCTGAGTCTCTCCCTTCATTGATAATCTGATGGACCAGAGGATTCTCTGGGCCTCTTGAGTCTCTTCCTCTTACACTTGGAAGCAAAGGTGAGAGTTTGAGTGGACCCTTTCTTTTCCAAATGTAGAGATTTTATCTCAGATGAAGGTTGACCGAATGGTGAGGGACTATTTGGGGAATTTTCTCTGCCAAAGACTGTACTTGAATCATCAAGTTCAGAAGGATTGTTTTCTACAAGTTTAAATTTAAACTCTTTTCCAGTTAAGTTTTGTCTGTCATGAGCATTTTGTTTCCTTAAATCATTGAAGTATCTTTCAGCACTCTGAGCTACCAACACATTATCATGTGCTTTTTTCTCATAGTACATAATGAGCCCATGATAAGAATGAATGGTTCTCTCCAATTCTTCTTCAAGGTCTTTGACTTGCTTTCTATAGGTCTCCAGCTGTTCACTTGCATGGCTGATGTTTTCCACCATTTTGGAAAGCTTCTCTTCTAGCTCTACCTGGTAATTTTTTCTCTTCTATTAACTTCTTTGGAGTTTCATTATATTATTTTCTTGATATATTTCAATCATGACATTAAGTTTCGGCTGAAGATTCTGATTCTCACTTTTAAATTGTGTATTTTTTGACTGCAAAGATGCTTGTCCTGTCAAGATTTTTAATATATTCTATAAGGTCTTCCTTTATTTCAATTAATTCAGAGAATAAAGTAAACATTTGATTTTCTTTCTCCTTGTAAGGTTTTAAAAGAGGCATTTAACTTAGTAGCACAAAACCGTTCTTTCAAATCTCCTTTTGGCTGATCCTCTAAGTGAGCAAAAACACTCTTCATTTCCAATTCCATACTACCATCATCTATTAGGACTTCTCCAAGCACAGAAGCCCAATCTTTCATCTGCAGCAAGTGTTCAGTCAGAAAATTAATGTGATATTCTTTATCTCTTACAACTTGTTCTGCATGTACTTTGGAGTCTTCAAGTGTTGTTTTCTGGGTATTAAGGCCATTCACTTTTTCTTTCCATACTTCAGCTTCGTATAAATGTTGTTCTGACTTTCCTGACGTTTATTATTTTCATTCAAAACCTCTTCTATTGCTACCTTAAATCCTCGTTCATTTGAAATAATCTCAAGGTTGTTTTAGCTTCAGGTATTTGTGATTTGAGGGATTATGATTCATCTTATAAGAACTTAATCCTTTTTGATATATCCACCATCAATTTATCCTGTTGAGAATATTTAGTTTTCTCTTCTTTTAGCTCTTTCTTAGAAGGAGTATTTCATCCTCAAGTTTAGATATGGACCTATAAAGATTTTCATATACTGCCTCCAAATTTTCTGCTTCTATTAACTCCTTCTCCAAAATAGCATCCTTTAAAGATGACTCTAAGCCTTCATTCTGTTTTTGAACAAGACTAACTTTTTCAAGTAGTTCACATTTTTCTTCATCTAGTCCAGAAAGTTTTAGAGCAAGATTTTTTCTCTTCTCATGTAACACCTGCTTCTCACAGACTGATAACTTCACTGCAAAAACAAGAAAACAAGAAAAAATTCAATAGCTGTATATATCACCAATTCCTATGAACAACAATAAGGACTAGGGTGTGTTTCTACGTCTTCATACAATACTCACCATAACCCTACTAACTTCTTCCAGAACCACCCCAAGTATGGCTGAGGTGCAGCTGTTGCCCCCCCCCATCATGCTAAGGCTACTTTGGCTATTCACTCCACAACCACACCATGCCCAGCCATGCCAAAACAGGCTGTGGACACTCAGGCCTTTGGGCAACACAGCAGACTATTGTGAACCATCAGGTGGGGGAGATGGCTGCAGGAATTGACATGGGGAGCCCCAGACATGGGCTCCCAGGGGCCTAGCACTCTCACACTGCCTGTCAGAGAAGTCTTGGCTCCTTCACTATGCTGTGAATCCTAAAGCACCACAAGTTCAAGCCTGTCCCAATCAAGCCTGGGAGAAGTCCTCTCTAGGTCACCCACCCATTGGTTTGTTTCAGGCCAGTCCAAGACAGAACATATTATGTGACATTCTATACAGTCATAATATCACCCAGTTTGATGTAACTAAAATGCAAAAGTTCTGTAAAATTTTTAAAGAGCTAGTACATTATATATTTATATTTGTACCACTTGCCCTTTTGTTTTAATGACTAATTCCTTTCTCTCCCCTTGTTTCCCCTCTCTTTTTCCTTTCTTCCTTTTCTTTTTTGCAGTGTTGGGAGTTAAACTCCAAGGCCTTCTACCTGCTAGGCAAGTTCTCTACCACTGAGCTTCATCCCTAGCCCTGTTGACACTTTCTACAGAATTAATATGGATTATTTCTATAAGAAAAACTCTCCTGTTAGACTATTTTAACAGTAATTTTAGAAGAGTTGCTAACATGGGCAGAAATCAGCTTTTACAAGTTACTTTTAAAAAGTATGCCATGTTTTTAAAAAGAAGAAGCTTAAAACTTCTGATGATTTTCATGTCAGTTTTTCCAGATAACTATTTAAGAGTCTTCAAAATCTTATTCCAGATGTTATTTTCTTTTGAATTCTCATAGAAGGTAAAAACTTTCAAGTAGGCTAGTTGTTATAAATATATGGAAAATAGAAGGATATAATATGACTCTTTGAAATGGATTTAGCTACTGAAGGTAAATTAAGTTTTTGTTCAGATAAAGAGTCATTGCTTGATGTAAATAAAGGGTATCTAAATTTATTTTTCTTCCTAGTTGTGCTTAATTGTTAATAAGCCAGATCTAATGTTTGAAGAAAAGAACTCACTCGAAGTCATTGCTTTTCTAAATATCTCTAAATTCATGAAAAGTTCAAAGGCATTATGTGACCATGTACAATTAGAATGATTATAATTCTATGGCCGTAGCTGTATCAATGTAAACTAAATCACTTATCCTGTTTGATAGGGTATGAAAGTTTAGAAACTTTTTGACAAATGTAATTATGTGCAGTTATGGATGTTAATTAGTTTATAGTTAATATTTCACAATGTATATACCTGTGTCAGGATCAAATTATCAACTGGGCATAGTATCACATACCTGTAATCCTAGACATTTAGGAAGCAGAGGCAGGAGTATCACAAGTTCAAGGCCAGCCACAGCAATTTAGCCAGGCCCTAAGCAATTTAGTGAGACCCTGCCTCAAAACAAAACAAAAAATACAAACCCTTCAGGAGACATTACAGATTGACATCATAACACCATGTGCTATCTTCTACCACCTTATGACCCATTAGGACTCAGCAGATGCCAGTGCCATGCTCTTGAACTTCTAAAGCCAAGAGCTCATAAGTGTCTTTGCTCTATAACTTACCAAAGATGATATTCAATTATAGCAACACATATCATACTAGGTTTCAGAGAGATTACTGGTCAAGGCATACCACTACAAAGCAACAGTTCTGGGACTCAAACCAATTGTCTTCAGTTCCAAACCCCAATAGAAGCAGTTAGCTATCAACTAAAACACACAAAAACCAGGCTGCAGATTCCTCTTTACTTGCCAGAGCTGTTTCTGTTTGGATGTAAAAGTCACTAAATAATAGTAGCTTCTTTGCCAGAGCTGTTTCTGTTTGGATGTAAAAGTCACTAAATAATAGTAGCTTCTTTGCATCTACTACACCTGTATCAAGCTACCTACTTTCAAGTCGAATTCCTGAGCCTTTTCTTCATCTGAATATGCATCTCAATCACACTTTATAGTAATACTAATAATAATATTCACTAATAGAGTTATTCTCATCATTAAATGGACAGACAGAACATACATCAAATGGTGTTCCATTAGTTCCCACTATTCTTTTCCCATTTTTAACTAGGGAAAAAAGTGAGAATTCTTAAAAAAATATTTTTCTTTGAAGGATTATAGGATTTTGAAATGGCAAAGAAACTTTGATAGCATATCAAATAGTAATAAGATACTAAACCACACCCTGCTAAAAAGTGAAGTCTGGGGCAATTACCTTTGAATCTTTCCATTCTGTGACATGGGCATCTGGTATTACCACTTATTTAAATGTGAGAAAGTTTTGCACCATTCATGTCATCATTCTCCAGATCACTAGAGATGATGATGACAGATGCAATACCCCTTGTACTTCTTGAACATTTCCAGAGTTCAGAAACAGCTATTTGTGCACTTTTCTACAATTTTTAATTTCATTTCCTATCAAAATTCTAGTACTGAATAATTTTTCTTTGTAAAATGCAAACATTGTGTTGTAGGAAATCAGTAGCATCCTATATTTAGAAAATGGTAAGCTGGATGTGGTGTCCCATGCCTCTAATCCTAGCAGCTCAGGAGGCGGGGACAAAAGGATTGTGAGTTCAAAGCCACTTTCAGCACAAAGCAAGGTACTAATCAATTCAGTGAGACCCTGTCTCTAAATAAAATAAAAACTAGGGCTGGTGATGTGGCTCAGTGGTTGAGTGCCCTTGAGTTCAATCCCTGGTACCCCCCTCTAAAAAAAAAAAAAAAAAAAAAAAAAAAAAAAAAAGATTAGTGTTTACTTTCTGACACATGTTACCCTAGGAAATGGGGAATCTTCATTCCAGAGAAGCTACTGTGCATACTGTGCATAACTTGTTAACTGAGAGATGTCAATTTGCTTGACAAAAGGATTCACCATCACAGTACATAAGGAGTTTGAAGGAGACATCAGAAGACTCAAGGAGAAATGATATAGGCATCCAGGGAGTCCAAAAAATGATTCTTATGAATCCCAGCTGCATCCATGAGTCAAATATAACCTGTACATGCTCTCATGATTAAAATTATTGTTACAGTGGAAAACAACTATTCCTCTTGGTAAACATCACTGGACCTCCCCAGGGGTCCCCCACAAATCACTCAGACCACCCAACCTCCAGCACTGTGGCTTCTAGCCACTCTGATTCACTGGTACTTATGCCAAAGCAGTTAAAAATTTATTGAATATCACTCCTGGGTATCATCAAAACTGCTTAAATAAGAATCTTTCTCACCCCTAAAAACTCATATACTTTTCCCTTGAGCTATTTGACAGTGTTTTCTTCCTAAGAAATACTAGCTTCTGAAAGTAAGATCCAGCTCTATGAAATGCATCTCTTTTCTATAGTAGGTTTTCATCAAATTATGTGTGTAAAATTTTAGAATTCATTCACAGCCTGATTAAAGTCCTAAGCTGTGACACTAAAATATTTTAAACTACAGAGCTATAAGATTTGTACATGGATGGTGCAAATATATGTTACAATAAATTAATCATTAATTTTTTGAAACCATGTATTATGAATCTCTTTTCTGATCTCAAGTAGATTAATAATTAAACAATGATATCAATCCACAGATCATTAATGATAAAAGAAATATTTTGGTTCTATTCCTGGAAATACTCCAGTTTAATAAACTACACAACAGTAACACTTAGAATGCACCTGAAAATGTAGAGAAGACCCAAAAAAGTGACCATTTATCCTTCTGCTTTACTTCTACTATAAACTGTATGAATTGGTTAGCACTAGCCCAGTCATTAAGAGAGTGTCTCATGGAAAATAATTAAAATAACCAGACAGACTTTTGAAGGAAAATATCTGTATTTGAAGACAGAAAGAAAAGTTTTAATTTTCAAAAGAAAATAAAAAATAAAAATCTATTTGCAAATTTACAATTCACTAAAGACATATCACTGTGATTTCATTATCTAAAGTACATAACAGTGCCATAAAATTTTATTTGCCAAACAAGAGCTTAGAATATTGCCGCTGTCTGGCTGCAGCAAAATAACCAGGGGGTGATGAGCAAATTGTGTAGATTGATACAGCAGGATTGGGAGCCATTCATTGTAGGACCAGAGGGGTATATATACATTCCACACAGCTTATCTTAATTAACATAAACTAGATACAGCAGTCAACCAATAAGGAATCTCCACACTTAATGGCTGGCTGGCATTACTTCACAAACCACTCCCTCTGGCAAAATGCCAGGCGCCATCCTGACTTGTTTACAGACCCTAACAGAACATTGCCACACAGTTAAAGGTATTTGACAATAAATAATGTTCAATACCAAAGAGCCATGCACAAAACAACTGGTCAGAACAGAAAGAGTCAGAGCTCTAAAGATGCGGGGAGACACAGATGTAAAACAAAGGCTGTTTCCAGGAGCACAAGAGGCAGCCACACAGATCACATTGCACTTGGATTTGTTTTTTCAAGTCAAAGATATGATGAAGTGCTGGGTAAAGCAGAAGGCCAACCCCAAGGAAGTCACAAGTGAAAGTCATTGACTTATGTCCACAAACATGATTTCCAGTACCTGTAAGAGCCACCATCCCATAGCAGCTGAGCACACTAAAATACTCCAGTCTAAAGTGTACTTGCCCCTTCCAAATTCTCCACCATGTTAGCCAGAATCTCCTGCAGGATCTGCAACAAGTGGGACTGCTCCTGCTCAAAAGCACAGATGGACAGGTCCTGGGGAACATTCTGCAAGTAAAGTGGGAGAGCCATAAATATGTCACCAGTGTCAAGCATCCAGGCCCCATCTACCTTGGTGTCATCCAGTTGCTGTCACAGAAAGAGTGATGGTGCTAGCTACTTCTGCACTGTGAGGTGCCCATCACATTGTCATTACTGCTCTTGTTTTATACAGTCTTAAATTCAGGGTAATAATACCTGCCATGTCTGGAGTGTATATCCTGACACACTACACTGGAGCTTGTAGTTCCTGTTGTTCTCTACAACAGGGACTATTACTACCACTAGAGAATAAGCAAACAGAGAAGTGGGGTCACTTTTCTAAAGTCACGCAGTCACAAAATAATCAAGCCAGGCTTGAAAATGGATTATTCTAATACTAATATATTGGTTTCAAAACTACCAAGCATTCTGTTGACTTAAAAAATAACATTTAAAGCTGGGAAAGTGGGAGTTAGGGCATATTTTGTGTGTGTGCATGTGGGGGTGGCAGCATAGAGGAATCTCTAGGGCACCATGGCATCAGAGACACAGCTAACAGTGGGCAAGGGTGGTCTGGGCAAGGGGCAACAAACACAGAAGAGCAGTCAGGGTGCAAGAGCAAAGTCTGAAATGCATGTTACAAAAAATCATTTTAAGAGCTGCACACAACTATGGACATTTCTGAAGATCCTTTCTCATCACAGTAGATCAAGATGGATGAATCTGCCTTGTGGATCTTTTGGAGTGTCCTGTGTGTCTAGAACACCTGGATACTGCTGCAAAAGTCTTATCTTGCCAGTACAAGTTTTGTGAATGATGTTTTCTGGGGATCCTAGGTTATCTCAGTTGTTCTGAGTGGAGGACCCTTGTTGGCTTGCATGTTCAGGAGCTTCCCAGTAACATCCTGCTGAACAGGCTTCTGGATAGCATCAAGCAGAGACGTTGGACACCTAGCCCTGGTGGGGGCAGTGGGACCAACTGCAAAAATGCATTCAAGGCTCAGGGCAGCACTATGGCTAATTGTAGCACAAATGATCTTTAGGGTTCCCAGTATGGACAGCAGCCTTGGGTGCAAGCCTAGAGTCCCCCAGTGAGGGATACACCTCAGTTACTATGTTTCAAAGCATTATAAACTATCCAAGAAAGGAATCTGTGACTTTAAATTCACCAAAATGTCATCATCATTTTGCAACAAGTTGATGAAACTGGTAACATGGGGAAGTCATTGGGATCCATGGCTCTTCCCCACCAAAGTTTAGCAGATTATCCAATCATTACCTCAACCCCCACCTCAGTGCAAAGCACTTAATGACTTTGAAGTAAAAGACAAGGAAGTAGACAAAGATTGCCTTATGTTTGCAAATGATGTTTTTCTAACTGTGATATACAGAGTGGATGAAAACTGGGCTGAACGAATGTTGGCAGACAAAGTAGGCATATTTCTGATTTCCCACACTGAGTTTAACTCAGCTGCTAAACAGCTAATGGAAAGGGATAAGCCTCCCATGATAGGAGTTGATGCTGAAGAATGTCCCTAAGCAACAGTCAAGAGCAGCACTGCCCCAAAGCTCTCTGACACCAAGAAGAACACCAAAAAGCAGCATTCCTTCACTTCCCTCACCATGGCAAAGAAGTCTTCCCATACATCCCAGAACTGCCACTCCATGGAGATTAGCCCTCCTGTCCTCATCAGCTCCAGCAACCCTACAGCTGCTGGGAGAATCAGCGAACTGTCTGGAATTCCTGCAGCGTCCCTTCTCAAATTCATATGAATACCACTGAGTTAACTGTGACCTCATTCCCGAGCATCTCAGTGACAACAGGCTCCTCATTAGTTTTCCTGTTAGATGTCCCCCCTCCAGCTGCCCTTGGAACTATGAATCCTCCCCTCTACCACCACATCTCCTGGCTGTCATTGTCCTCACTTCCACACTACTGTTGCTGTTGCTGCTGCTGAAATGGGACCCAGACCCATGGCAGGATCCACTATACAGATTGCACATTTTCAAACACAGACTCACCCCAGTGTGTATGTGGCTATCTACCCATAGACTCCCAGAAAGAAGATGAGCTAGAACTGGGAATAGGGGAGATGATTTCAGTGTTTGAGCATTGCCAGGATGGCTGGTTCAAAGGGATGTCAATGAATACCACTGAGATTGGGGTTTTCCTTGTCAATTATGCGGCATCTGTCAGAAGGGCAGTGATAAATGCTACCCAAGCTAAAGTTCCTATGTCTACTGTGGGTCAGACAAGTTAGAGGATGACAAAGGTCAGTCCCTCCACTGCAGGAGGGCCTTCCCAGAAGCTCCAGAGGAATGGTGTGGCTGGGACACCCATTGTTGTCTCTCCAGCTGTAGTGTCAGCAGCTCACAACAAAATAAGTGGTCAAACTAAGGTCCTGTTTCACATTCCTGGGCAGATTACAGTCAAGCAGGGTTGCAATGCAGTGAGGACAGTTGCGGCACATAATCAAGAATACCCCACAGCAGCACTGATGCCCATCCAGGTGCAGAATGCTACCTGCATTTGGGGGCCTGCACCACCATTTTCTGGACTCCCCACAGCCTCTGCCACCAATGGCAGGCTCTGGTGCCCGTGCCTCTGCTGTCAGTTTCAGTCAAACCGGTACCTACCTGGCCTGTGCTTCAGCCACTTCATTGACCTCCCCAAGTATCACCGTTGCCTCTCATGAAACTAAGCCCAGTGGCCAGATAGTGACCCTGGAATTCCCACAACTCCACATGATTCTTCATCGGCTTGTGGGAGCAGTTCAGCAAGCAAATATGACAAGGACAGTAAAATAGAATAACAGGGTTCCTGAAGTTGCCTTCTGGTGCTGCCACAAAATTGAAGACCTGAGTAACACTTCCAGCATTGCTGAAGTTAAAGTGGAGCTGGAAGCAGGGCTAAATGGTGATGAGTTACCCCTACAGGGAGCCATGGGTCCTGAGCTAACATTTGGAGGGAGGCCATGGCAGCGCCGGCTACTTCCCCGTGGATGGTAATGGCCCAGTCACTGTGGCACCAGCAGGAACAGCCTTGAACCAAGCTTTCCATCTGAAGATTAGCTCCCTCGACTTTCAGTCCTATTGCTCCACCTCCTGGTCAGGCATGTTCCTCACTGGGTCCTGTCATGAATGAGTCTAGCCTGTTGTTTGTGAAAGGCACTAGGTGGTGGTTTCCTATCCTCCACAAAGTGAGGCAGAACTTGGGGACTTAAAGGAGATATGTTTATTCATAAAAAGTGAGAGGATGGCTGGTCCAAAGGCAAATTACAACACAATGGGAAAACTGGGCTTTTCCCAGGAGGCTTTGTGGAAAACATCAGAGGAGATAAACACCGGGAAGACTTAAAATCACATCACACAAATGAAGAGCACAAAGCAGTCTGATGGAAAGAGCACACGTGTGGACTTCCAGAAGTTCAGGAGCTGAGCAGAGGGTTGGTGTGTGGCTCCTGAGTCTTAGCACAGTCACACCAGCCAGCAGAGTGAGGCAGGTGTCTGGGTTTCACCACTCAGTTGGGATTGTAAGGTGTACCTTGTGCTAAGCAACCATTTTTGTGTTTGTTTATTTTGTTTTGTCTTTATAATGTATAACTAAAATGGACACTTGTTTACAAGACTTAGCTAACGTATTTGCTTCTTTTAAAACTGAAAATTTCTTGTAATAGATAAATTCTTTGGATTATGATTTTAAGAAATTAATTTATGAAACAAGAGCCCAAGGAGAAGCTGTATTATCTCCTGCTTAAGCCAAGAGATTCATTGTGATGTAGAATGCATCCTACTTCCCTCACCCCTGTTCCCCATCATTACATATTGCTTCCTTAAGACAGAACTGTTGGTACTCTAACTTGGGTTTTCCTCTTTGGGATATTAAACATACAATTCAGTCAGTATCAGTAAGGGCCTATGGTAGGGAGAAAAAACTCAAGAAAAAAAAAAGTCAGTGATTCTTTCAAGTTTGATCATGAGTCAATCTGAAGACTTAATCCTCAACTTAATTTTATAGGTTTTTAATTTTCCTAGAATGAAACCAATAAAGTGATGAGAAAAAAAAAGCAAAAGCATTGACTAGAAATGTATTCAGAAAATAATATTTAGTTTTATAACAGAAGCAGCTCAATTCATTGGTTGGAAAGTAGGCAACATTAATCTTATTCTTGCTGTCAGGGAGAGAATGGCTATGAACTGTAATTTCCATTTTATCCCACAAACTGTGTGTCCAGAACATTTGTGAGATGTGTTGGTAAGTGGTTCACTTGTGTTCAAGTCAAATGGTGAAGAAACAATGTGAAAAATTTACATTCATCTATTGTGGCTCTTTCTCAACTATCTTGCATGTCCCACAGTAACATGGACATGCATGATGTATACATTTAATTGTAGTTTTCTGCTGAGGTTAATTTGCATTCAGAACTGAGAAATACAGGAGATGTAAAATGACCAGCATTCTCTACCCCAAAGCCACTCCTGACCAAGGTCTGCTGATCACACTCGCTCCCTCCTTGGCTAAGGTGTCCATCAGCCATCAGAGGAGTCATTAATAAGAATGCTCTTTGTGTTCTCAGCAGACAGAAGGAAAGGAAGAGTTTATCCAGGAGCTGTTCTGTGGAAGCTCTGGAAGGCTTGGAGGGAGCCAGTGTGCCCACACCTTACAACTGTGCCAGGATCCAGCTTAGCCTACCTTTTTATATTTATATCCATTCTTTGTCATTGGCCTCTTCCACCAATTTCATTATGGTGCCATACAGTTATGGGTTTTCAGAGTCCTGAGAACAAAAGTAGGGAAAGCAGTCTAGTAGGGAGGTAGTTACAACAGTTTTCCCATGGGAACTAAGTACTGAAATAACAAATTAAAAAAAATAATTAAAAATAATGCTTGGAAATAGAAACATGGACTGAAAAGACTTCATCCAATAGCAAGAGGGTTTATCATCTTAAAAAGATGTAGAATGTGGGGCTGGGGCTGCAGCTCAGTGGTAGCAAACTTGACTGGCATGTATGAGGCCCTTGGGTTTGTTTCTCAGCACCATATATGAAAAATAGAATAAAGATCTATCAACAACTAAAAAAATGTAGGATGTGGTTGAAAATGAAATCATTCCTAAGTTAACCACTGATTTTATAAAACACTGTACATTATGTTCCTGTGTGTTGAAGTAAAAAAAATACTGGCATATCCATGTAATATATGAAGTTTGGTGAAATAAAGAAGTTAGGCAAAAAAGCTGATGCCAGCTTTCATCTATGTAAGTTGACACCAATATATCATAATATTCTGTATTTTAAGAAATTACTGTATTTTATACAAATTTTAAAAGGTATAAAGACTACTACAGGTTAATTTTCACCTGTCTTATCTTCATATTTTAAGCTATATGATGGAATTTACTCCTTTAAATTTGTATAAAATTTACTACTACAAATTTGTATAAAATTTCATCTGTAAATAGATCATTAGCTAATATCATATATGGATTTTCTATTGTTTTTTGAGACAGGAGATGAATTTTGTAAGAAGGGCTTGTTATTAAAATCATAATTCATCATTCCTTTAATTTAATAATTTGAGGACTAAATAAAATGTTTCAAGATTAAAATTTGATGTTCCACATTACAAAAATAAATAACATTTAAGGGACAGGGAAAAAATACTTGCCTCAAATTGATAATGCAGTTAAGCAAATATAAAATTGCACTGGTATGCAATATTCATTTACACTGCTTCTGCTTAGGCACAAAGATAAACACTTTCACTGGGTGTCACATTTTGCCTTTAATATGGGGCATAGTCATTGGGCTCCCCATTCTGCACATGTGTGCTGCTTTATCTTCTCATCAATGATTTTCCCTTTTTCTTTCTGTTATCCTTCCAATCTAATCAATACCATACATTCTGGAAGTCTCAAAATGTGACTGCCAAAGAGAAGAAGGAACCAGGATAAGAACTGATAGATGAGTTAGAGAACTGAGCCTTATTAATCATTGAAGCTGCTGCTTGAGATAACCCAAATCCAGGATGCATATATTCCAACTGGATATGGGCTGGTGCTCAAAAGATATTTTCATAATAAAAGGACATTATAAATACATTAAACACAAAATAAAACCAAGACTGTCTTCTCCATAAAAGGAATATTCTAAGGGTAAATCTGATAAACTGATTTAGATACTGAACAACCAACTCCAAGACTCTGAATAAGCTGCTTCTAACATGTCCTTGGAATGATTTCAGACTGACATTCATTAATTTCTTTAAAGTCAGCATAGTAAGATAGCTAAGTGCATGTTTTCTATATAAACGAACCCTCTGAAAAAAAGTCCTGGCCTAACTACTTACCAGTTCTTACCTTTATATATTTTTTTATTTCCTTCCCTTAAAAAGACACCGTGACAATTATACACCTTCATAAAGCTGTTTTTAAAAATAAGGAGGCAGCATACATGAAGAGCTTCTAATGATTTCAAAAACACAGAGAGAATTTAAAATAAGCAAGGGAGCATCACTGGTCTCACATATGATGAATTCTCTCCAGTTGAGGCTCATGAAACACCACTCATTTCTTAATAATTGTTCTTACCTGTATTCTATTTTGACAAATCATAAAAGAACACAAATCTATGATTATTCACGTGCTCACATCACCTAGAATGTTCTAGTATTTTCATGGCAATTTCTAGATAAACATTCACATGTTGAGATCCGCACCCCTGGTGGCAGCCGCTCCAGGACTCCCATCCTCCTCGACATCCCTGCCTTCCCTTGCGGTGGTACGCCCCTTCTCTGCCTCCCTCCGCAGCCCAGGCGGCGGTTGTCTCGCCCTGTCTGGGGTGCTTCCTGCGATGGGGCCCAAGGATCCAAGATGCCCGCGACACCTCCTCTGGGCGCGGGCTGGGGCAAGAGTGGGCCTGGTCCCCAGCCGACAGACAGGACATGCACCTGGAGGAGATCGCCCAGCTTGCTGGGATGAAGGGCGGGACAGGACGGAGGAGGCCCTGTGAGCGCCAACCCGGCCAAAGTGGAGAGCTACGACTTGACTACCCTGCCACATGGGTGCTAGGGCAAGAGAAATAGGCAGCGGGGAAGGGTTGCTAGCTGGACCTGGGGCCTGGAGGAACTCCAGCCGCCACCTCACTCACAGCTAGGCGCCCCACCCAGCACATAACAACCACGGAGCTGCTCACTGGGGGACTCTTTTGGCTCCGCCCACACGACCCAGCCAATCTGCCTCAAGAGCAGTAAAATTGAAAATGATGTAAGAGTTCTGGTTGAGGGTGCTCTCCAGAAGTGCTGGAGGTGGCCATTGGGCTCTAGGGAATTCCTGGAGAGCTCTGGTGGTGCTGTGTGTGTGTGTGTGTGTGTGTGTGTTACAAATAAAGTTTGTTCCTGCTTCAAAAATCCTTTCTGCTTGACAAGTGGCTCGAGAATTGTGCACAGCCAGACTGTGGCATTCATACACTGAGGATTTGTGAAACTTTCATTCCTTTAACTTGAATCAAACTTTTCAAGCATGGACTGCCTGAACAGTTTATGATCTCTTAAAGATCCTCAAACCCCACACAGGTTTGGAACACTTCATCCTGTCAAGCCAACTCCATGTTTCCACAGTGACAGACCTACTGCAGGGACTCTCAGAACATGTGAGTCAGTGGGAAAAAACCTGCCAGTGACCCTCAAAAGCAATGCTCTGAGACTTGGCTTCTGACTCCTCTCTCTGGGCCACACCCTTCTTCCCACACAAATGTAATAGAAGAGCTGTCAGTAAAAGACTTACACTGTCCAGGCAAACTTGAAGCCATACAAGTCAGAGCTTTGTGACACTGTCTACTTTCTCTCAAGAACATCAGAATTATTTCCACAACTTCATTCCATTTAAAGTCAACTATGGAATGTATTCCTCAGATCAAATCTATACTCCTCCAAATAATCTTGACATGTTTACAGTAATATTCACTATAGCACTGATGCTGAGCCTTTTTCTGCTTCCTAAATATCAGAATGGTCACTGGAAAATAAAGCATCCTGTTCATTAACCAAAACCAACTGAATGGCTCAAACCCAATGACTCCCAGCACCTGCACAGCAGAGAAGGCCTAACATTTGTGGGCATCCATGATGGAAGCTATGACCCACAAGCACATGCACAATATCAACTTTAGTTTTAAATTTTTCCTCCAGTCTCATTACTGAGAAAGCTCATATTTAGAACTTCACTTTCGAAGAACTTTGCTTGCCCTCCCTGTGACCGTGCTCCCAAGTCATGAAAAAAATTTTAATCCTCACAATGGGCTCTTCAGAATGCCCAGATCACAGCAGAACATCCAGCTTGGCACCGTGGCTGAGTACAGATAGCCACTTGCCTCTCAAGAGTGTGCAAACCATTCACTCTCAGTCACAGTGATTCTGGCTGTGTACATGTCTGGCCCAACTTCCCAGAAGAGTGCCCCAAGTAACTAGACAGGTGGTTCATGCTTGCCTTATGGAGACACCAGTTTCATCCAGATATGTGGACTTTGGCAAAAGCAAAAACTTTCACCTAACAGCATGTTCATGTGCCTCCTCTTTTCAAAACTGAAACTGATTACTCTTCTCCTCATCTTGACAAACATCATGCAACCTTAGGAAGAGAAAAGACTCTAAGCCAACCTCAAAGCAGTATCTGGCCTGCTGGCACTGGAGAGGCTGTGTAAAATCAATTAGGTTTCCTACCAAGGTATCTACCAAACATTTGGCTTCCACAGATATGTCTGCCTAATGCACTTAAAAACCAATTGCAACAGGGTATCACATTTATGGCAAGGGAGGTGTGGCATCCAAACCAACCATGTTGTATAAATGGATATCTAGCCCATGTCATGCCATTTGCAAACTGCTTACACCCTGTATTATTTGGTATTTTTTGTTTGGAGGCAAGAGTTCCTGCTGGGTTTAAGAGCTTTGGGTGGGGGGAATTTGGTGGCAAGGTGCTGGATTATATGGTGGGAAACAAGAGATGGAGGGAGGGCATGCGGCAAGAAGGCAATTACTGAATATGCGGCACACAAATTGGAAGGAAATGGAATTCTCAGGAAGTTGCCAAGTAAGACAGGAACTGCAAGATTGAATAATTGTTGGGGAGGGAAGACCAGAGAGGTATGACTCTGAAGGTGTTTTCCTTTTTTGAAATTTTTTACTGGGATAAAGTTCATCATCCTAAAGTACACAAAAGAGAAAGCAGTTTGTATTATACTCCTGGCCTCTGGACAACCATCACCATGTCATATTTGAAATACTTCCATCACCTTCGAAAGAAGACCTATAGCTTCTGCAGTCACTCCAAGAACCCCCACCCTCATCTCCCAATAGATCCCCTACTTTCTCTCTGCATGAATTTACCAGTTCTTGACATTTCCAATAGAGGGATTACACCTATTATTTGATGCAAGTGTCTTTCTTTAGCTCAAGGTGTGGAGGAGCCCTGCGGGACACATATCACAACTGTCTTCCTCTTCAACTGGAATATTCCATATTCCACCTCCCTCATCCTCTCCATTGTTCTCTCCATTCTTTATTTGGGTTGTTTCTGTTTTTTAGGCTTTGTGGATAACTAACGTGGCTCCCTGCAGCTGCATAGCCAGCCTACTGGTCCCTGTCATGAAGCAAAGTGGCAACAGAGCAGTGGAGCATGGAGTGGTGGCCCCAGTGGGGTCCAGGTGAGGAGAAGGACCTACAGCCATGTGAACCCCCCATTCAGGCACTGTTAACCATAGCCCAGGCCAGTCACCATGTTAACCATGTCCACCTGTCACCCTTGGTCAGCCAGACCTGGGCCCAGTACTAAGGCCTATGGCAGAAGTCCGCTTCCTGCAGTGCTGCATTCCCATTCCAGCACGTAAACCTTCCCCTTCTGACCTGCCCTGAGGAAATGGAAGTTGGCAGATCTGAATGGAAGTCAGGACTCCAGAGCTGACCAATAGCATTATTGCCTTTCCAAGTTCTCATTAGCATAAGTTTGGACCAAGAGCTATATACAACCTGAAACATGCCTTCCCTGACAGGTCAAATCTGCTGTTGCTGTCACCAGCATCTTATGTTTTATGACAATAAATGCTATGGTTACATTGATTCATCCTGGTTTGTGGATTCCATTCATCAAATGCACCAGATAATAAGCCCAAATAGAAAAAAATGGTGGTGAGCTGCTGAGGTCTGCTGCTGTACATCCTGGCTCCACCTGCCAGCAACCATAGTGAGCTTGGTTTTGTCTCAAAGCCATGGTTTTGTAATGTAGCTATAGACTTCACACACACATTATTATCTCATTGTCTGGCTTTAGTTCTCAAGAGTGTATACTTAGAGGGGACTTGTTGGGTTACATGGCAACTCCCAAGTTCCACTCCTTGAATAGTCTCTCCTGATGTGACATAATAAAAACAGGACTAATGGAGGTGGGGCATCTCTGTTCTCCTTGGTGCCCCAGAGTCCCTTGTGTCTACCACTCTGGAGGCTCTCAGAACTGTAGCTTTTAGGGTCAACTGGAGGTTCCATTGTGTGGGTGTGGATGAGGACTCACTGGCAGAAGTGAATATCAATCCCTGTCTCCCCTCACTTCCTGGAGATACAAGAGTTAGCTCAAAGTTCCACCCTCCAATTACATGCTGGACACCCTGGAACCCAGCCTGGTACTCCAAAAGGCTCCTCATGATCCCACACTCAGGTAAGGCCGACAGGGTGTACTGAGTAAGCAGCCAGCCAAGCACTGTGCCTTGACACTCCGTTGTAAAGGGAAAGCATGCCCCGTGGTGGGAAAGGCCAAGGCACACCAGAGACCGCTGTCACTGCAATCACTCTGACTCTGCTGCCACCACCACAGTGACTCTCTCAGGACTGCTGCAAAAGCCCCCACTGCCCCAGCACCCACTCTGCTCCTCCCAACATCTGCTCCATTTAACAACCAAAGTGATTCCTTTAAAACCTGTTATGTCACTCTCTAGTCAGAGCCTCCCAGGAACTGTCTCCCCACCACACCACAGTCCTCACAAGAACTCTGAAGCACAGCATGATCTGGTCCTCTCTGCATCACACCCATACTGGGCTGTCTCTGACTCACCTTCCTCTTGCCCTGGCTCCCCTTGCTCCTCCAGAACTTCACGCACAACCTCATTCAGGAGCTGCACAGGGTTCCACAGTCCCCAGACTAGCCCTGTGACCCCCTGCCTTTACAACTGTGTCCCACAGAACACCCTGCCACCAGCACTTGTCCCCCAGGATTCCTGCCTCTTGCATTGTGCTCCCCAGGACTCCCTGCCTCCAGCACTGAATTCGCAGGATCCACAGTCCTCCTACACCTTTCTTCAGGTTTCTGCTGTTATCATCTTTCATTATATCAGGAATCCCTAGAAAGTGTTGAGTTCCTCTCTCAATGCCCTCTCTGACCCCTTCCTAGGTCTGATTATGTCCTACAAGTTCATGTGCTGGAAACCTCATTCTGGGCAACAGTTCTAGGAGGAGGAATCTTTAAGAGCTGACTGGTCTGTGCATGCTCCACCCTTCTTTCTCTCCCTTAGCCTTGGTCTTCCCAGCCCCAAACTGTGAGCCAAATAAATTTATTTTCTTTATAAATTATTCAATCTGTTTACATGTTGTTACAGCAGCACAAAATAGACTAAGAAACATTTAACCTGGCTTCACAGTACTAAGCACTTCAGAAGACACTACCCTGTTACCTGCATGCTTGCTTAGGCTTCTGTCCCCCAGAAATGAGAGCAAGGACTTTGTTTGTTACTGCATATGTCCATCAGTGTCTGGTGGATGTTCAGAAAATATTTGTTGGTGATTAAATCCCTCTATGACTTATATAGACATTGTCACTCTGCATATGAAAAAGAGAAAAGAAAGAAAGCATCAAAAACACAGGAAGCATAATGGCCACAGCAAGTTCCTTATTATTAAGTGTGACCTTCAGAGATAAATAAATGCAAACTCACAACACAGATAGTTTGATAAGGCTGGAGAAAGTACAAAATAAATAGTCACCATTTAGACTGTCTTGGTAGTCTAGACATCCTGGGGTAATGAGAGCTTCAGGCTGTCATATGTCCCCTGTGGCTGAGTTAGTGCCAGCCCCACAGGCCTGAACCTGACTCTAAGGACAGCTTCTTCCACTCAGACCTACTGTGGTAAGAAACTCCATGCACATGTCAAGCAGCTGTGCTCTCACCAGGCTCTGATTCCCTTTTCTGTGTGGGCCATAAATACTGCCCTGTGGAATGTAATGTAATTTTGTTGACTGGAGATAAAGTCTTTTAATTCCCATAAATTAGACCATAGCCAATGATTCTGGATGTGGTCCAAAGCCATTAATTACATGCCAGTGAGGAGGTACAGAGTTGGGAGAAACTGTTGCATATGTTAATGGTTTAAAGCATCTTCTTTTCCTCTCTCAAGGTCTCACATACTCAATGAAATTCTGCACAAAACTGTGTAACCAGGAATGTTATAAATATCACTAAACATGTTATTTGTTGTGACTCTAACAGGAAGAGTCTGTTAAACTAGACATTTCCATCTGTCCCATGAAGGTCCAACATGAGGTAGGCAGAATGGCAAAGATGGAAAGCATGTGAATTTGGCAGTCTGAAGACAGTTCCTTGGGTTCTATAATCCTTACAGGTTCTAGGCCAGGTGTGGAGAACACAGAAGGGTGAGAAGAAGGGCCATGACCTTCCTGGGGCCATGATGGGAACATGCCTTCTGAAAATATTCTAAGATCCATGTGCACTGTGTGCTGGAGACTTTTGACTATTCTGTTCTCCAGAGTCCCAGGCACATTGTGCCTGGGTCACAGCTCCTCAGGAAGTATTCCTTGAGTGCTAGCACCTGGCAGAGGCTTGCCTGCTGCTGATACATTAATGAAGAGTGGTTATCCAGCCACACCAAAAAGCGCTGTGAACACTCAGGCCTTTGGGAAACAGAGCAGACTATTGTGAACCATTGGGTGGGGGTGGTGGCTGCAGGGACATGGGGAGCCCCAGTCATGGGCTCCCAGGGGCCTAGCACACTCACACTGCCTGTCAGGGAAGTCTTGGATTCTTCGTTATGCTGTGAATCTTAAAGCAGCACAAGCTCAAGCCTGTCCCAATCAAGCCAGGGAGAAGTACTCTCTAGGTCACTCACCCATTGGTTTGGTTTAGGCCAGGCCAAGATAGAAATTATTATGTGACATTCTACATCATAATATCACCCAACTTGATGTAACTAAAATGCTAAATTCTGTAAAATTTTTAAAGAGCTAGTACATTATATATGTATATGTGTACCACTTGCCCTTTTGTTTTAATAACTTATTCCTTTCTCTCCCCTCATGCCTCCTCTCTTGTCTTCTTCTTTCCTCTGTTCCTTTTTTGCAGTGTTGGGAGTTAAACTCCAAGGCCTTCTACCTGATAGGCAACCTCTCTACCACTGAGCTTCATCTCTAGCCCTGTTGACACTTTCTATAGACGTAATATGAACTGTTTCTATAGGAAAAAGTCTCCTGTTAGACAATTTTAACAGTAATTTTAGAAGAGTTGCTAACATGGGAGCAAATCAGTTATGACAAGTTATTTTAAAAAGTATGTAATGTTTTAAAAAAGATGAAGCTTAAAACTTCAGATGTTTTTTATGTCAGTTTTTCTAAATGACTATTTAAGAGTATTCAAAATCATTTTTTCAGATGTTATTTTCTTTTGACTTCTCATAGAATATAAAAACTTCTAAGTAGACTGGTCATCAAATGTATAGAAAATAGAAGGATATAGTATGACTATTTGAAGTGGATTTAACTCCTGAAGGTGAACTATGTTTTTGTTCAGATAAAGAGTTCATTTCTTGATGTAAATAAAGGACATCCAAATTTATTTTTCTTCCTAGTTATTCTTAATTGTTAATAAGCCAGATCTAATGTTTAAAGAAAAGAACTCACTAGAAGTCATTGCTTTTCTAAATATCTCTAAATACATGAAAAGTTCAAAGGCATTATGTCACCATGTATAATTGGAATGATTATAATTCTATGGCCAGAGCTGTATCACTGTAAACTGAAACACTTATCCTGTTCAATAAGGCATGTAAGTTTAGAAACTTTTTGACAAATATAATTATGTGAGGTTATGAATGTTAATTCGTTTGTAGTGAATATTTCACAATGTATATTCCTGTGTCCGAGCCAAATTATCAACTGGGCATAGTATCACACACCTGTAATCCTAGCCATTTAGGAGGCAGAAGCAGGAGTATCACAAAATCAAGGGCAGTCACAGCAATTTAGCCAGGCCCTAAGCAATTTAGTGATACCCTGCCTCAAAACAAAACAAAACAAAAAAGTACAAGCCCTTCAGGGGACATTTCAGACTGAAATCATAACCCCATGTGCTATCTTCTACCACCTTATGACCCATTAAGACTCAGCAGATTCCAGTGCCATGCTTTTGAACTTCCAAAGCCAAGAGATAATAAATGTCTTTTCTCTATAATTACCAAGGCTGATATTCAATTATAGCAACACATATCATACTAGGTTTCAGAGAGATTACTGGTCAAGGCATACCACTTCAAAGCAATAGTTCTGGGACTCAAACCAATTGTCTTCAGTTCCAAACTCCAATAGAAGCAGTTAGCTATCAAGTAAAACACACAAAAACCTGACTGCAGATTCTCTTTACTTGCCAGAGCTGTTTCTGTTTGGATGTAAAAGTCACAAAATGAGAGTAGCTTCTTTGGATCTACTACACCTGAGTCAAGCTAACTACTTTCAAATCAACTTCCTGAACATTTTCTTCATCTGAATGTGCATCTCAATCACACTTTAGTAATACTTATACTAATATTCACTTACAGAGTTATTCTCATCATTAAAAGGACAGAACAGACATCAAATGCTGTACCATTCGTTTTCACTCTCCTTTTCCCATTTTTAACTAGGGGAAAAAACGTGAGAATTCTTAAAAATTATTTTTCTTTGAAGGATTATAGGATTCATAAATGGCGAAGAAACTTTGACAGCATATCAAATAGTAATAAGAAACTGAACCACACCAAGCTAAAAAGTGAAGACTAGGGCAATACCTTTGAGACTTTCCACTCTGTGACATGGGCACCTGGTCTTACCACTTATTTAAATGTGAGAAAGTTTTGCACTATTTATATCATCATTCTCCAGATCACCAGAGATGATGATAACAGATGTAGTGCCCCATGTACTTCTTTCACATTTTCAGAGTTAAGAAACAGCTATTCGTGCACTTTTCTACAACTTGTATTTTCATTTCCTACCAAAATTCTAGTACTGAACATTTTTTTCTTTGTAAAATGCAAGCATTGTGTTGTAGGAAATCAGTAGCATCCTATATTTAGAAAATAAGCTGGATATGGTGTCGCATGCCTCTCGTCCCAGCAGCTCAGGAGGCTAAGACAGAAGGACTGTGAGTTCAAAGCCACGTTCAGCAAAAAGCAAGGTGCTAATCAACTCAGTGAGACCCTGTCTCTAAATAAAATAGAAACTAAGGCTGGAGATATGGCTTAGTGGTTGAGTGCCCTTGAGTTAAATCCCTGGTAGCCCCCTCAAAAAAAAAGAAAAAAAAAAGATTAGTGTCTACTTTCTGACACATTACCCTAGGAAATGGGGAATCTTCATTCCAGAGAAGCTACTGTGCATAACTTTTTAACTGAGAGATGTCAATTTTCTTGACAAAAGGTGAATCCATTACAGTACCATAAGGAGTTTGAAGGAGACATCACAAGACCCAAGGAGAGATGATATGGGCATCCAGGGAGTCTGAAAGATGATTCTTATGAGTCCCAGAAGCATCCATGAATCAAATATAACCAGTAAAGGCTCTCATGGTTAAAATGATTGTTACAGTGAAAAGTAAGTATCCCTCTTGGTAAACATCACTGGACCTCCCCAGGGGACCTCCACAATCACTCAGACCACCCACCCTCCAGAACTGTGGCTGCCAGCCACTCTGATTTACTGGTACTTATTCCAAAGAAGTTGCAAAATATTTTGAATATCACTCCTGGGTATCATCAAAACTGCTTAAATAAGAATCTTTCTCACCACTAAAACCTCATACACTTTTCCCTTGAGCTATCTGACAGTGTTTTCTTCTTAATAAATACTAGCTTCTGAAAGTAAGATCCAGCTCTATGACGTGAATCTCTTTCTTATAGTAGGTTTTCATCAAATTATGCATGTTAAAATTTAATTTAGAATTCATTCACAGCCTGTTTAAAGTCCTAAGCTGTGATGCTAAAATATTTTAAACTATAGGGCTATAAGATTTGTACATGGATGGTGCAAATATATGTTACAATACAATTCATCATTCATTTTTTTGAAACCATGTATTATTAATCTCTTTTCTGATCTCAAATAGAGTAAGAATTCAACAATGATAGCAATATTAGATCATTAATGAAAAAAGAAAAATTTTGGTTCTTTTCCTGGAAATACTCCAGTTTATTAAACTACACAACAGTAGCACTTAGAATGCACCTAAAAATGTAGAGAATACCAAAAATGGTGAACATTTATCCTTCTGCTTAACTATAAACTGTATGAATTCATTAGAACCAGCCCAGTCAGTAAGAGCATGTCTCATGAAAAATAATTAAAATAATTAGACAGACTTTTGAAGGAAAATATCTGCATTTAAATACAGACATAAAAGTTTTAATTTTCAAAAGAAAATAATTAACTATTTGCAAATTTACAATTAACTCACGCCATATCACTGTGATTTCATTATCTAAAGTATATAATAGTGCCATAAAATTTTATTTGCCAAACAAGAGCTTAGAACATAGCCACATAGTTAAAGGTATTTGACAATAAATAATGGTCAATAACAAAGAGCCATTCACAAAATAACTGGTCAAAATAGGAACAGTCAGAGCTCTAAAGATGCAGGGAGACACACAGATGCACAACAAAGGCTGTTTCCATGAGCACAAGAGGCAGCCGACACAGATCACATTGCATTTGGATTTGTTTTTTCAAGTCAAAGATATGATGGGATGCTGGGTAAAGCAGAAGGTAAACCCCAAGGGAGTCAAAAGTGAAAGTCATTGACTTATCTCCACAAACATGATTGCATATACCTGTAAGAGCCACCATCCCCCAGCAGCTGAGCACACTAAAATACTCCAATCCAAAGTGTACTTGCCCCTTCCAACTTCTCCACTGTGTTAGCCAGAATCTCCACAAACACGATTTCCAGTACCTGTAAGAGCCACCATCCCATAGCAGCTGAGCACACTAAAATACTCCAGTCTAAAGTGTACTTGCCCCTTCCAAATTCTCCACCATGTTAGCCAGAATCTCCTGCAGGATCTGCAACAAGATGGACTGCTCCAGCTTGAAAGCATAGATGGACAGTTCCTGGGGGATATTCTGCAAGGAAAGTTGGAGAGCCATAAGTATGTCACCAGTGTCATGTATCCAGGCCCCATATACCTTGGTGTCATCCAGTTGCTGTCACAGGAAGAGTGATGGTGCTTTCTACTTCTGCACTGTGGGGGGCCCATCACCACAAGACACTGTCATTACTGCTCATGTTTGATACATTCTTAAATTCAGGATAATAATACCTGCCATATTTGCAGTGTATATCCTGACATGCACTACAGTGGAGCTTTGTAGTTCCTGATGTTCTCTACAACAAGGACTATTACTACCACCAGAAAATAAGAAAACAGTCACAAAGTAAATTCACAGTCACTTTTTTCTAAAGTCACAAAGTCACAAAATAATCAATCCAGGCTTGAAAATTGGATTATTCCAACTCTCACATTGGTTTCAAACCTACCAAGCATTCTGTTGACTTAAAAAAATAACATCTAAGGCTGGGAAAGTGGGAGGCAGTGGCATACTTTGTGTGTGTGCATGTGAGGGGGGGCAGCATAGAGGAGTCTTGAGGGCACTGTGGCATCAGAGACACAGTTAACAGTGGGCAAGTGTGTGATGGGCAAGGGGCCACAAACAAAGAGGAGCAGTCAGAATGCCAGAGCAAAGTCCAAAAAGCATGTTACAAAAATCATTTTAAGAGCTGTAGACAACTATGAACATTTCTGAAGACCCTTTCTCAGCACAATAGATCAATATGGATGAATTTGCCTTCTTGGATCTTTTGGAGTGTCCTGTGTGTCTAGAACACCTGGATGTTTCTGGAAAATCTTGTCTTGCTGGTACAAGTTGTGAATGATGTTTGCTGGGGATCCTAGGTTCCCTCAGTTGTTCTGAGTGGAGCACTCTGGTTGGCTTGGGTGTTGAGGAGCTTCCCAGTAACATCCTGCTGCACAGGCTTCTGGACAGCATCAAGCAGAGGCATTGGAAACCTAGTCTTGGTGGAGACAGTGGGAACAACTGTACAAATGCATTCAAGACTCAGGGCAGCATTATGGCTAATTGTAGCACAAATGATCTATAGGGTTCCCAGTTTGGACAGCAGCCTCAGGTGCAAGCCTGGATTCCCCAATGAGGGGTACAACTCAGTTACTATGTTCCAAAGCATTATAAACTATCCAGGAAAGGAACCTAGTGACTTTAAATTCACCAAAATGACATCATCATTTTGCAACAAGTTGATGAAAACTGGTAACATGGGGAAGTCAGTGGGATCCATGGCTCTTCCCCCACCAACTTTTATCAGATTATTCAACCATTACCTCAACCCCCACCTCAGTGAAAAGCACTTTATGACTTTGAAGGAAAAAACATGGAAGTGGACAAACATTGCTTTCTGTTTGCAAAGGATGTAATTTTGACTGTTATCCACAGAGTGGAAGAAAACTGGGCTGAACGAATATTGGCAGACAAAGTACGCATATTTCCAATTTCCCACATTGAGTTTAACTCAGCTGCTAAACAGCTGATGGAATGGAATAAGCCTCCCAGGCCAGGAGTTGATGCTGGAGAATGTCCCTCAGCAACAGCCCAGAGCAGCACTGCCCCAAAACTCTCCAACACCAAGAAGAACACCAAAAAGTGGCAATCCTTTACTTTCCTAACCATGGCAAACAAGTCTTCCCATGCATCCCAGAATCGCCACTCCATGGACATCAGCCATCCTGTCCTCATCAGCTCTAGCAACCCCACAGCTGCTGAGAGTACCAGCGAACTGTGTGGGGTTCCTAAAGTGCCCATTCTCAAGTTCATATGAGTACCACTGAGTTAAATGTGACCTCATTCTCAAGCATCTCAGTGACAACTGGCTCCTCATTCACTTTCCCATTGGATTTCCTCTACCCACCTGCCTTTGGAACTTCGAATCCTCCCCTCTACCACCCCATCTCCTGGCTGCCATTGTCCTCACCTCCACACCATCAGCTAGTATTGCTGGTGTTGCTGCTGATGAAATAGGACCCAGACCCAAGGCAGGATTCACTGTACTGACTGCACATTTTTGGACTCAGACTCACCCCAGTGTGTATGTGGCTATCCACCCATACACTCCCAGAAAGAAGATGAGCTAGATCTGAGAATAGGAGAGACAATTTTAGTGTTTCAGCATTTCCAGGATAGCTGTTTCCAAGGGATGTCAATGCATACCACTGAGATTAGGGTTTTCCTTGGTAATTATGTGGCATGTGTCACAAGGGCAGTGACAAATGCTATGCAAATTAAAGTTCCTACATCTATTATGGGTCAGACAAGTTAGGGTGTAACAAAGGCCAGTCCTTCCATTGCAGGAGAACCTGCCCAGAAACTGTGGAGAAATGGTGTGGCTGGGACACCCAGTGTTGTCTCTACAGCTGTAGTGTCAGCAGCTCACATCCAAATAAGTCCTCAGACTAAGGTCCTGTTGCACATGCCTGGGCAGATGACAGTCAACCAGGCCCACAATTCAGTGAGGGCAATTGCAGCACATAGTCAAGAATGCCCCACAGTAGCACTGACTCCCATCAAGGTACAGAATGTTACCTGCATCTGTGAGCCTATCCCACCATTTGCTGGCCTCCCCACAGCCTGTGCCACCAATGGCAGGCTCTGCTGCCCATGCTGCTACTGTCAGTTTCAGTCAACTCAGTGCCTCCCTGGCTTGTGCTTCAGCCACTTTGTTGACCTGCTCAAGTATCACCATTGCCTCTAATTAAACAAAGCCCAGTGTCCAGACAGTAACCATTCTCCCTGGACTTCCCACAACTCCAGATGGTTCTTCATCAGTTTGTAGGATCAGTTCAGCAAGCAAACTAGACAAGGACAGTAAAATAGAAAAACAGTGTTTATGAAGTTGCCTTCTGGTACCACAACCAAATGTAAGTCCCGAGTATCCCCTCCAGCATTGTTGAAGTGGAATTGGAGCTGTAAGTGGGGCTAAGTGTTGACAAGTTGCCCCTACAGAGAGCCATGTTCCTGAGCTACCACTTGGGTTAGGCCATGGCATGGCTGGCTCCTGCCTCATGGACAAGAATGGTCCAGTCACTGTAGCACCAGCAGGCACAGCCTTGGACAAAGAAGCCTTCCATCTGAAGACTAGCTCCCTGGACTTTGCATTCTCCATTGCTTCAACTCCTAGTCTGGCATGTTCCTTGCTGGGTCCTGTCATGAATGAGTCTAGCCTGTCGTTTGTGAAAGGCACTAGGTGGTGGTTTCCTATCCTCCCCAGAGTGAGGCAGAACATGGGAACTTAAAGGAGATGTTATTTTTGTTCATAAAAAGTGAGAGGATGGCTGGTTCAAAGGCACATTGCAACACAATGGGAAAACTGGGCTTTTCCCAGAAGGCTGTGTGGAAAACTTTGGAGGAGACAAACACTGGGAAGACTTAAAATCACATCACACAATTGAAGAGCACAAAGCAGTATGATGGAAATAGCACAGGTGTGGACTTCCAGAAAGTCAGGAGCTGAATAGGGGGTTAGTTCCCTAGTCTCAACAGAGCCATACCAGCCAGCAGAGTGAAGCAGGTGTCTGGGTTTCACCACTCAGTTGGGATTGTAAGGTGTGCCTGTGGTTAGCAACCATTTTTTTTTCAATGTATAACTAAATAGATAATTGTTTACAAGGCTTAGCTAATGTATTTGCGTCTTTTAAAACTGATATTTTTGGTAATAAATAAACTCTTTGGATTATAATTTTAAGAAATTAATTTATGAAATGAGAGCAAGGAGAATTTGGATTATCTCCTGCTTAAAGCAGGAGATTCATTGTGGTGTAGAATGCATCTTCCCTCCCTCACCTCTGCTCCCCATCATTATATTTTGCTTCCTTAAGACAGAAATGTTGGTTCTCTAATTTGAGTTTTTCATTTTGGGAAACTAAATATATAACTCAGTCAGAATTAGTAAGGGCCTGTTCTAGGGGAAAAATCTCAAGAAAAGAAAAGTTAATTATACTTTCTTTCTAGTTTTGATCATGAGTCAACCTGAAGACATAATCTTCAAATTTAGTTTTATAGGTTTTTAATTTTTCTAGAATGAAACCAATGAAGTGTTGGGAAAAACAAAGCACAAGCACTGCCTAGAAATGTATTCAGAAATACTATTCAGTTTTATGACAGAAGCAGCTCAATTCCTTGGTTGCAAAGTAGGCAACATTAATCTTATACTTGCTGTCTGAGAATGGCTCTGCAATGTAATTTCCACTTTACTCCATGAACTGCATGTCCAGAACATTTTTGAGATGTGGTGGTAAGTGATGCACTGTTGTTCAAGACAAATGCTGAAGAAACAATGTGCAAAATTTACATTCATCCATTGTGGCTTTTTCTCAACCACCTTGCATGTCCCACAGTAACAAGGACATGCATGGTACATTTCATTGTAGTTTTCAGCTGAGGTTAGTTTGCTTTCAGAATTGACCAATGCAGGAGATATAAAATAAATAGCATTCTCTACTCCAAAGTCACACCTGACAAAGGTCTGCTGAGCCCACTTGCTCCCTCCCTGGCTAAGGTGTCCATCAGCCATCACAGGAGTCATGAATACAAATGCTCTTTGTGTTCTCCCAGCAGATAGAAGGAAAGAAAGTGTTTATACAGAAGCTGTTCCATGGAAGTTCTAGAAGTCTTGGAAGGAGCCAGTCTTCCCACACCTTAATTGTGGCTGGATCCAGCTGAATCTACCTTTTTATATTTATATCCTTTCTTTGTCATTAGCCTCTTCCACCAATTTCATTATGGTGCCATACAGTCATGTGTTTGTGGAGTCCTGAGAACAAAAGGAGAGAAAGCATCCTGGTAGTGAGGTTGTTACCACAGTTTTCCCATGGGAATTAAGTATTGAAATAAAAAAATTAAAAAAAAAAGTAAGAATTAATGCTTGGAAATAGAAACATTGACTGAAAAGACTTCATCCAATAGCAAGAGGGTGCATCATGTTAAAAAGATGTAGAATGTGGGGCTGGGGCTGCAGCTCAGTGGTAGCAAACTTGATTGGCATGCATGAGGCACTGGGTTTGATTTTCAGCACCACATATAAAAAAATAAAATAAAAATCTATCAACCACTAAAAAATAATGTAGGATGTGGTTGAAAATTAAATCATTCCTAAGGTAGCATTAATTTTATAAAACAGTGTTTTATATGTTCTTGTGTTTTATTATGTTCCTTCATGTTGAATTAAAAAAAAAATATATTGGGATATCCATGTAATATATGAAGTTTGGTGAAATAAACAAGTTAGGCAAAAAAGCTGATGCCATCTTTCATCTGTGTAAGTTGACACCAAGGGGTTATAATATTATTTATTTTGGGAAATTAGTGTATTTTACAAAAATTTTAAAAGGTAACTCTACTACAGGTTGAGTTAATTTTTACCTGTCTTTTCTTCATATTTTAAGCTATGTGATTGAAGTACTTCTTTTAATAGTTTCCTAGTATACATTTGTCTAAAATTTTATTTGTTAATAGATCATTAGCTCATATCATGTATGGGTTTCCTATTGTTTTTTTTTTTTTGGAGACAGTAGATGAATTTTGTAAGAAGGGCTTGTTACACAGTGAAATGGCAATAATAAAATCATAATTTATCATTCCTTTATATGTTGATAATTTGAGGATAAGATAAAATGTTTCAAGATTAAAATTTGATGTTCAACCTTAAAAAAATAAATAACATTTAAAGGACAGAGAAACAATACTTGCCTAAAATTGATAATGTAGTTAAACAAATATAAAATTGCACTGGTATGCAGTATTCATTTACACAGCTTCTGCTTAGGCACAAAGATAAACACTTTCATGGGGATATCACACTTTGCCTTTAATCTTGAGTACAGTGATTGGGCTCCCCATTTCGCACATATATGCTGCTTTATTTTCTCATGAACGATTTTCCCTTCTTATTTCTGTTAGCCTTCCAATATAATCAACATACATTCTGGAAATCTCAAAAGATTACTGCAAAAGAGATGAAGCAACCAGAATAAGAACTGATTGGTGATTTAGAGAACTCAGCCTTATTAATCATGCAAGCTTCTGCTTGAGATAACCAGGACCCAGGATGCACATAGTCCCAGTAAATAAGGGCTGGTTCTCAAAAGAGATTTTCATTAAAAAGGGCATTATAAATACATTAAACACAAAATAAAATCAAGACTGTCTTCTCCATAACAGGAATATTCTAAGGGTAAATCAGATAAAATGATTTATATACTGGACAACCAAATCCCAGACTCTTGATAAGCTGTTTCTAACATGTCTTTGGAATGATTTCAGACTGACATTCATTAATTTATTTAAATTCAGCATATTAAGATAGCTAAGTGCATGTATTCTATATAAACAGAGCCTCTGAGCAAGAATCCTGGCCTCACTAATTACCAGTTCTTACCTTTCTACTTTTTTTTAATTTTATTCCCTTAAAAAGATACCATAATAATTCTACCACCTTCATAAGGCTGTTGTTAAAAATAAGGAGACAGTGTACATGAAGAGCTTATTATGATATCAAGAACACAGTGAGAATTCAAAATAAGAAAGGGAGCAAACATTGATCTCACGTATGATGAATTTTCTAAAGTTGAGGCATGTGAAGCCATTCATTTCTTAGCAATAATTTTTTCCTGTATTCTATTTTGACAAATAATAAAAGAACACAAATCTGTGATTATACACCTGCTAATATCATCCAGAATGTTCTAGCATTTTCATGGCAATTTCTAGATAAACATTCACACACTGGGGATTGTAAACTGTTTCATGCTGACTCCAAACAAACTATTGAAGTATGGAATGCCTGAACAGCTTATGATCTCTTAAACATCCTCAAAACCCACATAGGTTTGGAACAACTTCATTCTGCCCAGCAAACTTCATGTTTCCACAGTGACAGGCCTGCTGCAGGGACTCTCAGAATGTGTGAGTCAGTGGGAAGAAACCTGCCAGTGACCCTCAAAAGCAATGCTCTGAGACTTGGCTTCTGACTCCTCTCTCTGTGCCACATCCTTTTCCCCACACAAATGTAATAGAAGAGCTGTTAGTAAAAGACTTACTCTGTCAGGAAAACTTGAAGCCATACAAGTCAGATCTTGTGACACTGTCCATTTTCTCTCAAGAAAAAAAGGCCCTACTTATCATAAGCATCAGAATTATTTCCACAACTTTGTATAATTTTAAGCCAACTATGGAATGTATTCCTCAGATCAAATCTATACTCCTCCAAATAACCTTGACATGTTTACATATATATTCACAATAGCACTGATGCGGAGCCTTTGTTCTGCTTCCTAAAAATCAGGATGGTCACTGGAAAATAAAGGGTCCTGTTCATTAACCAAAGAACAACTGAATGGCTCAAACCCAAATGACTCCCAGCACCAGCCCAGCAGAGAAGGCCTAACATTTGTGGACATCTGTTAAGGAAGCTCCAACTCACAAGCATATGCACAATATCAACTTTAGTTTTAAAGTTTTTCTCCAGTCTCATTACTTAGAAAATTCATATTTAGAACTTCACTTTGGAAGAACTCTGCCTGCCCTCACTGTGACCATGCTCCCAAATCATAAAAGAAATTTTAATCCTCATGATGGGCTCTTCAGAATCCCCAGATCACAGCAGAACATCCAGCTTGCCACCATGGCTGAGCATGAATAGCTACCTGCCTCTCATGGTGCACAATTCATTCCCTCTCAGTCACAGTGATTCTGGCTGTGTATATGTCTGGCCCAGCTTCCCAGAGTGCCCCAAGCAAGTAGACAGGTGTTTCATGCTTGCTTTATGGAGACACAAGTTTCATCCAGACATGTGGACATTGGCAAAAGCAAAACTTGGCTAGAAGCATGGCCATGTGACTCCTCTTTTCAAAACACAAACTGGTTATCCTTCTCATCCTGACAAATATCATGCAACCTTAGGAATAGAAAAGTCTCTAAACTAACCTCAAAACAGTACCTGGCCTGCTGGAACTGGAGAGGCCATGACAAATCAGTTAGGTTTCCTACCAAGGTATCCATCAAACATTTGGCTTCCACAGATGTGTTTGCATAGTTCACTTATAAACCTTATGCAACATGACATTGCCTTAACTGTACCACAACAAACAATTTAGGATAGTAAGCAAAATCAAGCCACCCCTCATATTACCACTGTATAAAAACTGCATACTCATAAACTACTGTTTGAGCATCCCAAGGCCTTTTCCCATGGATTTTCTGCCCTCAGCCTGAAATGGCCACTTCCAAGTCTCTAGTTAAAAAAATCCATATTTTCAAATCAAATATAAAAATAAGCACATTTAAAAACACCTTCTTTACAGAGAAAACAAACAACACTGAAAATTTATGATTTTCTTTACAACTACAATTATACTCATTTCACTTTCTAGAGGAACTACTCAACATTTTGGTGTATGCTTTTTCAAGCCTGTTTTGCTATACATTTACATATATTAATATACATGGAAATGCAGATTGGCTCTTTCCATTAATGGGCTTACTCTACAAATTACAATTCCTTAATTTACTAATATACTCTACAAACCACTGCCTGTTAGTAAATATAAATCAACTTCATTCACTATGACTTCTATACAGTCTAGAGGCACCATTCTCCTGTCGAGGGCTGGCTCACACATCATACCATGCAACATGAGGTGTTCACTGTGGACACCTCACCACCCCACCAGCCTTGCAAAGTGATGCACACAGATAAGTGCTCCACATTTGATCAATTTACCTCAAACTCTGCATTCTATTTCTAGAAAATTAAGTAATTGTGCACATAAGAAGTTACACCCCTCATGTCAGGAATCTCTAATTTTAGTTTTAGTAAATCTGATAGCTTTCTATTAGATTGGCAAACAGGAAACACACAAGGTAACATAGAGATACCTCAAAGTGTTTTTAAAATTAGCAATGTGTTAAATTTTGATAGTTTATGACAGTTTGAAGCAAAGGAGAAGAAGCTCAGAATTCAAGTCCTTCAGTAACTAGCCAACCACTTTTCTCAAAGTCAACCTAAGCTTCCCTGTAAGTGGAAACATACTTATCTACATCCAAGAATCAGTGAGATACAAATAAAAAAATCAATACACTATAAAATGCCAATAAGATATAATTTTATCTGTCTCAGTTAAGAAAGCACTAAATTAAATTCAAAACTCAAAATCTCAGAGATATAAAAAGAACAGAAAAGCTGCCCACTTCCCAAGAACTGTGAAGACATCACACTTTGAAATGACAGATGGCCTGCTGCTGAGGTAGGTTTGCTTTACCTCAGCCACCCATCTGCTGAGCACGCCTGGGCAAGGCACTGGCACTATTTATGTCAAATTTTACCCCAAACCAGAGGGATATCAAACTACTCCCAAATATAAACTTGTTAATTTACCAACAAAAGACATAACCAAGGAAGGCCAAGTTTCACCCACCACAAGGGGAATCACATCCTACAAAATGTTGGTACGTTCCCTTCAGTGACAATAAAACCATTGTTGGTATGTCCCACCAACTTTTATGGAACATGGTGGAAAGAAACCATAAGTACAGTGTCTTCTAAATGTAATGATACACAAATATGCTCAGCTGTCATATTTTTACAATGCTTGAAAAAATTTAAAGACCCATATGTGTCAGTGCAAAACAAGAAGTGCCTCTCACTCTGTTACAAGGTAAAGTTGTTTCAAGTCAAGTCTATTTACACACATTTAGCATGGAAGCCATCAGTAATGAGCACAGTTACAGGGAATTCTGATACCAAAACATTCACATTGAGGGGCTGGTGATATATCTCAGTTGGTAGAGTGCTTGCCTTGCATGCACAAGGCCCTGGGTTTGATTCTCAGCACCACAAAAAAGAAGGAAAGAGAGAGAGAGAGAGAGAGAGAGAGAGAGAGAGAGAGAGAGAGAGAGAGAGAGAGATTCAGAGGGAAACCAGTAAAGAGGCTTCTCCTGCTATGCATTTAGATTCAAGAAAACCTACAGTTTTCTTAAAAGTGGCCCATGCAAATCAGTAGTTCAGCTCATCTTATGCCAATTGAGTTCTACCCTATGGCTCAGGCAAACCAACACCACTCACAACCTCAACTACAGCAAGACACCAACTCTTCAGAAATCAGGGAACATTCCATTCACCTAAGTTGCTTTTAAAACACATATTTTCTAGTTATTGAAAACCATCTTAGGATGATGTTTTGAGAAGCTCTAGGAAGAAAAATATATTTAGAAATCATGGAGCTTCACTCAAGAAATTACAGTGTTTTGAATGAATTACATAAATAAATAAACCATAGAAGCAAAATAATTAATGGAAACATCTGAAAAACTGATGCAGTTCAAGTAGTCATAAGTTACCGTAGAGCAGTTTTATTCTCTGCTCAAGAGATTCTTTTAAATTAGTGCATATGTAGCAAGCATTAGTGCATATGTAGCATTGTCAGGGTAGCAGAGGTAAAGCAATAGCAAAGACAAAACACCTATGGCCCAGATACTTTGTGCATATTAGTCAGTGAGATCTCAGCCTAGTCCCCTGTAAGAGCCCAGGGAACTGAAATTCATGAGCAAACTTGGTAGTGTATTTAGTGAACACTTTTGATGATCAACAGTCTTTCTCCAGGGAGTTTTGTGACAAAGGGTTTTAGACAGAAAACATTCATAGGTTCACTGCCTGCAAGAGAAGAAGAAGTAGAGATATTTGTTACAGTAACCAGGTCAATTTTACCACCTGCAATATGGCCTTGGCCATAAGAGCAATAGTCCCTATCCTCATAAAAAGGGGAAGAGCTCACCTAAACACACAGGCGAGAGCAAGCCAACAGATTCTACCTTGTCTGGAGATGTGCAGAAAGTTAAAAGATGACAAAAAGGTGAAACCAACAGTCCTGGCTTCCAAATTGAGCTGCATAAGTAATATAGAATCTCTTTAATTTTAATTAACTATATAATACAGTGCAGATTTATTCAGGCACAACCATCTCATTTTTTGCAGGCATCTCTTTCTATGAAAACTGTGCTAGATTAATTTTGTCTGAATTAAAATGATCAAATCTAAGCTACTGTTTCTGAATAAATATAACCAGAATCAATACAGAAACATCATTTAGAACCTTAAAACTATAAACTCAAGCAGACTCAGAAAGAGGGACTCTATACCTTGGAATTCTCAGTAAAAATTATGCTAGTATGGAGTTTCAAGAATATAAAAAATAATCCTACACACACAGTCATGTATGTTGGAATGGCTACATCACTGTTGAGGTATTCTGTGTGCTACAGCTTTATTAGGCTAAGTCTTATTAATCCCACTTTATAAATGAGTAAATGTGAGTCAGAAAATGTAATGACATATTCCAAGCCAGAAGCCACAAAGAGGCCTGTGCTGAGCCTAAAGCCTCCAACACATTGCCCCCCTCCAGAGCATATCACACTGGCTCCTGCATGTTTTCTATTTTCCTATAATTTTGAGATAGGCTGGACATTGCTAAAATAGCTCTCAGTGTGACACTGGCCTGCTCTAATGGAACACAGAGGGTGGTGAACCCCAAATCTAAGGGCACATAGAACTTCTACATTTGCCTTGACCTCTCTGGGAATACCATAGAAGTAACAAAAGAGCAGGAAGGCACAACATGGATACTTTCTGACTAGATATATTGTGAATTTATTTGGACATGGGGGTCTTTTCCCTCCTGTCTACAGAGATAGCCACTTCTTCATGAAAGCTACAGTATTTTATGGTTGAAGAATCTTAAAATAAAAGTGGAATTAGACATCTAGGTCAGGGTAGATATGTTAGGTTATGAGCACAGAAATGTCACATGGAATTCCAATTAGAGCCATGAGACTTGACTCTGACTTCACCTTACTGATCTGTCCACACTGCAGAGTCTTAGTAACCTACACGAGCTATAAGTCACAATCACAGCTGAACCTAATGAAACCACAAATACGTTCAGGGACCCAAACATTCCACCCCACCCACACCATAACTTGGCTCAGAAGGTGTCCATGGGTAACACAAGGAAGCCCCAGAGCAATTTAGGAAGGTAACTCTAGCAGCTGGCTCCATGATGACTTAGGGCCATGAAGTGATGCTTTTTTAAGTCCAAAGATCAATTCAGGAAAGAAAAAAATTATGAGCTGCAGTTTTTTTTAGAAATTATGTAGATTCCCCCCAATGGCTGAGGGAGGAGGTTGGTATGTGCTCTCCCTAAATTCCAACTTGTATGAATTCAACAAAAATAATAATTTCATGGCTGTGGGAAGTAACTTAAAGCACATAAGAAACTCTTATATTTAAAAAACTGCTGAAAAGCCTATGGAGGAACATGGTGGCGGGTGCAGAGAGAATAAGTCTCTGACCTCTTCAGCTGTGCAGGCATAGGGAGTCTTAAACCATCTAAATGCTGTTTGCTCAGGATCACTAGGCAATTCTGAGCTGACGTGGATCTGGGGCGAACAGTCTGTGCCTCTCAGAACACACACCGAGCCCGGATCGGCTAAATTCAAGCTCCCGTTCACCTGCGTTTCACAGACAAACCGCTGTGACTCAGCACTAAATGATCCCACTGAAACAACTGGTTTGCACTCCTGAACCTGCGGAGGTTAATACCAACTGAGACTTCATAGGCAGTGGCCACAGGATTGAGACGGGGTTTGGGAGAGCAAGTCAGGACCCACCCGTTGCATTGGTCACCCGGTAAAGGGAACGAACTGTCGCCATTTGCATGGGATACCACCATTGCAGAGAACTGACATCACCAGAATGCGGGGGAGGAGATAACTTCATTGAAACTGGCGGTGACAGTGACTTTTTCCCTTCCCTTCTAATACCTTTCCTCCCAAGCATCAAATAAATTTATAGGAGTAAACAGTAACTCAGCAGTCAAACAGAACAAGAAGTAACATGAGCAGCATGAAAAAGCAAGGAAGAAAAGGTGTAAAAACAATGCAGGACAGCCTAAATATTCAGGAGGACCTAGAGGCATCAGAAAAATGGTCAAATAAAGAACTCAAGGAATACCTTAGACAGATGGAATGGAATCTTAAAGAGGATATGAGACAGCAAATTCAAGCAATGAAAGAACACATTGAAAATGAATTACGTAAACAGATAAAAGAAGCAAATAAGCATCTTTATGAGGAGATAGAGGTTATAAAAAATCAAACAATAATTCTAGAAATGAAGGAAACTATAAACCAAATAATAACTCAAATGAGAGTATCACTAAGAGAGTGGAGCAAGTAGAAGCCAGAACGTCAGATAATGAAGACAAAATATATCATCTTGAAAAGAGTCTAGCCAACTCAGAAAGGCTCATAAAAAATCACGAGAAAAACATCCAAGAGATATGGGATAACATAAAAAAAAAAAAAAAAAAAAAAAAAAAAAAAAAAAAAACATAAGAGTCATCAGGATAGAGGAAGGTATAGAGGTTCAAACCAAGGGAATGAGCAACCCGCTGAATGAAATAATTATAGAAAACTTTCCAGAAATAAAAAAGGAAATGGATGTACAAATTGTAGATGAATATAGGACACCGAGCATACAAAATCACAGTAGACCAACACCAAGACACATTGTTATTAAGATATCCAATATACAGAACAAAGAGAAAATATTAAAAGCTACAAGAGAAAGGAGGCAGATTACATTCAGGGGTAAACCAATATGGTTAACAACGTTTTTTTCATCACAGACACTGAAAGCAAGAAGATCCTGGAACAACATATTTCAAACACTGAAAGACAATGGATGCCAACCAAGAATTTTGTATCCAGCAAAATTAAGCTTCAGGTACGACAACCAAATAAAAATCTTTCATGATAAACAAAACTTAAAAGAATTTGCAGCCAGAAAACCAGCATTGCAAAGCATCTTGAGCAAAACACTACACGAGGAAGAAATGAAAACCAATAACCAAAACCAACAGTGGGAAGTACCTCAGTAAAGCGAGAGGGCAGGGGGAAAGCTAATCATGGAGAAACAAACCAAATTTTTAAAAAAAGATAAATAATCAAACATGGCTGGAAGTACAAACCATATATCAATAGTAACTCTAAAAGTTAATGGCTTAAACTCTCCAATAAAGCGACATAGGCTGTTAACATGGATTAAAAACACAAATCCTACAATATGCTGCCTCCAGGAGACAAATCTGATTGGAAAAGACATACACAGGCTGAAGTTGAAAGGTTGGGAAAAATATACCACCTACACGGTCCTCGTAAGCAAGCAGGGGTGGCCATCCTCATATCGAATAAAATTGACTTAAAGACTAAGTTAATCGAAAGGGTTAAGGAAGGACATTATATACTGATAAAAGGAACCATTCACCAACAAGACGTAACAATTATCAATATTTATGCACCAAATAAGGGTGCTGTGATGTTCATAAAACAAACTCTCCTCAAGTTCAAGAATCAAATAGACCACAACACAATAATTATGGGTGACTTTAACACACCTCTCTCACCATTGGACAGATCCTCCAAACAAAAGTTGAATAAAGAAACTATAGAACTCAATATCACAATCAATAACCTAGACTTAAATGACATATATAGAATATATCAACCATCATCAAGTGGATATACTTTTTTCTCAGCAGCACATGGATCCTTCTCAAAAATAGACCATATATTATGCCACAGGGCAACCCTCAGTAAATATAAAGGGGTGGCGATAATACCATGCATTGTATCTGATCACAATGGAATGAAACTGGAAATCAATGATAAAAGAAGGAAGGAAAAATCCTACATCACATGGAAAATGAACAATATGTTACTGAATGATCAATGGGTTACAGAAGACATAAAGGAGGAAATCAAAAAATTCTTAGAGCAAAATGAAAATACAGACACAACATATCTGAATCTATGGGACACAATGAAAGCAGTTTTAAGAGGGAAATTAATCACCTGGAGGTCATTCCTCAAAAAAAGAAAAAAAAAATAAAACAACAACAAATAAATGAGCTCACACTTCATCTCAAAGCCCTAGAAAAGGAAGAGCAAAACATCAGCAAATGTAGCAGAAGGCAAGAAATCATTAAAATCAGAGCGGAAATCAACGAAATTGAAACAAAAGAAACTATTGAAAAAATTGATAAAACTAAAAGTTGGTTATTTGAAAAAATAAATAAGATCGACAGACCCTTAGCCATGCTAATGAAAAGAAGAAGAGAGAGAACTCAAATTACTAACATACGGGATGAAAAAGGCAATATCACAACAGATGCTACAGAAATACAGAAGACAATTAGAAATTATTTTGAAACCCTATATTCCAATAAAATAGAAGATAGTGAAGACATCGATAAATTTCTTAAGTCATGTGATTTGCCCAGACTGAATCAGGAGGATACACACAATTTGAACAGACCAATATCAATGGATGAAACAGAAGAAGCAATCAAAAGTCTACCAACCAAGAAAATCCGAGGACGTGAAGGGTATACAGCAGAGTTTTACAAAACCTTTAAAGAAGAATTAATACCAATACTTTTCAAGTTATTTCAGGAAATAGAAAAAGAGGGAGCTCTTCCAAATTCATTATATGAGGCCAACATCACCCTGATTCTGAAACCAGACAAAGACACCTCAAAGAAGAAAACTACAGATCAATATCTCTAATGAACCTAGATGCAAAAATCCTCAATAAAATTCTGGCAAATTGGATACAAAAACACATCAAAAAAATTGTGCACGATGATCAAGTAGGATTCATCTCTGGGATGCAAGGATGATTCAATATACGGAAATCAATAAATGTTATTCACCACATCAATAGACTTAAAGATAAGAACCATATGATCATCTCGATAGATGCAGAAAAAGCATTCGACAAAGTACAGCATCCCTTTATGTTCAAAACATTAGAAAAACTAGGGATAAGTGGAACATACCTCAACATTGTAAAAGCTATCTATGCTAAGCCTCAGGCTAGCATCATTCTGAATGGAGAAAAATGGAAGGCATTCCCTCTAAAATCTGGAAGAGGACAGGAATGCCCTGTATCACCACTTGTATTCCATATAGTTCTCAAAACACTGGCCAGAGCAATTAGACAGATGAAAGAAATTAAAGACATAAAAATAGGAAAAGAAGAACTTAAATTATCACTATTTTCAGACAACATGATTCTATACCTAGAAGACACAAAAGGTCTACAAAGAAACTACTAGAACTAATAAATGAATTCAGCAAAGTGGCAGGATATAAAATCAACACGCATAAATAAAAGGCATTTCTGTATATCAGCGACAAATCTTCTGAAATGGAAATGAGGAAAAACACCCCATTCACAATATCCTCAAAAAAATAAAATACTTGTGAATCAACCTAACAAAAGAGGTGAAAGATTTATACAATGAAAACTACAGAACCCTAAAGAGAGAAATAGAAGAAGATCTTAAAAGATGGAAAAATATACCCTGTTCATGGATAGGCAGAACTAACATCATCAAAATGGCTATATTACCAAAAGTTCTCTATAGGTTTAATGCAATGCCAATCAAAATCCCAATGGCATTTCTTGTAGAAATAGATAAAGCAATCATGAAATTCATATGGAAAAATAAAAGACCCAGAATAGCAAATGCAACTCTGAGCAGGAAGTGTGAATCAGGCAGCAAAGCGTTACCAGATTTCAAACTATACTACAGAGCAATAGTAACAAAAACAGCATGGTACTGGTACCAAAACAGGCGGGTGGACCAATGGTACAGAATAGAGGACACAGAGACTATTCCACAAAGTTACAACTATTTTATATTTGATAAAGGAGCTAAAAGCATGCAATGGAGGAAGGATGGCATCTTCAACAAATGGTGCTGGGAAAACTGGAAATCCATAGGCAACAAAATGAAACTGAATCCCCTTCTCTCTCCATGCACAAAAGTTAACTCAAAATGGATCAAGGAGCTTGATATCAAGTCATAGATTCTGTGTCTGATAGAAGATAAAGTTGCCTCCGATCTCCATATTTTGGGGTCAGGCTCCAATTCCTTAATAGGACACCCATAGCACAAGAATTAATAACAAGAATCAACAAATGGGAATTACTTAAACTAAAATGTTTTTTTTCTCAGCAAGAGAAAAAATAAGAGAGGTAAATAGGGAGCCTACATCATGGGAATAAATTTTTACTCCTCAAACTTCAGATAGAGCCCTAATATCCAGAGTATACAAGGAACTCAAAAAATTAAACAATAAGATAACAAATAACCCAATCAACAAATGGGCCAAGGACCTGAACAGACACTTCTCAGAGGAGGACATACAATTAATCAACAAGTATATGAAAAAATGCTCACCATCTCTAGGAGTCAGAGAAATGCAAATCAAAACCACCCTAAGATACCATCTCATTCCAGTAAGATTGGCAGCCATTATGAAGTCAAACAACAACAAGTGCTAGTGAGGATGTGGGGAAAAGGGTACACTTGCACATTGCTGGTGGGACTGCAAATTGGTGCGGCCAATTTGGAAAGCAGTATGGAGATTCCTGGGAAAGCTGGGAATGGAACCACCGTTTGACCCAGCCTTTGCCCTTCTCGGACTATTCCCTGAAGAACTTAAAAGAGCGTACTATAGGGATACTGCTACATCGATGTTCATAGCAGCACAATTAACAATAGCTAGACTGTGGAACCAACTTAGATGCCCTTCAATAGATGAATGGATAAAAAATAATTGTGGCATTTATACACAATGGAGTATTACTCTGCACTAAAAAATGGCAAAATAATGGAATTTGCAGGGAAATGGATGGCACTAGAGCAGATTATGCTAAGTGAATCTAGCCAATCCCTAAAAAACAAATGCCAAATGTCATCTTTGATATAAGGAGAGCAACTAAGAACAGAATAAGGAGGAAGAACATGAGAAGAAGATCACCATTAAACAGGGTCAAGAGAGGGGAGGGAAAGAGAGACAGAAGGGAAATCGCATGGTAAAGGAAGGAGACCCTCATTGTTATACAAAATTGCATATAAGAGGAATTGAGGGGAAAGGGGAAAAATAACAAGAGAGAGAAACGAATTACAGTAAATGGGGTAGAGAGAGAAAATGGGAGGGGAGGGGAGGGAAGGGGAGGGGAGGGGGGATTGTAGAGGATAGGAAGAACAGCAGAATACAACAGACACTAGAATGGCAGTATGTAAAACAGTGGTTGTGGAACCAATGTGAATCTGCTATATGTATATGGTGTAAAAATGGGAGTTCATAATCTGCTTGAATCAAATGTATGAAATATGATATGTCAAGAGGTTTGTAATGTTTTGAACAACTAATAATATATAAATAATTAAGTAAGTAAATAAATAAATAAATAAATAAACTGCTGAACTCTGCGTAAGAATATGAGGTCTGCAATGTTCTCACCCAGGCTGACTCCTGTCTCTCTCTAGCTCAGCTGACTGAATGTTCTGCCATAAATGGCATAGAGTAGTCTCTGAGAACCAGCATCCATGCCACCTTAGCAAAGGAACTGCTCACTCTGCTTGGAATGCACTATACACATTGCATTATCACAAAAATTACACGTTCCTGAGAGACCACAGCTTCACTAGCCTGACTCAATATATTGCTGACAGAAGTTGCCCACATAAAAGAGACACACACACAAGACCTAGCATAAAGTACTTCTGGGCATACCTGAAGATGATAAAAACTTCCTGTGTACTTTTCTACCCACACGTGGCCCCACTGTACTGAGTCAGATGGGATAGAGAGGCAGTTAGGGACATGGGCCCTATCACAGCATTTTTTTTTCTTTTTAATGAAAGGCTACTCCATGAAATTAACCTGTAGAAACATTCCAGCCAAGGCTTTGTCCCAGAGAAGCAGGAAAATAGAAGTGGGGGAGGATCTGAATAGAGGATACAGGTGGAGACAGCATAGATATGTAACCTCCCTGGATGTCCCTCCAGGCCAGAGTACCACCATTCAGCAACATGCCACACACAAGCCTCAGCTACAGGAAGACTGGCCCACACCCCCACTCCTTGTTCCCGAGGGGAATTCTCCAAATTGTCTCCCATCTACCTGCCTGAATCCTGACCAGTTGGGAGGATTCCCTCAGCCCTGATGGGCCACAAAGCCCATGCACACCACCACAGCCCACAGCCTTTTCTTGGCCTATATGTTCCTGTAACATTCATGGGCAAAAGTCCCAGGATGCTCTTATTTGAGAACACTTTATTTTGCTGATGCATCTGTAGTGAATCCACACACTTGGTCTATGATTGAAATCTTAAATGTAGCCTGATGGCTTTTTCTCCCCTGCTCACTTTCACTTAGAGGAATAATAACAGCTTGAGTAGATGATTGGCTAAAAAAGTGAAAAAAACTGAAACAGATGAAATACATACTGAATGACTTTAAGACCTCTCTAAGGGCTGCAGGTACAACTCACTGACAGACCCCTCCCCTGGCATGCATGAGGTCCTGGCTCCTATTCCCAGCACTACAGAAATAAAAACGAAATCCTCTTTGGACTCTGGAGTAATCATTCCTCTATCAACAGTGAGGCTACCTGTTTTGTGTTTGTACAAAGAAGGTTTGTGTGGTGTTATAAACTGCAACTCATTTGACACTTCTCTGATCCTACCTGATATAATTAATTAGCCTCTCACATTTTTTTGTGAATTTTACTGCATTATGTATGTGTATAAAATATTATTTTGCTTGTTAGATTTGTCACTTTTTGAGCAAGTAAAAGCATGATGGCTGAAAGCTGGCGGGTAATTGATGAGAGTGAGCCTGAGAGAACAAAAAGGAAAAAGGTCAAGGCTGTACTAGCTGATGCACTGAGCTAGAGACTGAAAGTCCTCCTGGCTCTGCCAACAAGCTGAAAAGGAAGGACACCCTTCAGACAGGTAGCAAGGGGCCAGGATGTTTCAGACAACAGGGAAGCTTCTGGAGCCTGGGGCCCCTACCAGATGCACTTGTTAGCTCAGGAAGTGAGGTGGTAGACCACCCATCCTATCACATGGTGACAAGCCAAGCAAAACACAGATTATGAGACAGGCCAGGTTAGGCTTCAGGGCCTGTGTAGACGGGACAAGAGCCCAGGAAGAGGCAACACTGTACCCTATGACAGAGCATATTTCCTGCTTGGGAACCTGGAACCAGGATAACTTCACAGGTACCCAGACCAAAAAAAGTAAGGCTCAGTGCTTGGCTCTGGGAATCTCAGGTCCCCAAAGCTGTTCTATTGGGGATTCTGTGTATACAGCAATTGCCCACTAATATTCCATATAGGAACTCCCTGAAGGCCCTGCCCATGTAGGGCTTGGTAGGTAATAAGAGATTAAGTGAAAGAGGTTCGTGTTCTTCCACCCATCCATTTCCTTCTCTCCTTCCATTTTCTTTGTTGCAAATCCCATATCATCTTCTACCCTGTACCCAAGTTTGCTCCAGTGGGGATCTAAGAGAAAGTAAAATAACCCATTTCTAACCTACATGAACAGGAGGAAGAGCTCAAGAAGGAAACTATGGTGGGTCCGGTTGCCTGAACACCAGAATTGAGGCCATGGTGGAGGATAACCTGAGGCAGTCACTGGGGAACCCAGTGGTGCCACAGCTCTCAGCTTGGACTGCAGGCCACAATCAGTACATATCCCAGTTCTGCTACAGGCCACTTAACCTGTTAAGCTAGAAAACTCCTCTCTGAGCCTCAGACTCCAGGTGTGTAAAGTGGAAGAAAAAGGGAATGCCTGCTTTATAATTTGGGGGAAGATTAAAGATTAATTATTTCAAATAGTGTCTGGCACTCAGTATTTCATCTCTTCTTTCTTTTTTTATTTTATTCCCAAGTAAATACGTACAGATGTTGCATTTTCTGAGCTCTTTATTTTAATGTTCTAACTACATTCTCATTGTTAAAGAATGATTATTAAGCTCATTAATTTATTGGGGCTTCATGTGGCACAAAACCCAAGCAGACAAGGAGCCTGTCCCTGTCATATGGGGCTTGTGACATCTGATTCTGGGTGAAGACAGTTGAGCTGTGCCCCAGGACTGACCCTCTCAGGTCCTCATAGTAGTTGGCAGGGTCTTCTCTAAGTCACAGGGCTTCTCTTTCATTCAACACTGCAGAATCTAGTCTTCCTGCAGAGCCACTCTGGATCCTCTGGCCAGCATCTCCCTCCCCCCCGCCATGCTCCTGGCTAACACTCCCTCAGTGTGTGTGTGTGTGTGTGTGTGTGTGTGTGTGTGTGTATTAGGTATTATATATAACAAATATATAATATTTTTGTCAATTAAACCTCCAAAAAGCTGGAGGAAAAAATTTAAAAATCTATCAGTAGGTTAACTAATCAATAAGAAATGAACTAATACCCCCACTTGTGTGTTCAAGAATTTATAACCAAATGACTTATGAAATTTTCTATATTTTCAAGATCTTCAATGTAATTTTCATACATGAATAATTGAATATTTACCATACTCCTGGCAAATGCACAGGGTGTAAAAAAATATTAAAATTGATCTTGATTTTCATCTTCAAGCATAGAATTTTTAATGCATTCATTTTAATAAATGGTAAAGCAAATACAATTTGAAATATCAATCATGACCTCACATATTTATCTAAAATATAAATGTGAACCCATGACATTACTGTAGCACCAGGTCTAAAGGACCAGGCTCTCACTTGCAGTGGGATCACAGAATAGGCCAGGTTTGTCCCTCTCCAGCCCAAGCCATCCCGGGGGGTGATGTTGATGCTTTGGGATAGCAACACTTATCTTGGATGGACAAAGAATATTATCATAATTGGTTTAAAAATTAACTTCCCAGATGTAATGCAATAAAATTTTTTACCTAAGCCCATATCCTGCTGGCCAGAAACAAACAAACAAAAAATTAAAGCTGCTTGATAGCATTACAAAATATTTTCCTTTTGTCTTGTTCCAATCTCTTGTACTAGAAGGTGACATGGTGAGGTCATCTGAGAAGCAGAAATGGGTATTAAGTAGCAATCTCTGTAAAGAGATGAGAGAACCAGAAGCCAGAAGTACACAGCATTGTTCCTTCTTTTATAACCTGATTTAAGCAATGGAATAGATTTCAAGAGTCACACACAAAAAAAGGAAACCAGTTCTGCCATCTGGGGTTCACTTCCTCATTAAAAATTAATGCACAGGAATGAAGAGACAAGCAGGATGGAGTCTTCCGGATCCTTCTGCTCACATATCTCTGGTTCTTCCCCTTATAATTCAGGGTCTTAATGAAATCTCTATACCTTTTTTTTTTTTTTCGGGGGAGAGTTTAGCACTGATGGAAAAGGTCAGTGTGACATCTTCAAAAAATTTTCGCCCTCTACTTTTTATCCACTAATAGACACAGCTTGGATCTTTCCCTACGCTGGACCACCTGAATCATCTGACTTGGGACATGAGCCATCCAGAGGTCTAGAAAGGAAACACATATTCAAACTAAATCAATCCAACTTTAAGAAGGCCTTTAGTCAACCCCAATTTAAATAAGTGTTTAAATCATCAGGAGAGATTAAATAGACATTAAGGACCAGTGTAACTGGTTGCACTGCCCCCTGAGGTCATGTTTCCACTGCTCCAGGTGTAGGATTCCTGTTTCAATAGCACCAAGTAGAAAGTATTTGGGAAACACACCCCACAGATTTAGACGGGACATGGGTCAGGGCCCTCAGGGGTTGAAGGCGGAGACAGATTCCAGACACACAGTCATCTGCTGAGGGGCAACAGGGCTGGGATGGCAATGACACTAGTGCTCCTGTGTTTCTGTATCTCTTCCTCCATATGCCCATTTAGCTGTCATGTTTTAACACACAATGGAATCTAATTTATGTTTCCTCTATGAAGAAGGAAGGCTTTCAACACCTAGTTATTCACAATACATTGGGTGCTCATGTTACTGTGACATATTTTTACACAAAGTAGTGTGTGTGTTGTATGAAGCAATTACTCTTTAAAGCAGACTGGGATCCAAGGCTCTTTTTTACTATTCACAAAACTATGATCTGTGCCATGAACCAAGGAAATATTTCTACAGCAGGTTTGTGAACACAGGCTCACTCAAATGAAAGGTGTGGAATCTTTCCTGTTACATTCTGCAATGTTTTGTTCTTTCCCAGTATTTCCCTCAGCTGTGCAGTGGCTACTGCACATCAGACCTGTCACACACCAGTGCAGGGCACCTCATATCTGAGGAAGGCAGGCTCTGTGATCCTGCTGAAATTGCCAGGCATTTTTGCGAGATCTGCTCTAAAGTAAGAGTTTTTAGAAGTCTATCCAGGTGACTCAAGAAGACACAAACTGTTATTGTCCTGAAGGGTATGTCTGCACTCTGCTGCACCCAGAGCCAAAGCTGAGCAATGCACCAGGAGGTATTCCATATCAGAATGCCCATCACAGGCTCAGACTCAGGCATGGTGAGTGGGTTGTGATCTCTAATTTCTGTGACATGATTATTTCCCTGTCTCCCAGAAAATATGAAATAGGTGAAAGGGTTGTGATGATAGTAATGATTTGCTGTCATGGCTACTGCTGTTGCCTCCTCCATCACCACCATCTTCATCTCCATCACTCCAACATCATCAACATCATCACCTCCACAACGACGACTACCACTCCATCACCATCACTATTACCAACATCAACTATATCATTCCCACTGCCTCCACCTCCATCATCACCATCACCAGCTCCATCATTATCACCATCACTACCACTACCACCACCCCATTTCCATTACTGTAACTATCATCACCACCTCCTCAATACCAACACCACCTTCTGCTCCATCACCACCCAGGGGCTTCACCATCACCACCACTACCACCATCATTCTGTCACCTTCACTTGGCAAGTATCTTGAATGTGAAAGGCAGACGAGTCTCTTCATCTCCATTAAAGCTATGTTTTTCTGTGGTGAAGTGTAATTATATATATATATATATATATATATATATATATATATATATATATATATATATATATATATATATAAAGTTTTTTATTGTCCATATCAGAACTTGAATCAAGTGTCTCTTTGATTAACCACTAAGCCAAATCCCTGACCCTTTTAAATTTTTTTCTTTGTTTTGAGATATGGTCTTGCAAAGTTGCTTAGAGCCTACATCAAAAAGCCTGGCTTTAAACTTGCAATCTTCCTGCCTTAGCCTCCTGAGATTCTGGATTACAAGTGTGCACAACTGGGCTCAGCTTATATTCTGAAATTTTACTGCTGCTCTCCAGTTAACCAGTCCCAACCCTGGGAGACATCCTGGACTACTTGTCTCCAGTTACTTCAGCCACCTACAGTCCTATTGCTATGTCAGATCTATGTCTTTCTCTCAATTCCCAGCCTATTGTCTTAGTTTGGGTCTCATGACATCTCTGCCAAAGCAGGGGGGCTATCTTTAGTAATGAGCTCACTGTGGGAAATAAAAGGTACATATGGATGAATTTGGTTCAAATGGCAGCTCTGATGCTGTGCTGTCTCATAACTTCCCTGAGTCCAGGTACTTGTTCTGTGAAGCTTCACAGGGATGCCTAGGACAACCTCTTGTTCCTAGGATTCACTGAGGTAGTGGCATACCTGTGCTTAGTGCAAATAGGTGCTCAACAGACAGAAAATTTTTTTTCTATCAATGCATATTTGATAATTGGACTAGTTCTTTGGGGGGCCCCTGCCTCCTATCATTTATAGCCTTCAAATACATTGCCACTCCACTATGAGAAAATGCTTCCCTGACACCTATTTCATACTGTGGATCCAGCTCCTTCCAACCTCTGGAGTCCTGCCTCCCACCACTAACACTGGGCTACTTCTTCCTGCCATGTGGGGAAGTTTGTAGTTCTTCAAACTCCCCATAAATAATGATACTCATGTTCCATTATGGAGAGATTCAAACCCATCAAAATAGAGCTGGAGCCACATCCACATAATAAAGAGCCCACTGGGTGAAGAATATGGACCTTGAACTGAAGGGAGAGCCACTACCACAACCCAGCTCTGCAGCTGACTCCCTTCCTAGTAAAGCTTCACACCAGTCCTTCTTACATGGGAAAAGCAGGGGAAGCTGCCTGCTTTCCTTAGCAGAGAGGGAGGTGGGCTGAGCAGTTGTGAGAAGAGAGAAACAGAAATCCTGCAAACATTCTCTGATTCATTCCTAGAGGATATAGTCCCAGAAAGAGCTGAAAATATGACAAAGAACACCACAAGGGGGAAGAAAAGTGACACGGAACACAGGAGCATCCAAAAATGTGTCAAAAAGAAGAGAAGACACTAGAGTCCTTTGGGTATAGACAAAGGAGAGGGATGGCTGGGTCAGATGGTGGTTTCATTCCCAATTTTCTGAAAAATCTCCATACTGCTTTCCATACTGGCTGCACCAATTTGCAGTCCCACCAGCAGTGAATGAGTGTATCTTTTCCCCCACATCCCCACCAAAACTTATTGTTGTTTGTATGCATAATAGCTGCCATTCTTACCTGAGTATGAAATCTTAGAGTGGTTTAACTTGCATTTCTCTAATTGCTAGTAAGGATGAACATTTTTTTTCACGTATTTTTTGATTGACATTCTGAGAAGTGTCTCTTTAGGTCCTTGGCCCATTTATTGATTGGGTTATTTGGGGATTTTCGGTGTTTAGATTTTGAGTTCTTTATATATCATTGTGATTTGTGCTCTATCTGATGTGTGAGGGGTAAACATTTGCTCCCAAGATATAAGCTCTCTATTCACCTCACAGATTGTCTGTTTTGCTGGGAAGAAACTTTTGTCCCTCTCCTCAGACTATGCCTGAATGACTTATAAATAGCATACTACAGGGACACAGCCACATTGATGTTTATAGCAGCACAACTTACAATAAATTAACTGTGGAACCAGCCTAGATGCCCTTCAATAAATGAATGGATTTAAAAAAATGTGGCATATATTCACAATGGAATATCACTCAGCAATAAAAGAGCATGTAAATGGATGGAGTTAGAGAAGATAATGTTAAGTGAATTTAGACAATCCCATAAAACCAAATTACAAATGTTTTCTTTGATATAAGGAGGCTGATTCATAGTGGGATAGGGAGACGGAGCATGGGAAGAATAGACAAACTATAGATACAGCAGAGGTGTTGAAGGAGAAGAAAGAGAATATGGGATAATTTATGATGGTGGAATGTGATGATAATTACTATCCAAAGGACATGCATGAAGACATGAATTGGTAGAAATATACTGTGTATATTTCTACCAATTCATATATATTTATACTGTGCTCTATATATGTAATAAGAATTGCAATACATTCTGTTGTCATACATAAATAAAAAATTACATAAAAAAGAAAATATGGAAATAATTTGTTACTTTTCCTATTGTACATATGTAATATAAATGTTGTATGTACAGTGCTATGAAACATCTTTCAAAAAATCTTGTTAATAAAGTTGTATGGAAAATTAAAAAAAAAAAAAAAAAAAAAAACACGCCAGAGTTCTGCTTACTGAACTCAGCCTACAGACAGGCAGCCTGCTTGGGTTCAAACTCTTTTCTTGCATAGGTGCATAGGTTGACACAAACAAGGACAGGATGGGATCCATACTATGATGATCTGAAATCTAAAATGCTCTGAAAGCCAGAAATTTTTTAATGCTGTCATGACAACCTAAGCTGAAAATTCCACACTTGACCTCAGGTGATAGATTACAGCCCAAACACAAGCTGACTGAAAATATTGTGTCAAGCTACATTCATGCTATGTGATCCAACTTTGCATGAAGCAGACAAACTACATGCTTAGACTTACATGTGTTGCATTATCTCTTATTATTATTTGCAAACATTCTAGAATCCAAAATCCAAAACACCTCTTATTTCAATCATTTTGGATAAGGGATACTCATATTGTCTGAAACATACAATCTAACATACCTGATCTGAAGAATACCATGGGGACTGCCCAGAGCATATTTCCACTAATTAAAAAACTCAGAAACAAATTCCTTGCTTTGGCAGTCACCATTCCTTCGGCTGGCCCACCTTTCCTTCCCCTTCCACATAGCTCCTTGCTCATCATCTGGCATGGACCTCATGTTCATCAGTGTTACTCTTGGCAACACCTCAGCTCCCAGATCCCTATTTCTCCCTCACTGGCAATAACCCAGTCCAGCTGAGTCCCCCTCAGCACACAGATACACTGCCTGGCTCCTATGCAGGCCCCACCATGAGGCCCATGTGTGCTTCTGCAGTCTCATGATGGATGGATCCTAGACCAAGGCTCTCTTCTTCCCCTGAGGTAATTTCATGTCTAATAATAAAATTTAATAAGAAAATGACAGCAACCTGAAAAGAGGCAGGACCATGCGGGACCCAGACCTCTTAGAAATGAAAGTTTACATCTCCTGTGGTATGGCACCCCATGGCCAAGGGTAGCTATGAGTTGTGAGATGAGGAAAGAATGGAGAGTGTAAGCACATGGCCACAGCCCCCAAACCAGCCACACAGTCCCTGCAGTAGGAAGGACATCTTCCTTGTTTACTGTGTGTGTGTACGCAGTATGAGTGCATGTGTCTGTGTGTGTATGCGTGTGTGTGTGTGTCTGCATGTGCACATGTGAACACATGTGTTTATGCATGTGGATAAGCAGATCGAGTGACAGAGCCATCAACACACCTGTCATTTCAGCTATCAACTGCCATTCCTGCATTCCTGCCCTCTTTAACCAAAACTACTCCCACAATTGCCACATTTGCTAAAAGAGCCCCAACAAGCCCCCTCAATGTTTCACCCTCCTTGCTCCCACACTGCCATGAAGTTCACTTGAGACAGAGAGGGGTCTGGAAATCAGAGGCCCTCAGACCTTGGGCTCAGAGTCAGCTCACAATTCCACTGATGATTAGATTGCACCCAACTGGGAAATGAGCCATCAATCATAGGCTGTTTCTATGGCAACTGCTAACTAAAAGACTCAGAAACAATCAAGCATCAATTGGGAATTTCCCATAGCACCCAAGATGGCCTCTGTGATAACCATGTCTCCCACAGATGTAGACACTGCCTGAGGAACTTCCAGGAGCACAAATGCTCTTGCTATCTGGAGCCCAGCTCCAAATAATTCATTGCATGAAGCATGAAGTTTGAGGATTTAAAAAGCAAATCAATTTCCTGCCAGTTCCAGTTGGATTGGGAAGCTGAATGTCATATATATAGTTGGTCTTCCTTCAGAAATGGAGGCAGAGGAACCGGCATAGAGTCCTCATCCATCTTCAAGATAACAGGCTTCTAAATTCTTTTCTAAATTGAAGTCACTGGTGGAAATAGACAGTCAAATTCTGGGTGATGGCTTGTTGCCCAGAGATAAGGGGAATTCACCCTGAGAAGAAACCAGACTCAGGGATCATGGTTTGTGCCAATCCTCTGCAAGTCTGACTGACACCTGAGAGCACAGAAGATGCAGAACATGTTCCAGGAGCTTCACTTTGAGCCACCACTTGGGTGGTCTGCCACTTGAGCAGGGCTACCTAAAGAGCAGCACTGTCCCTGACCAGCAAGTCCTCAAGTCCTAGAAAAAACATTCTACAGTTGCAGACTCCCCTCAACACTGTACCAGCTTTTCTTGTACATCCCAGCCTATTTTGATTTATTTGTCACCATGCATACGAGGGAAATGGCAAGACACAGGGTACCTGGTTTTTGTTTCTGCTCAGAGCATATTTAATGGGCTGATGCTTCCCCTCTGCCTCAGCTAGACAGCATCTCCCTTGTGAACTAGAGAAAGGGTGTGCTTGCTGGGTCTAGGACTGGACAGTAGAGAACAGACCTCCTCCTGATCTCAGAGAAGTGAGCAGCTTGCAACCCCCTGCAGGAGTCCCCTTTCCTGGACATAGTCCCAAGAGGGAGCTCATGATCAGAGCTAGTTGCCCAAGCATGACCAGAAGGACTTTAAACAATTTTAGGGGATGAAGTACAGTACAAAAAGTTTCCACATTTTTCCAGGAAATGGCTTAGAGTAGGCAGAGAGGGACAGTGGGAAAGGACAGCCAGAGGTGGGGTGGGAGAAGGTCAGGCAACTTGTGGGTAATTTGTAGTATTTTTCCATTTGCTGAATAGTTTTGTAGATAGTCTATCTCATCTGAAAAAAGGTGGAAAAAGTCAGGAATGTGGTTTGGAAGCAGATAAGCCCAAATTGGGTCAGATGAAGCCTCTTGCTCTTAAGTGCATGCTGTGGAGATGAGTCAGTGTTGGGAAGAAGCCATAGAGTGTCACCATCCAGTGCTGTCAGAGTCGTTTCAGGCACTCATGAGTGTCCATTTTACAGCTTACAAGGACTGATGTGTGCATAATCTCATAATAACATCACGCAAAAGCCAGAGAAACTTCTCACAACTTGAAAGACTGAGGCCCAAAGATGTTAACCAGTTTCTGACAATCCAAAAGCTCTGATTGCTGAGGCCTGCCAAGACTTCTCACTTTATTCCCAGGGAAGAGAATTTGAGGGCCAAAGAGGTGAGTCTAGAAGCAGAAGTGGGGGAAGCCAATCCCACTAAAAACAGGGAACACAGGACACAGAGCCAGCTGGCCAGCACAGGTGCTTCTTGGGGACAAAAGGTCTCTTCTAGTGGCAGTGCTTTGTGCTCACATGGCAGCAGAGCACTTACCATCCAACACACCCCTGCCACCTTTCCTCTCTTGTGTTCAGAGCTGGCAGGAAACATTAGATGCATGACACTCTGTGCTCAGAGCTCCAGAGGTCATGGGGAGAGGAGTGAGACATCCAGAGTACAAGGGCCTTCAGCTTCTTCTCAGCGCCTCCTTGCACCACCTGTGTAACGTCCACGGCTGCCTGTGCATGGGAACTTGGCAGTGAAGCAGGATGGTGGAGGGTAGAGAGAAGGAGGAGCCTCCCTCTGGGTGTCTCAGCTCAGAGAGGGTGCTGGGCTCCCTTATCCAGCCTTGGCCCCTTCATGCTCTCACAGATGGGGTTTTGCATGGATGAGCCCTGCAGTGGTGGCACCAGGACATAAGATAACCCTAGCTCATTTCTGACACTAATGGACAAGAGCCTCCCTTCTTATAGTCAAAGAAAGCATAGTAAAGCTTGACCCAGAGCCATCTCAGGGCAGGCAGCATGGAAGAGATGGGTACCAATGTGGCTCAGAAAAACCAGCAGTCAATACAAAGTTCTCAGGCCCAACTAGGTCCTTTTCATCCCAGGAACACGAAGGTAACAACTTCAGAGAATCACAGCTGTGGGATTTGGAAAGGAAAAGTGGGAAAAGCACTGAGTAGAGCACATAGTGAGACAAATGTGCAGATCAGAGGCTGAATGGTCAGAAGCCACAGCCTAATGTGGTGTTTCTGAGCTGGAGGAGGACAGCAGGGACTTTGGATAGCACCCTGTGTACTTTTGTTTTGCATGAAGTTGCAGGATATGACACATTCACACACCACTTGTGTGATGATAAAGCCAAGTGAAATGAGCAAATCCAAGTGAAGTCACTGTTGCACATGGAACTTTCTGGTGCTGAGCGACTCAGTGGTGGGTCAGGAATACTTCAGAGAAATCCTCTTCTCCAACATGTGCCAGATGGCTCATATACCCTTCCTCTGGGCCACTGGCCAGAGATTCTCTCATAGCTGTGGCCCTCTCTGAGGAAGAGGTGGGCCTGTTTGCTGAACCAGGTCTGCCTGTGAGCAGGGCACAGCCCCAACCTGGGGATGCTGATGAAGGAGATTGCAGAGGGATGCAATGCTGGCCTTCTCCTGTGCTGAGTGCTAGAGGCACAACCACAGCAGTCCACTGCTCTTTGACAGTGTATTGCCAAACCTGTGGAACTAAGAGTCTCTTCATAATGCACCCGCTGCTTCTGTCTAGGCTCTTTATACAAGACTTTATAGCACTCCATCTTTCCACATAATTAAAAATGCATATGATCAACAAAGGAAGGCCATCCTTCAAAAGGAGTTTGCTTCCACAGTCCTGTGTGCCAAGGCCAGGCATCTTGTGCACAGCTTTTCCACTCTGGCCATCAGATCCCCTCTGGTAAGTTGTGTCTCCCTTTCTTTTGTGTTCTGCACTCCACCACTTTTCTCCTGCAGTCTACTTCATGGGTGACACAGGTACTCAGTGATTGATGTTTGGGAGTTTAGAGCCCTGGACCACCCTTTCCAAGGACAAATTACCTAATACACTACCCAGAACCCACAAATGACCCCTTCCTGTGTCTTCATGACAAGCCTGACTGCCCCAGATCACACCTGATCCCCTCTATGCAGCTCTGCCTATCTCCTCTGCTCTCCATGCCCACCGTCTCCACCCTCTTATTGCTGGGATGGCCAATCGAAGGGACTGCTCCCTGCCCCCACCACCTGGGATATCTCTCCTAATCCCTTCTCCAAGCTGCTCACCTTCTCACCCTCGCCAGGGCCCACATACACTCTCTCTGTGCCAGCCACAAGGTCCACATGAACAGTCACTACTCGTCCTCTGTAGTTCCTCATGGGATGTGGGGGTCCCTAATGAGCACAGGATGATACTCTGCTACGTTAACTCACAGCATACAGTGCACAACAGTGCAAAATATATCAGAGAAACAAAACTGGAAAAAACTTTTAATTTGGGGCTCTTTCAAACTCTATTAAGCAATACATTACAATAGGGTTTTTTAAGTTGATTTTTGAAAACAAATGACAGTGGAATGCATTACAATTCTTATTACACATATATACCACAGTTTTTCAGGTCTTTAGTTGTATATAAAGTTGACACCAATTTGTGTCTTCATACATGTACTTTGGATAATGATGTCCATCACATTCCACCATCCTTACAAACCCCTTTCCCCCTTCCTTTCTCTCCTACCACTCTGCCCTATCTAGAGTTTCTCTATTCCTCTCATGCACTCCCTCCTACCCCACTATATCTCAGCCTCCTTATATCAGAGAAAACATTCAGCGTTTGGGTTTTGGGGATGGCTAACTTCACATAACATTACCTTCTCTAATACCATCCATTTAACTGCAAATTCTATGATTTTATTCTTTTATTGCTGCATAATATTCCATTGTGTATATATGCTATATTTTTAGAAATCCATTCATCTACTGTAGGGCATCTAGGTTGGTTCCACAGTTTAGCTATTGTGAATAGTGCTGCTATAAACATTGATGTGTCTGTGTCCCTGTAGTATGCTGTTTAAGTTTTTTAGGTACAGTCCAAGGAGAGGGCTAGTTGGCTCAAATGGTGGATCCATTCCCAGTTTTCCAAGGAATTTCCATACTGCTTTCCATATTGGCTGCACCAATTTAACAGTCTCACCAGCAATGTATGTGTGTACCTTTTTCCCCACATCCTTGCCAAACTTAATGTTGTTTGTCTTCATAATAACTGCCATTCTAACTGGAGTGAGATGATATCTTAAGAGTACTTTTGATTTGCATTTCTCTGATTGCTGCAGATGATGAGCATTTTTTCATTTATTTGTTGATTGATTGTATATCCTCTTCTGAGAAGTGTCTGTTCAGGTCCTTGGCCCATTTATTGATTGGGTTATTTTTTTTTTTTGTGTGTGTGTGTGTGTGTATTTAGCTTTTTGAGTTCTTTATATACCCTAGTGATTATTGCTATATCTGATGTGTGAGGGGTAAAAATTTGCTCCCAGGATGTGAGCTCTCTATTCACCTCACAGAGAGTTTCTTTTTCTGAGAAAAAAAAAAATCTTTCTATGATGAAATCAGGGACTACTTTTTCCCTCTACTGGATGTGTCTGCTTTAAGTCTTAGGTCATTGATCCACTTTGAGTTGAATTGTGTGCATGGTGAGAGATATTGAAGGCATTGACAAATTTATTATGTCATATGATTTACTCAGATTGAATCAGGGAGATATACACAATTTAAACAGACCAATATCAAGTGATAAAATAGAAGATGCCATCAGAAGTCTAACAACTAAGAAAAGCCCAGGACTGGGTGAATACACAACCGAGTTATACAAGACCTTTAAAGAAGAGATAATACCAATACTCTTCAATCTATTTCAGGAAATAGAAAAAGAGACAGCACTTCCAAACTCATTCTATGAGGCCAATATCACCCTGATCCCACAACCAGATAAAGACACATAAAAGAAAGAAAATTTCAGACCAATATCTCTAATAAAATGCAAAAATTCTCAACAAAATCCTGGCAAATCAAATACAAAAACATATCTGAAAAATCATGCACCATGATCAAGTGGTATTCATCCCAGGGATGCAAGGTTGGTTCAACATATGGAAATCAATAAATGTAATTCATCACATCAATAGGCTCAAAGATAAGAATCATATGATCACTTCAATATATGCAGAAAAAGCATTTGATAAAATGCTGCACCTTTTCAAGTTCAAAACACTAGAAAAACTAGGGATAAAAGGAACATATCTTAACATAATAAAAGCTATCTATGCTAAGCCTCAGGCCAATATAATTCTAAATGGAGAAAAATTAAAGGTGTTCCCTCTAAAAACTGGAACAAGACAGGGATGCCCTCTTTCACCACTTCTATTTAACATAGTTCTTGAAACAATGGCCAAAGCAATTAGATGAAAGAAATTAAAGGGATATGTATAGGAAAAGAAGAACGTAAATTATCACTACAATAGTTTGTGAAGAACCTTAAAAGAAACCCAGTCACTGATGCAGAACTGCTTACTGAGCACCTTCTGTGTACAAGTCCAAAAGTAAAGAAGAGATCCATGACTGGTGTCCATGGAGCCTATGTTCTACCAGGGGGAATAATGATAACACAAACACATAGATGCACAAAAATATGTCAAAACAGGGAGGCAAAGGTGGGAGAAGGGATGGGGGTGTTCTGGGAAGGTCAGGAAGGCAAGACAGAGAATGGAGAAAGGCTCCTGTCAGGGCCAGTTGCAGTCTGAGCAGAAAGCCATGTGTGTACCATGCCTTGAGATAGGTGCCTGGGCCCCAATGAAGCTCACTGTGACAGTGAGCCTAAGAGAACAGACGGAAGCCAGACCTCAGGGACCTCAGAGGAACTGCAGATGTGCTTCTGTGTGGACTAAGGGGCCATTCAGAGGCTCCTAACAGAAAAGCAATACAGTTCCTTTCATATGTTGAAAAGCTCTTCAGAGCTACTCTGATGCATAATGAAGAAATAGTAAGTGGTAAACCTGGGCTGGAACGAAGTGTCCCAGGAATGTCTGGTGTGGTCCTGGTGAGTTCACTCAAAATCTTGAGCCCTTGGAGGGACAGTTAGCTATGGTGACCTGAGGCCCCCTCTCAGTAAGAAGGTGCCATCCAGGATGGTTGATCATCAATTGAGACCTGCTGTGTCCTTGGGAACCAGTATGTGGAGCACTCAATAACCCACAAGCACACCCAAAAGTCAAAGGTTTGTCATTGTCACCAGCAACTGGGCTGGCAATGGGCATGGCAGCTTTCTGAAAGCCCTAGAGATGGGCAAAAACCCTCCATTTATATGGCTGATGTTAGGTGGCAATCCTGCCCACCCCCATATGTAGGCAGCAGCTCCACTCCTATAGTGCTGGAGTGATATTGGGGCCAGAAAGGCAGGCAGAGAAGGAGAGGAACATCTTCCTATTCACACTTGTGTCAAGCCCCGCCCTGCCAACTTCAAAGAGGTCAAGTCATGTTCACAGAGCATTCTCATGAAGTTCCCAAAGGCCCGTGCACATGATGTGATCAGAGGGTCAATTTATCACACCAAGGGAAGACTGAATAGCAGTGGCCAACAAAAGTCTGTCCCCCATTCCAACAATGGAGTGGCAACAGGTCAGAAGTTCAAGCTGCAGGAGGGGCCTGCTGGTGAACATGGCTGAGGCCTTCTGGTCAGCTCTGCATACTCTGCCATTTCTCTCCCTCTCCAAGTAGACTCATCTGAATTGTCTTCCATACGTTGGCTATCATCACACTGGGAAAGTTTCCAATGGTGATTGCTAACCATCTCTTATCTGAGATAAGTGTATGCCACCAAACAAATCTTTTATCACCCATAAAAACCTTCCCACCAAGACATCCCATCAGTTGGCAGTGCTTAGCTATTAATAATGTGAATCCATGTTCATGCTGTATTACACAAGGGGTTTTGTAGGACTAAATGCATATAAATTTCCCCTTTCTTCAGACCCACACATCTCTGTTTTCAATATTAGCATTCTGTCCATCAAGGAAAGAATAGATTTTTTTTCTGAACATATACAGATGTGTTCAACCAGCCCAAACACAGCTGGTCTCTGCTTTAGAATGCATGAATAACCCCAGGTGTCTGTGTAGGAAGGCCCAAATTCCTGGGCAAGATGCTCAGAACCCTCCTAATCTCACCCAAGGGTTCACCCTGATTAATTTCTCCCATTCACCAGGAGACACTGCATGCTGAACTAAAAGAGCAGCCTTCTGCTCTCAGAACACAGCACATCTGATGAGGGGTGTCATTCAGTATTAGGGAGGGATACAGAAGAGAGTGGGCAGCCAGGTCCCAACATGCCCAAATCAAATGGGAAAAAAATGCATTCACTCACCCATTCACTCACCTTCTCATAATTTTACCAGGCACCCTGCTAGGATGATCTGGAAGGTCTGAGCAAAATCAACCATGATGCAAGCTGATGTCAACAATCCTACACTATGTGGTTAAAATGTGCAAAATTGCTGCTGCTTGAATATTTTCTACAGGAATATCTCATGGACAATGGAGAACTCCCCTCCCATGGGCTTTCAGGGAAGCTAACAGAGCCTCCTGACCAGTCTGGGCAAAGCACTCTGAGCACAGAAGTTCTCCATGACACAGCCAGAAGCCCAGGGCTACTGGTGTTCCACACACTGCTTTCTGGGGATCCTGCAGTATGCAATTTTGGCTGATTTCCACTCTTCTAGACACTCTAGTCCTTCTCATGGATGAGAACCCCAAGGGCTGCTACAGCACACACCTGTGAGCTGCTGCAATCTCAGAGGGCTCTGATGTATTCAGCCATGGTAAGAGACACAGAGATCTTTGTGGAAATCCATCTCCCACTCCACCTCTTTGCTACTCTAGAAACACAAAAGCTGGTTTTGTTCTTAAGTAGAACAGTATCAAAGGAGCTGACCATCTTGAATGAGTCTGGAAGCTAGGGATGCACTCAGCCATCAGGATCTTTGCTAATTTTCTTGCTATAAATAAACAGTAATGTTCTCTAAAAGCCTTTAAATGCACATAATTTCTTTTTTATTAGTTGTTCAAAACATTACAAAGCTCTTGACATATCATATTTCGTACATTTGATTCAAGTGAGTTATGATCTCCCATTTTTACCCCGTATGCAGATTGCAGAATCACATCGGTTACACATCCAGGTTTTTACTTACTGCCATACTAGTATCTATTGTATTCTGCTGCCTTTCCCATCCTCTACTGTTCCCCCTCCCTCCCCTCCCCTCCCCTCCCATCATCTCTCACTACCCCCCTCCCCTCCCCTCCCATCTTCTCTCGCTACCCCCATCTACTGCAATTCATTTCTCTCTCTTGTTGTTTATTCTTTTCCCCTCAATTCCTCTTATATGTAATTTTGTATAACAATGAGGGTCTCCTTCCATTTCCATGCAATTTCCCTTCTCTCTCCCTTTCCCTCCCATCTCTCATCTCTGTTTAATGGTAATCATCGTCTCATGCTCTTCCTCCCTGCTCTGTTCTGAGCTGCCCTCCTTATATCAAAGAAGACATTTGACATTTGTTTTTTTAGGGATTGGATAGCTTTACTTAGCATAATCTGCTCTAATGCCATCCATTTCCCTGCAAATGCCATGATTTTGTCATTTTTTTAGTGCTGAGTAATACTCCATTGTGTATAAAGGCCAGATTTTTTTAATCCATTCATCTATTGAAGGGCATCTAAGTTGGTTCCACAGTCCAGCTATTGTGAATTGTGCTGCTATGAACATCGATGTAGCTGTATCCCTATAGTACACTCTTTTAAGGTCTTTGGGGAATAGTCCGAGAAGGGAAATAGCTGGGTCAAATGATGGGTCCATTCACAGCTTTCCAAGAATCTCCAAACTGCTTTCCAAATTGGCCACACCAATTTGCAGTCCCTCCAGCAATGTACAAGGGTACCTTTTTCCACACATCCTCGCCAGCACTTGTTGTTTGACTTCATAATGGCTGCCATTCTTACTGGAGTGAGATGGTATCTTAGGGTGGATTTAATTTGCATTGCTCTGACTACTAGAGGTGGTGAGTATTTTTTCATGTACTTGTTCATTGATTTTATGTCCTCTTCTGAGAAGTGTCTGTTCAGGTCCTTGGCCCATTTGTTGATTGGGTTATTTGTTTTCTTACTGTTTAATTTTTTTTTGAGTTCTTTGTACACTCCAGATATTAGGGCTCTATCTGAAGTGTGAGGAGTGAAAATTTGTTCCCAGGATGTAGGCTCCCTATTTACCTCTCTTATAGTTTCTCTTGCTGAGAAAAAACTTTTTAGTTTGAGTGAGTCCCATTTTTTGATTCCTGTTTTTAACTCTTGTGCTATTGGTGTACTATTAAGGAATTTGGAGCCTGACCCCACAATATGTAGATTAGAGCCAACATTTTCTTCTATCAGACGCTGAGTCTCCGTTTTGATATTAAGCTCCTTGATTCATTTTGAGTGAACTTTTGTGCATGGTGAGAGAAAGGGATTCAGATTAATTTTGTTGCATATGTATTTCCATTTCTCCCAGCACCATTTGTGGAAGATGCTATCTTTTCTCCATCGCATGCTTTTAGCACCTTTGTCAAATATAAGATAGTTGTACTTTTGTGGATTTGTCTCTGTGTCCTCTATTCTGTACCATTGGTCCACCTGACTGTTTTGGTACCAACACTATGCTGTTTATGTTAGTATTGCTCTGTAGTATAGTTTGAAGTCTGGTATCGCTATACCGCCTGTTTCACTCTTCATGCTTAGAATTGCTTTTGCTATTCTGGGTCTTTTATTTTTCCAGATGAATTTCATGATTGCTTTATCTATTTCTACAAGAAATACCGTTGGGATTTTGATCGGCTTTGCATTTAACCTATGGAGAACTTTTGGTAATATCGTCATTTTGATGATGTTAGTTCTGCCTATCCATGAACAGGGTATACTTTTCCATCTTCAAAGATCTTCTTCTACTTCTCTTTTTAGGTTTCTGTAGTTTTCATTGTATAAATCTTTCACCTCTTTTGTTAGGTTGATTCCCAAGTATTTCATTTTATTTTTTGAGGATATTGTGAATGGGGTGGTTGTCCTCATTTCCATTTCAGAAGATTTGTCGCTGATATACAGGAATGCCTTTGATTTATGCATGTTGATTTTATATCCTGCCACTTTGCTGAATTCATTTATTAGCTCTAGTAGTTTCTTTTTAGATCCTTTTGGGTCTTCTAGGTGTAGGATCATGTCGTTTGCAAATAGTGCTAATTTAAGTTCTTCTTTCCCTATCTTTATGCCTTTATTTTCTTTCGTCTGTCTAATTGCTCTGGCCAGTATTTTGAGAACTATGTTGAACAGAATTGGTGAGAGAGGGCATCCCTGTCTTATTCCAGATTTTAGAGGGAATGCCTTCAATTTTTCTCCATTTAGAATGATGCCAGCCTGAGGCTTAGCATAGATAGCTTTTACAATGTTGAGGTAAGTTCTTGTTATCCCTAGTTTTTCTAATGTTTTGAACATAAAGCGATGCTGTACTTTGTCGAATGCTTTTTCTGCATCTATCAAGATGATCATATGGTTCTTATATTTAAGTCTTTTTATGTGGTGAATAATATTTATTGATTTCCATATATTGAACCATCCTTGCATCCCAGGGATGAATCCTACTTGATCATGGTGCACAATTTTTTTGATATGTTTTTGTATCCGATTCACCAGAATTTTATTGAGGATTTTTGCATCTAGGTTCATTAGAGATATTGGTCTGTAGTTTTCTTTCTTTGAAGGGTCTTTGTCTGGTTTCAGGGTGATGTCGGCCTCATATAATGAATTTGGAAGAGCTCCCTCTTTTTCTATTTCCTGAAATAACTTGAAAAGTATTGGTATTAATTCTTCTTTAAAGGTTTTGTAAGACTCCGCTGTATACCCATCCGGTCCTGGTAGTCTTTTGATGGCTTCTTCTATTTCCTTTATTGATATTGGTCTGTTTAAATTGTGTGTATCCTCCTGACTCAGTCTGGGCAAATCATATGACTTAAGAAATTTATCGATGTCTTCACTATCTTCTATTTTTTGTAGAATATATGGTTTCAAAATAATTTCTAATTATCTTCTCTATTTCTGTAGTGTCTGTTGTGATATTGCCTTTTTCATCCCATATGTTAGTAATTTAAGTTCTCTCTCTTCTTCTCTTCATTAGCATGGCTAAGGGTCTGTTGATCTTATTTATTTTTTCGAAGAACTAACTTTTAGTTTTATCAATTTTTTCAATAGTTTCTTTTGTTTCAATTTCGTTGATTTCCACTCTGATATTAATTATTTCTTGCCTTCTGCTACAATTGCTCTTGTGTTGCTCTTCCTTTTCTAGGGTTTTGAGATGAAGTGTGAGCTCATTTATTTGTTGTTGTTGTTTTTTTTTTTTTTTTTTCTTTTTTGGAGGAATGACCTCCAGGCAATGAATTTCCCTCTTAAAACTGCTTTCATTGTGCCCCATCGATTGTGATATGTTGTGTCTGTATATTCATTTATCTCTAAGATTTTTTTGATTTTTTTCCTTTATGTCTTCTATAACCCAATGATCATACAGTAACGTATTGTTCATTTTCCAAGTAATGTAGGATTTTTCCTTCCTTCTTTTATCATTGATTTCCAGTTTCATTCCATTATGATCAGATAAGATGCATGGTATTATCTCCATACCTTTATATTTACTAAGGTTTGGCCGGTGTCATAATATATGGTCTATTTTTGAGAAGGATCAATGAGCTGCTGAGAAAAAAGGATAGCCACTCGATGATTGTTGATATATTCTATATATGTCTGTTAAGTCTAGGTTATTAATTGTTTTATTGAGTTCTATAGTTTCTTTTTCAACTTTCGTTTGGAGGATCTATCCAATGGTGAGAGAGGTGTGTTGAAGTCACTCATAATTATTGTGTTGTGGTCTATTTGATTCTTGAACTTTAGGAGAGTTTGTTTTATGAACATTGCAGCACCATTATTTGGTGCCTAAATATTGATAATTGTTATGTATTGTTGGTGAATGATTCCTTTTAACAGTATATAATATCCTTTCTTATCCATTTTGATTAACTTAGTCTTGAAGTCGATTTTATTCGATATGAGGATGGCCACCCCTGCTTGCTTCCAAGGACCGTGTGCGTGGTATGATTTTTCCCAACCTTTCACCTTCAGCCTGTGTATGTCTTTTCCAATCAGATGTGTCTCCTGAAGGCAGCATACTGTTGGATATATATATTTTTTTAATCCAGGTTACCAGCCTATGTAGCTTTATTGGTGAGTTTAAGCCATTAATGTTTAGAGTTGCTATTTAAATATAGTTTGTACTTCCAGTCATGTTTGATTACTTATCTTTTTTTTATTTTGATTTTTTTTTTATTTTTACTTTTTTAAGTTTGGTTTGTTTCTCCATGGTTAGCTTTTTTCTTTTTTCTTTTTTTTTCCTCCACTCTGGCTTTACTGAGGTACTTCCCACTGTTGATTTTGGTTGTTGTTTTTCATTTTTTCCTTGTGTAGTGTTTTGCTCAAGATGCTTTGCAATGTTGGTTTTCTGGCTGCAAATTCTTTTAACTTTTGTTTATCATGAAAGATTTCTATTTTGTTGTCATACCTGAAGCTTAATTTTGCCAGATAAAAAATTCTTGGTTGGCATCCATTGTCTTTCAGTGTTTGAAATATGTTGTTCCAGGAACTTTTCGCTTTCAGCATCTGTGATGAAAACTTAGACGTTAATCTTATTGGTTTCCCCCTGAATGTAATCTGCCTCCTTTCTCTTGTAGCTTTTAATATTCTCTCTTTGTTCTGTGTATTGGATAACTTCATAATAATGTGTCTTGGAGTTGGTCTACTGTGATTTTGTATGCTCGGTGTCCTATAAGCATCTAGAATTTGTACATCTGTTTCCTTTTTTATATCTGGAAAGTTTTCCAAAATTCTTTCATTCAATAGATTGCTCATCCCCTTGGTTTGGACCTTTATACCTTCCTCTATCCTAATGACTCTTCAGTTTGTTTTTTTTATGTTATCCCATATCTCTTGGATGTTTTTCTCGTGGTTTCTTACCAGCCTTTCTGAGTTGGCTAGACTCTTTTCAAGATGATATTTTTTGTCTTCATTGTCTGACTTCTGACTTCTACTTGCTCCACACTGCTAGTGATACTCTAGTTTGAGTTTTTAATTTGGTTTATAGTTTCCTTCATTTCTAGGATTATTGTTTGATTTTTTTTATAATCTCTATCTCCTGGTAAAGTTGCTTATTTGCTTCTTGAATCTGTTTATGTAATTAATTTTCAATGTGTTCTTTCATTGTTTGAATTTGCTGTCTCATGTCCTCTTTAAGATTTCATTCCATCTGTCTAAGGTATTCCTTGAGTTCTTTATTTGACCATTTTTCTGATGCCTCTAGGTTCTCCTGTAGATTTAGGCTGTCCTGCATTTTTTGTACTTCTTTTCTTCCTTGCTTTTTCATGATGCTCATGTTACTTCTGGATCTGTTTGACTGCTGAGTTACTGTTTACTCCTATAAATTTATTTTGGTTTTGTGTATCTCCGTGGTCTCCCCTTTGTGATGGGAGACTATGAATAGAGATGATGAATTTTATTGCACTTTAAAGCAGATTAATCCATTTCATAAAATGCATATGAATTCTGATGGCATATTGCAATCTGCGGTTTGGTCTTGGGACTTATGTTTAGGTCGAGTGATGTGATGGTATAGAGGTTGGTATATCTTTGCAACCTTGGAAGATTGCTCTACTGATGAGGTATATTAACAGGAGAATGGTCCAGAGTATTTGGGGGTAGCTAGGGAATTGGTAGCACTATATAACACCTTGGAACATTTACCTATACACATTTAGTAAATTACACATAAACAGCGTCCTAATGCTTGGGAGGAAAATTATTAGAAGGGGAGGAAAGAAGTCACTAAAGAGAATTTGAGAAAATAGGTAGAATTCAAGAAAAGGGGAATAAGGAAATTGAAAAGATAAGAAACAAAAATAATGCAGTTTTAAGGTTTGATTAACTTCTCTTCCAGTAGGTGGAACTATGCCCACTGGGCCAAGCTTCTCCTCTTGACATGCAGGAACCAATCCCTGCGAGGTGGCTCCTCCTCTCCCACTGGGTGGCTCTCCAATCCTGGGTGCCTAGGGCCTTTCCTGATCTCCAGCCACTTCCCCACTTTTCCTCTAGCCAGGCCCCGCTCACTGGTGGCATTCACCACAAAACTGGCTACATGCTGGGTCTGCTGCTCCCAGGAGCCCTATTTTCTTAAATGACTGGGCACAATCTTTCTGTTTGCCATTCCCCCAGACCCCAAGGTTGTGGAGCACCAGGCTTGGAACCATCAGATTATTTTGTCTGCTTCCCTCTGGTAGCCATGCCCCCGGGATCTGGCACAAGAGACCTTCGTTGTCAGCACTGGTGGGAGAGGTAGCCGGGGGTCAGGCGCTGCTTCTGACTCCTTTGTTATGACAATTGCGCTCACGGGAGAGCTGGGGGTGTCCCTTGAGATTTCCCCGCTGTGTGGAGATGATGGGCCCAGGCGTCACACACCTGCAGTTGCCAGTTTCGATGAAGCTGTCCCTTCCACGGATTTCTGGTGATGTCAGTTCTTTGCCATGATGGCGTCCAATGCAAAGGGCGGCCGTTCCTTCTCTTTGCCTGGGTGTCAAATGTGAAGGGTGGGTCCAGTCCGACTCTCCCAGGTCCCACCTCAATTTTGGGCCCACTGCCTGTGGAGGCTCGGTTGGCATCACCTCAAAAGTTTCACAGAGGAATCGAAGAGTTGTTTCTCTATTCTGCTGGAGCATCTGTAGTGCTGAGTCATGGCGGTTTGGTGCCGAGACGCAGAAAATCAACCAGAGGCTGCGTGAGGCATCCTGAATTCACCCGCTCCAAGCTCGTTGTTGGCTCTGAGGGGCACAAACTGCTCGCGTTAGGTCCACTTCAGCCCAACATTGCCAAGTGTTCCTGAGCAAACAGCATTCAGTTGGTTTAAGACTCCCTTTGCACGCACAGCTAAAGAGGTCACAGAATTGATCTCTCAGCGCCTGCCCCCATGTTTCCATAATTTCTTTAAAGTAATTCATTTTATATAAAATGTAAACAATAAAATTTCTTTTTACACACACACACACACACACACACACAATTCTTAATGCCAGGTACCTTGGAATGTAAAAGTCAGTTGGTTCCAATCTTGAAAAACATGTTGTTCTCCACTTTGCAGTCCGAGATTTGGAATGTGCTGTTTCACTTAGGATTTTGTGTCTCATGTCCATTTGGCAAACCGCAAACAGTTAAAGGGGATCCATGGGTTGTCCCAGCCATGCAGCTCCATATAGAATCTCCAAGACAAAATCTGTTTGTGAATGACATGCTCTGCCACACTTTTTAAAAGATGCTATTCCTCATCTCCAACTATGACCACCATCTAGAAGGACATTTCGTTAGCATTATGGTCACTTATTTTTAGTTATTTGTACTGGATCTCACCTTCTGCCTGCCTCTCAAAATGGTAAATTGGAGGCCCACTCAGAATACTGGCTATTCTGATGATAAGAAATTAGTGCTCAGAACAGAGATCAACTCAAGTGCATATTCTAGAAAGAGGCCGAAATCTTATTTACACTTTCATAAGAAATGATTGGAAATCTGTGGGTCATCCTGCCCATATGCATTCTGAACAAAGAGAGTGACAGAAAGCATATGGATGTTACGGGAGCCCTCAGCATACAGTTCTGTGTTGGAGAATATGTGCAAGACATGTGGGTGCAGAAGCATGAGTTGGTCCAACAGGAAGCCTGCCAGGAAGGATGTGAATAAACATCATAAGAGCACACACCAAAGCTAAACCCAAACCGCCAACTTGAAGAAACTAAGAAGTGCAAAGTGGAATGGGTAATAAGAATATGAACAAGGAGACAGCCACACAGGATCCATAGGTCTGAGCTGCCCTATCCAAGACTGCTCTGGGAATTGTCAACTCTGATTTGCTTAAACTCAGGCTACAAGGAACTGCTGGTTTGGGTGTTGCTTTGTTGGAGAGACTTCTATATTCTCTGCTCAACATGACCATTAGCATCTCTTTGCCCAGAACTAAAGGAGAAAAGTAAAGAGGAGCAGAGAGGGGAGAGACTTCTTCCTCTCTTCCTGCCTACTCATGACCTGAATGAAGATAGGATGTGTAGGTCTTCTTTCAGGGTTGGATTGCTTGGGGTTAAAAGAGACCCACTGGGTGTGGTGACCTCTGTCAATTGCCACTGAAGCCCATGTCTCAGCAGGATGCCCATTACCTCAGATTTCCACACACCTCTCTCATCAAGGGTGAGGCCATGCCTGGCTCTTAGAACAGAGTAGACACCACCAGCAAGCTGGCACTCTGCACCTTGCTGCCCACACTTGGCTGAGGTTTTTTGAGATACATATCCCGGGTTTAGCCTGAGGCAGGCAGTGAATGGAAATCTCAGAATCATACCATGCATGAAGCAGTGGAATTTGAAGGAATTCACAGAAAGAGCCACTTGACAAACTTCTCCCAGAAGTTGTCTTCTTTCCAAGAAGAAACTAAGAAGAGAATAAGAAGTAAAGAAAAGTGAACTCCAGTTTGCCAAATTCTGCAAGATCATTTTGGGAGTGAGACATGAGTTATGTTGTGAATCTGATTTGTACATTAATATTGAAACAGACTCTTCTATGGACTCTTCAAAAAAAACAGGGAGCATTTGCAAAGAAGGTGCCAAATTGTGACCCTGCATGGGGCTGGTCCTGGATGCTGTGGAAACTTTCATGGTATTTTACAGAGAACACACAGAAGGACAGGAACTGGAAAAAAGTCCAAGAAGTGGCAGTGCAATGACTGGAAGAGTAGGTACTGCAGCTGAGGGGGCCTCCATGGTTATGCTGGAAAGATGTCAGCCACTGACAATGAGCCTACAGCCCGCTCCAACCCCTTCTCTCAGGACCTGGTTTTGAACAGAGGACACCAGCAGCCCATGTATTATATCCCCCACCAAAACATTGTTTTGCAATGATAAGTTTCTCTGGAATAACCACAAACTTCCAGTTGCCTAAAGATTAACCTACTGTGGTGAATTGCCCAGGAATCTACATTCTTCTTGTAACAGGGTATCAGATTTATGGCTATGGGGGCTTGGCATCCCAACCAGCCATGTTGTATAGATGGCTATCTAGCCCATGTCATGCCATTTGTAAACTGGTTACATCCTGTAAAATTTTGGTGAAGGCATGAGTTCCTGCTGGGTTTAAGTGCTTTGGGGGGAAAGTCTGGTGGCAAGGTGCTGAATATTTTGGTGGGAAACAAGAGACTGAGGGAGAGCGTGCAGCTAGAAGGCAGTTACTGAATGAGTGACACAGAAATGGGAAGGAAAGGAAATTCACAAGAGGTTGCCAAGTAAGACAAGAACTGCAAAATTGAATAATTGTAGGAGAGGGGGATACTGGGGAGGGCTGACTCTGAAGGTGTTTTCCCTTTTTGAAACTTTTTACAGTGATAAAGTTCATCATCCTAAAGTAAACAAGTAAGCAGTTTGTAGTATGGTCCTGGCCTCTGGGCAACCATCACCATGTCATATTTGAAATACTTCCACCACCGCTGAAAGAAGACCTGCACCTTCTGTAGTCACTCCCAACACCCCCACCCTCATCTCCCAATCAATCCCCTACTTTCTCTCTGCATGAATTTACTGGTTCTTGACATTTCCAATAGAGGGATCACACCTATCCTTTGTTGAAAGTGTCTTTCTTTAGCTCAAGGTGTGGAGGAGCCCTGTGGGGCACATATAACAACTGTCTTCCTCTTAAACTGGAATAATCCATATTCTACCTCCATGTTTCTCTCCGTTGTTCTCTCCACTCTTTATTTGGGTCTTTCTGCTTCTTAGGCTTTGTGTACAACTGAAATGGCTCCCTGCAACTGCATACTGGCCTACTGGTCCCTGTAGGGAAGCAAAGTGGCAGCAAAGCAGTGGAACAAGAAGTGGTGGCCCCAGTGGGTTCCAGGCAGTGAGCAGGACCTACAGCCATGTGAGCCCACCATGAAGGCACTGTTAAAAATCACCCAGGCCAGTAAAGGCATGCATACCTGTCATCCTTGGGTGGCCAGGTCTGGGCCCAGTACTGAGGCATGGTGCAGAAGCTTGCTCCCTGCAGCGCTGCAGTCCAATCCCAGCACCTAAATCTTCCCCTTCTGACCTGCCCTGAAGAAATGGAAGTTGCCAGAGCTGACCAACAGCATTAATGCCTTTCCAAGCTCTCATTAACAAAATTTTGACCAATAGCAGTAAACCAAAGAGCTATATACACCCTGAAACATGCCTGCCATGCCAGGTCAAATCTGCTGTTGCTGTCACCAGTATCTTCTGTTTTATGACAAGAGTTTTGTTTCCATTCTTCAATAAATGCTAGAGTACATTCTTAATAATCCTAAATAAACTATATCTTCAAAGATCATGAACCTCACATTCTAAAGTTCAAGGTGAACATGAATTGGGGAGTAAATCATCCAACACCCTATAAAGACCAAGCAAAATAAATTACAAAAGGCACATGCTCCAAATCTAATTCTTCCTTCAAATGAAGAAGGACATGGTTTAAACACAGGCCCACTTGAGAGAACTCTAAAGCAACACTGGCCACACAAACACACACACACACACACACACACACACACACACACACTATACACAAGCACACACATGGTTTACATTTTCCAAAACAACCAAATCAATTCTGATGTGATCTGTGTATCAAGCACCCATAAATCTAAATATGTACTCATCAATATGAGTACTGAATATCTTCATGCTTTGCCCTGTTTCAGGTTATATTCACTTGTAACAGAAACTGACCCTTCATGAGAATCAAGCTCAACAGAAAATAATCTCATTCATCCTCCAATTGGCAAACAGAAACTTTGTTATATAATGGACAAAGCACTAGCATAGTATTTGTAGGTATAATTGTAAAATACGCTGTAGGTGTACTATTCTCTTTGAAGTCATGTGTATGTCAGTGAGTGTGTGCATGTGGGGGTGGGTGGGTGGATAGACAGATATGGAGAGATGTTGGACAGGATCAAAGTGAACAGCTGGGTGGGTGCCCTCAATTCCTGTCATCTCTTCCTGGCACAGCTCCCTTTGAAGTTGGGCTGGATGCATGTGACTGAGCTCTCACAGTAGATTGGATGGATCATTTCCTTCACATTCAGGCCTGGAGAAAACTCCTCTAGTTTCTCTCTTCTGTGGAGAAGAGACAGCCGTGCACCACAGGTGGCTGCTGTGCGTGACAGAACCAGCATGGATCCCTGGATCAGCATGGGTGGAGAGACCACAGAGCCACTGAACTCGCAACCAGAATGGGAGTGAGAAACAGCTGTGCTTGTCCGTTTCATGGATCCTTTAAGTGTCTTTGCTTGCTATAGTTTGGTTATTGACAGATCCTCCAAGGCTCATTTAGTGAGGACTTTCCCACTGTGTGGTGCTACTGGGAGGAGGTGGAACCTTTGAGAACCTAGTGGGAGGTTGTGAGGCCTCTGGGGTGTGCCCTTTAAAAGGAGTGTGGGACCCTAGCTGTTTCCTCCACAGCTTTTACTTCCTAGCTGATGACAGGAGAAGTTTTGGTCTACCACACCCTCCCACAATGATGGGATGCCCCACTAGAGTCTCAAAGCAAGAGCACCAACCCATCATGGACTAGCATCTATAGAACCGTGGGCCCAAAGAAACACTTTCTCTTCATAAGTCGATTAGCCCACATATTTGTTACAGTGAAGGAAAGTGGACTAACACATTTATCAACTTCCTAGAGACTATGAAGCAGTCACACACACCCTCCTCTTTGCTCTTACAGCCCAGTCTCCACAGTGCCTCCTTGCAGCAGGCCAGGGTCTATGCACGACCTCTTACCCCTGTAGATAGAACTCTTTTATGAGGTTCGATCCTCTGCCTTAATTGTTGTTATTGCCCAGTCTCAGGCATAATGAGCACACAACTTTCTGATTTGTCTTTCTGGATGAAAGGGAAGAATTTGTCAAAATGTCATTTATAAGCCAATTTTCAAGAAGAATTTATTATAAAGTAGACACTTCCATTATTACCACTGAAGTCTCATGCCTGAGTTGTCACAGGTCCAATTGAGTCTTTAGCCCCTGATGTTGCACTGTCTGCACTGGTTTAGAGACACCTCCTTTCTGTGCTTCCCCATCCCAACTCCAGCCTGCCCCCCTCTCTGGGCAGGCATCTTCCCACTTCCCAGGAATGAAGCTGACTTGGTAGGAATGGCCCTTTCCCATCTTGGCACAAATAGTTGCAGGAAGTCACACTCCTGTTCAAGTCACTTCCTGCAGCTTCAAGAAGTATTCCACCTCCTGTCTTTACTAGTGTCCTCTGCTCTGGAGAGTCTCTTGCTTGGTCATGTTCCACCCTGCAGTGTGTAAACATTCTCAAGATTTCCATTTCTTGTGAGAGATGGGGGTAAAATTTTATTTTGTTGCATACAGATTTCCAGTTTTCCCAGCACCATTTGTGTTGTTGGCACCTTTGTCTAATATAAGACAATTGTAATTTTGTGGGTTAGTGTCTGTGTCCTCTGTTCTGTACCATTGGTCTACCAGTCTGTTTTGGTGCCAATACCATCCTGTTTTGTTACAATTTCTCTGTAGTTTACTTTAGGTCTGGTACAGTGATGCCACCTGCTTCGCTCTTCCTGCTAAGAATTGCTTTAGCTGTTCTGGGTCTCTTAATGTATCAAGGACCTAGGAATTAGTCCAGAGACTCTGCATCTAATAGAAGAAAAAGTAGGCCCTAATCTTAATCAACTTCCTTGATAAGACTTCAATAATGAAAGAATTAAAACCAAGACCCTCATCATTATACAAAATACATGCATGAAGATGTGAATTTGGTGTCAACATACCTTATATGTAATCAGAAATATGATAAATTATTGTATAATGGTGTGTTAAGAATTGTAATGCAAAAAATTAATTAACTAATTATATTTTTAAAAGATACTATAAAATAAAATAAATTACAAAAATTACAAAAATAAATTACAAAAAAACCCAAGAATCAATAAATGGGATGGAATCAATCAATCAAACAAACAAACAAAAACCTGTGAGGTGAACAGAGCCTACATCGTGGGAGCAAATTTTTACCCTTCACACATCAGATAGAGCACAAATCTCTGGGGTATATAAAGAACTCAAAAAGCTAAGCACAAAAAACAAATAACCCAATCAACAAATGAGACAAGGACCTGAACAGACACTTCTCAGAAGAGGATATACAATCAATCATCAAATATATGAAAAAATGCTCATCATCTCTAGCTATCAAAAAAATGCTAATCAAAACTACTCTAAGATATTATCTCACTCCAGTCAGAATGGCAGCTATTATGAAGACAAACAACAATAATTGTTGGTGAGGATGTGGGGGAAAAAGCACTCATACATTGCTGCTGGGACTGCAAATTGGTGCAGCCAATATGGAAAGCAGTATGGAGATTCCTTGGAAATCTGGGTATGGAACCACCATTTGCCTCAGCTATCCCTCTCCTTGGACTATACACAAAGTACTTAAAAACAGCATATTACAGGGATACAGTCACATCAATGTTTATAGCAGCAAAATTCACAATAGCTAAACTGTGAAGACAACCTATATGCCCTTCAGTGGATGAATGGATAAAAAATGTGGCATATATATATATATATATATATATATATATATATATATATATATATATATATATATATATATACACACACACAATTGAATTTTACTCAGCAATAAAAGGGAATATAATCATTGCATTTGCAGGTAAATGGATGGTGTTAGAGAAGATAATGCTAAGTGAAGTTAGCCAATCCCTCCAAAAAAAAAAAAAAAAAAAAAAAAAAAAAAAAAAGCAAATGCCAAATGTTTTCTCTGATATAAGGAGGCTGACACATAGTGGGGTAGGAAGGGGGAGCATGTGAAAAATAGATGAATTTTAGATATGGAAGAGGGATGGGAGGGAAAGGGAGGAATCAGGGGATTAGCAAGGATGGTGGAATGTGATGGACATCATTATCCAAAGCGTATGTATGAAGACATGAATGTGGTGTCTTCCTACTTTATATACAACCAGAGACATGAAAAACTGAGGTATATATGTGTAATAAGAATTGTCCTGCAAAAAAAAAAAAAAAAAAAAAAAGTGTATGTATAAAGACATGAAATGGCATGAACATACTTCCTTAAAAATTGTGCTCTCCATGTGTAATAAGAATTGTAATGCATTCTGCTGTTGTGTATTTTAGAAAATAAAATCAATAAAAAAGGTTTTCATGTCTTACAGGAAAACTCCTCTTATGGATCCTCCACGTGACAGGAAGGACAGGGGAGTTACACCTCATGTATACCAGAATAGGCAGCATTTCCTTTCGGCTGGGTCCTCTTTTCCAAAAGGACAATGTTTAGCAGATGGAGGAGGCCAGTGGACACTCTAGAACAGTTTTCTGCCATCACTGGCTTGACCACAGTAGAGAGACTGAGAGCACCCAGAAACTTTCCTAAGCCTACAGGCTCAGGTTAATCCTTCTCTTCAAAAAAAATTCTTCCATCCCCTAATGGTGGATCTGCAGACCACAGTGGCTCTGCCTCCGACTGTTGCTCTCTTCACCTGTGGAGTCCACCTAAGGATCACCACTGGGGAAGGGAGGTCCTGCCACTGCAAGGAATGTGGAGGGTGAGCCAGGCAGCCTCCAGCCAGGCCCTCTGCCTAGTGGTCACAAGGCCTGGCCCTTCTCCTTGTGGCCCTCACTCTTGTGGTTAGAGTGCATGTAGATCTGTTCCTGTCTGCTGGGCAAGCTTTCAATCCACCTGTGCAGTTTTCCTATTCAGTAGCTCAATTCCTTCTTCCTGCCAGCAACATTTTGTGTTTTACTCCTGTGTGATCAATTCCCCTCTTGAATCCTGGCTTTGATAAACACAGCACCACAACATGCTCTTGTCATGCAAATGGCCTTGCCAAGAGCCTAGCATGTCCTTCTGTGATCTGCCTCCCTCCCTGGAATATCAGACCCCTGAACTGGGTGTTACAATGTGGTAGGTTCCCAGTGGGTTTTTGTTAAGTAAGTGAATGAGTAGAAGGAACAAACAAAATTGCTCTTTTTTTTATCCCTACAGTTTTAACTAAGTTTGATCCATTCTGTTTCCTCAACAACTCTCATTTCCATCAGCTCTTTTCCCTGCCTGCCCAGAGTGAGTTAGCCCAGGTCTCATTTCTTCCTGCTGAGCTTGGAGCACAGCTCCTTCTACACCTGTCACTCAGCATCCCACCCTCCTTTTCAACACCACTCCAGACAGCCTGGGATGTAACACCATTACACTTCTGTGCTCCTCAGAGCCTCTGAACAGTTGCTCACCTCCACACTGGGTGGAGCATGAGGCTGAGGCAGGCCTTTAGGCCCTGCATGATGGGATCCCCTCCTATTATCAGTGACTCCCACATCAACTCCCACTCACTCTCCCTGCACCAGCCAAATGAAATCCTGTGTTCCATGCTCAGGCTTCTTTTCTGAAGATAAAATTTTAGTTTTAGTACAGTTTTAGTTTATACTAAAACTGAAAACACAGTGAAGAAGGTTAATGATACCTCTCAGCTAGTTTCACCAATGGTTAGCATAGACATGGCTTTGAATGTCTGTCACAATCAATGAATCTACGCTGACATGTTGACTAATGTCCATGTGTTACTCACTCTGTAGTTCTTGTCTTTCTTCTGTCTGCAGATCCCACCCAGAATGCTATGTTAGGCAGCGTGGCCATGTTGTGTGGGCTCCTCTGTGCAGTCATGGTATCTCAGACTTCCCTGGGTTTCGCGGACCTTCATAGAAGCATTGAGAGGCACTGGTAAGGGGTTTGTAGGACATTCTCAACTGCTTTGCTTTGAAGCCATTTCACAGCATATGATCTTGGGCTTTTAATCTGTTCAGAAGAAAGAAATTAATTCACAATGAAAATAATTTCTGTAACATTGAAATAAATTGCTGCTAATAACAATCTTCTCAAGCTAATGATCCTGGGAGTTATTTAAAGAGAAAGAATAAACTTCAAGAGCAATTTAGAATTTGAGCTAACAGCTAATCCTCCAACTGCCAGTTTAGAATCCAGGAAAAATACAATTTCTAAAACAAAAAAAAATAAAAAAAAAATAGGAAGAAAGGAAAGAAAGGAGGCTGTGAGAGGGAAGGAGGAAGAGAGGGAGAGAGGGAGAAAGGAGGTGTAAGAACAAGGACTTAATAATAATAATAATAATAATACACCTGTGCCCATGATTTTATGGAGACTTACAAGTACAAAGAGAGAAGTTTGTTATGACAGAAGTAGAAATCCATCTGTAAGACCCTTCATCCAGGGATAAACAAATAGGAACCACAGAGGAACATGGAGCTTTTGAAAGTCCATAAAGATGAGTAGGAACAAAATACATTAAAAAATAGTCAGAAAGACTGAAACTGCACCACCATGACATTCCCTGGATAACAGTAAGGAAGAGCCCTCTTGTGACTGGCGGTTTAGACTTGCAAGGGGGTTGGGGGTGGGAGCAGCTATGCAGGAGCTTAACCAGGTGGCTTCAGCAGGGCCTCAGAAGCACAGATCAACCATGTTGTCTGACTCAATGTCATTGTGTTAACTTTTATTCCTGCTTGACAGTCTCCTACAGCAGCAGATACCAGGCTACCTTTCAACTGAACCTGCCCTTGAGTGAACCAGGGAGTCTGCTGACCCACTCTCCTTCTCTTGGAACTACAGAATTCGCATTCCTCAGGTCAACCATCCACTTAGCAGGTGACTTGGATGCCAAGCACAGTGGAAGTATGTGTTTTTTTTTTTTTTTTTTTTTTTTTCTGAGACCTGAATTTTAATCACAGGCTGATACATGGGTGTTGGGTTTAAGTTACCTGGAGAGAGGAAGGGAGTGTGATGGCAATCCTGTATGTCCACTTGGCCACATTACAGTGCCCAGGTGGTCAATTATCCTGGACATTGCTGCAAATGTATTTAAAGATATGATTGACAATGAATTCTGCAGACAGAGAGTCAAGCAGATTGCCTTCCATAATATGAGTGGGCCTCAGCAAAAGAAAGGCCTTAAGAAAGAAGACTGGTCTTCCTATGGAAAAGGAACCTCTGCCCACAGACTGCTTTCAGACTAAGCTGCAACCTCAGCACTTCCCTGGGCCTCCAGCCTGCAATCTGCCTTGCACATCATGTTAAACCTGCTACTCTCTACAGTTGATGAGCCAGTTCCATAAAACAAGGCTCTCTCTCCCTCTCCCCTTAAATTCTACAACTTGACAGTTCAAGAGATCCATCCTTCTTGACATGTGACCACTGTGATCCTACAGGTAGGTTGGGACATGCTAGGGACAGGGAGTTTGCTGTGCTGCAGAGGCAATGAAGCCATCAGAGGTTTCCTCTAAGGCCTGGATGGAAGTCAAACTGCATTGGACTCTGGTCCTGGCAGGCCCACACTGGGCATACACTCTGGCTACATTGCACTTGCTTCTACCTGGCCAGGTTGGGATATGTGCAGGAACAAAGTTTTGCTCTTCTTTCATCTTCAAATCTTGGGATGCTATTTTTTGAACTATCACTGTAAGTGATGCTTGCAATTCATCCTCTCCTGAAAGGCAGTATGTCATCCAGGAACACAAACAACAAGGAAATTACACTCAGATAAAAGGTATATGCTTAAGGAAATTTATCATAAAATCAAAGAACTTCCCAGATGACCCCAGACATCTGTCAATGTGGGATCTGTGTTGAGGAGTGTCCACAGAATTGAACTCTAGCCAGTGCTCAAGTTTCTGTTCATATGACTGAGTTTTCTGGCCCAGCATTTCAGGGAGGTCAGCAGGATGATGTGGGGATCTCCATCTGGGCATAGCAATGTGTCCATGAGGTTGCCTGTCTCCTGCAGTTTGGCAGCTGCATTTCTGTCTTATCCTCCCAGCATCCAGTTCTACAGCTCCTGGGAGATGGGAGATGGCATGTGTTCTTGTAGCCACTATTATACTTCAATCCAGACCCTTGCAAATGGCAAGAAGTATGAAAGAAAAAAAAGGAAATGAGAAAGCATAGTAGAAAAGTGGGGGATGGTTGGCACAAAGCAACCTGGAGATGGATTCCTGTTTCCCATGCTCCCCCGGGGCAGCCTGAAGAACTGCCAGATGGAAGGGAGGTCTCCCTCTGTCTCTGTCCTTCAGTGCCTTTCTAATGAGAACAATGGTGACAGTGAACATTTTCCAGAAGATACCACCTTAGGTGTAGCCAATCTTCATTATTCATATTCTGTATTTGCAAGTTTACTGCTTGCTAAAACTTACTTATAACCCCCAAATCGGTGCCCATGTGCACAGAGCCACCTGATAGCTATGCTCCCTGCTGAGCCTGAATGAGGCATCTGCCTTCCTTTTTGTCCTTACACTGTTAACAAGTGTCTTTTTCTCCACCGGTCCACAGCCCTGTTTAAAACACCCTCCATATGTCAAAGTCAAGTGTTCTTGTGCTCCTGAGAAAAGGAAGGCTTAGACATCCTCACAGAGAACACAAACATCACAGAATCTCCCTTCCAACACAAGCTGTGACACTCTTGGCCCTGTTTCATACTAATCAATTAGTAGCTTGTATCAATTAAGGTGTCTCAAAGAGAAACCACTAGATGACATGTTGGTGGGTGGCTGCAAGCAAAGGCAACCAGAGACTGGCAGGCACCTGGCCCTGCTGATCCTAGGATCAGCACTCCAACATTCTATGGCTCAGGGTTCAAGATGAATTTACAGAGAAGATCAGCAATGGGTAACAAGAACTATTATGCAGTTGACTACTGACTTTTGGGCATCCTGATCCTGGCCCCATACTGGATCCCATGGGCAGTGGCTCAGTGCTTACGGGGATGTGATGGAGCAGAGCCATCCTGAGTAAGGGTCAAGTGCTTCCCACATTGTTCTGTATAACTCTCTGAGGTAACCCTGAAAAGTACCTCATTTTATTGCTCAGGACTTGAGTGGGGTTTCATGGGTTTAAGTGGCTTGCCCAAGGTAATCACAGAACCAGTGACTGCTGGGTCCAGAAGTTCAGCCCTGGCAGTCAGACCATGGAGCCCTGAGTGGGACTGCCTACTCACCTTCCCTTCCTGCTGGGGCACAGTCGTGGGTGTTGGGAGACTAAGACAGTGGGTACGCAGAGACCCTAGACTGATGCTCCCATGCAAATGACATATGAACTCTTGGGGACATACTCAACCCACAGCACCTGGTGTGCTTAGGCTCTCTTCTATTTGTGTTTTGTGCTTATGAGGTAAATTTTTGCTTTGTGGTTACCACAACTTTATAAAAATCTTAGACCATTTTATGCAGAAAACAACTTAATCATATACAATCCTGTGCTTTGACTATCTAGTTAAAACACACATTTTATGCTTTTGTTGTCAGCATTTCCATCACTTTGTACTATGTATCTTGATCATCTTTTTGGTCTATAGTTGTCTTAAATGTTTTTCTCTCTCCACATACTGGAGAGAAAGATTGACTCCATATTATTTATAGTATTGATGTCTGTGATTTAAAATGTTTTATGTTGCTAATTAGTAATTTTGTTTGTTTCAACTTCACTCCCTTCAGCAGTTCCAGGGACCTCGTGGTGGGGAACATGATTTTTTCTTTGGGAGAGTTATCATCTACTTCCTCCTAATTTCTGAAGGACAGTTTTGCTGGACAAAGGATTCTTCATTTGTGAGTTTTCCTTTTTTAAACTTTAGCACATTGAATTTATCCTCCTGCTCTCACCTAGACTACAGGACTTCTGTAGAATAATTCCTTGTGTGCCACCTTGGGGCTCCTCTATCTGGGAGAAAGAGGTATGCTTTTAAAGCACCACAGATTCTGTGCACTGTAGACAAGCATAGTCTAAAAGATTGACAGGAAGGACTGTGCCAGGAGCTGCAGGAGTCTTGTGTGGAACAGGGCAAACATTATGGCTCAGCAGAGCTCAGTGAGGTCGTTGGACTACTCCTTATACCTCCAGCATGGAGGCAGGAAATGTGTTCTCTCTCACTCGCACTCTCTCTCTATCTCTGCTTTTTAAAAAAAAATGTTGTTGTTTCTCTGATCAAAGAGAGAGAAAACAATCTTAGATTGGGATAAGCAAAATAAAAGAAAATGTAGTTGGAAGAAACCCTATGTGATGCGATTCCTCTAGCCAGTGTGAGACAGCCACAAATTTAATAGAATTAGAAACATTGCACTTGAATCAACTTAAACTTGAAATAAATTTGCAGCAGGTATCCAAGAAAATTAAATCCCACAAGAATCTTTGCCCAGAGTTGCCAGTGGCACCAATCATGGACCTCTGAGATGCTTCCTAAGACATCTGAAAGTCTGAAAAATGAGAAAAGAAATCTTCCTCTGCTTCCCGCTCCAAGGCCTCATTTTATTTAAGAAACTGCATCAAATGATCTGGTCGGCAATTGTCAGTAGACAGGAATTTTAGGAAACACATAAAAAGAAATCCACTGTGATTCTGGTTAACTTTGAAGCACACCATAAAAGCTTGGTAACATAAAAAATGAAGAAAAATATCTTTTTTAGAATATCAAACTATTTACTATATTTAAGTCATGTGAGTGATATAATATCCAAAACAAAAACAAAACTCAAAACATGGTTTTATCCTTTACTCACATGTGCCCCACATCTTAATAAAAGGGATGAGAAACATGGGAATCGGTCTGCAAAGTGAAGGAAGATTTTTGATTCTCTCTTCCCCTCCATGTACATCACAAATTGAGAACATGCAGCATCCAGAAATCCAAGGTCAGTTTAGATCTAACCAAGAAATGATAAGATAGAGGGTCCTGAGGGGCCAGCTGGTAGCCTACAATGGTTGAAGAAGCCAGGAACACAAGCAGGAAAGAGCCAAGACAACACTCCTCCTCTGCCTGCAGCTACCGCCCTCAGAGCCCAGGGCCAGGTGTAGCTCTCCAAGGATTTCCTGGGTGTCACCTTCTTAGCCCCTTAAAGTTGCATGGCTCATTTGCTCAACACTCAAAATCACCTTTCCTTTTCTTTGTTATCCTCTAAAAACATTATAAGTTTCCTTTTTATTAAGTTCATTGTCTAGATAAGAGATCAGCAAAGTACAGCCCTCTCAAGCCAAATCTGACCCCCACCTGCTATTAATATTAATATTCACATTACATTTTGCTAGAGCATACCCAGGCCCCTTTGTCTGTGGCTGCAGGGGTTGTGGCTGCTTTGAATCATCAGCAGAAGGGATGAGGGTTGTGGTTGAGATGCAGGGGTCACAAAGCCAAGGATTTACCCTTTCTGGCCTTTGCAGAAGATTTCCTATGTCTGGACAAGCTCCATAAGTACAGAAACAAGTTTGTTCAATCGTGTGTCCCAAGTGCTGAGCAAATAGTTGAAGCAGGAATGGAGGAATGGTGCCTTCAGGCATAAGGTATTCTGTTTTTCAGTTTTAAAAGAGATGGAGATGGGGGAACTGAGTCACCACATCCCATACTAGTATTGCACCTGGAACACAGAAAGTTCTATGCACCAGCAGTGAAACCTTTATGTCTCTACTGATAAAAAACAAAAACAAAAACAAACAAAAAAAAAAAACACTAGATGTTCATGAGAGTTTTTCCCATTCCTCAAGTTCAAGAACCACAGGAACAAGGGGTCAGTAAAGCAGGTTAATGAGGGTTGCCTTTGAGAACTGGGAAGCTGGAGAAACCTTCCAAGTCCCCACTTCTCCTGCTTTCCTCAGGAGTCTCAGTTCCAGTACTCTCCCAGTGATAGAGGTGCACTTACAGATTTCTGTAGCTTGGTTCACAGGTCATGTTTTCCAGGAGAAAGAGGCTCCAGAACAGCCAGGTCACTGTCCCCAGCTTCTATGGGAGGAGGGGAGGAGCTGGTGGCAATATGCTCAAGTCTTGGTTACTCAAAATCCAAGCAGAGGAATGTCCTGATTCCATTTCTTCTTCTTAATGTATACTGAAAAAGTTGTTAATCTGCAGGCAAGAAGATGAATCAGGAAGCAGAAGCAAGAAAAGCCATATGTAAAGGAGTAAGAAGTGAAAACAACAGTGATCCATGTTCTAGGGGCATGAGAAGTATGTTTAGCAGAAAATGACCCAACTTCTAAATGTGAAGGCTATTTTCTCCTCAGCAATCAGTGGCAGCTCCTGGAACTTTGGAAAATATGGTTAGAAAAACAATTTGCCTTTGTTAAGAGCTAAACTTTGTGTTTTCTTTTCCTTTTGCTGAGATATCTGTAAAATAGTTGAGAAATATCAGATGCTTGTTTCTTTTTTCTTTCTTTTTTCAAAATTAATTTTTAGGGATAGGATTGTAGCTAAATGACAGAGCACTTGCTTGCATTGCATATGTGAGGCCCTGGGTTTGATCCTCAGCACCACATAAAAATAAATAAAATTATTTTTTAATTTTACTATTGATACAGGAATGCATTCTTCTTACTGCAGATTAAATTATCAAATATAGGTTATTCTGCATTTCCAAACTTCCTACCTCAAACATCCCAAATTATTGCCAGTACTAGAGTATCTTGACTGTTTTTACCCACCTTGAAAAATACTTTTATATGTGCATGGATATACATATGGAAAATACTTTGCATTATTTCATGTTTTATCATACAGAACAATAATAATTTATAATACTGTGCTTGCTTCATTCCATACCTGGTTTTTCAGGAGAAGGATTATTGAGAGAGATACATTTTTTAAAGCAGATAGAAAAGAGATTAAAAGATAGACTTTATTCATTCTTTTTGAGTGTTCTTTAGTTCCCCCCCTAAGCATCTGCTACTTGTTGTCCATTCATCCTCCCCTGATGGGCCCTGAATCTTAGGGCTTCTTCCTGTTATAATGTAGAGCATTCTTACTTGTATATGCATGTGAGTCCCACGTGCATTCCACCAGAACAGATCTTTAGAATTTGAGCTGATAGGGCCTGGGGAAGCATGTTTATTGTGAGGTTTGGCTCTGTGAACTGCCCTTCCTGGGAGCCTGGTCAATCACCCCAACAGTAGTGTGCACGAGTGTTGACCATTGGTAGCACCTTGGATTCTCCTACACCACCTGCTTTGACAGCATGAGGCCTGTGCAATCCTATCTCCCTGGTGCTGGGGTAGGGTGGCACCGAAAGCCTTGTGAGGTGTACTTCACTCAGTTGATTGGCTATTCAGATTTTCCTTTTTACCTACGGAAGGCTCAGACTTCTAATTTTCCATTTTCAGTCTTTTTTTACTGTTTTTGTAGGAATTCATTGTGTACCATCCTCTCAGCTTACGGCTGGATTTCTGTCTTTTGTCATAAAATTTCAAACTTGCTGGTATGGTTATATTTAACTATTTATTCCCTTTTATGCATTTTGCTTTTTATGAGTCTATTTGAAAAGGTGGCTCTCCTCCATGCTTAGCAAAAACACATCACACGCTTTGCCAATAAATGTAACATTTCCCTCTTTAGGTTGGGCCTCTAGTTCACTTGAGTGTGAGTTGTGGAACAAGCACAGGCTCACCCCTCAGGCAAGCCCATCTATGGAAACATCTGATATTTCTCAACAATGTGAAAAGCTGGCAATCACATTTTGTACTATTGTATCTGATGGCATAAAATCATAAGCTCTGCTCTTCAGTAACTTTGTAAAAATAGCATAAACCCCCAGCCTGCCTGTGGACTGAGACACAGCTGGACTTGATGCTACTCTCCTTCACCCCTAGAAGCCCAAGTAGATTAAAATGCACACATTATTATATGCCACCTGTCTCTTTTCCATTTCCTACAAATATCTTCTTGCTAAAAATGAAGAGTCACCATATCTCATTCTCCAATCTCACTCTTTAGTAAGAGGAATCAGGATTCCCTGGCATGACAGCTGACTGTGGGGCAAGGGAAGAAAAGAAACAAGGTGTCCCCAGAGCCTGTGGTGGAGCCCAAAGTCTGGAAATGCTGAAAGAATACCAAGAACACAGAGTCCTGCAAAGTGATGGAATGTGTCAAAGGACACAGCAGCCCCCCAAAAAAAATGCCTGGGGACAAAACTGGAGCAAAGGGGAAAGGTGACACAAGGTGTGTATCAATAATATCCAGGTCAATAACCAAGACAAGTATCAGGAGTCATATGACATAAGCATGTAGGCGTGGCATGTAGATAGTCCTATCTCCTATAAGCAATCTGAGTGACCAGCAGACAGTCACCTTTAAGGAGGAGGCTCCATCCCTGCTCCTTGCTCCTCCAGGGTGGGCCTTGCATGACACCTACTCCAATGTGCACAATATGGAAGGGAAAAGTGTCAAGGAGGACCTACAGAAGGCACTGACTGGATTGAGCTCCTGTCCCAGGCCTGATGGAACACACAGTTAAGGTGTCCCATCTCTGTGACTGACTCAGTCAGAGGAGGCACTAACAGAGCAGGCACATGGTCCCTACTCCCTGCTCCAGTTTCCACACACCCTGTTCACACTGCTGGCTGGACCTCTTCAGGTTCCTTGGGATGCCTGATTTATAATCACTTTTGTTTTGCTCAAATAAACTCAGTTTAAGCTTGTCCAGGGGTTTTCCCTTTTAACAAGAGTCACCCATGTTTCAGAGAAACCTGTCTCATGCAGCCTTAGCTTGGTGACATAGGCTGACAGAAGCAGTGTAGTCAAGATGATGGCAGGCAGCATCAAAACCAGAGCATGGGAAGGGACTCTGCAATCTTTTGCCCCAAACACAAACAGGAATGTGTTCAAGAGAAAATCAACAGGCAAATCCCAGCTGAGGGACCATCTAAAACATGCCTGATCAGCATTCCTAAAAATAATCCAGGTCATCAAAAACAAGGAAATCCAGGTCACACAGGAGCCAGCCTATAATCCCAGCTGGAGATCAGGCAGGGAGATCAAAAGTTGCCAGCCTCAGCAACTTGGTGAGATCCTGTCTCAAAATAAAAACCAGAAAGGGCTTGGGATATAGCTTGAAGCTAGAGCACCCCTGGGTTTAATCCCCAGGACCAAATCAAACAAAAAACTAAGAAAACAGAAAAACTGAGAAACTTCCATAGTCCCAAGAGCATAAAGAGGCATGATGGATCCTGTAGGTGGTCCTGGGACACAGAAGGACTTATGGTAAGTAAGGACAGCTGGATTTATCAAGCACCTACCTGGATGCTAATGCTTCCACATGGGCTCAGCATTGTGAAAATGTACCCACTCATGTATGATTGGAACCTGGTGTTGGGGACATGGGAACTCTCTGTACTGTGTGCAGATCCAAAAAACAATTATCAAATAAAAATGCTTCCTTAAGAAAGCAAAAATTGCAGGACTCTATCCTCATGCCATTAACAACTCGAGAGCCAGACTGGAAGCTGCATGCAATGATCACAGCTCACGCTGGGCACAGGCTGGCTCCCTGCAGGCCAGAGGTGAGGGGTCCCAACAGCTTGGACAAGGGGGAGACTCTCTTTGCTATTCCCAAGCCTGCAGCACCAGGAGGGCTTGATGAGGACAGCCAACCAAGAAGATGCTGGTACACCAAAATTAAAAGAGGACACCATCTGTGCTTACTTCCCCCAAATGAGGAATAGGAGAGTCACTAAAGAGACTCAAAAGTGCACACCACTGTGTAGGTTATGCCATCCATCTGTGTCCTGCCATCTTCCTTGCTGGACTCTTCTTATGCACTGACTGGAGAAAGACTCTTTAGCGCTAGTACCTAGAAACAGTTGGCTCCCAACTGTAAGACTGTCACCAAGTTCTCAGTAACAACACAAGAACTTCTGCTACCCTAGTCTTCTCAAGTTTAAAATGAGAGTATCATCCCCAAACCCCACCAGGGTTATGAGGTCCAGAGCAAATATCTAAGCAAAGTACTTGGAGTCTTAAAAAAAAAAGCACAATACAAATGAAAACTTCCATCAGCTTGGCTGGTAACTATGATGATGCAGCCATGCACTCAATATTGGAAATTCAATATCTGATACTTATCTAAGGACCATCGCCTCATTCACGTTTTCCAGAACATATTCACTGAGTGTTGCTTGTTTATCAAGGGCTGTTTAAAGGGACAGATACCACATTGTACTACTGGCTTTCCCAGTTAAGGAGAAATGTTCACATGGTAATTTAAGATCTTCAGACATCACAAAGCATGATAACATCATCAAATGTGCAAGTACTCTGAGGTTTGCCGGTAGTCTCCCTCCTGCTCCTCTTGGCCCATTACAGGTACCATGCCTCAGAAGAAACAGCTTTCACCAGGGTTTGTTGTGTGGTCACAGAGAGCATGGGGCTAGCCCTCCCTGATCTCTGTTACTTTCCATTTGGTGGTTTCTGCAAGGATGTTCTTCTCTTTATTCTCCTGCTGAAGTTCCATTCCTTCTCTTTGTCTCATCATAAATTAAAGTATAAAACCCCAGTGGAATGTCATTGTTACTGTCAAACAGTAGTTCCCATCCTCCCTTGATGCAAAAACAGCAATGACAACCAGAAGAAGGAGATCTCATCATGAATAAAAACATTAGTTACCCCAAGAGCTCCATACCCATCCTGTCCTGTTCCTTGCAGCTCTGACAAAGGCCCCACTGTGCAGTCTCACCCATAAGTGTGATAATGTGCTAATTTAATTTTCCACTATAGAAACCAGAAATAGCTAGATTTTAATATTTCCATTTGTAGTGAATCCAGACCCTTCTTAGCTTATGTTTCATTACCATTTTTGGTTACAGATCAGCACTTAACAGTTGCTTTTGTACTTTAATTCAGAAATCAACAGCACTCCCTGTACACAGTAATGGCTTATCAAACCCTCTCTTGTGTTGTGGTGGGTGTCAGCATGTCTTTCTTAATAAGCTCTGTGGTACCTTGTGCAGGGTCATGCCATCAGGATGTCTGATAAAGACATTTCTGACATCTCTGCTAACCAGCAATCTGTCCTGGCTCACTGCCTCAAATTGGAAACAAAAAAAGCAGGTTGCTTTCTTAGAAATGTCAATACTGCACCTAAATCTGAAGCAAATTCAAAGTGAAGTCAACAAGGTAAATTTCACTTTAAATTCTGCTTTGGGCTGCAAGCATAGGTACTCAGTGAAGCAGGAGCTGATGCTGTCATTCACCAACAACATGAGAAACAACCCATGTTTCCATGTTAGCTTGCAGGAATCATGAGTGGGGACTGTGCTCTCCATGGTGGCCATCCTCACTTGGCAAATATTTAAATGTCCTTGTTACACAGAGACCTGCAATTTTGTGATGAAGGGATACATTCTGTGGTTTCATACAAAAAGGACTTTTCTGGGGAAACTGCTGCATTGTGAGTGTCTAGGGGTCCTTTTTGTTAGGAAAGGACCTTGCTCTAGAAGGACCCAGATCCTGACACTGAGAGGCTTTTGTTAACTTCCTCATTTGTTTTAACAAATCTTCAACTTCTGCCATGCTTGGTTTGGTGGTGCTGTGGGGACACAGATACTCAAGACACCACCCCTTTCTTCATGGGTTTTAAAGTCTAGAAAGCAATATTCTGGACATAAGCACTCTGCAAGACAGCCAGACACAAATTCCAGCAGAAACAGGTGTAGAGGCAGTGAGGAGGCTGGGCCTTCTCCACATGGAGGCAGTGCTTGCCTGAGCACTGGGGTCACAGCTCTGGGAGGAAGGAGAGCCAGGAGACATGGCCACCTGGGTAGGGCAGGAAGGGAGGACAGAGGCATTGTGGATGGAAAGGGCAACCAGCAAGAGCACTGTACGGGGGAGCTGAGCCTGTGCTGAGCCCCAATGACAAGAGCACAGGGGAGCAGGATCCCATAAAATGAAGGAAGACACTGACTGACCGGATGTATCCTGGTCCAAAGAATTGGGTTTTGACCTCAAGGAAAGAAGGAACCCTGGAGGAGCTGGACAGAAAAGCAGCAAGACCACAGCTAGGCTTTGGGCAGTGGCTCCTGTGATCTGCTGAATTAAAGAGGGAGGCAGCCAGCAGCCAGACACCGAGCACAATTCCTGAAACCTTTCAAAAAGGCCAAAAAGGAGCAAGGTACTCAGACCACCATTCAGAGTGCTAAAGCATCTGGTACTCTCAGGAAGTGGGCAACAGGACCCAGGCTGGAAAACCGTCAATGATGCCAACATTGTGTCTCAGGAACACAGCTGGAATGAGGGTGCCCTGGCTACAACAGTCCTCTCTGTCATCTCCAAACTAAAAGAGCAGGAGCTGTACGTCAAACTCAGCATTCAACCAAGTGCTAAGAAGACTGTCTGCTACCATTTTTGATAAGCACTCACTGAAGGGCCTTGCAGAGATGTCTTCTCTTATCCACAGTCCTATCAAGAAGAACCATGGGCTTTGCCACGGAGGTGAAGAAACCCAGCACACAATAAGCCACTTTGGCTCCTTGCTAAATGTTTGCTAAATTACTCATCATTCCTAAGTATCAGGATGATCATTTAAGGACACAACAACAACAACAAAAACTATTTTTCGCTATCATCAGATATTATCTGCTCTTTACATCCTTCCACAAGCCCCACATGACTATTTAAATTTAAATTAATTAAAATTAGTTAAAATTTAAAATTTAGTTTCTCCATAAAATCAGCCACATTTACACAATCTGCAGTCACATCCCCCAGCTGGACAGTACAGTTCAAGGCCTCTCCATCACTGCACAGTCCTCTGTAACCAAGCATGAGCTCCTGGGGGAAATTTTCTCCTAAGTTGAAAATCATTTTCCTAGTCAGGTAAATTCACTCATAAGTTGAAAATCACTTTCTTATCCTTGCAGAGGCTTCCACACTGCCCAGCCACACCTCCTGCATTCACCTGACTGTGTGCTGCATAAGGTGCAAGCTCATCAAGTGCTGGAAGGCAGAGGAAACTCAAATAGGGTTTCTGCCCCAAAGGAGTTTATATTCTAAGAGAAAGATTGACCATATTCATGTAATTACAAGATTATTGTAACACATATGATGAAGCATGAACCAAACAGACAGGGCAGAGGAAGCTACCCACTTTGGAGAAGGATGACTGTAGTGTGGATTCGGGACCATGCCACAGGGACAGCTGGAGCCAGCACTACACATCACACATACAGCACAGCACAGCACAGCATGGAGGGGTTGTAAAATCAGACAATGAGGGAAAAAGTAAACCATGGAACAGTGTTTACAGCATGAGCCATCAAAACATAAATACTATGTGTTATTTGTGTGCTATTTATGGATGCATGTACCTATTTAGAAAGCTATGGTTTTTAAATTAAACTACACATAAAGCAAATGAGAACCCATTAGTGTGTCCATTAACACTTGGAATATTGTACTTCTCAAAACAAAAGAAAGAAGTAAAGGAACATACATAAATGGAAGAAAAAAGGATCAGTTATATGGTGCAAAATAGAATGAGGCCCCCTCAGATAAAGAAGGAGGAAGTGGATCTGGAGGGTAAGAGGATCAAAAAGAAGAAGGTGGAACTGGAGGCAACATTTGCCCAAAATAAAAATAGCATCAGAAAATTTGCCCCAAGTCATTAACCATCAAAGACACACAAATTACCCCACAAGTGAGAACACCTCCTGTCTCTTAGGATGGCTTATTTCAGAGGGTAGAGAGAAGGCAACCCTGCTTCTGTAGCTGGTGAGGGTCAGGGTAAATGGCATGAAAGTCTCAAAATATCAAACAGATCTACCAGATGGCCTGGCAAGCCCCCATTCAGGCTCATATCCACAGAAAGAAAAACCAGGACCTCATAGGACACCAAAACCCAGGTCAATGCTACAGAAATTACAGGACCCTGGGCACCTGGCCCACTGCTCACACAGGTGTCCCCATCCTCTCTGCATATTTCCATGATCTCCAGATAGCCCATCCTGGCCACCTGGGTGATTTCTTCCATGCCTCCCCTGAGGCATGTCCTTCAGCCTTGGGAAGGGTCGCCTTCTGGGTTTGTCTGATGTTTGTTCTCCTCCTTCAGCACCCCCATACCTGTGGGATTCTCTCACTGGCATGATCTTTCATCAGAGCTCAGTCATTCTATAATCAACTCCTATTCCATGCACCTGACTGTCCTGACACCCTCTGCCTACCAGACTACTCTCCCCTCTCACCTACAAACACTGGACAGAAATCCTTACTTCACAAATGGCTATGCCTCTCTGCCTGGCTCTGTCCCATGGTAAAATGCATCCATCAGTATTTTATCACAGAGATGTCTTAGGTGTGTCCTTCATGGTGAGCTCTAGAAAACATTTACCCCACCTTGCTCATAACAATCATTGTGTTAGTCACATATCATCACCATAACCAAAATACCTGACAGGATCCACTTAAAGGAGGAAAAGTTTATTTTGAGCTTATGTTTCTGAGATTCTGTCCATGTTTGGCCCAGTCCACTGCTCCAGGTCTGAGGTGAGGCAGAACATCATGGCAGGAAGTTGTCATGGAGGAAAGTTGCTAGGCTCGTGGTTGCCAGGAAGCAGAAAGATAGAGAAGGGGCTCGGGAATACAGCTCAGTTGGTCAAATGCTGCCTCCTGTGCACAAGGCCATAGATTCAATCCCCAGAACCACCCCTCCCCCAAAAAAATGAGAGAGAAAAAGAGAGAGGAAGGGGGCCAGGAACAGATATCATCCAAGGCCACATTCATAGTGACCTATTTCCTCCAGCCACATCCACCTAAGTTACCACCCAGTAGTTCTTTAAAATTATTAATCCATCAGACAAATTAGCCCACCAATGAGTTACAGCCCTCCTCATCTAATAATCTCACCTGTGAACCCCCTGCATGGCCTCATGAGGAAGGCTGTGTGGCTGGAATTGCGTGTCCTACCCACTCTGTTTCCTTAATCCTCCTGAGGGCCTTCAGATGTGCAGCATTCTATTTTTACAAACATTTGCACAGGAGGCCAAAGTGCCAGGATTCAAACCCAGGCAAACCACCTCCATGGCCTGCATTCTTGGTGCAGGATTACCGTGTCACTTCCAATGTACATGTTGCCTGGGGTGGAGGGGTGATTTTTAGACCTAGAGGAACCCTAGAAATTACCATTCAAGTCTTTCACTTTTGGAGATGAGGAAAGGAGGCCACCAAAACCATCTATTCCAAGGTCACTGGGAGTCCCTGGCTGAGCCTGGGCCCGATGTGGCTGCTTGAGTTCCATTAAAGACTCTCACTCCACCAGCCCCTCTGCACAGCTACCTGCCTCCCCTGTGGAATAAGCACAGAGGACTCACAGCCCCCTGGGCTGCGTGGACCCTTGAGTGAAGTTGAGTATATCTGGCCTGGATCCCAGCTTCACCAGGCCCTGCTGTTCTGTCACACTGGCGAGCCTTCCCAGGGTCATTCCACTGATGCAGTCTTTGCTCCACTTTCTATCTGGACCTGCTGGATGTCCTGTCACCAGACACACACAGCCAGGTCAACTGTGGACGCAGGCACACTCTATGTATGCTTGTGAGGCTGCCCTCTGGGCTATGCTTTTTCCTCCTCAGTCTTATCATCTGTAGAATGGGGACAATAGAAGTGTGTACTTCAGAACACTCTTGTAAAGTTTCACAGATCACACACTGAGTGCCTGCCTGCTCCACAACATAGATTATGAATTTTATGTATTAATCCATCACCACTCTTCTCCACTGTCCTACAAACATGGACCATGAATAAGCAAGAGGAGGCCCTCACTGGAAGTGACAAAAGCTTACATGTGCCAGATAGTTGGCTGGTGGCTCCACTCATCCAGCGTCATGGTGACAATGAAATGCCCCTCCTTCAGGGCCACACAGAGCCCTGTCCCTTCTTGGTTCTCACTCTGGTAACCAGGCAACTGGCAGTGATCTCACTCAAGGAGAATGTTCCTTGGGCTCCACCTGCCATTGCAGCAGGGTCAAGGGTATAGCTCACCTTTGAAGAGCTATGCCCTTGACCTGCCACCACTACAGAAAATTAAGTTTTCTTTTCTTTAATTTGAAGTTACTCACAGGCTTTGATGAGCTAAGAAGTCCCTAAGTAAATAGCAAATTGAGCATTAGGCCAGGTGCAGGGATTTCAAGTACATTTGAATAACTGTGTCCCAGAAGGCTCTGCAACAGGAAGGCAAGCATGTGGTGGATGTTTTTCAGGAGCTGCTCAGAGGACTTGAAGAGCACCCTCTCATGTCCCCGTTATTCCTTCTCCCCCTACCCCAACTCTAGATATCAGGCAAAATGCCCATGGAACCCAGAGCCTGACAAAGAGCCAGGAGAGGAACACTTGTAAAACTCTTTATACATCTGGATTGCTAAAAATGGGCTCCTATTCCAAATACAATCTTAGATACTCATTGCATTTATTCAGTGTGATGGAACAGATGATCTCAAAGGAGACAAATGGAGGAAGGGTCCCTCCTGCCCCACCCAGCAGCCCAGTAGTCCCATACCCTTGTCAACAGAGCACCAGGGCATTCTGGGGCTGGAGGGTCACTCACTGTGGCTCAGGTCCTGGGTTTGCTTCCATAGTAATTCCATTTATCCTCAGTACACTGGAAGATTTGGCAAATAGCCCACATTCAAAGGAAAAGAGAGTAATTTCTTTTTGAGTGACAAAAATTAACTGACTTACCTCTTAATTTTATTCAACCTAGTTCTAAAAGAAGAGTCACGGTATTTCATAAAAATATATAATTCAGTGCAGCTTCTCCTTAAAGCCAGATTGAGGATTCACCAGAGGAGGCCATAGCAAGCAGGATGTACAGAGTTTTCTGACCAAAGGAAGACAGCCAAGAGCTCAGGAGGTGCTGAGCATTCAGTGAGTCAGAGGGCTGTGGGTTCCAGCTCTTCTGTTCACTAAGGGAGCGACTTCTTGGAGAGCCACTGAGGGTTCTGAGGCACAGTCACCAGAGAGCACAGGGAGAGATTGTGCTGGCTCCATGTCCTTGCCACCTTTCTAAGACCTGCCACCAGAATCATTTGACAGTCTGGCTTCTGCTAAGTGGGACATGGGGAGTGCCAGGTACTCCTCTAGGAAACCACCTGAACTAGAGATGTGCTCCTGCACCACACTGGGAAGGCTGGCAGACCACATTGTTGCCCTTGACCCTGGACTCAGGCACTATATATGGAGCAGTAAATATTTTCTTGACATAGAGAGACATTACATCATATATATATATATATATATATATATATATATATATATATATATATATATATATGATCTAATATCTCATATATATACCACACAAGTTTGTTTTTTCAGCTTCACTGAGACATAATTGATAAACATTGTATATTCCAGAGGTACAAATTGATATTGAGATGACTTCCAGTCAAGCAATGAGCATATCCATCACTTGACATTGTTACCTTCAGATGTGTGGGGGGAATCACTAGTGAAACCAGATTTTTGAGATGAAATGCAATTCAGCTTGTGCAGGTAGAGTCTGAACAAGTTGCAGTTCTCCAGCCTAGAAATATTGCAGCCCTTAAAGGTGTGCCATGCCCTCCAATGTTGCACAACCCCATCAGATCACCCTCAGTTTCCTATTCCTAGGTGCTGCTCTGCAAACTTCAAAAAATAAACATCTTAGAGCAGGATGAGCATTAATCTCTAGGATATATAAAAAACTCAAAAAACTTAACACCAAAAAAACAAATAACCCCAATCAAAAAATGGGCTAATCACTGAACAGACACTTCACAGAAGAAGAAATACAATGGATCCATACATGAAAAAGTGTTCAAAATCTCTAGAAATTAGAGAAATGCAAATCAAAACTAAGATTTCATCTCACTTCTGTCAGAATGGCAATCATCAAGAATACAGGCAACAATAAATGTTCGTGTAGATGTGGTGAAAAAGGTACACTCATACACTGCTGGTGGGACTGCAAATTGGTGCAACCACTATGGAAAGCAGCATGGAGATTTCTCAGGAAATTAGGAATGGAATCACCATTTGACCCAGCTATCCCACTCCGTGTTTATATCCAAAGAACTTAAAATCAGCAGCATACTGTAGTGATGCAGCCACATCAGTGTTGGTAGCACCTCAATTCACAATAGTTTGACTATGGATCCAACCTAGGTGTCTCTCAATAGATGAATGGATAAGGAAATGTAGAATATATAAATATTCAGCTTTAAAAAAGAATAAAATTATGGAATTTGCCACTAAATGTTTGAAGTTGGAGAATATCATGGTAAACAAAATAAGCCTATCCCAAAAAACCAAATGCCTATTTTTTTTACTATAATGAAGATACTAATTCTCAATAAGGCAGTGGGCAGTAGGGAAGAATAACATTAACTTAAATTATGTAGAGGGAAGTGATGGGAGCAGAGGGGATGTGGGGATAGAAAAGATAGTAGAATGAAACAGACATTTTCACTGTATGTATATACATGACTGCATAACCTATATGATTCTGCCACATGTACACTCAGAAAAATGAGAAATAATATCTCATCTATGTATGATATATTAAATTTCATAAATGCATTCTACTTTCATATATAACTGAAACAAAAAAAAAAGAACTAGAGCAGAGCCTGCAGACTCTAATCCCATTTTCCCTTCCTGTCAAAACCCTGTGAAAATGACCCTATTAGCAATATAGGAATGCATTTCTTTGTGTCATTTTATATTTTATATATATGGAATTATATAGTGAAAGAAGTAACTTCTTAACTTCAGTATTGTTTGTAAGAATCACATGTCCCAATGCCTGAAGCCCAAGTCTCTTCATCTCCTTTTTTAAAATTGATTCTTCTTTTAATATCTTTATTTTTGTTTATTTTTTAATGTGGTGCTGAGGATTGTACCCAGTACCTCATGCTTTCAAGGCAAGTGCTCTAGTGCTGAGCTACAACCCCAGCCATCTTCATTTCCTTTTGATAGTTTCTTGTTGTGTTTTTTTCTATGAATATGTGGTGCCTTGAAGAGTTTTACCACTGATGGGCATTTGGGTTGCTTATTCTTTGGAGTTATCAAGAAGTATTCTCCTATTATTGCTGTTGGAAATGTGTTTGGATAAGTAGCATGTTAAGTACTTTTGTTATTTATATACTAAGACGAACATTTATGGATAATCAGTTACACATATTTGAAATTTAGTATGTATTATACCAAATGCTTTCCCAAACAACTGTATGAATTCAATCCACTAGTAACATGGGGACACTCTATTCTATTCATATCCATCACTTACATTTATTACAGTCTGTCTTTTGTGATCTTAGTGATTCATCTGGGAGGGCAATAGTGAGATATTGTGTTTTAATTTGTATGTCACCAATATCTAAGAAACTTCTGTGTTTAAATAAATTTAAAAAAAAATTCTAGATGGCCAGAAAATGAAGTCTTTATTTAAAAAAATAATGTTTAAAATGTAACATAGTTTCTGTTGCTTTTAAAATTTTTCTTCAAGAAATATGATTAATACTGTTAATAATATTTTTTCTGATATAGTTATTTTATAATTAAAATAAGTAAGTTAAATTTAACAGAATCAGAATAATCTTCATAAATATGGCTTCTTAAATGAATATATTAGAAATTGCAACTGACATCCAACTACTTTCTCTCTTTTTGTTCATTTGTTAAAGAAACAACAGGATCCTGCCTCAACTCTCTCTGCAGCAAGCTGAATTAACCTCCATTATCATGGAACTGAGATTATTTTCTACTACTTTAAACATTACCACAGATTCTGAATATATAGTTAAAATTGTTCTTCATATTTCTGTAGCTGTGTTATTCACTCACTTGGATTCCAATTTACTATCACTTTTTAACCCTTCAGACTCTTTCACAGAATCAAAATCTCCCATCTTCCTTGCTCATATGCATACCCACAAAAAGATTCCTGGACCTCTGACAGAGAATAACACCCACACAGATACAGTTGTGAGGTCCCTAATCTTTTATTGTCAGATGCTGTAAAACTCATGGATTTTATCATCAAAAAACTCATGGATTTTCTGCTCATGAATGAAGATGTTTTCCATTTCTTCCCCAAAAGCTTAAGTCACGATCAATAACTATTCTCGCTGTACACCCTTCTGGGCCCCTATGTGGGAATCTGTAAACCCACAAGGACTACATTCTAATGCACTTAGGCAAATGGATGTTAACCTATTTCCTTTCTTTTCATCCTTATTCCTTTCTTCATATTTCCATTGATATCATTCTGGGTTTATATGGGCTACTGCATATTGATCTAAAAATTTACCTGCTTTCAATATGCATGTATTACTCTGCTTTGCCACTATGAGCAACCCTACTCATTTAAAAACAGATAACACCCCTGCATATATACCCTGTGCTTTTGCACAATTTGCTACTCATTGAAACATAATTTTCATCCATGAAATTACTCATACTCCTACCAAATAATCCTTGCTTGAACAAGCACATTGTACCCTAATGAAGTGCCACTTATATAAAAAAATAAAAAAGGAGACATAACCCACAGTAGAATACAATTCTTAATTATATGAAAATGGGCATAAAATAAAGAATATAAGCAATAATGGGGATCAAGTGAACCTAAATGGTGGTTTACAATTCCTAAAAGTTTTCCTGAGAACTGGAAATTTCTTATATTTGAAATCTCCTGTTTACATGACAGTCATGTTTTCTTCTTTACACTTAATATGCTCTGGTTATTTTAATTTATGGGAAAATGAGCTGGTTTTTATTATCATCAATGCCAAACAAGGCTTCAAATCAATTAAAATCTTTCATTATGACATATAAAGTTACATTTGCATATGCTACAATCATAATAAGTATATTTCTTTGTATAAAGCATATGCTTTGGATTTTAAAATATGCCACCTGCAATATTTTGTATATAAAACTCCCATTGTTGCTTATGTAGTAGTAAATTAATCAAATTATGTTACACTACCTAGAATAAAATAAAATGGAAATAATTTGCTCATAAAATTTATTTTGAAATTATCTTTATTTATAAAATACTATCCTACAAATTATAATTCCTTTAAGCTTCAACTGGAGCAAAAGATTAATCACTTTCTTAAGTAAAAACACTTTCTCAACTAAAAATGAGAGATGTGTCAAATTACTTTGAAGAGAGATCAAAAATATCAGGTTTCCTGTTGTGGTCTGGATGTTCAGTAGCAGTCTCTTTTCAAGATGGAATCAACCCTGAATGAAACTCACTTCTACTTTCAGAATGTGGAGGTGGGAGAGGAATGCAGCTCTTGGGGGGAGATAATGAGAAAAACACCTCAGTGAATAGACATTTTCCAATGGGAATGCAGGGGGTAGTGGGCCTGGTACAAAATAATCTCCAGATACTCCATACATGTTTCCTGGAGGAGGTGCAGGGATAAAAAAAAAAGGTCCTCTTCTCATGAACTGACTCCTTGGGTCCACTGGAAACAATGCATCTCTGACTGGAGTGGAAGATGAAAAAAAAAAAAAAAAAACAAAACAAAACCAAAAAAAAAACTAGAGCCAGTTGCTTGGTTTTCAGCAGGGAGAGATGAATCAGGAACATTGGAATTACAAAGATTGACTTTGGTATCAGTTTTTACTAGATTCCATTTCTGAAGACAGAGGCCCATCCATCTTATTCAAAGAAGGCATATTCTTTGTTCCAACAGTCCAGATAGCCTACCATAATTAGAATACTATAAATCCTGCCTTTGTAGAGAAAGATGTGGATCAGAATATGGTTAGCCTAATGGAGGGATCATTATCCTACCAGCCTTTTCCCATCGAGGTGACAGGGGAACAGTATTATACAGCACTCTGAGGATCCATTAACTCAACACAGCCTGATTTTATCCTTTCATTGATAATCTGAGGTCCCAGAGGATTCTCTTGGCCTCTTGAGCCACTTTCTCCTCCCAATGGCACCAAAGATGAGAATATGAGTGGACCCTTCTTTTTCAAAAGAGGACCTCTCATTTCGGATGAAGGTTGACCAAATAGTGAAGGACCATTTGGGGAATGCTCTCTGGCAAAGGCTGTATTTGAATCATCAAGTGCACAAGGTTCTTTTTCTAGAAAGTTTAAATTTAACTTCATTTTCAGTTAATTTTTGTCTGTTGTGAGCACTTTGTTTCCTTAAATCTTGAGGTATCTTTTAGCACTCTAAGCTATGAGCTCATTATCATGTGCTTTTTTTCTCATAGTACATAATCTGGCCCTGATAAAAATGAATGGTTCTCTCCAATTCTTCTTCAAGATCTTTGACTTGCTTTCTATGGTTTTCCAGCTATTCTTTGTATGGCTGATGTTTTCGTCCACTTCTGAAAGTTTCTCATCTCGCTGTACCCAGTAAATTTCCTCTCCTATTAATTTTCTTTGGAGTTTCATTACATTTTTTGATATGTTTCAATCATGACATTAAATTTCTGCTGAAGATTATTATTCTCTCTTTTAAGTTGTGTATTTTGACTGTGAAGATACTTGCTCTGTCTTAAGGTTGTTAATATGTTCTTTAAGGTCTTCCTTTACTTCATCTACTTCAGATAATAAACATTTTATTTTTTTCTCTTTCTAAGGTATTAAAGGGGCATATAACTTAGCACCATTAACCTGTTCCTTCAAAGCTCCTTTTGGCTGATCATCTAAGTGAACACCAGTTTCTGATTCACTCTTCATTTTCAATTCCAAGTTACCATCATCTTTTAGGTTTTCTCCAAGCACAGAAACGCAATCTTTCATCTGCACCAAGTGTCCAGAGACTTAATGTGATTTTCTTTATCTCTTGGAACTTGTTCTGCATATACTATAGACTCTTCCAATGTTATTTTCTGTTTATTAAGGTTATTCTCTTTTTCTTTCCATACTTCAGCTTCTTGTAAAATTTGTTTCTGACTTTCATGAAGTTGGAAATTTTCTTTCAAAACCTCTTTTATTGCTACCTTAAATACTTCTACATTCATTTGAAATATTCTCAAGGTTGTTTCACCTTTGTCTATTAATAACTTGAGGGATTTTGATTCATCTTCTAGAGACTTAATCCTTCTTGATATATCTGCCATCAATTCATCCTGTTGAGAATCTTGAGTTTTATCTCCTTTTAGCTCTTTTTCTAGAAAGAATATTTCATCCTCAAGTTTATATTTAGACCTATCCAGCTTTGTATATATTGCCTCCAAATTTTCTGTTTCTATGGACTTCTTCTCCAAAATGGCATCCTTTAAAGGTGACTCTAAGCCATCATACTGTTTTTGAACAAGGCTAACTTTCTCAAGTAGTTGACATTTTTCTTCAATTAGTCCAGCAAGTTTTAGAGCAGGCTTTTTATCTCTTCTTACATAACACCTGCTTCTAACACATTGACAACATCTCCACAGAAACAAGAGAATAGCAAAAAATCCAATATCTGCATATATCACCAAATCCCAAGTATATTTATAAGGATGAGGGCCTAGTTTCATATCTACAGACAATGATGCCAAAGTGCTGTATATTTCTTACAGGACCTGCCCCAAATACAGCTGAGGGGGACCCCTTGGCCAGTCCATCACACTAATACTGCTTTGCCTACTGCTGCTGCAGGCACAGCCTGCCCAGCCACACCCAGACAGGCTGTGGACACTCAGGTCTTTGGTGAGTAACTCAAACGTGCACCAGGCAGTGGAGCACACCATTGTGAAGCAGCTGCAGTGGTGGGGGGGGGGTGGAGCTGTGATCATGGACACGGGAAGCCACAGTCATAGGCTCCCAGGAGATTAGCACACTCAAGTGCCTGTCACGGAAGTCTTGGCCCCTTCATTATGCTGTGCATCCTGAAGCAGTGCAGGTTGCAGTCTGTCCCAATTGAGCCAGAGAGGACTCCTCTCCTTGTCACCCACCCCTTAGTTTAGTTTCAGGCAAGACATGGTGGAGTTTTTTGTGCTCTTCCATTCAGTCATAATGTCAACTAGTTTGATGTAACTAAAATTTTAAAGCTTTGTAAAATAATTTACAGAGCTAATACATCATATATTTGTACCACTTGCCATTTTATTGTAATGACTCATTCCTTTCCCTCCCCTCCTGTCCACTCCCTTTTTCCTTCCTTCCTTCCCTCTTTCTCTCTTCTCTCCCTTTTCTTTTCTTGCAGTGTTGGTAGTTAAACTCCAAGGCCTTCTCCATGCTAGGCAAGCTCTCTACTACTGAGCTACATCTGCAGCCTACTGACACTTACTATAGAAGTAATCTGAACTATTTCTATAGAAAAACTCTCGAGTTAGACTATTTAAAAAGTAATTTAAGAAGAGTTGCTACCATGGGAACAAATCAGTTATGACAAGTTGTTTTTAAAAAGTACAGCATATGTAATGTTTCTAAAAAAAAAAGGAACTTGAAACTTGAGTTGGTTTTCATGTCAGTTTTACTAGCCTACTACTTATTTAAGTTTTCAAAATTGTTTTTCAAATGTTCTTTTGACTTCTTATTGGATGTAAAAACTTCTAAGTAACTGGGTCATTATAAATACACAGCAAAAAGAAGGATACGATGTAACTCTCTGAAATGGCTTTAGCTCCTGAAGGTGAATTATGTTGTTGTTAAGATAGAGTTCATTGCTTGATGTAAATAAAAGATGTCTAATATAGTTTTTTTTTTCCTAGTTATGCTTGAATTCTTGATAAGCCAAATCTAATGTTTGAAGAAAAGCATTCAGTAGTCGTCTTTGGTTTGCTAAAAGCCTCTAAAGTTCAAAGGCATTATGCCATCATGTATTAATAGAGCCATTCTACTTCTATGGCCAGAGTTTTATCAATGTAAACTAAAACACTTGTCCAGTTCCACAGGGTATGAAAGATTAGAAATTTTTTAACAAAAGTAATTATGTGAAGTTAAAAATATGTTAATTAGTTCATGGTGAATATTACTCAATGTACATACATGTATCAGAATCAAATTATCAGCTGGGCATGGTGTCACCCACCTGTAATCCTAGTAGCCACTTAGAAGGCTAAGGCAGGAGTACAACAAGTTCAAGGTCAGCCTCAGCAATTTAATGATACCCTGTCTCCAAAAAAAAGAAAGAAAGAAAGAAAGAAAGAATATGGGCCCTTACAGATCCATTAAGCTACAACACCGTGTGCTGCTGCCCTCTGCCACCTCATGATCCAGTAGGCCTCGCCAGATGCCAGCACCATGCTCTTGAACTTCCAGAGCCATGAGCTAAATAAAATGTCTTTTCTCTATAATTTACCTAGGGGGATATTCAATTATAGCAACAAAAATCACACTAAGTTTCAAAGAGATTACTGGTCAAGGCACAAAACTAAAAAGAAACATTTCTGGGACTCAAACCAATTGTCTTGAGTTTCACACAAAATAAAAGCAGTTAGCCATAAAGTAAAACACACAAAAACCAGGCTCAGATTCCTCTTTACTTGTCAGAGCTGTTTCTGTTTGGATGTAAAAGTCACCAAATGAGAGTAGCTTTTTTACATATACAGCATCGGTATCAAGGTACCTACTTTCAAGTGAACTTCCTGAGCCTCGTCCTTATCTGAACATGCAGGTCAATAACATTTTATTCATCATCATCATCATCATCAACATCATCATCATCATCAACATCCTTGCTATAAAATAGTTATTCCCATAAGTAAAGAGACAAAGAGTATATACATCAAATGCTGTTACATTCCTTTCCACTCTCCTTTTCCCATTTGTTAGTAGAAAGAAAAAAGTGAGGATTCTTATAAATCATTTTTCTTTGAAGGATTATAGGATTTTCAAATGGTATACAAACTATAATAGCACATAAAATAATAATAAGATACCAAACCACACCCAGCTATAAAATTTAAGTCTTGGCCAATTACCTTTGACTTTCCACTCTGACATGGGCATGTGGTCTTATCACTTATTTAAATGTGAGAAAATTTTGCACCCTTCACATGATCATTCCCCGGATCACCAAAGATGATGATGAAAGATGCAGTACCTTATGTGCTTCTTGAACATTTACAGAGTTCAGGAACAACTAATTGTACACTTTCCCACAACTTGTAATATCATTTACTACAAAAAATCTAGTACAGAAAATTTTTCTTTGTAAGATTCAAGCATTGTATTTTAGGGAATCAGTAGCACCCTATAATTGGAAACTGGTGAACTGGGTGTGGTTGTGCATGCCTATAATCCCATTGGCTTGGCAGGCTGAGACAGGAGGATCATGAGTTCAAAGACAGGTTCAGCAAAAAGCGAGGTGCTAAGAAAGGTGTGCAGTGAGTGTGCACTAAATAAAATACAAACTAGGGCTAAGAATGTGGCTCAGTTGTCAGGTGCCCTTCAGTTCAATCCCTGGTATTCACCACCACCACCAAATAAAAAATATTAATGTTTCCTTTCTGACATGTTACCTTAGGAAATGGGAATCTTCATTCTAGAGAATCTACTGTGTATAATTTATTAACTGAAACATGTCAATTTGCTTGACAAAACGATTCATCATGATAGTACAATAAGGAGTTTGAAGGAGACATCAGAAACTCAAGGAGAGGTGCTATGGGCATCCTGGGAGTCCAAAAGATGATTCCTCTGAGTCCCAGCAGCATTCATGTATCAAATACAACCAATAAACACTCTCATGATTAAAATAATTTTTATAGTGGAAAAAAAAATTTCCCTCTTGGTAAACCTCACTGGACCACCCCAGGGGTCCTCCATGACCCCCTGAAAATCACTCAGACCACCCCAACCTCCAGCACTGTGGCTGAAAGCCACTCTGATTCACTGGTACCTATGCCAAGGCAGTTTTACAATATTTTGAATATCACTCCTGGGTATCATCAAAACTGCTTCTTAAGTAAGAACCATTATCCCCCCTAAAATTTTAGACAGTTTTCCCTTCATCTATTTGACAGTGTTTTCTACCTAAAAAATACTAGCAGCTGAAAGTAGGATCCAGCTCCATGAACTGCATCTCTTCCCTATAGTAGGATTTCATAAAATTATGTACGTTAAAATTTTATTTAGAATTCATGCACAGCCTGATTAAAGTTCTAAGCTGTGATACTGTTTTTTTTTTTTTTTTTTTAACTATAGAGGTACAGGATTTGCTCGTGGATGCTGAAAAACTATATGTGATAACACAATTAATCACTAATTTCTTTGGAACCATGTATTATTAATCTCTTTACTCATCTCAACTAGAATAATAATTCAACCATAAAAGCTATACAGAGATCATTAATAACAAAAAAATTTGGTTTTATTCCTGGAGATACTTGAATTTATTAAACTACACAAGAGTGTAGCACTTAGAATTGTCCTAAAAATATAGAGAAGACCCATAATGTGACAATTTATCCTTCTGCTTAACTTTAAACTGTATGAATTTGTTACAAATGGGTACTACCCAGTCTGTAAGAGCTTGTCACATGGAAAATAATTAAAATCACCATATAGATTTTTGAAGGAAAATATCTGCATTTGAAGACAGAAATAAAAGTCTTAATTTTCAAAAGAAAATTATTAGCTATTTGCAAATTTACAATTCACTAAAGCCATATCACTGTGATTTCATCACATAAAGTGCATAACAGTGCCATGAAATTTTATCACCAAACAACAACTTAGAACACACAGTTAAAGATATTTGACAATAAATAATTTTCAATAACAAAGAGTAATACACAAAACAATTGGTCAAACAGGAACAGTCAGAGCTCTGAAGATGTAGGAAGACACACAGATACACAAGAAAGGCTGTTTCCATGAACACAACAGGCAGCCACACAGATTACATTGCACTTGATTTCTGTTTTCAAGTTCAAGATATGATGGGGTGCACAGTAAAGCAGAAGGTCAACCCCAAGGGAGTCACAAGTGAAAGCCATTGACTTATCTCCACAAACATGATTTCCAATACCTGTAAGAGCCACATTCCCATAGCAGCTGAACACACTAAAATACTCAATTTTAAAGTGTACTTGCCCCTTCCAACCTCTCCAACATGTTAGCCAGCATCTCCTTCAGGGGCTGCAACAAGAGGGACTGCTCCAGCCCAAAGCTGTAGATGGACAGGTCCTGGGGGATATTCTGCAAGAAAAGAGGGAGAAGTGTGAATATGTCACCAGTTTCAAGCATCCAGGTCCCATCTACCTTGGTGTCTGTCCTTCAGCTGCTTCAGAGAAAAAGTGAAGGTCCTTGCTACCTCTGCACTGTCAGCTGCCCATCACCACAGGTCACTGTCATTATTGCTCTTGTTTCATACATCATTAAACTCAGGGTAACAAGTGCTGCCCCACCCAGAGTGTGTATCCTGACACACCCTGCACTGGAGCTTTGTCTGTAGTTCCTGTGGTTCCTTATGACAGGGACTATTAATACCACCAGAAAAAAAAGAAAGCAGAGAAGTTAGGCCACTTTTCCAAAGTCACACAGTCACAAAATATTCAAGCCAGGATGGAAATTTGGACTATTCCATTTCTCATGCATTGGTTTCTAACCTACCAAGCATTCTATGGATTTAAAAAAAATAACATCTAAGGCTGGGCAAGTGGCAGACCATGACACCTGTGTAATATGTCTGTGCAGAGAGGAGGGAAGCCCAGAGGAGTGTCCAGGGGCCACCACACCTATGTAAGAAATAGAAAGCAGCAGGCAAGACTGGGTGGAATCTGTATTGGCCATGGCCACCACAGGGGGACCAAGAACAAGGAGGAAGAGCCAAGGTGCAAGAGCAAATTCTGAAATGGATGTTACATAAATCATTTAAAGAGCTGCACACAACTATGAACAATTTTCTGAAGCCTTTTTGAAGCCTTCTTAGATCTTTTAGAGTGTCCTTTGTGTTTAGAATGCCTGGGTTCTTCTGCAAAAGTCTTGCCTTGCCAGCACAAGTTTTGCAAAGGATGTTTGCTGGGATCATAGGTCCTCTCATTTTTTTGTACTGGATGACTCTTGTTGGCTCCCATGATGAACATCCAGATGACATCCTCCCTGTCAGTCTTCTGGATGACTTCAAGCAGAGAAGCCTTGGAAACCAGCTGGTGTGGGCAGTGGGACCAACTTCACAAATGCATTAAGGGTTCAGGGCAGCACTATGACTAATTGTAGTGCAAAAGATCTGTAGAGCTCCCAGTGTGGATGGCAGCCTCGGTGGCAAGCCTGGAGGCCACAGTGAGGGGTATGCCTGTTACCATGTCCTAAAGCATTATACAACTATGAAGGAAAGGAGCCTGGAGACTTTAAATTCAGCAAATGTGGCATCATCATTATTTCACTACACATTGATAAAAAACTGGCTCCAAGGGTAAGTCAATGGGATCTATGGATTTTTCCCAGCCAACTTAGCGCAGATTATTCAACTATTGTCTCAGCCCCCACCTCAGTGCAAAGCACTTTATGACTTTGAAGTGAAAGACAAAAAAGCAACAGATAATGACCGCCTTCCATTTGTTAAGGATGATGCTCTGACTGTGATCCAAAGAGTGGATGCAAGCTGTGCTGAAGAAATGCTGGAAGACAAAATAGAAATATTTCTGATTTCCTATGTTGAGTTTAATTTGCCTGCAAAGCACCTGACAGAATGGGATCAGCCTCCCATGTCAGTAGTTGATGCTGAAACATGTACCTCAGCAGCAGTCCAGAGCAGCACTGCCCTAAAGCACTCCAACACCAAGAACAACACCAAAAATCACCACTCCTTCATTTCCTTCACCATAGCAAACAAGTCCTCTCACGCATCCCAGAAGTGCCACTCCATGGAGATCAGCCCTCCTGTCCTCATCAGCTCCAGCAATCCTCAACTTCCACAAGGATCAGAGAACTGTCTGGGCTGGGCTTACTTCAGTGCCTCTTCTCAGATTCATGTGAGTACTGCTGCATTCATTGTGACCCAACACCTAAGCAGCCCAGTGACAACTGGCCCTTCATTCACTTTCCTGTTGGATGTCCCCTCTCCAGGTACTTTTGGAACTATGAATCCCCCCTTTCCAGCACCCCCTTCTCCTGGCTACCACTGTCCTCTCACCTCCACCCTGCCAGGTGCTGTGATGCATCTGCTGTAATGGGACTCAGTCTCATGGCAGAATCCACTGCTCACAAATTAGAAGATTAAATATTATGAAGATGTTAGTTCTCCCCAGAACTATCTACAGATTTGATGTCATCTCATTACAAATTTTAGCAGCCAATTTTTTGGAAATCTGAATATTAATTCCAAAAGTATTTATTAATTCCAAAATTAAAGCAGATATAGATCATGTCAGAACCTGGGATTATAGTATAGTAAAATTAATTAGGAAGGGATGAGATTTGAGTATTAATTATTCCTAATTCTTATGTGATCTACTTAATTTTTAACAATGGTTGGGTTTAACAATGATTTGAAAAATTTACAAAAACTACTCTCTTATAAGTAAATGTGGGCTGACTTTAGCAAACCAATGATATCAGGTATCCAGAGGAGTTTAAGTATCTATGATTTTCTTACCAGTCATTCTTAAGTACTGAAGAATATTAGCCTAATCAAGAAAAAGAAAGAAAAAATAAATAAAATGAAAGAAACTTCAGCCCCTGCCCCAGAATATATAATTTGATTTTCAAGAGGAAACAGGTTTTTTAAGTTATAAATAGCTCAATTTTTTTTTCTACTACATGGCTGGCTTTCCTTACAGATAATAGGTAAAGTCTATGGATTTAGATATGGATAAAACTTCATATAATGTTCTTCAATCCATTTAAGAAAAAGAGGGTCATGATGTGTTTATGGTTCCTTTAAAACAATATAAATTTTGCCCTAAGTCTACTCCTTCTGGCCACAAATTGTAATTTGACCATTGAAGTTGCAAATTGGAGACAAAGATGATTTATAATTAAGGTAATCTCAAAAAACTAGAAATTTGTTTACCCATTACATCATAACAAGTCCAGAATCCTTTTATCTATCAGATAAATATTGGTTGATGAATGAAAACTAATAAGCCATTAGTTTTCAATATGACTCAGGAGAGCCCTAGAAATGTGACAATGCTGTATACCCACCCGGTCCTGGGATTTTCTTGGTTGGTAGTCTTTTGATGACTTCTTCTATTTACTCAATTGACATTGGTCTGTTTAAGTTGTGCATATCCTCCTGACTCAATCTGGGCAGATCATATGACTTAAGAAATTTATTGATGCCTTCACTATCTTCTATTTTATTGGAATATAAGGTTTCAAAATGATTTCTCCTTATCTTCTGTATTTCTGTAGTGTCTGTTTTGATATTGCCTTTTTCATCCCATATGCTAGTAATTTGAGTTCTCTCTCTTCTTCTCTTTATTAGCATGGGTAAGGGTCTGTCGATCTTATTTATTATTTTCAAAGAATCAACTTTTAGTTTTGTCAATTTTTTCAATTATTTCTTTTGTTTCAATTTCATTGACTTCAGCTCTAATTTTAATTATTTGTTGCCTTCTCCTAGTTTTACTGATGTTTTGCTCTTCTTTTTCTAGGGTTTTGAGATGAAGTGTGAGATCATTTATTTGTTGTTTTTGTTTGTTTGTTTGTTTTGTTTTTGAGGAATGAACTCCAAGCAATGAATTTTCCTGAAATAATACCAATATTTTGAAGCTATTTTAGGAAACAGAGAAAGAGGGAACACTTCCAAATTCATTCTATGAGGCCAACATCACCCTGATTTCTAAACCAGACAAAGATATGTCAAAGAAAGAAAACTACAGACCAATATCTCTAATGAACATAGATGGAAAAATTCTCTATAAAATTCTCACAAATTGGATACAAAAACATATCAAAAAGATCGTGCACCATGATCAAGTAGGATTCATCCCTGGGATGCAAGTCTGGCTCAATGTATGGAAATAAATGTTATTCACCACATCAATATATTTAAAGATAAGAACCATATGATCATCTTGATAGACACAGAAAAAGCATTTGACAAAGTACAGCATCCCTTTATGTTCAAAACACTAGAAAAATTAGCAATAACAGGAACTCACCTCAACATTGTAAAAGCTATCTATGCTAAGCCTCAGGCTAGCATCATTCTAAATGGAGAAAACTTGAAGGCATTGCCTCTAAAATCTGTAACAAGACAGGGATGCCCTCTCACCACTTCTATTCAACATGGTTCTCAGAACACTGGCCAGAGCAATTAGATGAAAAAAATAAAGGCATAAAGATAGGAAAAGAAGAACTTAAATGGGAGCTCATAACCCACTTGAATCAAATTGTGAAATATGATATATCAAGAACTATGTAATGTTTTGAACAGCCAACAATAAAAAATTTAAAAAAAATAGCACTATTTGCAGAAGACATGATTCTATACGTAGAAGCCCCAAATATTCTACCAAGAAACTTCTAGAGCTAATAAATGAATTCAGCAAAGTGGAAGGATGTAAAATCAACACGCATAAATCAAAGGCATTCCTGTATATCAGTGACAAATCTTCTGAAATGGGAATGAGAACAACCACCCCATTCACAATATCTTAAAAAAATAAAATACTTGGGAATCAACCTAACAAAAGAGGTGAAAGGACCTATACAACAAAAAACTACAGAACCCTAAAGAGAGACATATAAGAAGACCTTAAAAGATGGAAAGATATACCTTGTTTATGGATAGGTAGAACTAATATTAAAATTGCCATATGACCAAAAGTCCTCTATATGTTTAATGCAATGTCAATCAAAATCCAAATGGCATTCCTCACAGAAATAGAAAAAGCAATCATGAAATTCATCTGGAAAAATAAAAGACCCAGAATAGTAAAAGCAATTCTAAGCAGGAAGAGTGAAACTGGCAGTATAGTGATATCAGATTTTAAACTATACTACAGAGCAATAGTAACAAAAACAGCAGGTTCTGGTACCAAAACAGGCCAGTAGAGCAATAGTACAGAATAGAGGACACAGAGACCAATTCACAAAATTACAACTACCTTATATTAGACAAAGTTGCTAAAAGCATGCAATGGAGGAAGTATAGCATCTTCAACAAATGGTACTGGAAGAACTGGAAATCAATATGCCACAGAATGAAATTGCATCCCTTTCTCTCACCGTGTACAAAAGTTAACTCAAAATGAATCATGGAGCTAGGAATCAAAACAGAAACTCTGTTTCTAACAGAAGAAAAAGTTGGCCCTAATCTCCATCTCGTGGGGTTGGGCTCCAAATTCCTTAATAGGACACGTATAGCACAAGAGTTAAAATCAAGAATCAACAAATGGGATGTATTCAAACTAAAATGTTTTTTTTTTTTTTTTCTCAGCAAGAGAAACAATAAGAGAGGTAAATAGGGAGCCTACATTCTGGGAACAAATATTTACCTCTCACACTTCAGATAGAGCTCTAATCTCCAGAATATACAAAGAACACAAAAAAATTAAACAATAAGAAAACAAATAACCCAATCAACAAATGGGCCAAGGATCTGAACAGACACATATCAGAGGAGGATATACAATGAATCAACAAATACACGAAAAATGCTCACCATCTCCATCAATCAGAGAAATTAAAACCACTCTAAGATACCATCTCACTCCAGTAAAAATGGCAACCATTATGAAGTCAAACAATAACGACTGCTGGCAAGGATGAGGGGAAAAGGGCACACTTGTACATTGCTGGTGGGACTGAAAATTAGTGCAGCCAATTTGGAAAGCAGTATGGAGACTCCTTGGAAAGCTGGGAATGGAATTACCATGTGACCCAGCTATTCCCCTTCTTGGACTATACCCAAAAGACCTAAAAGGAGCATACTACAGGGACACAACTATATCAATATTCATAGCAGCACAATTCACAATAGCTAGAATGTGTAACCAACCTAGATGCCCTTCAATAAATGAATGAATAAAGAAAATGTGGCATTTATACACAATGGAATATTACTCAGGACAAAAAATAACAAGATCATGGCATTTGCAGGGAGATGGATGGCATTAGAGCAGATTATGCTAAGTGAAGCTAGCCAACCCCTAAAAAACAAATTCAGAATGTCTTCTTTGATATAAGGAGGGGCGACTCAAAACAGAGCAGGGAGGGAGAGCATGAGAAGAAGATTACCATTAAACAGGGACCAGAGGTGGGAGGGAATGGGAGAGAGAAGGGGAATTGCACAGAAGATGAAAGGAGACCCTCATTATTATACAAAATTACATATAAGATGGTGTGAGGGAGAAGAAAAAAAAAGAGAGAAAGAAATGTGTTACAGTAGATGGGGTAGAGAGAGGTGATGGGAGGGGGGTGAAGGGAGGGGGGATAGGAAGGATAGCAGAATAAACGTGGCTGTATAACCAATGTGATCCTACAATCTGTACACGTGAAAAAATAAGCCAGATTTTATGTTAATATGAATCTATAATTTCCTTCTTCCATGCACTTGACTTCAACACATTTACAGAACACATCTACTGTGTTGTGTAACCTTCTGGCTGAGTCCTAATTCCTCAAGTTTCCAGAACTGACATATCTGTAACACCTCGAGTTACTGAGGTCAACCTGAGGGTCCTAATTCCATGAAATTAAATTCCATGCAATTAAAAACAAGTTAAAAGGAAGGGATTCATAACATAGGGTAACTACTTTTTGAAAAGTCAAGAGAATGTGCTATAAGATTTGAATTTTAAACCATCACCTTGATATATTTAGGGCTTTAATTTATGAAACAATCAGGCAATTTTTATATTTAACATTAAATACCTGAATATTATAAATCACCTTAGATGAACATTTATGGGGGAGTTTCAGTGAAACTTCTGAACAACTTGTCACTTTTATTGAACAACAATGAGTTGTAAAAAATGATATGCTAAGTAATCCTGCAGTATAATTTAGGGACATAAAAACAACTGTCAAGAAATAGGCAGAGATTCTGTTTAATCAATCTTTGCAGACTAAAGTAATAAGTGTTAATCAACACAGCTTAATTGAAGCTCTATGTGTAACATATTTTTTATTAGAATTGTTATTAATGAACCCTTAAATGCTAACACAACTTGAACTCTGGGTTAAATCTAGATAATGAACCACTGTTGCCACACACACACACACACAAAAACAAACAAACAAACAAACAAACAAACAACAATAACAAAAAAAAAAACACTACTCTAATAGCCATTTGTTTCCATGGGCCTCTTCCTGTTGTACAGAGTAAAAACAAAGAGGACTCCCTCCTTCCTTCCCAAGGTTATCTACATGGTTGGCAAGATATCATATTGAAAGCTGCTGAAATCACTAAAGCAAAATCCTGAAAAAAGTAAAAGTGCAGTAGCTAAGGCTGGAAATGATAAAAGAATTTTTGTTGTCTTCAAAGATACTTTTTTTTTTTCAAATCTGGCTTCTTGTGTTTTTTATTTAAATGTCGTCATAATATACAATCATGTGCCACCTAACATTTTGGTAAAGCACAGACCACATATATAATAGCATGTATCACATAGCCCAGCATGCGTTAGGATATACCATGTAAATTCCAAGATATGTGCACAATGATGAAACGACCTAAGATGCTTTTCTCAGAGGTATCCCTATTGTTAAGTGCATGACTATATATTTAAGGATTCTCTGGTTTATGGTGGTAAAGACTTACTTAAACATGTCTCCCAATCCCTTCAGCATTCCCTTCTTGGCTTTCATTTTATCTTTTTTTCTTCTCTTTTTCAGTTTTGTTATTTTTCTTATCAGTATGGTCCCCTTTCTCTTGGTTCCCATTCATTTGTCTCTCTAGAGAGTGCAAAGGCTGATCACTGGCTGTGGGTATAGTTTCTTTTCCTGATTGTGAACTTTATTTTGTGTCTTTTCCACTGGATAATAAAATAAAATAAAGATAAGAAATATGGCGAATCACAGCCATAAAAATTAGTACAAAAAAATTTGATAACTTTACTTTGCCACATTGTCTACAAAAGAATGGTCCTGCTCTCAACTTGGATGGCAACACTGTTTAATGCTGAGTAGAATTAGAAGGAAATATGTGATGTGGATGAGTCCCATGCACAGACGTCTGCCTAAGTGAAGAGGATGCACCAATAGCAAGACAGAAGTGGCTTCCTGGTTAGAGAGCTAGATGCTTCTGTATGCACAGTAACATTCTGGTTGCTACACAATATGTATGAGGGGAGAACTTCAACCCTACTTACACAGCACAAATGTCTCAGGGTCTCTGCACTATAGTGGCAAGATGAAAAGAAAGAAAACAGAAAGTTTCCTTCTTCCTTTCTTCTTAGTTAAAGTGATTCCTTTCTTCTTAGTTAAAGCAGTGTAGACACATCCTGGTCCCTCATTAATTTGGTAAACTATACCACTCACTATAAGCACACCATTGTTAGCACAGGACTTCTTTCCTCAGAGTTCTAAATAGGACCATTTATGATTTCTGGACACCATGAAATGGACTTTTGGTTTTATAACAACAGATCCTCAAGGACTCTGTAATGTTTCTTTATATTGTTAATGCCAACATCATTAGTAAATGCTAAGCTAATATTAACTTTTACTCAGTACTCAATAGGTACTCTGTTCTGAGGGCAAGGCATAAGTAAGCATCAGTAAATATTTGTTGAGTAAATTACCATATAAACAAACAGTTGAAAAGATGAAAACCTTTTTTTGCTCTCTCTTTATAAAGAATCGCCCTACAAATTTTAAAACCATAATGATAAACACAGAGTCTTTAGTAATTTAGTATTTTAATTGGAAAAGCAGAAACCAAATGTGAAAACTCTACAAAGGATGACTCAAACCTCACAAGGTACCATTTTAAAATGACACTCGACGTGCCTTAAATAAATAAGACATTAATCCTGGAAGATTTCACTGAACTCAACAATTATCTCCTCACCACAATAACTTCAATCAATTAACGATAGGTAAATAACAATGTAATAAAAATTGATGAGAGTGGCCTCCAAGGTACTGCAAAGTTCTGCATAGGGACTGAGCATGTTGGGTACACAAATATTGTTTTTTTATTCCTTATTTTAGTTGATTATTTGACTTTGGAAAAGGAAAAAATATGTAGGAAATGGAAAGCTAGTGATACAGATGGTGTTGAATAACAGGATCTGCTGTTCTGGCCTCTGACTTTTAACATAGAATGTTGAACTCATGGCAAGGGAAACAGGTTTTTCTGACCAACAAATGTAATAATAATAAGAAGAAAATGATGAAGACAAAGACAACAAGCAACTATCATTAAACATGAAAGCTTGAGAACCTTTTATACTAATATCATATGATGGGAATAATAACTAATATGATGAAGAACCAAGTGTATGACCATGAATGGAGATGGAGAAGGAAAAGTCAGTTGATATTTAGTAGGGTACTACAGAAGGGGTTTCAAAATAGGAGAAAAGTTCAAATTCATGAATCCTAAGACACTCTACTCTAAAATAGACTTATTTAATTTTAACATCATCCCTCAGTACATATGGGTAGAGAGACAAAAAGACTAGGATTATTCTTCCATTTTTCACTTTCACTCTGCATTTGAAAGTCCTCTCTAATCATACTCTCAAATAAATTGGGTAAAAAGCTCCCAAAGGTAATGGTAGTATGTCAGGTGCATTATACCCCTCTTCCGACAAAATGCTGCAGGACAGAAACAAGGAGGCCACATGCTCAGTTTTATGAACCCTTGCATATTTGCTTTTGGTTCCCAAATGATTTTGACATCTAAATGATGGTACACCATGGATGTTTTCTGCCCAGTGGGATAATGTGTAATGGCATTGAAGGCTTCCCTTTCAACAGGTAAGACCAAGTGAAATGTTCATAATAATCAAAATGGTAGTACCCATCACTCAATTGGTGTTGTAAAAAGTATAAAATGCAGGGCTGGGGTTGTGGCTCAGCAAAAGAAGACTCGCCTAGCATGTCAGCGCCACAAAAACATAAATAAATAAAATAAAAATATTAACAATATTTTTTTAAAGTGTAAAATGCACAGAAAGGTGCTGAGGCCATGTACATGGGGTGGTGAGAAGATATACTCATGGAGAGTGTGATGTAACCAAGAAGAAGCAACCTTAGGGCTGTGGTTGTGGCACAGGTAGAATGCTCACCTAGCACATACAAGGCCCTGGGTTCAATCCTCAGGACCACATAAAAATAAATAAGGGTATTTTGTCCAACTACAACTAAAAATATAAATATTTAAAAAAAGAAGGAGCACCCCTGCTGGAGGGATGGTGAGAGTGAGTGTGCACTTACAGAGCAAATTCAGAGACAGGAGGACTAGTCAGGAAATCCTAACAATAACTTCAGATATGAAATAATGAGGGTTCAGGCTCGATTGCAAACAAGGAGTAAAGTTAGATTTCATGAGAAAAAATTAAAAATGCTTGGAAAAGGAGTGGTTATACAACGAGATGATAATTCCAATGCCTGGAAGTGCTAATGAGACAAATCATGGTCATCCATCTTTATGTGTGCAACACTAAGCATGTAAACACAATTTCTTCTTTTTCTCTTGCTCTGCCATGTGTCATTACTGTCCTGGATTATTCCATTAATATTATATAAGTAAGGGGCTGGGGTTGTGCCTCATTGGTACAGTGTTCACCTAGCACATGCATGGTGCTGGGTTCAATCTGCAGCACCACATAAAAATTAAATAAAGGTATTGTGTCCAACTACAACTAAAACAAAACAAACAACATATATATATATATATATATATATATATATATATATATATATATATATATATATATATATATATATATATAAAACCATATGTTACTGCTGTTGACCGGTGAAGAGTTCTTGCTTCCCCAATGTTGAAGAATAACACCAAAGAAGCACGGCGAGGCAAGGTCAGAGTAGAAATTAGAAGTTTATTAAAGGACAGCAGAAAAGACTTCTCCCGGAGGAAGAAGGGGACCCAAAAGGTGGAATCCATGGAAGTGCGGTTGTTTCCCCTTTTTATACTTTTGGTGATATAATGTAGGTTGGAAGGCCCGAGGGGTGGGACACAGGTGGGCCAAAGATGTAATATGGTCAGGAAGGACTTCTGAGTCACCACCTTTTTTCTGGGAGCTGTTCATTAACATTTCTTTGAGGTGGACTTTGGCCTATGGCCTTTTCGGGACTTCATTAACATTCCTTGAGTTGTCCTGTGTTTTCCCTGAGTCATTCTCAGCATGGTCTCCATTTTAGATTTCACTCGATATTAGACCTGATTTACCTAACTACACTGACTACCTAACTTTAAATCTGGCTTCACTTCTTGCCACCAACATTGCTACTTGCCTTCTCTTCCCCCAATGACCCATCTCAATTCCATGGTCACAAAAATCATAATTCTTTTACTTGAAATTCTTCAAAAATTTTAAAGGTCTTTAGAATAAAATGCAAACAATTTACCTTAGACTATTATCCTCTCTCTACATACATCTGAAACTCATTCCTCACTATGATTTTACAGATACTGCATACAACACCTTAAGAGAACTTGGAACTACAGAAATCTACAGATGTTTCCCATTCCACATGCTCCATATAGCCTCTATTTACCCAGTTGAAGACTCTCAAATAGTAGTGCTGGACTGAAGCAATATCTCTCTGGGAAACCTTCTACACATATGCATCTATTTTCTTCTCCACCTGAATTCCACACAGTCTGGGTGGGTGGCCCAACACTATGATGCCATAACAACCTGTACACTACCATTACACTTAACCACACAATGTATCAAGATTTGGTTACAATGGGTTGGATTGCTACCGGACCCTCAGGAGCTTACAGCCAAAATATCAGACTATAGGTGCCCTGTCTCATTAATGCATGCTTAAATACTTAAGTAGTATTTGTATAATGGGATATCCCATTTGGAAGATTCACAGATATTCCAGAAAATCACAGGATTTCAAATCAAAAAAGATGTACTCTAAGTGTGATTTTGGTAAAATATTAAAGTATTTTCCTCTTAAACAGGTTATAAATAAGAATTTTATAATTCACATACTTTAGATATGATTTTCACTGTTCTTTTGCTGAAGTTACTTTTAATCTGAAAAAAAATAAATTTAAGAAAGAATTTTCACTACTTCATATGCACACACCAATGCTACATTCAGAAATTTTCTAAAAACAAATCAAAGCTCCTTTTCTTAAACTGAAGTCTTAATGCTTAAAAATACAAGTTAGCAAAAAATGATTTATTTTTTGTAATGGGGATTGTAGTCAGGGGTACTCAACTGCTGAGCCACATCCCAGCCCTATTTTTATCTTATTCAGAGACAAGGTCTCACTGAGTTGCTTAGTCCCTCACTGCTGCTGAGGCTGGCTTTGAACTCAGGATCCTCCTGTCTCAGCCTCCCTAGCTGCTGGGATTACAGGCATGGGCCACCTTCCTGGCTCCTATATTGTACTTTTCAACTAATTGTTGAATGGATTAACTAAAGGGAGCAATTCATAAGGTACTTTGACTTTGGAATGTATATCTTGAATTCTTTCATAGTAGTTTTATTTTAATATAGATGGATTCTGGTTCTGATAAAATTAAACAGTTTGTATTATTTTTTTCCTCAAATGCATGATGACAAAAGGGGTCAGAATAAGGAGAAGTAAAAAAAAAAAAACTTAAGTTATCAAATGCAATGTGCTATTATTCAGCTAATGAAACAACAAAATTTCCCCAGAATTTTGCATATACCAATATAAATTTAATTTCTTCTAATCTCATATTACAAAGGTCAATTTTGTGTGTTTTAGATAAATGCTATTTTAAATCCTAAGAGAACTATATGAAAAAAAGGCAAGCTACTCAAAAGAAATAAGACCATTTTTGCAAGGCAAAGTTTTTCACATTTAAAGTTCTAAATATGATGTATCTTAAAATCAATAGTTACAATTAATAGGAGATATTTGTTTCTATTATGTTTCATCAACTTAAATCCAAAAAAAATTACTAATTTAAAAATAGGTGCATAGTTTCTGGCAATTCAAATATATATATATATATATATATATATATATATATATAACAAAGAAACATTAGTTCATGCATTTCTTGGTTGCAACAGAACTGATTCATTGTATGGGCCACAGAAGCAGCTTGCTGAAAGCCAGGCTGGTTGTATAATTTGAATAGAAAAAGGAGCAGATTATACATGTTCTGAACTGTGAAACACAGGTAGGGTCTCAGAGATAAGGGGTCTACATTTCAATCCAGACAGAAATACACAACATAGAGAGGCCAGAAAGATTAAATGAGATGCAAATGCTGGCTATAGCCATCTCTGCAGGAAGAACATAAGTGCTACAAAAGATGAGAGATACCAGATACCACATAGATCCCACCCCAGTCTCTTGGCCCCCACTGTGGTGCCTCTTCCATAATTTCAACACTGTGGAGAAGAGGCAAGCCTGTTAGGTGCCATTAAATCCAGTCACTGGGGAGGAGAACCCAGTTGATGAGAACAATCAACTATGCCTCTGCGTGCATCTCTTTAGTAAAGAGGAAACATACCAGTAGAGAACAAGAGACTGCATCAGTCTTGGACTTTCTGCTCCTCACCAACTGTCCTCCACTACCTGTTAGTAGCTTTTCATCAACAGCCCACTCTCCATGACAGCATTTCCAGGGTGCACTGCAGCTTGAAATGTCTGTCTAACCAAAAGACACCTCAGAACTCAGACAATGATCCTCTTTTCAGAGCAGTGGTGATATGGCATTTTAACTTCAAAAGGTGACCAGAACTGAATCACATCAGAGAACAAGAACCTTCTGACCCAGTATCTCACAGAGTGCAAACAGTGGAAGGTGCATTGCTGAGGTATAGGCCTGAAAAGTGAGATTGCAAAAGTAGGGTCCAGTGATGGAATGGGTCCAGACCAGGTGGCAAAAGCTTGAACAGACATGAAAAGGATGGTACTTGGGAAAACAGAGGAGGAGTCAATGGAGCCAGCTGGCCTTGCTCAAAACCCTGAAGCATAAAAGGCACTTTTGGCTCTCATCATCATGACCACCATCACTGAGGGCACCCTGGATTACTTGTTTGCATATTTGTTTTTAAGAAAAAGAAAGTTTTCTAAGATGGAAGACTCACTGTAGGATACACCATGTTTAGTGAAATGTCACTGATGACCTATTACAACATACTGAAAGTCTTTCTCTGTCCCCCTGCCATTCTTGCACACTGGCAGCAGTTAGCCCAGAGCTCACTCACTGATTTGACAGACATTCATGAAACCCTCTGATTTGCCCAGCCCCGGGCCTGGGATTGTGGGATTACAACAGATCTCAGAGATATTATGAGGGGTTATCAGGCAGGGTGTATGTTATCATGCAGGTAAGAAAATGGGTATAGATAATCAGTGAATGTTAAAACTAGAAGCAACCTCAAAAACAATCGAACTGAGGTGAACTGATTGTGTTATGGTAGCCTTAGTGATTTAATCCCTTGATAGGAATTGATTCAGTGGTAATGGAAGGCAGGTAGGGTGTGGTTGGAATAGTTGGATCATTGGGGGTGTGCATTTGAGGTACATAATTTATATTTGGCAAGTGGAGTCTCTCTCAGATTTCTGATCATCTCCTGAGCTGCTTTCCTCCACCACATGGTTCCACCATGATGTTCTGCCTCATCTCAATCCTGGAGTAATGGAGCCAGCCTTCAGTGGACTAAGACTTCTGAAACTCTGACTCCCTATATAAACTTTTCCTCCCCTAATTGTTCTCATCCAGTGTTTTGGTCATAGCAGCAAAAAACAGTTGTATGTAAAACAATTATAACAACTGTGAAAATATTCACTAACTTATGTAACAAATACTGTAAGGAAACAGAGATTTAAAAGAAATAAAATAGTATACAAAACAATAAAAAAAAAAAAAACAATTGAACTGCCTAAGCCAGAACTTTTAAAGCTTTTTCCTAAAAATTGCAAAACATGGATTTTTAAACCTAAAATTTACAAAGAACCCCAAAGCACAAAAGCAAATCAAAAGGAACTCTTAAGGCAGAGAAGAGAAACAACAGGTAGTGGGTTAAAGCTCAGAGCCTCCTCCAGGACTCCAAACTAGGAAGTACCTCTCCTGACCAGAGGTCACAGTACAATGTTTGAAAATCAGTGACTTCATAGTTAACTTAGATGGTGGTAATTGCTAAGACCTCTGGGGCTGTGCACAGGATGCATACCCTGAGGTGGGAGAGAGGATTGCTTTACAAGGGTGGATTTAATGATGTGTGGGCTAAATTGAAAGAAACCAAGAAAACAAAAATATACCCTCACCTGAGTTTGCACATGTGTCTTTTGTCATATGCTGAGCATCACTGGGTCAGTTGCCCAGGATTAGGCATGCAGGCCCTTGCTTGCCAGGCTCATTATGGGTTTTCAAGGACTGATGTGACTCCATTGGATTTTATCTTAGAGTAGCTGCAGAGAATCACACCCCATGGATGACACCCAGGCACAGCCCTCAGAGGCTGGCCAGGAAGAAGAGAATCCTAGCCAATGAAGACAAACACTGATAATACATTCTGCACAGACATGGGCTCTGGTGGCTCTGGGCAGGGCCAGTTTTCTCCCTCTTCCCAAAGGAAGATATACACATTAGTGGCTCAGGACTCCCAGGACTACCCTGAAACTTCCTCCTAGTGTGATCAAAAGTTTAAAATGAATTTGAACTGAACTGGTGCTGGATGGGCTGCAGCCTTGCCCATTGCTGGGTCCTGGAACCCTCCACTTGTCTTGAGTACCATCACATCCTCAGCTGCCTGAAACCCTAAAGCCATTTCAACTGTGCATTCTGACAAACGGAAGGACCAGCACTGGCCACTATGGCCATCCCCACTAAGAAGGCAAGGTGAGCATGGACCAGAAGCCCATGTGCTCTTTCCCCAGCCTGTTTCTGTCCACCATGATGCTGCCCTCTGAACATCTAATGGAGAGAAAGTACTCTTGCTCTTGAAAGAGAAACTATTTTCCTACAACATTACCAGCCCTGTTATGGTTTGGATGTGAGGTGTCCTGCTAAAAGCTCATGATAGTCAAGATAGCAATGTTCAGAGCTGAAATTATTACAATACAAGAACTATGACCCTAATCTGTGGATTAATCCATTTGATGGATTTGAAGACTACTGTACTGGGTGGTAACCATACCCAGGTGGGACATGGCTGGAGGAGGTATGTCACTGGGGACATGTCCTTGGGATTATATTTTGTCCCCCAAGCTCTGCCCACTCTTTGCTTCCCGGTTGCCATAAGCTGAACAGCTATCCTCTGCTATACCCTTCTGCATGATATTCTGCCTCCCCCTTTGGCCCAGAGCAATAAATTCGGGCCAACCATGTACTGAGACCTGTGAACCCACGAGCCCAAATAAATTTTTTCTCCTGTAAATTGTTAATGTGGGGCATTTTCATCACTGTGATGAACAGCAGATGAACACTGATCCTTGAAAACAGCCTACACCCTCATCTTGACTCAGCTTGGAAAGGCTGATGCCTGTCCCTCCCTGAGACGTGACACAACTAGACCCACAGAGCTCTACCAGTGTTGTGGAACAAGCCCCATTTCTGTCTTCTAAGCCATCTGTAGAACATAGTCATCACTCTGCCCTAGGAAGGCTCCAGTTCTAGCTCACAGATATGGATCCCCTAGAGTGTACTTGCCTCCTTCCAATTGTTCTGCAGCCTTCACTTGTTAATCATCAAGATGGCCCAGGAAGGCACATGTTCTCAACCATGCTCCACACCCCAGGGCATCGAGTCACAGGGAGCTTAATTAAATCACCCATGATTACACAGTTAGAAAGAAGAGCAGCCAAGTTGGGAGTTCCTGGGATGCATTTCTAAGCCATTCTCAGGACTGGTCTGCTGAGTAGACAGGACACACTGTCCTTACTGCTGCCTGATGAGGATGATCCAGGGTTCTGGCCTCCATGGATACAGGGAAGCCTGTGGCCAAGTGCAGGGACATGAGTGAGCACAGAACCTCCTGACAAGCATTGGTGAGGACATGAAGTAACAGGAAGCCACCATGTCCATGGAGCATGTGGGTGCTACCAGCCCTTTTAAGAACAGTTTGTCTAATGGAATTGAATTTATGGAGATTCCATGTCCCAGCAACGCCTTCTTGGTGTATCCTCAGCAGAAATTCCATCTGACACATGTTCAAAGTCTCCACCACAGTACCGTGGCATGGGGAAGAGTCCCTGGGCCTGGAGATGACCCAAGCAGCCTCTTGCAGCAGACAGATAGGCACCTGAGCATGCCCACCTGAGGGCACACAATCCACCATGACTGACAGGATGAAGCCATATCCAGCAAAATCAGACATGGAAGAATGTACATGAAGTCTGAATCAGGTAAATCTCAGATGTGACATTAGTAAGCAGCATTGGGCAGCATGAAAACAGAGGAACACAGGAAGCCACTGCCTGAGTCATCAAGTGATGAATTTAGAGGCTATGGATGGGCAAGGGGATAGAAGCCTTCTGGGAGTGCCTGCAACCTAATATGACACCTGAGTGTTCATTTCAACTGCCTGTTAATAATCATAAAGGCATGTGCTCTTTCTGGATGTGTGTCCTATTACACATTTTTAGTAAAATACAGAAAAGTAAGGGTTCCACCAACACGAGTAGCAGTGCTCTAGCTTATCTAGTGGGGACCCCTAATTTCCCTCCAACTATCCATAAGACCCCCCTCTATGCCTAAATGACTCTGGACCACTTTATCCACAACTACAAGTTTGCCTCTTTAGATCTACTACTCCATCAGACAGCAGCACTCCAGCTGACCCCAGCTTTATCTTCAAAATCTTCATGTGTGAAGCTGGCTTTGAATGCTGCCTAAGCCTCCATGTGACAGGACACCAGGCTCAAGCACACTATTCTTAACATACAAGACTCCTGTCATCTTTGTCTTCATTCCAGAATCAACAGCAAGTCTGGTGGAGCAAGCTCTTCCAAAATGTCCTGCCTTTCCTTAAACCCCTAGGTTTCCTTTACCATCCTCCTGTTCATATGGCTATTTTACTGACAGACTGAGCCCCAGCATACCTGTGGGCTTCTGCACACGATTATAAGATCTAACATTTGTAGCTGATTCTCTGGGGCCTTCTGTGTAGAGTAGTGATCTGCTGATTCTCTGTCCACATCCCTATCTTTTCTGTCCCACTAAGCATCCAACCATTTGTTGTGTACTGTCCTTTGACACGTCCCCATCATGATCCTGAATGTCACTTAGTGCCTCTTTCTGTGTAGCAGTGACATGTTTGTGTCTTGGCTTCACATCTCCATCTAAATGTTCTGAGTCGCCCACATCACAGTAAATCACTCTGATGTCATCTGATGAGAGAGCTCACAGAGGAGGAAGAACTAGTAGCTGAGGTCTTCCTCTGGGATACTGAGACACTTCTGAATCCAGATGTGCTCCTGGCAATCTTTCAGAGTAGGAAGTATCTGGAATTTGGCTACAGAATCATTCGGTCCTGAGGAAGAACAAGTCTTAAGTACACTCACAGTACTCCAAGTGTTGCTCCGAGGCATAACCCTCCTTGGGTCCTCAACATGATGTGATGGAATGGCACAGTTTTGCATCCATTTTTTCATATCAACCTTCTAAAAACAGAACACACTCAACCAAGATTACCCAGATAGAAAATGACAGAAGCAGGATTCGAGCTCAGGGAGTGAACATGTCCCCATCACAGAATTAGAAGCTGCTAATTATGTTGGCACAAAGCATGAGGAAGCCTGGCATCTCTGCCTTCCTTCTTTGTCTTCACACTCCTGCTCAGCTCTACATACAGATGTGTTCTCCTTTAAGGAGTGCTCTTATAAAACTTGGTAGCACAAGGTTTATAAGCCCTAATTTACCTAATCTTGAAGAAGGACAAGATGATGAGATGAGAATAACCAAAGGATTTCCAAGGTTTTCAGGGACATTCAGTGTCAGCTTTCATATCATCCATAGCCCTAGAGTGGCCTACAAATCTCCAGTCATTGCCTTGCACCTCCCAGGAATAGCAGAACATTGCATCAGAGATCACCTGGTAACAAGGCTGGATCCACCAAGCAGGTGTACGTGTCCATTTGGAACCAAATTGTCCCCTTCTGGATCTACAGTCCAATAGATAAGAAGCCTTTCCTAAGAGCACCAGGGAGATGATGATGACAGGATCACTTTGCCCAGGGCTGCATCCTTGTTCAGCCCTCTTGCTCTGTCTCAATTCCTCCTCTATTTAACCCGAATGCTCATGAGAGCATTCCATGGACAGGACCAAGACCCTATAGCTCACTTGTCTTTCCTGACATGGCTATAGTGAGGAAAGCTTTTTCTTTGTTTTCTTCATTACTTTCCAGTTTGGTTTTGGGATGAATGGCTGGACCTGACTTGCTGGTACCACAGGGTCAGATATCTGGCCTCAAATTGCAGCAACATTCCCAGAGTTCTGGCTCCTAGCCACCCCACTTACTGTTGCATGAAGGGCTGCATCTGCAATTGCTCCTGTTAGTCTCAGCACAGACTGTTTGGCATCCTCCTGACCTTAACCGTGTGGCTGCTGGGAGTTGCAGTCCATCCCACAGACCTCTTCACTCTGTTCTAGTGTCCATTTTATTCTCTGTTCCTCAGAACAGCCCACCTGACCTGCAAAGATCAACCTCCCCATTTTATAGGGACCTACTTCTAATGCATCATTCTGTGATACCATAGAGCAAGGTCATCTTGTAATGTCTGCATCCTTCAATGATTGCAATAGGAATGTCAGTGTCCTGCAGCAGGAGAGAATGTTGGATAGGAAGGCTCTGGTTGTTTCTGTAGTCTTCAGCTTAACAGCTGGAAGAAGAACAGTTTGCAAACAGGTTTTGGGGATATGGCTGCAGAGGTGACTGTCCACCTCGACTGTTCTTTTGAGTGGTTCTGACTTCTTGGAGATAACGTTTCCTGCTGAGCACCTTGAAGAACTTGGAGCCATCCCAGATCTCACTTCAGGAGCACCCGCAGTGTAAGTCCCATGATAACCCAGGTAACCCAGATCTTCACTTACAGGAGATCAGCACTGAGGTGTGGACAGCAACCATTTGGTCAGTCTGGACCTATTTTGTTTTGAAGACATTCTACTGCAGAATCTCAGAGCAGATCAGGGAGTTGAAGAAAAACTGCTTCGATTCACATCTTTACAGTCAAGAAAAGGGCTCAAGTGGGGGCATGGCTTGCCAGGGATGCACAGGGGCCCCCACATTTGAAAAGATTAGCGTTCTCTATTGGGACATCCTCTGAAGCTAGAGGTTTTTAATACCTCCAAGGTGCCCCAACATTGATATCTCTGGCCTGAGTCTCCTGAACTCTGACTCAACACTCTACTGCCCAGATAAATCAAAATGCAACCTGTCCAAGTGAAAATATTCATGGCTTCACTGTAACCTTAATGTTGGTTGCCCCACACCAAAGGCTGAATCCTGAACCCAAAAGTATCAGGAGGGGCCTCTGGAAGGGGATTAGGTTACACAGATATGTCTTTGTGACTGAAATTAGCTTAGCATCCTTATCAAAGAGGCCCAGGAGCTCATTCACCTGCAGGGATGCATGCAGAAGGCCTCTCCATGAGTCAGAAAGTTCAAGACATGGAAAATGCTGGCACCTTGATCTCAGACTGTCCAGTCTCCAGGATGGTGAGAAATGACTTTATGGTATGTATAAGTTAATTGGTCTATGGTATTTGGTCCTTGCAGCCTGCACAGATGGAGACAACCTCCCTTTAAAACCTGCTGCTCTTGGAGCATCTCAGTCAATGGCAAGATCATGGTTCCAGTTCTCAGGACCTAATGTGGGAGTCACCTTTGTCACCTCACTTTCAGCAGTTCATCTGACAATTGACCTCATCTCGTGAACATACTAAGCCTGGACCAAGCTTTCCTCCACTTTCCCCACTGGATCTCAGCTCCATCTCTCCCAGCTCCTTACCTCTTACCCTTGAGGCCTGTAACAAATCCTGGCCTCTTCTTCTCAAGAGAGCATTCTGAATCATGTCCCCAAGCCTGGTGCAGACCCTATGAGTCCTCTGCTCCAAGTGCTCTGTTGATTATTCATCTTATTCTCAGTGACAGGAAGGAAAGGGAGCAAGACCAAGAAGTAGATTTGGCTCCAATGTCGAATTCGTCCCTGGTTTTAGAAAAATGGGCAACTCTGTGACTCACTTTTCCACACCTATTTGTGCTTTAAATTCACTAAATGTGGATATTTTAAAATACAGAGGGGCTAGCAGACCAGGGGTCCTCCCAGACCTCGTCCCCACCCTCAAACTCTGACTCACCATGAGTCCCATGCCTCCTGATCCACAGTACTAGCCCTGCATCCTACACCTCCATGCCCTACTCCTTCTGCTTGCACAGGCTCTTTCCTCCTTCAGGCCACTCTGCTGATGCACAGGTTTTTAGAGAGTGTGGTGGCAGCTGCATTTGGAACACTGAAAAAAATGCAAAGAAAAAAATGAAAACAAAGGCACAGAAGAGGAGAAAGAAAATCTCCTGTGAGGAGTGGCAGTGGCTGTATAGTTACAAGGGATGTGGTTTATTTTCCTGGCAGGGCTTGGAAGTGCAGAAACCCAGCCAAGACCTGAATTCACCAACTCCTGACAGCAATATCTGAAAACATGGAGAACAATTAGTCCCTGTTTACCAAGGATCCCTGATCACTTGCTGGATTCCTCTCCTGTGACATAACCCACAGCCTTGGGCCAGGGTTCTGCCTGCTTCCTCACAGACTGTAGCCTCTGTCCCAATACCCAGATCTTGACATTCACTATCAACATACCCACGGGAGATTCTAACAAAGTTTTCTTTTACTTTACCCACCCCCAGTACAGCTCCTCCCCCAGCTTTCTATACCTCTTCAGGCTCCATGGCCAGGTGTGTTGCCACCTCAGACAATCCAGTTGTCTCTAGTGATGGGGATGCTTTGGGCTACAAAGAACCACATTCCCAACTAAGTAAGTTCCAAAAATGTTGATAAATTTAGAACAACACCTGGAAGGATGTCATGAGGCATTACCTACCCCAGGTTTGCCCAGAATAAGAGGAAAATGGCCATTTAGGGAGCAGCCTCTTTATACTCCTACTTTGACAAGATATAAGAACCTTTCCCAGGACCCCATTGGCCAGAGTGAGGTCATGGGCAGCCCTCACAAAAGGGAGCCCAGAGGCTAACCAAGTGACTAGGAGAGCCAGGACTGGTTTTGACAGCTCACCATTCCTTTCCATTTTGCCTAGAAAAACCATGAAGTGGGCACAGTCCAGAGGCAGACCTCAGCTTCCCCACTCACTCCCTTCTCTGCCAGTGTCCTGCCTGGGCTGCAGCCTCATCCTTTCCTCCCCTCAGGTGCACCTCTGGAACTTCCTCTTCCTATACCTGCCTCAGATCATCTGTCTCCCCAAAGACTGATGGATGCTGATCCCTCAAGCATAATGCTCAGCTGAGCACTCCAGCAACCAAAAGTTCTGGTGCCTCTCTTATCCACTCTGTGAGTTGGCTTTCCATCACTGTCACCAAAATAACCAAAAACTCCCTAGAGGAGGAAAAGCTTGTTTTAGCTCATGGTTTCAGTGCTTCAGTCCATGCCTGGCCCACTCCATCACTCTGGGCCTGAGGTGAGGAAGAACATCATGGTGGAAAGTGGAGGAATGCTTCTCAGCTCATGGCCACCAGGATAATAGGGAGAGAGGGAGCTTAAGTGGCCAGGGACAAAATATAAACAAAAAGGTACACCCCCAATGACCTGGTTACATCCTACTCACCTATAATTATCACCCATAAACCCTTTCAAATTATTAACCTACCAAATTCATTAATCCACTGATTATGTTACAGCTCTCATGATATAATCATTTCACCTCTGAACAATTTGTATTGTCTCACACAGGAGCTTTTGGTAGACACCTTCTGTCATGTACCTTACTAGGTTTAAACCTCCTCTCACTGAAACTCAAGGCCTTCACCAATATGGCCATTGATATAATGAAATCAGTGCTGTTTTCATCTAGACCCTGAGAGGAACTGAGAAAGAGAAATGACCTTCCTGACAATAGGTGGCTCGTCCAAAATCTCCTCAAGTCAAAACATGCACTGCTAATAGAATGAAAACCTCAGGCAGGACCACATGGTGGTCATATAGAAAACTAGGTGGAAACTGACTCTGCAGCCACAGAAATCTTTGAGTCCATCCTTTTTCTAATATGAGTGACAGCTGCCTCTTTACCAACATAGACTGTGACTCTCCAGTAAAATTCCCATCCCTGAGACAAAAGTAGTTAAAATGCCCAATCACCAAGCTGACTCACTTATTGACCCTGTCCTGACTCACATCTTGGAGCCATTGAATAAAAGATATCTGGATATCTTCTAATGGTCACTGCTCCCTGCTTCTTTCTGAGATGCTTCTGTGTGGCTGTGGAGCCACCAGAAATCTAAGTAAACTGACTCTCACCACAGATGACAGCCTGATGAACTTCAATTTGTGAACATCAGCATCCTAATCTGGTTTCTAATGTTATTTCCCTCAGGTCCCAATACCTACTTTAAAATTCAGAACGTTTTTCAGCATCACAGGTAACTCTGAAAGGATCTCTACATCCAGCTGCCATTTTGAAATAGATATGGAGGAAAGAGAAAGGAAGGTGTGGACTATATTGTAAATATGAATTAGCAGAATCCAGATGTAAGTACCTGCATGGGTCACAGAGCCTGGCACTGTAACAAAGAGAGTCCAAGGAAAAGACACACATGGTGAGGAACCTTCAAACCAAGATCCGCACGAAGACATGCAAAGTGGTGCATGGGGTTTCTTAGAATTTGAGCATGTGGGCTGTGGGGCTGGTTACCTCTAGAGGGAGGAAGGACTAGGGCTAGGATTCAGCCATGTGCAAAACTGCAAGGTGATGTTCCTTACTTGGTTCTAGGGCATTTCACACAATTTTTCACTAAGTTACACCTTATTCATTGTGATACACTTCCCTGCTTTGTACTTGTGTTACTTTCCATTACTATGACAAATATCTGAGGTAATCAGCTTAGAAAGACAAAGGTATATTCTGGCTTACTGTTTGCAGGCTTCAGTCCATGGTTGGCTGCACTGTTGCTCTTGGACCTGGAAACCACATATCTCCATGGGAGTGCATGGTGGCAGGTGACTCACTTCAAGGTGGCTGGGAAGGAGAGAGAGGGAAATGAAGAGGCTAGGGTTCCTCAGTCTCCTGAAAGCATGCCCCTATCAGGAATCCCCTTACTACCTCCCTCTCTTAAAGGTCCCACCTCCTCCCAATATCACCTGTGGCTGAGACCAAACCTTTTCCACCTGGGCCTGTAGGTGTCATTCCAAATTCAAACTTTAGTAATGGCAGTGGTTAATATAAAAAGGAAAGGATTGAAAGTATACCCTCCACTTGCCTTTCCCTACAGATAGGAGTCTCCAGGTAGGAGAAGGCAGGAGCCCACCTGAGGTCATCCCAGCCACCAGAAGAAACCACAGCTTGACCAGGGAGGCCAGAGCAATGGAGGCATGGAGTGGAGGCCAGGTTCTGGATGCACTGGAAGTAAGAACCAGCAGAACTGCTGACAACTGAATGGAGCATAAAGAAAGAGAAGATGGCACTGGGGTGGAGCTCAGGGGCATAGTTCTTGCCTGACATGTGTGAGGCACTGGATTCCATCCCCAGGAGCACAACAGAATTTTTTAAAAAGAAAAAAAAATAGGAGACACAAGGTCAGGCCTGTGCTTCTCCTTTCTTTGTTGCAAACCAGACAATAACAAACTCTTTGACCTTAGGTTGGTATTGATCACCCCTGGGGCAAAACAGCAATATGCAGGTAGATGTCAGGGAAATCTGCTTTGCAACAATGAGAGTCCCACTTCCCCTGGCTTACATTCTTCTCCCTGGCAGGTGCCTATAACTTTGTTTCTGTTCTTCCACTAGCTGAGGGTGCCTCTCAAGGGCCCAGCAGGTAATGCATAGGCACAGGTGGCATTTACCTGGTCCAGAGGCACTGTCAGTCTAGACCCCAGGAGAGTCCTGGTGTCCCCTGTGTCACTAGATCATTCACTTGGAAGGTGCTCTTGGCAGGAAGACTGCCTGCAGCTTCAGTTGCTACAGGGTGGGGCCTGGGGAGTCTATAGCCACCTGTCCTGGGAGTGAGGGAACTGATCCCTGGAACAAAGGCAGCTGCCTCCTCCCCCAACTCACATTGTTAGTTCATTGGTGATCCTAGAAATCTGCTGTTTTAGGAAAAGAGGGAAAGTGAAATAGTTTCTACTTTAATAAATCCCTGAATTCTAGTTACTTTATTTCTTAAGAAAAAAAGATTTTATTTTCTATGTATTTCCTCATTTAAATCTAGACTCAGAGCCATGGAAAAGAGTAGCACAGATGGGGATCCACATCTAGCCTTGACCTTTATCGCAGAAGACTAGCCCCTGAGGTAGAAAATATCCTGTCCTTCAGGGGCAGCTCTCCTGGTTTTCCCAGCTCCAAGTAACATACTGCATGTATTCACTAAAAGTTAATTTTGCATGAGTAAATGAAGGAGTATTCCAATAATATTTCTGAAGCATCTTTATAGTAAATATGTAGCCTGTGCCTCATGATGCTTTTCTTAAACAATCACTCTTTCTTGTAGGTCACCTGACAGAATTCCTTATCTTTTTTCACCAGATCCACATTTTAGAGTTGTAGAAAGTTTTGCATTCATTCACACAAGCATTTATACTGTAGACACTCTTTGCCAATCCAATCACTCTTTCACAGTAGCTTATGATACATGAATAAATAAGAAAAATAATCACCTGCCTTGTGGGTGTCATTCTGATGAAGAGAAGCAGACAACAAATAGTAAATACAACAAAAAATCCATTAATTCAGAAAAAGTAGATATATGGTGGGGGGGGCAGAGTATCACAAGGGATCTGATGCAGGGAGAGGGACTGATTGTGTCATCCTAACATCTTATTATAGGAACATAATTTCCAAAACCTGTCTTGTATGTCTGCTGAAGAGCAACCTTAACTTAGATTTTCATTTAAGAGTGTGCCAAAATATATTAAAACAAGAATAACAAAACCCTAGAAAAATGCAGAAGTATTACTGAGCCTATAGAAAATGAAATAAAAATGAGAATGCCTAGGGTTCTCAGAAGTTATTGATTAGATAATTAACTTTTATCAATTGTTTGTTTGTAAAACTTCAGAGAATATGCAACATATTTTAAATTGGTAGCTAACTGATATGTAAAATGTAAAAATTTTATGTGTTTATAGAATACCATGTGATGTTTTGATACACCAAGTAAGGAACCATGCTTAAATCAGGTTAAAGACACCTACCTCCTTAAACATTTCCCCTTTGTATATGGTGAAAATTGTGGGCTCTATTCTTCCAGCTTAATGAAATATAGTATATCTGTTATCAATACTCACCACCCTACTGTACAACAGCATTCCAGAAAATGTTTGCTGTTGTTTTTTATTTATTTGCTTGTCAATTAGCCTTCATTTTATTTATTTATTTAAATGTGGTTCTGAGATTTGAACCCAGTACTTCACAGGAGCTAGGCAAGTGCTCTGCCACAGAGCTAAAACTCTAGCCCTGTTTGCTGTTGTTCTGCTTTGCTTATTTCAGCACTACCAGGGACTGAACCCCAGGGCCTTTTGCACTGGGCAAGGGTTCCACCAGAGAGCTACACACACAACCTACAGAAAGCATTTCTGGAAGGAGTGAGAGGAGGGGCTGAATCCTCCCCTGAAAGGAATAAATTTTGACTACTTCCATTATTTTTTCTACTTGGTCTCATGTCTTTGCAATCACAAAAGCAAAAAACAAAGAGCTATACTTCACAGAGGTTTATAAAATAAGTTTAAAGTCCTCAGAGAACTGAGGAGAGTTATCTTATTTTGATGTTCCAAAAGTATAAGTATGTTAACATATACCTTTTTTGTTTCAAAAACATAGGAATGCATATCTCTTTAACAGATATTCAATTCAGCACAATGCCTTATGTGCAGAGAAATGAAGGAGGTTTTCATTGTCTACTTTTTGTTTGAAAGTGGACATTGAGTACCTTACATGTGTATACTTAAAATCTGATTAAAATTAAAGATATGCAGTGATATTTTATAAAATAACCAGTGCACAGTATGATAATTAACACCCAGTGAGCTGAATGTTAAGTACTAGTTTTCCCCTCCAAACTCATGAAAGAATAGAGTTTTAAACCTGGCTTTAATAGTTTTTAAACCTGAATATCCAACTAACTAAATGGGGATTGCCGTCAGGAAAGATTCACACTTCCTCCCTCTATCAAAATGTCAAGAAGGAAGCACTTTTTCCTGTCTCTACCCATGAGGACATAGGTTTAATGCATCTTCCATGGCATCTCACTCAATCGTCCAACCCAACCCCAGCCAGGCTCTCCACCATCCCCAAGTCCTCACCTGTGGTATCCTCATGCAAGCCAATGTCAAAAGCCAGCTTATTAGTTAAAGACCACCAGGTGGAGAGGGAGCATAGATACTAAAACACACAGAACTCTCTGAAATCCATCCAGAATTGTTTGATTTTGGTGTGCAGGATGTCATTTTACTAAAATGAAGTTTGATTGTGCATGTGTTTCCCCAAGAGTAATTGGTTTCTTTCCATACTATCATCACCTCCTACCCCTAGGTTTTCCTAAATGTATTGTCATGAAGCTTAGGGTAATTTTTCAGACCAACTCCCAGCAGCTTGTTAAGTTCTATAAGAAAGAGGACACAAAATGAATGTGGTATGAGCTTGCAGTACATCACCATCTACACAAAGCACGCTCACAGCCAGTAATAACAAGACCATGTGAAGAGGACACAGAGATAGTTCTGGGGATTAGGAAAGGCCAGGATCCACTCCAAAAGCTCTGGACAATGAAGGCAAAGGCTATACAATTTCCATTATGGAACAGGGCCATCTAGCTAAATGGCAGCCAGTGAGAGTGTGAAGGCAGGAGATGAAGTGATTGGGGGGAAGTCAGCATCATAGGGATGTGTCATCTATGTGACCTGGAGACTCGGAATTAGCCTGCTGAGTGTGAAGCAATGACTCTCATGGTTATAGAAGAGGCTTCAAGGGTCTCCAAACTTGTATTGAGTAAGCACAGGACTGTGTATCTGACCTGGAGACAGGCAACCCACAGGCATCCCTGAAGTTCACAGGCTTCAGATATAAACTGTGTTAAATGTCTGTTTTTATTATAGAAAAAGTAACAACTTTACATTACTCAGACTTCACAGTCAAAAACAAGATGATGCCTGGTGAAATCTTCTGCAAATTTCCTCAACAATATTACAGTCCTCAGCACTGCAGTTATTAACAGACATACTGTCTTCTATGTTTCACAGTAACATTGAGGTAGATGCTATAATTATCCTACTGACTTCATTAAGTTCCATGGAAGCATGGACTTGGCCTATTTACTCTGTACTCAATACCTAGTATAGTGCCTAGCACACAGAAGTTGATCAAGCAAAGTGACTAAAGGACCAAAACAAATTTTCAGACACAATTTAAAGTTTAAAGAACCCAGCAAAGTATCCCAGGCTGTGTGGTGGCAAACTGTGTCTGAACCTAGACCTCAGCACCTACATGCAGAGTAGACTCAATTCTAAGACACCCTTAACATTGAAATGCAATAGTTAATCTCAGCTTAGCCACCACCAAGTGTGCAGGATATAGTGGCTGGGTGAACAGACACCGGTGACCAGATACCTGACAGGTCCATGGTGAGCTGGGAGTCTTTTTCATAGTTTTAACTAATTTGTGCTTGGACATAAATTTTAATGCAATTCATATAAAAATCACAAAGAGAATTCTTCACAGAACTAGAAAAAGCAACCATGAAGTTCATGTGGGAAAATAAGATATGCAGAATAGTCAAAGCAATCCTCAGCAAGAAGAGCGCAGTAAGATATATCATAATAGTATAGCTTAAACTGTACTACAGTGCCATCATGAAAAAAACAGCATTGTATCAGCACCAATATAACACAGAGACCAATGAATGGTACAGAATAGAAGAGTCAGAGATAAACTCACAAAAACACAGTTATACTAGACAAAGGTGCCAAAAACATACATTAAAGAAAAAAAAAGCTTATTCAACAAATGGTGCAGGGAAAATTGTAAAGCCACATAAAACAAAAAGAAAGTTAAACACTCTCTCTCACTCTGCACAAAACTCAAGTGAAAATGGATCAAAACTTTGGCACTAGAACAGAGACCCTGCACCTAATAGAAGAAAATGTAGGCCCAAATCTTCACTATGTCAGCCTAAGATCTCACTTCCTTAAGGAGACTCCTATATTCCAAAAAGTAAATTCAAGAATCAATAAAGAGGACAGATTCAAACTGAAAAGCATATTCTCAGCAAAGGAAACAATCAATCATGTGAAAAGAGAGTCTACAGAATGGGAGAAAATCTTCACCACATGCACCTCAGAGCATTAATCTCCAGGATATATGCAGCACTCAAAAAACTTAACACCAAAAAAAAAAAATAACCAAAACTATAAATGGGCTAAGGAACTGAACAGACACTTCACAGAAGAAGCAACGAATATATGAAAAAATGCTCAACATTTAGCCATTAGTGGAAAACAAATCAAAACTACTCCAAGATTTATTAACCCCAGTCACAAACTTGATTATCAAGAATACAATCATCAAGTAACAATAAATGTTGGTGAGGATGTGGGGAAAGGATGCATGCACACATTGTTGTGGGACTGCAAATTTGTGCAACCATTATGGAAAGCAGTATGGAGATTCCTCATAAAACATGGAATGGAAACAATATCTGACACAGCTATCTCTTTCCTCATTTTATACCCAAACCAATTAATATCTGCATATTACAATGACACAGCCATATTATGTTTACAGCAGCTCAACTCATAACAGCTAAACTTTGGAACTAATCTAGGTGCCTTTTAACAGACAAATGAATGAAGAAAATGTGGTGTGTTTGAGTGAAATATATGTGTGTATATATAATATATATATATATATATATATATATATATATATATATATATATATATATATATATATATGCAAATACACAAAAAAATTTTACACACATATATATGATGAAAAAATGTTCAACATTTAGCCATATGATGGACTACAACTCAGCCTTAAAGAATAATGAAATTATGATACTTGCTGGTAAATGGATTTAGCTTTTCATGCTAAGTGATAAGCCAATCCCAAAAAAAACAAAGGTTGAAAGTATTCCCTGGTAAATCACAGTTAGGGGGATGGCAGGTAGGGAAGAATACAACTGCTTTAGATTGCATAGAGGAGTGAAGAGAAAGGAAGGGGTATAGTGAGTAGAATGGATAGTAGAATGAATCAGACATAATCATCCAAAGTACATATACAAATACATGACTAGTATGATGCTACACCCTGAACAACCAGAAGCATTAGAAATCATACTACATTTATGTATGATATGTCAAAGTGCATTCTATTGTCATGTAGAATTAGAACAACTATTTTTAAAAGTAGATTAAGGAAAACATACCAGTTTGCAGGCAAAAAAAAATATGACTACAATATTTGCCCATAATTAGATCCACTTATAGACAATCATGATAACTGAAGTTATGCCATTTTACAAAAAACAAAGGATAAATGTTTTATCTGCTATGTGGAAGCTAACCCATAACAGGAGGGGTGATGGGAACAGAAGTGCAGTAGATTAGACAATGGGGAATGGAGGGAAAGGAGTGGGCATAAGCAAAGGAAAGACTGTGGAAAGACCCTGACACAGCTTTCCCATGTATATATGTGGAAACAACACAGTGAATCCCACCACCATGTACATCCTAAGAATGCAACCCTAAAGAGATAAGGTATATTTATACAAATATGAACTATATCAAAATCAATTTTATGGGCGAGTGTTGTGGCTCAGTGGTGGAGCACTTGCCTAGGCATGTGTGAGGCACTGGGTTTGATTCTCAGTAGCGCATATAAATAAAACAAAATAAATGGTCCATTATCAACTTAAATTTTTTTTAAAAAAGGATTTTATGACTAAAAAAAACCAATAAATAAAAATTAATAAAATGAAACAATTCCTAGGTTCCTTTAAACATTTTGATAGCTGAAATCAACTTCAGCTATCCAAATCAACTGAAATCAACTTCAAAGAATGGGAAAGAAAAATGGCTTTTAAGAGTGGTTTTAGTCTTGAGGCTGGGGATGTGGCTCAAGCGGTAGTGTGCTTGCCTGGTATACGTGTGGCCCAGGTTCGATCCTCAGCACCACATACAAACAAAGATGTTGTGTCTGCCAAAAACTGATAAATAAATATTAAAAAATTCTCTCTCTCTCTCTCTCTCTCTCTCTCTCTCTCTCTCTCTCTCTCTTAAAAAAAAAGAGAGTGGTTTTAGTCTCTCCCACTTTTCTGCCAAATGATGTCACAAATATTGGGACAGACTTTTCCTGCTTCTGACCTCCAGAACTTTGGGAAATATTTTCTCTTCTTTATGAATCTCATAATGTTTACTACTAGAAATTAAAATTAACAAATTTCAATATGTAGACACTAATTATCTAACATATAACAATACCTTTGAAACCGGAGTTTGAAGACGAAACTCCATGGCTTCTGTTTGCAAGTAGGGGTTGCGTGTGCATGGCAGGGAGGCCTCTGCAGCAGAGAGGAGTCCTAGTTCTTCATGGCGGGCCATTTCATGCAGGGTTGCAGCAGACCCCAGCAGATCCTCAACCATTTCTTCTTTCGGCAGTCTCTTCGAAGTCGAAGAATCATCTGTGGAAATCGGGAGAAACTCCTAGGAAACTCCAGAAACTCCAGTGATCTCCAATGCAGCAATCTTGATGGCCTCAGCAGCTTCTCTTTGTCAGAGCAGCATCCAAGGGGGTTACATAGTGCTTGGTCCAATGCTATTGGTCCAAACTTACGCTATTTAGGACTTGAAAGAAGTACCAATGCTATTGGCCCAAAGTTATGATAATTGGGTTGGATGCATACGAATGCCATTGGTCAGTCTCTTTTTAATATTCATAGTAGATTCATTCATAAAAGCAGCCCCGAATTCTCACGCTGAGAATGAATGAATGGGCTACGAAGTAGCTCAACAGCAAAGCTGGAAAGCCAGTGCCTCACATTCCCAAAGTCATGGTTTCGATCCCCGTTCCAAAAAGAAAAGGAAAAACAAATTACAGATAAATAAATGCCAGCAAAAAGGAAATAAACAAACTTTATCAATACATAAATCCTTATTCAAAAACATACCTGGTCTGCATTCTGCACGATCTCTGTCAAGTGACTGCTTATACTTTACCTCTTCAAAGCAATTTTTCCCAAAAGTTGAGAGTCATGGACCATGTCTTAGCTATCTCTCTTCCGCACCTATGCCAGAGGTAACATACATGGGATGTAATCCTGCTGAGGATCAAGGTCTCATTTGGGGCAAGCTTGGGAAGCATTGCTAGTGATACCACATAATAGGTACTTGTTAAAATTCAAATACATGCATTAAAAATGATATAGAAACAAAAAAATGGTATGATTAAAGGTCAACAAGAATCAAATAGGACTCGGGTTGTGACTTAGAGATAGAACTCTTGTCTCCCACGTGTGAGGCACTGGCTTTGATTCTCAGTACCACCTCTGAACAAATGAATAAAATAAAGGTCTAGAGATACCTGCCCGACCTCAGGCCCTTCCCAGATGCACTGGAGCTATGGCCCAGTGTAGCCTGGTTTCATTCTGCCACCAGTGGGATGCTGAGGTCCAACCCAAGACCACTTCCACTCACTTGTAGACACCAGCCAGAGCTCATATACAGTCCATATCTACCCCCACCAACCTGGGCAGGAGGCCAGACACAGGGTAGGCCCACGTCCATCCCTCAACCTGGAGACCTCCATCAAGCTCAGGTCCAACCCAGGACCACCTTCGCACACTGGCAGACACCAGCTGGAGCTCAGGCTTTGCCCAGATCAGCCTCTTGAACCTGCATGGAGCTGGGGAAATGGTAGGTCCAGGTCCATCCCAACACTGGCTGACCCTCCCTGGAGCTGAGACTCGGGCCAGGAATGCCTCTGCCCACCAGCAAACCACTGCAGGAGTTCATATCCAGTCCAGAGCCACCATGAGGACCTTCACAGGAGACAGGGCCCAGGGTTGCCCTAGTCCATCAACTCATCATGAGATTGGCGCTAGAGTTCAGGTTCTGCCCAGGACTGCCTCCACCCTCCAGCAACTCCCTCCAGAGCTCAAGTTTGAACCAAGACAGACTGCCCACCAACAAACACTCACTGGTGGCCAATCCCAGCCCCTTTCAGCCTTGAAGACCTGAGTGGTAGCTGAAGCCCAGAGTTGGCCCTGGTCCTTGTTGCCACCAGCAGTCCTCCACTGTATCTCTGGCTCCCACCAGATAAGCCTTGCAGATGTGCACAGGAGTCTGGGAAGGGGGTAGCCCTGAGAACATAGAGCCACCACCAGATCACCACCTGAGCTCAGGCTTGGCCCAGGACTGACTCTGCCACAGGCAGAAGCCTGCCAGAGCTCATACAAGGCCAGATTGGCCTCACTACCCTCCATGGGAGCTCAGGCAAGGGGAGGCCCTGTTCGATCCCACCACCTGCTGAACCCCACCAGAGCTCCAGCTCTGCCCAGATCCAACTTGAAGACCTGACAGAATGAAACACGAATCCAGGGTAGCCCATGTCATTCCAGTCACCAAGAGACTGGCATCTGAATTCAGGCTCTGCCCACGACCCACTCCACCCATGGAGAGAACTTTGCAGAACTTCAGCTCCAGTCCAGATCAGCCTTACTGGCAGGCAAGGAAGCCTGGCCCAATGTAGGCCTGATACCTACTGCCACAAGCAGGCCCCAAGCAGAGCTCAGGCCAGACACAGGATCACCTCTGATCAACAGGTGGAGCTCAAACTTGGCCAAGATTGGCCTCCCTGACTTGTTTGGGAGCCAAGGCAAGGGGAGGCCCGTGTCATCCTGCCATGTGCAGAACCCCACCAGAGCTCCAGCTCTGCCCAGATCCAACTCCATGAACTGGAAGGAGATGAACCCCAAGCCCAGGGTAGTGTATCCAGTCACTGTGAGACTGGCACCAGAGCTCAGGCTCCGCCCATGACTGACTCCACCCACAGACAGTCACTAAGGTTCAGCCCCAGTCAGAAGAGCCTTGCTGACAGGCACAGGACCCTGATCCAAGATAGTCCTGGGCCCAACTGCCACAAGCAGGCCCCTAGCAGAGCTCAGGCCAGAAACAGGACAGTCTTCACCCAAAGGCAGACCCTTGCCAGAGCTCATCTTTGGCTCAGATCAGCCTTGCTGATCTGCTCAGGAGTCCTAACAAGAGTAGATCCTGTTCCCTCCTGCCAACAGCCACCCTCCACTAGATCTCAGGATCCAACTAGGTAGGCCTTGCAGATGTGCATGGGAGCCCGGGAAGACAGTAGACCTGAGAACATATGGCCACCACTAGACCACCACCTGCCCTCAGGATCAGCCCAGGACCAACTCCGCCCACAGGCAAAACCCTGCAAAGCTCATACAAGGCCCAGATCTGTCTCACTACCCTGCACAGGAGCCCAGGAAAGGTGAACCCCAGGTCCATCCCATCGCCTGAAGAACCCCACCCGAGCTCCAGCTCTGCCCAGATCCAACTTGGTGACCTGGCAGGAGACAGAGCCCAAGCCCAGGGTACCCCAAGTCAATCCAGTCACCTTCAGACTTGCACTGGAGCTTAGGCTCCGCCCAGGAAGGACTCCACCCACTATCAGATAGTCACCTAAGTTGAGCCCCAGTGCAGATCAACCTAGCTGACAGGCGCTGGAGCCTGGTCCAACATAGGCCTGGGACCAACTGCCACAAGGAGGCCCCAAACAGAGTTAAGGCCAGTGCTGGGAGCCATTAGCCAAGTAGGTATGACAATTTCCTTGCCAGCGTACCCCATGTTGCAATGACATTGAATGTAGGTGACCTTGCTCAAGGACCAAGGCGGATTAGGGTGTTCCCGGTTTAAGATAATCGTGTTTAGGGCATTCCCAGTTTAGGTTCCAGGTTTAAGGTTTAAGATTATTCCTGCTGGGAATAGGGCGTATCTTGCTGCCTGAGTTCCCCTTGAGTTCTCACGGGATTCAGACAGTATATTTTGGAGATAGAAGCCCAGTGGATTTGGATTTGGGCAGAGAACGTGGATTTCCCTGGAACGTGATTGTAGACGGCTGGTGTGAGTTCGGGAATAAAGAGTTGCTGTTTGAATCTACAAGCTGTGTGGTGGCTCGTGATTGTGTGCCCAGCCAGACTGCGGCATTTGTACCCAGCCAGACTGTGGCATTTGGCGGCTCGTACGGGGAACGTCTAAAGCTTGGAGTTAAGTGAAATTGCTTGCCCCTGAGGAAGAGCGAAAGAATGGGTGACCAATTCAAAAATCAATGTGTTATTGTTTTGATTTATCTTGTTTTTGTTTCAAGCTGCCTATCCCTAGAAATTTCTCAGGCAAACTGGAAAAAAATGGTTGACTAAAGATTTGAAGTTTGTCGGCCCTGAGGAAGAGAAAATTGATACAATGATTTTTTATTCTGTTTTTGTTTCATTCAGTTTCGGTTTTGTTTTGTGTTATCTTATTGGGTTGCATTATCTTTACAGTAGATTAGAAATTAGTAAAAAACAAACCGAAAAGATGTTACATAAATTGTTAGAGGTTCAGACCATGGAGAAAGACATTTTAGATCAAACAAAAGATAAGGTCTCTCGAGCTAGTCAGACAGAGGAAGAAAATTTAAAGGAAAAGGGGTTGTTAGGAAAAAGGCCACAACAGGAGGCTGTTACTAACTCCGTTTTATCACAAGAGGGCATAATTCAACCCACAGCCCCACCGATGGAGACAGCTGAGTGGCCCTCAAACCCCGTAGTTGATAAATGGGATCCTGAGACAGGACCTCAAAGATTAGCATGCCCTGTACTTGAACAGGCAGGGGGGCAGCGAATTCACCGTGCTTTAGATTTTAAAACAGTGAAGCAGTTAAAGGAGGCTGTAAAAACCTATGGTCCCCAAGCTCCCTTCACGGTAAGCATGGTGGAGTCCATTAGTAACTTGGAAATGATGCCAGCAGATTGGGCTAGCATGTGTAAATCTGTACTAAATGGAGGACAATATTTGTTATGGAAGGTTGCCAATGAGGAATTTTGCACGGAGACAGCTAGGTGAAATGCAGCAGCCGGTTACCCTCAAAGAAATCTAGATATGTTGTTAGGAAAAGGACCTTATGAGGGTCAATGGCAACAAATTGAATATGATCCTGCTATATATGCACAAATTGCTGCAGACACAATTAGGGCATGGAAGACTTTACAAGGACATGGAGATTTACAAGGTCAGCTATCTAAGGTAATACAGAGAGCTAATGAACCTTACGCTGACTTTGTAGATAGGCTAATTCAAACGGCTGCCAAAATTTTTGGGGATACAGAACAAGCAATGCCATTAATAAAACAACTGGCTTATGACCAAGCAAATCATTGCTGCAGAGAGGTTATTAGACCATGGAGACATGAAGATTTAAACACATATATTAAATTATGTAGAGATATTAATGAACAAGGGAAAGTCTTGGCAGCTGCAGTACAACAGGCTTTAGATGCCAGGCCAAAAACATGCTATGATTGTGAACAAACAGGACATTTTAAAAGGAGTTGCCCCATAGGAGGAGGGTTTAACAAAAGTAGGTATCAAAGGAATAGAATACCGGGTATTTGCCCACGATGCTGTAGAGGGAGACATTGGGCTAATGAATACCATTCTCAAACCACCAAAGAGGGTACTCCTTTATCAAAAAACAGACAAAGACCAGGTATTTATCCACGATATCATGGATAAAGGCATCAGGCTCCATTGCCAAAAAAGAGACATGGGGGCCCAATGCCCCTGGGCCCAAACCACAAATCTATGGGGCAGTGGAGGAACCCAGCAACACCATCAGGCTAGTGCCCAGGACACATTGTCCATTAAATCCCTCATCAGACAAACCCGAGGGAGCGCAGGGTTGGACATCTGTGCCTCTGCCAGAGCAGTATTAACTCCAGAGATGGGAGTTCAAATCATTCCCACAGGAGTAAAAGGACCTCTTCCCCAAGGAACAGTAGGCTTATTATTGGGACGTAGTTCATCTACATTAAAAGGACTTATGATAAGTCCTGGGGTAATTGATCCCAATTATGTAGGTGAAATAAAAATTATAGCTAGTTCTCCAAGAGGTATATCAGTAATTTCACCTGGAGATAGAATAGCACAGTTGTTAATAATACCCAGCCTACATAATAAATTTCCTAGTCATAGTGTAGAAAGAGGTTCCAGGGGATTAGGCTCCACAGGTGTAGATTGGGTTATGTTGTCTTTAAATTTAGATTCTCGCCCAATGCTAAAACTAAATATTCAAGGTCATGAGTTTAATGGGCTACTGGACACAGGTGCTGACCTTAGCATCATATCTCGTCAAGAATGGCCAAAACATTGGCCATTACAACAAGCCACTCAAACGCTTCGAGGCATAGGAGTGGCGACAAATCCCCAAAGAAGTTCTATGATATTAGATTGGAAGGATCCTGAAGGATGTGAAGGAACTATACAGCCATATGTATTGGATCATCTTCCTATAAATTTTTGGGGACAAGATGTCCTAGATCAATTAGGTTTGACGTTAACAAATAACATCAATCCTAATGTGCACACTACTAGGGCTAGACAAGGCTTTAGGAAAGAAAAAAAGAGAGCATGCTACAGGGACACTGCTACATCGATGTTCATAGCAGCTCAATTCACAATAGCAAGACTTTGGAACCAACCCAGATGCCCTTCAATAGACGAATGGATTAAAAAAATGTGGCATTTATACACAATGGAGTATTACTCTGCATTAAAAAAATGACAAAATCATAGAATTTGCAGGGAAATGGATGGCACTAGAGCAGATTATGCTAAGTGAAGCTAGCCAATCCCTAAAAAGCAAATGCCAAATGTCTTCTTTGATATAAGGAGAGTAACTAAGAACAGAGTAGGGACGAAGAGCATGAGAAGAAGATTAACATTAAACAGAGATGAGAGGTGGGAGGGAAAGGGAGAGAAAAGGGAAATTGCATGGAAATGGAAGGAGACCCTCAGGGTTATACAAAAGAACATACAAGAGGAAATGAGGGGAAAGGGAAAAATAATACAAGGGGGAGAAATGAAGGTCAATGGGGGGGTAGAGAGAGAAGAAGGGTGGGGAGGGGAGGGGAGGGGGGATAGTAGAGGATAGGAAAGGCAGCAGAACACAACAGACACTAGTATGGCAATATGTAAATCAATGGATGTGTAATTGATGTGATTCTGCAATCTGTATATGGGCTAAAAATGGGAGTTCATAACTCACTTGAAGCAAAGTGTGAAAGATGATATATCAAGAACTATGTAATGTTTTGAACAACCAACAATAAAAAAAATAAAATAAAATAAAAAAAAAGAAAAAAGAATAGGAAAACAAGGGCAAGGTATAGCAGCACCAATACAAATAGATCAAGGAACAGACAGACATGGGTTGGATTTTCAGAAAGGGCCACTGAGACAATCAAAATTACTTGGAAATCAGAAAGACCAGTGTGGGTTGCTCAGTGGCCCCTGACTAAAGAAAAGATACAAGTAGCCCATTATCTGGTCAAACAACAATTAGTGGAAGGACATATACAACCTTCCATATCTCCCCATAATACTCCCATTTTTGTCATCAAAAAGAAATCTGGTAAATGGAGATTATTGCAAGATTTAAGAGCCATTAATAATGATATGGTTATTATGGGACCTGCTCAATCAGGGATTCCTCAATTCTCTACTTTGCCAAAAACCTGGCATGTTTTAGCTATACATATTAAAGATTGTTTTTTTTTCAATTCCAATTCATCCTGAGGATAGTCCACATTTTGCATTTACTATCCCTGCATTAAATCATGAAGGTCCTGACCAGAGATATGAATGGAAAGTACTCCCTCAAGGCATGGCTAACAGTCCAACTATGTGTCAAATATAGGTTAACAAAGCAATACAGCCACTTAGAAATCAAAATCCTGAAGTACAAATATTTCACTATATGGATGATGAATTATTGGCACATAAACATAAAACATATTGCTGGAATGTTATGCCACACTTACAAACTTAATAAAAAATTATAATCTAGAGATAGCAATAGATAAAGTACAATTAAATTTTCCATAGGAGTTCTATTATCCTCAACCATGGTCCGTCCACCAAAAATTCAAATACGAATAGATCAACTTAAATCACATAACGACTTTCAAAAGTTATTGGGAGACATAAATTGGATAAGGCCTTATCTAGGTATACCAACAGGAGAGTTGGGACCTTTATTTGATATTCTAAAAGGTCCATCAGATCCAAATTCACCCCGCATGTTAACTCCTAAAGCAAGAATGGCATTAAAAATTATTGAAACATATATGGAAAACATACATTTGGATAGAACTTATATCAAGTTTGCCTTTATTATTTATTGTACTACCAACAAAAAATATTCCTACAGGAGTATTTTGGCAAGAAGGTCCACTATTGTGGATACATTTATCTTATTCTCCTAACACTATTCTTACTAGGTATCCTGAGGCTGTAGGACAATTAATACTCAAAGGAATAAAAGCAGCGAAGGGAGTGTTTGGAATTTCTCCCAATAAAATTATTACTCCATATACTATGGATCAAATTGATGAGTTAGCTAATGAGTTAAATACTTGGGCAATAATTATGTGTAAATCTAATGTTTCATTTGATAATCATTTACCATCTAATCCTTTGTTGTCTTTTTGGTCTAAGCATCCTGTAGTTTTTTCCTAAAATGACAAGAAAAACACCTATCATGAATGCTCCAAATATATTCACTGATGGGTCAAATAATGGTACAGCAGCAGTAGTTACCCCTGATCAAACTTTTACATTTTTAGTACCCAAACAATCAGCTCAAAAGGTAGAGCTTAATGCAGTTTTACAAGCTTTTGTGATGTTTAAAGATTCTGTATTTAATTTATTTTCTGATAGTCAGTATGTAGTTAATGCTATAGTATCTCTTGAATATGCTGGTAGGATTTCCCCTTTTTCTACTGTTTTCTCTTTGTTTTCCACTATACGAAGTCTAATCTGGGACAGAAAAGATCCATTCTTTATAGGACATATTAGGGCACATACAGGATTGCCTGGAGCCCTTAGTTTAGGCAATGATTTAGCAGATAAAACTACACATGACATACATATTTTCTCTACATTTGAAGAAGCTACAAATTTTCATAAAAGGTTTCATGTTAATGCTAATACTTTACAAAAGCGTTTTAAAATAACTAAGGAACAAGCCAGACAAATAATAAAACAATGTCAAAATTGTGTGACATTTTTACCACAAGTTAATCTTGGAGTCAATCCTAGAGGACTGATCCCTAACCATATTTGGCAGATGGATGTCACACACTTGCCAGAATTTGGAAAATTAAAATATTTACACGTTACAGTTGATACTTCTTCTGGATTTTTGATGGGCTCCCTTCATGCCGGAGAAAAAACTAAAGATGTTATAGCTCATTGCTTACAAAATTTTGCCACTGTGGGCGTTCCTAAACAGTTAAAAACCGATAATGGTCCTGGCTATACCTCTACCTCTTTTAAACAATTTTGCTCATCATTTGGTATTACTCATATAACAGGAATCCCATACAATCCACAGGGACAAGGCATAGTTGAAAGAGCTCATCAAACTATGAAAACATACTTATTTAAGCAAAAAGAGGGAATTGGAAGGGGTATATATCCCCAAAGATAAACTTAAAATAATGCTTTTTACTCTAAACTTTTTAAATTTGGATTCATCAGGACTTAGTGCTGTGGAAAGGCATATGTATCCAAAAAATGTACATAAACCTAAAGTACTTTGGAAAGATATTCTAACAGGACAATGGAAAGGTCCTGACCCAGTGATTGTCTGGTGTCGGGGCTCTGTTTGTGTTTTTCTACAGGGAGAACAGCAGCCAATTTGGATTCCAGAGAGATTAACTAAAACAATTTCTACAGATCGAAAAGAAGATGATTTGACTCAAATCCATAACAGCTGATATCCAGAACTCCACCTTGGCCATTCTTACATCTGCGACAGTGATTAACCAGGATGCTTTTTTCAATAGCTATTTTATTATTGCATTTTTCCACATCATAAGGTTCTATTTTTATTTTTTGAGCTCATACAAACCTAGGTTAATGTTTTTCTGATCAGTTTTATTTTTTGACTGTGGAGTTTTTAAACATTGCAATGGAGATTTCACCCAGGTAAAGCTACAAGGCCTTTACTATTTTCTTATGTGTTGTACATTTGTGTACACTGTTGTGTTTTGTGTTGTATGTCTGTATGTGCGTATGTCCATATTTCTTATATGAGGAGCGCTCATGAAAAAATGGATCCGAATTATTATTCTTATTTTTTATTCACGTGATTTAAATGGTTTAATTTAAATTAGGTAAACAGCTGTTAAGGATTGTTTTTAAAGTAGGTTAACAGATCTATTTGTTTACTTTCACCTTTCTTTTTCATTATATTTAATAATTCTTTTCAGGATAATGTCTCTTTAGCATCATTGCCAGAATTCCTATCTTCATCCCAGTGCCGGTGAAGACAAAGATACAACCAGACTATAGCTTCTATGATAGCTATCACAGTAAACTGTATAAACTGATGCATCAATGAATATAACTCAACAAGTAATGCTCAATCAAGGAGTTAACTTACTTTGGGAGGAAACGGATTTTGGGAGGAAATGGATATATTGATAGATTCCTCCGCTTTGAACTGCTTGCAGAACTTGCCTGGACTATGTAACTATCGTTTGGTGCAGCGAATTGTGGTAATGCTGGTATATCTTTGCTGATGGTGTCACTAGTGATGCAATTTTTATTTCCTTGCCAGCACACCCCATGTTAATTGTGGTAGTGCTGACATATCTTTGCTGATGGAGTCACCAGTGATGCAATTTTTCCCAAGGAGCCGTCAATTGGCTTGGTGTCGTGGCATTTCTGTATCCTCCTCCCTTCTGCTAGTGATGGTCTAAAATTTGGGGGCCAATGGCTATATGCTGGACTGGTAGTCAGTGACGGGTATGATACAATTGCAGTGGTATCAACCTAAGACAGGAGGCTGATGCCTAAAGGTCAGTTTTCCGATGACGGGTAAGAACCATATGTTGAATTGGACAACCTACCAGGCACGGTCCTTAAGCCACATTGCTTGTTGTTTAATTAATCAGAAGGGGGGAGATGCTGGGAGCCATTAGCCAAGTAGGTATGACAATTTCCTTGCCAGCGTACCCCATGTTGCAGTGACATTGAATGTAGGTGACCTTGCTCAAGGACCAAGGCGGATTAGGGTGTTCCCGGTTTAAGATAATCGTGTTTAGGGCATTCCCAGTTTAGGTTCCAGGTTTAAGGTTTAAGATTATTCCTGCTGGGAATAGGGCGTATCTTGCTGCCTGAGTTCCCCTTGAGTTCTCACGGGATTCAGACAGTATATTTTGGAGATAGAAGCCCAGTGGATTTGGATTTGGGCAGAGAACGTGGATTTCCCTGGAACGTGATTGTAGACGGCTGGTGTGAGTTCGGGAATAAAGAGTTGCTGTTTGAATCTACAAGCTGTGTGGTGGCTCATGATTGTGTGCCCAGCCAGACTGCGGCATTTGTGCCCAGCCAGACTGTGGCAGGCCAGAAAGAGGACCATCTGTACCACAGGTGGAGCTCAAACAGCACCAAGATTGGCCTTGCTGACCTGCGCAGGCCCCAGGCAATGAGAGGCCCGGTTCCATCCTGCCATGTGCAGAACCCCACCAGAGCTTCAGCTCTGCCCAGATCCAACTCAAAGACCTGGCAGGAAACGGAGCCCAAGACCAGGGTAGCCAAAGTCCATCCAGTTACCTTCAGACTGGCACCCGAGCTTAGGCTCTGCCCAGAAATGACTCCGCCCACTGTCAGACAGCCACCAAAGTTCAGCCTCAGTCCAGATTAGCCTCACTGAGAGGTGCAGGAGCCTGGCCAAAGGTAGGCCTAGGACCACTGCCACAAGCAGGCCACAAGCAGTGCTCAGGCCACACTCAGGAGCCCCCTCACCCACAGGCGGCGCTCAAACATGGCCAAGATTGGCCTCACTGACCTGCACGCACCCCGCGCAAGGGGAGGCCCAGTTCCATCCTGCCACCAGCAGAACCCCACCATAGCTCCAGCTCTGTCCAGTTTCAACTCAATGACCTGGGAGGAGGAAACCTGAGCCCAGGGTAGCCCATGTCCTTCCAGTCATCAAGAGACTGAGAACAGAACTCAGGCTCCACTCACGACGGACTCCACCCACTGACAGACAGCTGCAGAAGTTCAGCCTCAGGCCAGATCATCAGTGCTGATAGGTGAGGGATCCTGGCCCAAGGTAGGCCTGGGATCAACTGCCACAAGCAGGCCCCAAGCAGAGCTAAGGCCAGACACAGGATGGCCTCTGTCCACAGGCAGAGCTCAAACACAGCCAAGATTTGCCTCCCTGACCTGTGCGGGAGCCCAAGAAGAGGAGGCCAAGTTCCATCCCGCCACCTGCAGAACCCCACCAGAGCTCCAGCTCTGCCCAGATCCAACTCAGTGACCTGGCAGGAGACAGAGCCCGAGCCCAGTAGCTCAAGTCCATTCAGTCACCTTCAGACTGGCACCTGAGCTCAGACTCTGCCCAGAAATGACTCCACCCACTGCCAGACAGTCACCTAAGTTCATCCTCAGTCCAGATCAGCCTCTCTGACAGGCATGGGAGCCTGGTCCAAGGTAGGCCTGGGACCAACTGCCACAAGCAGGGCCCAAGCAGAGCTCAGGCCAGACACAGGGCCGCCTCCACCCACAGGCAGAGCTCAAACATTGCCAAGATTGGCCTTGCTGACCTGCATAAGAGCCCAGGCAAGGGGAGGCCCAGTTCTATTCTGCCACTGGCAGAACCCCACCAGAACTCCAGCTCTGCCCAGATCCAACTGGAAGACCTGGCAGGAGGAAACCTGATCCCAGATTAGCCCATATGCATCCAGTCACCTTCAGACTGGCACCTGAGCAAAGGCTCCGCCCAGGAATGACTCTGCCCTATCAGACAGCCACAGAATTTCAGCATCAGTCCAGATTAGCCTCTCTGAGAGGCACGGGAGCCTGGCCCAAGGTAGGCCTGGGACCAACTGACACAATAGCAGTGCTCAGGCCAGGCACATGACCGCCTCCGCCCACAGGTGTAGCTCAAAAGGGGACAAGATTGGCCTCACAGATCTGCTCTGGAGCCTGGGCAAGGGGAGGCCCAGTTCCATCCCAGCACCTGCAGAACCCCACTAGAGCTCCAGCTCTGCCCAGATCCAACTCAGTGACCTGGTGGGAGATGAAGCCCAAGCCCAGGGTAAAAGCCCAAGTCGATCCAGTCACCCTGAGACTGGCACCAAAGCTCAGGCTCCGCCCATGAGTGACTCCACCCACTGACAGTCACTGAAGTTCAGCCCCAGCCCAGATCAGCAGTGCTGACAAGGTAGGCCTGGGACCAACTACCACAAACAGGCCCCTAGCAGAGCTCAGGCCACACACAGTACAGCCACGCCCCACAAGCAGACACCTTCTGGAGCTCAGGCCCTTCTTTATCAGCCTAGTCAACCTGTGTGGTAGCACAGGCATGAGTAGGCACAGTTCCATCCCTCCATTTTCTGACCCCCACTGGAGCTTAGACTCGGCATCTATCTATGGTCAGATGCCCACCAGAGCTCAGGCCCAGGCCAGAATGCCCTCTGCTCACTTGCTGACACCTGCTGGAGCTTGGACTCAGTCTAGAATATCCTAGTACACCTGTTGGAGTCCAGTTCCAGTAGTAGGCCTGAGTTCATCCCACCACTGCTAGATAGCAGGTGGAGCTTAGGTTTGCATCAGGATTGCATTGCCAACTTGCATGGGAACCCTGGCAAAGGTAGGACTTGTTCCTTCCCACCACCTGCACATCTCCACTGGAGCTCAAGCTCTGCCCAGGACCTGAGCCCCAGGGAAGGCCCTGGTTCTACGTGCCACCACCTGATGTCTGTGATTCTTAGGCTCAGCCCAGGACTGCCTCTGCTCATTGCCAGACATCTTTGTGAGCTCAGGATCACCCAAATCTGCCAGTACAACCTGTGGTGGAAGCCCAGGCACAGGATAGCCACAGGTCATTCCACCACCAGCCAAACACTGAGGGAGCTTACACCCAGATCTTATCCACCTGGCGAAACTGTCCTGAGCTGATATTCAGGGTAAGCCCAGGACCATCCTGCCACTGGCTGACCTCTTCTGGAGCTCAGGCTCTGCCCAGATAAGCCTATTCCAACTATGTGGGAGTCTTTAATTAGGGTAGGCCTAAGTCCATCAAGCCACCAGCAGACCCTCACCAGATTTGAGGCTCATCCCAGGACTGCCTCAGTCCACTGTCAGACAGTTCCGGAGCTCTGGCAGGGCCCAGGATTGTATGCACCCATCAGCAGACTTTCAATGGAGCTCAGGTCTGTCCAGATCCTCCTGGCGGATATGAATGGCTGCTGGGACCCTGATTAGGTATGGGTACATTTCACCAGGGGAAACCCCCCAGGAGCTCATGAATAAATAAATAGCCAAAACAATAAATAAATAAAGGAAGGAAGGAAACTAGCTTATTCATATTCTTCATTTTATTTGCATTTACTTTCAGTAGGACTTCATGGATTGACTCTATTCTTCAATACAAGGGACTTACTTATATTACCTAAGCCTGATTTGCGTGGCCCAAATGTTATCCATGTAAAAATAAAACATGATTGTAAAATATTGTAAATTTCTTTCCTGACTTTTATCAGTATCAATCATACCATATCTGAAAAATTTGATTTCACGTCTGAAATTAGGAAATTGAACTAGAATTCTGAAGCTGGAAAAGGGCTCTCTACATGAGGCAAAACTGTTGCCAGTTGGAATAAAACATTATTTTGGTGACTTTCCTTTTGATTTCTGAACAGCTCACCAGAAGTTAATCATATACTGAGCTACCCAAATTCAAGAAAAAAAAAAAAAAAGAAACAGCCTAATAAAAATGAAAAAAGACAAATGTAGGCTGTTTATAAAATATGACATACCATACACTTGAGATGGCATTTCATGCCAATATAGTAATCCAAAGAATACATAAAGTACATTTGTGTGTGTGCATATCACATAAAAAGAATAAAGAGAATGAGAAAACCTAATGTTGAAAGTGTTGAAAAAAGGAATAGTCATGCTCTGATAACTGCAATGAAAAATTATCATAACCCTTCTGCAGAGAAGTATTAGAATATATACCAAAATTTGAAGTGCACACTTTCCTTTAACCCAAGAATTCCAACTTAAATATCTTATGTATAATTATTGTGGCAAATTTTAAATTTTACCATGAAACTGAACATTGTAATAAAAATCCCACTGGCTGGGTATCAGACCTCAAGTCCCTGGTGAAAGTCACTGGGCACCATTTCTCTGCTCACACTCATGCCTTTCCTGGGGGTTGCTCACACTCGTAAAAAGACAGGCCTCCTTCCAGAGATGTCTCTCACAGCTCTTGGCTCATAGTTTCATTGGATTGGTAACATTTTTGCGATTAAACTCTAGGACATTCTTATATATTTTTGGAAATGAACCATTGCAACTGTTTCCTCCCATCTTCAGCTTGTTTCCTGCCCTGATGTTTGTCCCCTTCTACAGTATGGGCAGATATTGTATATTGTCTATTCTTGCTTTTGTTTTTGGTGCTATTGATGTTGTGTCAAGGAAGAAAGAAAGAAAGAAAGAAAGAAAGAAAGAAAGAAAGAAAGAAAGAAAAGATAAAGAAATAAATCCTTGCCAAGACTAATGTGAATAACTGGACAATGAAGTTTTCTTTCCTGCTGTTTTTTCTAGGAAGATTATACCTATAGGTCTCACATAGGTCCACCTTACTGACCTGCACAGGAGATGATGCCCAGGGTAACCCAGGGTCTATCCCTCCACCAGCTGACCCCAGCCAGATCTCAGGTTCCACCTAAATTTACATTGCCTACATGCAAAGGAGCCAGGGGACAGGGTATCCCCAGGTCCATAAAGTCTCTGTGAGACCCCCACCAGAGCTCATATTTGTCCCAGGTAACCTGCGCACAAACACCAACCCCACTGGAGCTCAGAACTGCCTCTGTCCACTGAAACTCCTGCCAGAACTTAGGCATGGCCCAGGGTCTGCTCTGGCCACACAGAGACACCCACCAGGGCTTGCTACTGACCCAGTCCACCTTCGATGACCTGAGCAGTAGCAGGAGCACAGGGTAAGCCCTGATCTTTCCCACTACCCACAGAACCTAGCAGGAGCTCAGATTTCACCCAGATCCACATGCAGATTTGCAGGGGAGCCTTGGCACAGGTGAGGCCCCAGTTCATCTGGCCACAACCAAACACTGGCTGGAGCTTAGGATCTGCCCAGGATTGTCTCTGCCCACAGGTAGACACCCTCAAGAGGTCATACACAGTTCAGATCTTCTGCAACTACTTATGCAGGACCAGAAGCTCAGGGTAGGAGCAGAGCAATCCCACCACTTGCAGACCTCCACTGGAGCTCAAGCTCTGCCCAGGAGCAGAGCCCCATGAAAGGCCCAGTTTCTACCCACCATTGCCTGAGGCCCAATAGATCCTTGGGGTCAGCCAAGGACTGCTTCCACTAATCAGCAAACATCCTTGGGAGCTCAGGATCGGCCCAATTCTCCCATGACAACATGAGGTGGTAGCCAGGGCAAAGGGTAGTCACAGGTCCATCCTGCCATGGGGTGACCCCTGCTGGAGCTCAGACTCAGCCCAGGAATGACTCCGCCCACTGTCAGATGCCCACCAAAGCTCAGGCTCCTTCCCGCATTGGCTCCACCTACTGGAAGACACCTTCCAGAGTTCAGCCCCAGCCCAGGTTAGCCTTGCAGACAAACTGGGGAGCCTGGCCCAAGGTCGGCCTGGCTGCATCCCACCACAGGCCAACACCCACCACAGCTCAGGCCAGACCCAGGACCGCCTCTGCCTACAGGGAACATCTTCCAGAGCTGAGACTTCTGCCTGAGAGCCAAGGCCAGCCACTCAGGAGATTGGGTATTATTATTGCATTAGTAACCAACTTTGCTTTCTTACTTTCCACATTGAGGTTTAGAAATCCTCCCCTATTGTGTAAACATTGATTTACTTTGTTCCTGCACTTTGATGATTTATACATTTAGTGTATCAGAGAATCTGTAGTTTATTTTGATGGACATATTGAGATAGTGATTGGATTTCATGTTCTTACCTACATAAAAAGGCATCTTCAAAATGGTCCCACTACATTTTTCAGAATCATTTGTCTTTCTCCAAATAATGGAAATGTGGTGATCCAACATGGCGGCGAGAGGGGAGGCAGTGCTTTCAGTACCTCCTCAACAACGGGGTCAGAGAGACACATGGATACGCTTAGATTTGACCTGCTGAGAAACTCCTAGCAAAATTGCACTAAAGAGAGACCGGCTGGGAATAGGTAGGATTTTTGGAGGTGACAGTCTGCGTTAGATGAGTGATTCTCGGCCACGCAGCGCAGAGGTCCACACCCGCCAGCCACTGCCTGCGTGACTCAGCGACTGTAGGCTGCCTGCACGCGGCCCCCGCGTCAGGGCGGATAGCCTACGAGGCGCAGCGCAGCAGGAGCGGTGCAGGGACTCTAGGAAGAGGTCTCTCGCCAAGCCTTCATGAAATAGCGAACTGGGAGCTGAAACCAACCAGAGACAGACCAGTCCCACCCCTCCCTTCAGACACTCCGGCAAGGAGCCTGGGGCCCGCCATAACAGAGTGGTGACATCACCAGAGTTCCACCGACAGAATTCCTTCCCAGCAGAATCCACGTTAGCAGGTGTGTGACTCCCACCCCCTCCAGATACAAGCAGCCAGGAAACCTCGGGAATCTCTCCAGGGGCGTGTCTGTAGGGAAGCAGAGGGGATTCCAGATCCCCACCTCCCCTTAACACCAGCGGCGACACCCAAGATCTTAGCCGCCAGTTTCTGGGGGCGTGCCCACCAAAGGGGTCCAGAAAAATTAAACTGTTGGTTCCCAGATCACCCCACCACAGCACTGGGGCTTAGATGAATGACAGAGAGGGTGTTCATCGTTCGGGATATAGGACACGTGGTGGGGCTGCAAGTGTAATCAGATCCTTGGGGAAACGCCTCTGGTGAACAGGACCTGGCTGGCTGGCTGGGAGGAGTAACAGGGGGAGGGGCCAGATAAGTGAAAGGGCTCTGGACTAACAGGATTGAGAGACTCCCAGGAGCCACCGTACAGGGATTTCTGTCAGCACGTAGAGGGCAGAAGCTCGGCTCAGAGGGCACAGCTCCCAGCAGCCTGCCAGCGTGGTACACACTTCACCCCAACTGGAGTAGGGGCAGAGCAGAGCCTTTGCCCGTGCCCAGATCAGGCCCAGCGGCCCACCTGTGTGGTGGTCAAGTGACCCCAATTGAAGTGGGTGCGGAGCGGAACTGACACCCATGCCCGCAAGGTGGGCAGACCGGCAACCAACCTGAAGATCACGCCTAGCGGTCCCCGGGCATGGTAGGAGGGGCAGGGCAGAGCCTTCGCCCCCACCTGCAAGGTAGGCAGACCTATGACAGAACGGCGGATCAGGCCCAGGGGTCCGCGGGCGTGGTAGACACCTCACACCAATTGGAGGAGGGGCAGAACAGAGCCCCCGCCCGCACCTGCAAGGGAGACTTTTCAACTATACAAGAGCAATATAAATATATAGGGGGGGAAAATTTTCAAAAACACAACAGATTCACTAAGAAGAAAGAAACGCAAGCAGTATGAAATGACAAGGAAAGAAAGGACTACAAGCAATGCAGGTCAACTCAACTTTAGAAGAGGTAACAGCTGCAGCAGATGGAATGTCAGATAAAGAATTCAGGATATATATGCTTCAGATGATCTGGAGTACCAAGGAAGACATTAGACAGCAAAATCAGACAATGAAAGATCACTCCTTAAAAAAAGAAAAAAAACAACAAATAAATGATCTCATACTTCATCTCAAAATCCTAGAAAAAGAAGAGCAAAACAACAGCAAAAGAAGTAGAAGGCAAGAAATAATTAAAATCAGAGCTGAAATTAATGAAATCGAAACAAAAGAAACAATTGAAAAAATTGACAAAACTAAAAGTTGGTTCTTTGAAAAAATAAACAAAATCGACAGACCCTTAGCCATGCTAGCAAAGAGAAGAAGAGAGAGAACTCAAATTACTAGCATACAGGATGAAAAAGGCAATATCACAACAGACACTTCAGAAATACAGAAGATAATCAAAAATTATTTTGAATCCTTATACTCCAATAAATTAGAAGATAGTGAAGGCATCGATAAATTTCTTAAGTCATATGATCTGCCCAGATTGAGTCAGGAGGATATAGACAACCTAAACAGACCAATATCAATCGAGGAAATAGAAGAAACCATCAAAAGACTACCAACTAAGAAAAACCCAGGACCGGATGGGTATACAGCAGAATTTTACAAAACCTTTAAAGAGGAACTAATACCAATACTTTTCAAGCTACTTCAGGAAATAGAAAAAGAGGGAGAACTTCCAAATTCATTCTACGAGGCCAACATCACCCTGATACCTAAACCAGACAAAGACACTTCAAAGAAAGAAAACTTCAGACCAATATCTCTAATGAACCTAGATGCAAAAATCCTCAACAAAATTCTGGCGAATCGGATACAAAAACATATCAAAAAAATTGTGCACCATGATCAAGTAGGATTCATCCCTGGGATGCAAGGCTGGTTCAATATACGGAAATCAATAAATGTTATTCACCACATCAATAGACTTAAAGATAAGAACCATAAGATCATCTCGATAGATGCGGAAAAAGTATTCGACAAAGTACAGCATCCCTTTATGTTTAAAACTTAAGAAAAACTAGGGATAACAGGAACATACCTCAATATTGTAAAAGCAATCTATGCTAAGCCTCAGGCTAGCATCATTCTGAATGGAGAAAAACTGAAGGCATTCCCTCTAAAATATGGAACAAGACAGGGATGCCCTCTTTCACCACTTCTGTTCAACATAGTTCTCGAAACGCTGGCCAGAGCAATTAGACAGACGAAAGAAATTAAAGGCATCAAAATAGGAAAAGAAGAACTTAAATTATCACTATTTGCAGATGATATGATTCTATACCTAGCAGACCCAAAAGGGTCTACAAAGAAACTACTAGAGCTAATAAATGAATTCCGCAAAGTGGCAGGATATAAAATCAACACACATAAATCAAAGGCATTCCTGTATATCAGTGACAAATCCTCTGAAACGGAAATGAGGACAACCACTCGATTCACAATATTTTCAAAAAAAAATAAAATACTTGAGAATAAACCTAACAAAAGAGGTGAAAGACTTATACAATGAAAACTACAGAACCCTAAATAGAGAAATAGAAGAAAATCTTAGAAGATGGAAAAATATACCCTGTTCATGGATAGGCAGAACTAACATTATCAAAATGGCGATATTACCAAAAGTTCTCTATAGGTTTAATGCAATGCCAATCAAAATCCCAATGGCATTTCTTGTAGAAATAGAGAAAGCAATCATGAAATTCATATGAAAAAACAAAAGACCCAGAATAGCAAAAACAATGCTAAGCAGGAAGGGTGAATCAGGCGGTATAGCGATACCAGACTTCAAACTCTACTACAGAGCAATAGTAACAAAAACAGCATGGTACTGGTACCAAAACAGGCGGGTGGACCAATGGTACAGAATAGAGGACACAGAAACCAATCCACAAAACTACAACTACCTTATATTTGATAAAGGGGCTAAAAGCATGCAATGGAGGAAGGATAGCATCTTCAACAAATGGTGCTGGGAAAACTGGAAATCCATATGCAACAAAATGAAACTGAATCCCTTTCTCTCGCCATGCACAAAAGTTAATTCAAAATGGATCAAGGAGCTTGATATCAAATCAGAGACACGCTGTCTGATAGAAGAAAAAGTTGGATACTATCTACATACTGTGGGGTCGGGCTCTAAATTCCTCAATAGGACACCCATAGCACAAGAGTTAATAACTAGAATCAACAAATGGGACTTACTCAAACTAAAAAGTTTTTTCTCAGCAAAAAATACAATAAGAGAGGTAAATAGAGAGCCTACATCCTGGGAACAAATCTTTACTCCTCACACTTCAGATAGAGCCCTAATTTCCAGAGTATACAGAGAACTCCAAAAATTAGACAATAAGATAACAAACAACCCAATCAACAAATGGGCCAAGGACCTGAACAGACACTTCTCAGAGGAGGACATACAATCAATCAACAAGTACATGAAAAAATGCTCACCATCTCTAGCAGTCAGAGAAATGCAAATCAATACCACCCTAAGATACCATCTCACTCCAGTAAGATTGGCAGCCATTATGAAATCAAACAACAACAAGTCCTGGCAGGGATGTGGGGAATAGGGTACACTTGTACATTGCTCGTGGGACTGCAAATTGGTGCAGCCAATTTGGAAAGCAGTATGGAGATTTCTTGGAAAGCTGGGAATGGAGCCACCATTTGACCCAGCTATTCCCCTTCTCAGTCTATTCCCTAAAGACCTAAAAAGAGCATGCTACAGGGACACTGCTACATCAATGTTCATAGCAGCTCAATTCACAATAGCAAGACTTTGGAACCAACCCAGATGCCCTTCAATAGACGAATGGATTAAAAAAATGTGGCATTTATACACAACGGAGTATTACTCTACATTAAAAACTGACAAAATCATAGAATTTGCAGGGAAATGGATGGCACTATAGCAGATTATGCTAAGTGAAGCTAGCCAATCCCTAAAAAACAAATGTCAAATGTCTTCTTTGATATAAGGAGAGTAACTAAGAACAGAGTAGGGACGAAGAGCATGAGAAGAAGATTAACATTAAACAGAGATGAGAGGTGGGAGGGAAAGTGAGAGAAAAGGGAAATTGCATTGTAATGGAAGGAGACCCTCAGGGTTATACAAAAGAACATACAAGAGGAAATGAGGGGAAAGGGAAAAATAATACAATGGGGACAAATGAAGGTCAGTATAGGCGGTAGAGAGAGAAGAGGGGAAGGGAGGGGAGGGGAGGGGCATAGGAAAGGTAGCAGAACTCGACAGTCACTATTATGACAATATGTAAATCAATGGATGTGTAATTGATGTGATTCTGCAATCTGCATATGGGCTAAAAATGGGAGTTCATAACCCACTTGAAGCAAAGTGTGAAAGATGATATATCAAGAACTATGTAATGTTTTGAACAACCAACAATAAAAAAATAAAAAAAAAAAACAAATAATGGAAATGTGACTTTTGTGACATTATCAAGTGTTTTATATAGGCAAGTCTTTCCTGATATCTCTTTTGAGTTCTGTTACTCTGTTGGGAACAGTTGCCACCCTTCAGATATTACAATTGTCTATGTGAAGATACCTCTTGGTGCTAAACCCATGATATTTTATTTTTCCAAAATGATACTATGGTGTTGGGCATGATGGCCTATGTCTGTAATCCCAGCTTCGGGGAATGAGGCAGGAGGATTACAAGTTCAAATCCAGCCTCAGGAACTGTGAGGCTTTAAGCAACTCAGTGAGACCCTGTCTCCAAATAAAATACAAAATAGGGCTGGGGATATGGCTCAGTGGTGAGTGCCTCTGAGTTTCAATCCCTGGTACCAAATAAAAATTTTAAACACACACACATGCACACACGTGCACACACACACATACATCTTACACATGTATACTTTTGTGACTTAAATTTGCAGAATGTTTTTAGACCTTTTTTTTTTCTCTCATGATACCTTTTGGAAGTACGATTTTTATAGAGACTGAAATGAGGAAAGTAGATAGCTGGTCAACACTGGCCTCTCTCTGAAAGAATATACTTAACCTATTAGGATGTGGACCTTTATTTTTGTAGTTTTATTTACTTTGACCTCAAAGACTTAGGAGAACAGCATCTGAATGCTGCATATAGCTATTTGAAAGGATTTCAATGGGATCTTCCTCTCTGGGTTCAACCACATTATTTATTTTTATTGGACTGAGGATGGAACCCTGGGGAGCTTAACCAATAATCCCCATCCCCAGCCCATTTTCTGTATTTTATTTCAAGTCAGAGTCTCACGGACTTGTTTATGGCCTTACTAAGTTGCAGATGCCAGCTTTGAATTCATAATCCTTCTGCCTTTGCATCCATGTGACAGGATACCAGACTCAAGCACATTATTCTTAACAAAAAAGACACATTAATTTGTGCATCCACATGCTCCTGCCATCTTTGTCTTCTTTCCAGAATCAACACCAATCTGGTGGAGCAAGCTTTTCCTAAATGTCCTGCCTTTTCTTAACCTCCTGGGGTTCCTTTACCATCTTCCTGTTCACAAGGCTTTTTTTTTTTTTTTTTTTTTTTTTTTTTTTCCTGGAGGACTGAGGCTGAACATACCTGTGGGCTTCTGCATACCATTACAGGATCCCAGTACAGTAATGATCTGGTTTTCTGAGTGTGGTCATGATCAGCTGATTCTCTGTCTTTACCCCTAACTTGAATCTCGAGTTTGTTCATGATGGTGGCAGCACCTTTACCATTCTTCCTGTGCTGAGGAGTCCTCAGGGATATCCTATAGAGGAAAAGAGATGAGGGGCCAAGCAATTTTCCAATTACACCAGGATGTAAAGAACTTCAAACACCATGATGAGTACTGTGTGACTGCCACAATTCTGGGCTCTGGGGACACTGAGCATTATCCCGACCCTCATGGAAACCAAATGACACCCTTGGAAAAGAAATGGCAGGCATTAGAGCCATACAGCAGCAAGGGGGCTGGCATGGCCCTGCAGGCTCCCAAGGCAAGCTGTGAATGAGGATTTTCCAGAGGTCCTTATGGGCCACCATAGGGATTTGTGTTTGATATAGAGCAAGAGGGAAAATCACTGGAAAATTTTACATCATAGTGCAACATGGTCTGTCTTCTTTTTTCCATGTTATTGAAGATTAGTTTATTCTGGCCACTTTTTAACCAAAGTCCTAACTGCTGATCCACTTTTTTAAAGTTTTCATTTGCTTTAATTAGTTATACATGACAGTAGAATGCATTGATGCACTTTGACAGATCATATAGAAATTGGGTTGGGTTTCAAAATCCCCTTGGCCTGCTGGTTCAGGAGCAGAGTGAGGAGGCTTATTGAGGCCTGGGGAGTGCCAGCAGAAGGTTCCCACACCATGATGGAGGTGGGCTGGAGCCAGGTCTACCTTGGGCTCAAGTTCTGCCCAGGAGCCAGGCTCCAGGGAAGGTCCACTTTCTTGCCAGCACCACCTGACGCCCCATAGATCCTTGGGCTTGGCCAAGGACTGCATCTGCTCATCAACAAACATCCTTGGGAACTGGGAATTGGCCCAGATCTCCCAGGAAGACATGAGGCGGCAGCCTGGCAGAGGGTAGTCACAGGTGCATCTCTACTGGGGCTGACACCTGCCAGAGCTCAGAGTCCGACCAGGAAGGACTTCACCCACTGTCACATGCCTGCCAGAGCTCGAGCTCCTTCCCGCAATGACTTAGTCTACTGGAAGACACCTGCCAGAGTTCAGCCCCAATCCAGGTCAGCCTCACTGACAGGCATGGAAGAGTGGCCTAAGGTTGGCCTGGCTCCCTCCTGCCATAACCTGATCCCTACCAGAGCTCAGGCCAGACTCAGGACCCCCTCTGATCACAGGGGCAAACCTTCCAGTGTTCAGGACCATGCCTGATCAGCCAAGTCCAGCAGCACGGGAGTCTGAGCAAGGGTAAGCCAAGTTCCATCCCGCCACCATGGGACCCCTGTGGAGGTCAGGCCCAGGCCTGACCCGCCCCACTGAACTGCAGGTGAGCCCTGGCAGAGTGTAGTCACAGGACCATCCTGCCTTGGGCTGACCCCTGCTGGAGCTCAGACTCAGCCCAGGAATGACTCTGCCCACTGTCAGTGGCTGGCCAGAGCTCAGGCTCCACCCCACACTGACTTTGCCTACTGGTAGACACCTGGCAGAGTTCAGCCCCAGCCCAGGTCATCCTCACTGACAGGCATGGGATCCTGGCCCAAGGTTGGCCTGGCTCCATCCCGCCCCAGGCTGACCCCAACAACAGCTCAGGCCAGACCTAAGACTGCCTCTGCCAACAGGCGAACATCTTCCAGCGCTCAGGCTTGTGCCTGATAAGACAAGGCCAGCTACGCGGGAGCCTGGGCAAGGGTAAGCCAAGTTCTATCCCGCTAAAGGTGGACCCCTGTGGAGATCCCTTGTGGACGTCAGGCTCAGGCCTGATCAGACACACTGAACTGCACGCAAGCCCGTTCTCAGGGGAAGCACAGGTCCATCCCATCACTGGCTGACCTCCGCAGGAGTTTGCACTCTACCCTGATTAGCCTATTCCACCTGCACGTGAGTCCTTACCTAGGGTAGGCCTTGGTCCATCCAGTCACAGGCTGACCCCACAGGAAGTGAGACTCTGCCCAGATTCACTTTGTCTGAAGTGCATGGGAGACTGGGCACAGGGTAGGTCAGAGTTCATCATGCCCTCACCAGATTGCTCCTGTAGCTTAGGCTTGGCTCAGGACCACCTCGCTGACCTACCTGGCAAACATACCGGGGTACACCTGCTTTCATCCCTCCACCATCCGACCCCTGCTGCAACTGAAGCTCTGCCCAGGAGCCGGGCCCCAGGGAATGCCCAGGTTCTGCTCACCACCTGCTGAAGTCTGTAGGTCCTCATGTTCAGCCCAGGACTGCCTCCACTCATCAGCAGACAATCTTGGGAGCTCAGTACCCACCCAAATCTGCCACAATGACCTGCAACAGAAGCCCTGGCACAGGATAGCCACAGTTCTGTCCTGCCACGGGTCGACCACTGCCAGAGATCAGGCTTCATCCAGATCCAACTTGCCAACCTGCAATAGAGTTGGCCCAGTATAGGCCTGGGTTCATCCTGCCACCATGGAACCCAGCCTGAGTCCAGGCTCCGCCCAGGACCACTTCTGTCCAAGGGCAGACACCCACTCGGGCCTTGGAAAACTCTTGATTTACATTGCAAATTGAGAAGAAGAACCAGAATTCTCATACTGCCAAACAGCTCTCTGCAAGAGGCAAAACTGTTGCCAGTTTCTAGAAAGCAGTATTTTGGTGATGTCCCTGTGGGTGTCTGCACAGCTCACCAGAGCTTAATCCCAAACCAAGTGCCTAAATGTCAATAAGGAGAAATAAACAGCTGTAAAAATGGGAAAACCCAATATCAGCTATGTTTAAAAGATGACATACCCCAAATTGAGATGACTTTCCCTGCCATAATTTAGAAGTCCAAAGGAAACATAAAGTACATGTGCGTTTTTGCCTATCAAATACAAAGAATAAAGAGAATGAGAAAATCTAATGTCAACAGTGTTTGAAAATGCAAATGTCAAGCTCTGATAACTGCAATAAAAAATTGCCATGACTCTTCTGCAGATAAGTTTCAGAATCTATGTCAAAATTTAAAGTGCATGCCTAACTTTAGCCCAAGAATTTCAGTTTAAATAAGTTATTCATTGTTATTGTGGCAATTTTTTTTTAATTTGACCCAGAAGTTGTCCAGTGTAATCATTTTACATGCATATATAAATTTTTTTTCTATTTTTTTTTTGGGAGGGTTGTATTTGCACATAATGTTTTTATTTTATTGATTTATTTTCATGTGGTGCTGAGGAGCCTCTCCTATGCTAGCCAAGCACTCTACCACTCTACAACCCCAGCCCCTCTAGTGTTGTATTTCTTAAAAATATATTTATGTATCTTTATACATATTCTAATATAATTATATCACAGCCACATTTTTAAAAAAGTTATCACATGGGCTGGGAATGTAGCTCAGCCATAGCACACTTGCCTGGCATGTCAGAGGCACTGTGTTTTGTACCCAGAACCATTTATAAACAAATAAAATAAGTATCTATCAACAACTAAGAAAAAACACTAAAAAAGAATATAGATGGTGCTTTATATAAAAAAGTTAACACAGCTACAGCTGTACATGTTCATTATATGAGACAGTTAAATGTTAATTTTTTAAAAAGGAGTATGGTTCCATGGCACAAAAGAGTGTCACATTATTATACAGCCATCACCATCATTTGTCCATCCCCAGGACTTTTCTACTCACGAATTCAACCTGTCCTCATTCAATTCTATCTTGCCACTTTTCCCTGTACCTCATCCCAGTAACCACCATTCTACTTTCGTTCTACTTCCTGTCTGTATGAATTTGATTATTTCAAAGATTTATTTTAATACCACCAAAGACAAGAGCAATGTGTGCTGGTGTATGCGTGTACATGTCCACACATGCACATACACCTCCATATACATAGAAAACATGCATTAGTAATCAAATTTGCCTTTTGCATTCCACATTTATGCTTAGAAATCCTCCTATATTGTGTAAACATTCATTTATTTTGTCCCTGGTCTTTGATGATTTATACATTTAATTTATCAGAGCATCTGGAGTTTATTGTGATGTACATAATGAGACAGGGATTCGATTTCATGTTCTTACCCACATCATTAGTCATCTTCAAATTGTCTCATTACCTTTTAGGGAATAATTTGTCCTTCTCCAAATAATGGAAATGTGACCTTTGTGACATTATCAAGGTTTTATCTTTGCAAGTCTTTCCTGGTCTCTCTTTTGAGTTTTGTCACTCTCTTTCCAGTCCCCACCCTTCAGATATTACAATTCTCTATGTGATGATACCACTTGGTGCTAAATCCATGAATTATTTTATTTTTCCAAGATGATACTTTTTGTTGGGCATGATGGCCTATGCCTGTAATTCCAGTGGCTTGGGGGACTGAGGCAGGAAGATTGCAAGTTCAAATCCAGCCTCAGGAACTGTTAGGCACTAAGCAACTCAATGAGACCCTGTCTAAATAAAATACAAAATAGGGCTGGGGATATTGCTCAGTGGTTAGGTGCCTCTGAGTTTCAATACTGGGTACGAAATAAGAAAATTTAAAAACACACAAACACACACTCTCTCTCTCTCTCACACACACACACACTCACACACCTCACACATGTATTCTCTTATTTCTTTATTTTTCAAAATGACTTTAGACCTTTATTTCTCGCATGGTACCTACTGGAAGTCATATTTTATACAGATCAAAAGGAGGTAAGTAGATAGCTGGTCAACACTGGCCTCTCTCTGAAGGAATATACTTTACCTATTATGATGTGATTCTTTATTTTCATAATTTTATTTATGTGGACCCCAAAGATTTAGGAGAAATACATCTGAGTGTTGCATATAGCTACTTAAATTGATTTCAATGGGATCTTCCTCTCTGGGTTCAATCACATTATTTATTTTTATTTTATTGGGGATGGAACCCTGGGAGCTTAACCAATGAGCCCCATCCCCAGGCTTTTTCTTATATTTTATTTAGAGTCAGGGCTTCACTGACTTGCTTATGGCCTTGCTAAGTTGCTGATGCCAGCTTTGAACTTGTAATCCTTCTGCTTCAGCATCCATGTGACAGGACACCAGGCTCAAGCACTTTATTCTTAACACACAACACACATAAATTTGTGCATCCATGTGTTCCTTTCATCTTTGTCTTCTTTCCAGAATCAACACCAGTCTGGTGGAGTGAGCTTTTCTTAAATGTCCTGCCTTTTCTTAATCTCCTAGGGTTTCTTTACTGTCCTGCTGTTCATAAGGCTTTTTTTCCTGGTGGACTGAGCCCCAGCCTACCTGTGGGCTTCTGCATACCATTACAAGATCCCAGTACAGTTATGATTGGTTTTCTGAGTGTGGTCATAATCTGCTGATTCTCTGTCTTTACCCCTAACTTGAATCTCGAGTTTGGCAGTGCTGGTGGCAGCACTCTTACCATTCTTCCTGTGATGAGGGGGTCCTCAGGGCTATCCAATAGAGGAAAACAGATGAGTGGTCAAGCAATTGACTAATTACACCAGGGTGCAGAGAACCTCAAACACCATGATGAGAACTCTGGGACTGCACAATTTTGGGCTCTGGGGACACTGAGCATTATCCTCACCCTCATGGAATCCAGATGACACCCTTGAAAAGGAAATGGCAGGCACTAGAGCCATACAGCAGCAAGGGGTCTGGCATGGCCCTGCAGGCTCTCAAAGCAAGTTGTGGAATGAGAAGTTTCCAGTGATCATTGTGGGCCTTCATATTTAGGTTTGATATGGAGCAAGATGCAAAATCACTGGAGAATTTCATGTAATTGTGGAGACATTGTCTGTCTTCTTTTTTCCCATGGTATTGAAGATTAGTTTATTGTGGATACATGTTGACCAAAGTCCTAATTGCTGATATACTTCTTAAAATATTTCATTTGCTTTAATTAGTTATCCATGACAGTAGAATGCATTGATGCACTTGGGTAGATCATACATCAATTGGGTTTGTTTTGAAAATGCCCCTTGGCCTGCTGGTTTAGGAGTAGAGTGAGGAGGACTAGCAAGGCCTGCAGAGTGCCAGGAGGAGGTTGCCACACTATGCTGGAGGCGGGCTGGAGTCAGGCCTACCTTGGGCTCCAGCTCTGCCCAGGAGCTGGGACCCAGGAAATGCCCAGTTTCTACCCGCCACTGCCTGAACCCCCATAGATCCATGGGCTCGGCCAAGGGCTGCCTCCGCTTATCAGCAAAGATACTTGGGAGTTTAGGATCGGCCCAGATCTACCACAAGGAAATGAGGCAGCAGCCTGGGCAGAGGGTAGTCACAGGTGCATCTCTACTAGGGCTGTCCCCTGCTGGAGCTCAGACTCAGCCCAGGAATGACTCCTCCAACTGTCAGATGCCTACCAGATCTCAGGCTCCTTCTCGCACTGACTTTGACTACTGGAAAACACCTGCCAAAGTTCAGCCCCAGCCCAGGTCAGCCTCGCTGACAGGGGGAGGAACCTGGCCCAAAGTAGGCCTGGCTCCATCCTGCCACCATCTGACCCCCAACCAGAGCTCAGGCCAGACACAAGAATGCCTCTGCCCATAGATGAACACCTTCCAGAGCTCTGGCTTGTGCCTGATCAGCCACATCCAGCTGCATGGGAGCTTGGAAAAGGGTAAGAACAGTTCCATCCCATCACAGGTGGATCTCTGAGGAGGTATAAAGCCTGGGACCAATCCGCCTCACCAAACTGCAGGTGAGCTTATGCAGAGGGTAGACACAGGGCCATCCCACTTCTGGATGACCCCTGCTCAGACTCAGCCCAGGAATGACTCCACCCAGTGTGAGATGCACACCAGGGCTCAGGCTCTGCCCTGCACTGACTCTGCCTACTGGAAAACACCGGCCAGAGTTCACCCCAGCCCAGATCAGCCTCCCTGACAGGCATGGGAGCCTGGCCCAAGGTAGGTCTGGCTCCATCTCTCCACAGGCCAACCCCCACCAGAGCTCAGGCCAGACCCAGGACTGAGTCTGCCCATAGGAAACACCTTCAGGAGCTCAGGCTCCTGCTTGATCAGCCAAGGCCAGCTGTGTGGAAGCCTGGGCAAGGGTAAGCCAAGTCCCATCCCACCACCCATAGACCCCTACAGAGGTCAGGCCCAGGCCATATCTGCCCCTGAACTGCAAGTTCAGTGTAAACCCTGTTCCATCCCAACACTGGCTTACCTCCACTGGAGCTCGTGCTCTGCCCTGATCAGCCTATTCCACCTGCACTGGAATCCTTACCTATGGTAAGCTTTGGTCCATCCCACCACTGGCTGGGCTGTTTGAGAAAATACAGAATTATTCAGAGGTGAAATGAGTATATCATGAGAGCTGTAACCTAATGAGGGGATTAATACATTTGGTGGGTTAATAATTTGAAAGGGTTAATGGGTGAAAATTATAGGTGTGTAGGATGTAAGCAGGTCATTGTGGGTGAACTTTTATGTTTATATTTTGTCCGTGGCCAGTGAAGCTCCCTCTCTCCCTCCCTCTCCCTCTCTCCCCCATGGGCCATGAGTTGAGCAGCATTCCTCCATCTTCCACCATGATATTCTGCCTCACCTCAGGCCCAGATCAATGAAGTCAGCCTAGCTTTGACTGATCTGCTGAAACCCTGGGTTGAAACAAAGTTTTCCTCATCTAGGTACTTTGTTTGGTATTTTGGTGACAGTGATGGAAAGCCAACTCACAGAGTGGATAAGAGAGGCACCAGGACATTTGTGTGCTGGAGTGCTCAGCTGACCATCATGCTTGAGGGATCAGCATCAGTCAGTCTACGGAGAGACACATGATCTGAGGCAGGTCTAGGAAAAGGCAACTCCAGAGGTACTATTGGAGTGTACTCTATTGTCAAACCATACCAAGATGTATACAGATAAAAATAATCATTGTCTCAGTTTCCCTACAAAATTTTCCTTCACCTACAAAGATATATATTTACATTTATATTAATATAGACAAAAACAAATGGTGTTTGAATTATGAAATAGTATTATGTGGTACATTTTCATGAAGCTTGGTTTATCAATTAACAGTTTCTCCTGGATGAGCCAAATGGTCCATCACAGGCATATAACTCATTTTCTATTTAGAACACCATAAACTGAGATTGTAATTTAATTTGCATTGAAATTAAACAGTGTTAAAACAGAACAGAATTTTTTTTAATCAAACTATGTTTCTATCCAGTAACATGGCATACATGTTCACTTACTGAGGCACTATAATGTCAAGAAGTTTACAGTATGCATATTCTAATTGTTTATTAAATGTCTCTTTTCATAGTTTTGTTTTTGTTTTTCCTATTATTAAAAGCATTTTGTGACCCTGTGGCCCTGGGATGTGTGCTGGGGTTTGCAGGAAAGGCCTGCCAGAGTCATGGAGCAGAGCGACTCTATCATGAGCCATCCTGACCCTAGTAAATGCCCCATACAAGTGAGTGTTCTACTTCGGAGATGACTCCATATGATGCCCCTACCACCCAGACACCATAAACCATGGGCTCATGGCCAGGGTCACCATCACAGCCACCATCATTCTCATCTCTGCAAAGAAAGCCTTCCTGGTGTGAACCGACTTCCTCTACTCCCACTTCCTCTTCAGTAATGTCGTGGCTTTCCTCTACAGTGTGATGGGCACCTTCCTGATTGGGGTAGCCATGAGCCAATCCTTGACGGAGCTGGCCAAGTACATGATCAGTTGTCTGTGCCTCAACTCCCTGGCCATCTGCAACCCAGACTGGAGCTGCAACCCAGAACTGGTCAACTGTTCAGTCTATGTGCAGCTGGAGAGGATGTGCAGAGGAACCCTGCCAATGTCACTGAGGCCAGGCTCTCCTCCTTCTGTGGACACTCATCCTCTGAGATGTAGTGCCTGCTGTTCTTGGCACTGTTCTTGCAGACACAGCTTTATGGGAAGTTGGCACAGCTGCTATGGCCCACTGGGCAGTTCTTTCTGGTGGCCTTTGCCCTGTACATAGGCTACACCCACCCTATTGGACCACAAGCACCACTGCCACGATGTCCTTGTTTGCCTCCTGCCAAGGTCACTGGAATCTGGCCTCACTTTTCGATAGGTCTCTTCAAAGCCTGACCCTTCTCACTTTTCTGTATGACTTCTTTGAAGCCTGACCCCTTCATCCCTGCCTGGAGGAGGTGGCAGAGTGTAAGTCCAGCATGTGTTTGAAATTGACTGTGGGCGAGGCTGTGCACAACCACTATGGTTGCCTGGCCTTCTTCTGAACCAGGACGGCCAGGTGGTCATCTATGGGCCAGCCATACCGCGGGCCCTGGTGAGCAGGAAGGCTCAGACAGGACCCAGGTTTCAGGCTAGCAGCAGTGGCGAGCAGTGATCCCATGGTCCAGGTGTCCTGTGGGCTGACCTCCTTGGTTCTTGAACCAAGAATATCCTGGTTCTTGCCCAGGAGCCAGGCACCCCACACTGCATGGTAGGTGTGCATGTGGGTTTCTAGTAAAGCAAATGTTTATTGAGGGCCATGCTTCCAGGATGGCCCGCTGCTTTTCTCTGGCCTGCACATGCAGTTATCTCATGCCAAAAGTACCTGAGCAGCAGGCCTGCAGGTTATGGATCCCAGGGCTGTGGCAGGAAGGAGGTCTGGTTGTGGAGGCCGTGGGCTGAGTGCACTGAGGGAAGGCAAGCCATTGGTGCACAGCCAGGCATCATAGCCTTCAGTGGCTTCAAAGTCCAGCCAGATTTGCTCCACTTCCTGAGTCTGCCCTCTCCCATCCTCAACCCTCTATATGTCCCCAAGGTTTCAGAGCCTCTCTATGTGTAATGAAAATTCTGCCTTCTGAAATGCCTGTCCAGCAATCCCCCTCACCCCTGCACAGATCAGGGTTCCAGGCCCTATAGGAAACACTGTCCATTCATTCCCTGTGCCCCCATGGGACTCTGGTGTGAGCCCTGCAGTCCTGATCCTGTCAACACACCTGGTTCTGAAGCTGCATGCTGGGTTGATGCCTCTCAGTCATTTCAGAGCTTGCCTTTCAGTGGGAGACTGAGTCATAAATTTTGTTTTCTACCAAAAATATAAAAGAATAAAATTTGTTTTCCATTATATCTAACTGGTTATCACTTGAATGTTTGCCTTTATTATTGACCATTATCTCTTCCCTCCTTGGTAAGAAGATTATATATATCCATGCTTGTATTATACAATTTGAGTGATTAGCCAACATTTTGTCACCATAATGAAATACTGGAGGCAGGCTACTTATGAAGAAAAGAGGTTTATTTAGCTCACAATTTTGGAGGTTCAAGAACATGGTGGAGCACCAGCTAAGTACTGTACAGAAAAAGCAGCAGTCAAGATATCAGCACATTTGGATCAGTTTCCTGAATCTCCAATCCTGCAGTGGTGATGTGAATGGTACAGATGTATGCCTGGACAAAGTGTGGGCTGCATTATAGGAAAAGTGCACTGGGCTTGAAATCCCATTATTTTTTCACATACAGTGAGCAAGTCTATTTCTTGCCTCAGAAGTAGAAATTAACTCATCTCTCAAGGTTGCTCACTGTAAAAACAACCCTGATAAAATGATGGGAAGGAAAAGATCATAAAATTGCATATTTATCATATCTAGCAAGACATGTGAGAATGTGAGAGACCCTTGTAGGAGTCACCTTAAACACTAAGCCTCAGCTTTCTTGTGATGTTAATAAGAAAGTTTAGCTATTATAAGTCACTGTGACATTTACAGTCCTTTGGCTATTCAACAAAGTTGTAGCTAGTACAGAGGAAGTCCATCTATGTTTGTATAATTATCTTACATTTTTCCATTTTACCTAATTCTCTTATTTTTAAAAAAAGTGTTTTAATATTGTTTCTTGGGCTTCCTAGATATTATAGTATCTGAAAATAATGTAGATTGTGTATGGTTTTCTAGTACTGAAAGCAACTCATTTAATGGAAAAGGAAACATTCCTTATTTTCATTGATTTTTTTTCCTTTTGTATTAACACAAGTTTTCAAATCAATTTTGAATAATAATGATGATAGTAAATATACCATTTATGAAGTTATTAAATCTTACCTCCAAACCTACCATTTGATACTAAGCTTGTAATACTTACTTTGGAAATTTGAAATTCAAACACAATTTTGCTTTAGATTTTGGTTCCCCATTAAAGTCTACAGATAGAGGGATTGCAAGGAGATGCCAAGGTGAGTTGTGATTTAAACATAAGGAAATAAAAATAAGTTTGTAGGGTATGTGACAGACCTATGGGGTCTATTTCAGGGAGTCAAAATGGGAACTTGAGGGGATTTGTTTTTCTTTCAAAGTGAGTTTATTAAGACATACACATTTTCACATTCACATTAATTATATAATGTTTTAAATTCTATACAATTGACTTAAATAAGAAGTTTGATCAAACTTTTTCACCAGCTCCCTGGAATTTAATCAAAGGATGAAAATATAAACTACACATCTATTGTTGACATATGTTAGGCAGCCCCCTCCTTATGTAGTCTGTATAGATTATAGTTTTGGTATTTATTATGAAAAATCAGATTTTCGCTTCTGAATCAAAAAGAAGTGTATTGTGTTAAATTTATAATGTTTAGCTTTTCCATTTATGTTTCAAAATATTTTCCAAGGTGTGCTCAGAAGTTGTGTAAAAGTTACCATCCAATACCATGTTTTCTAAGAAACGTTTTCTTCAAGGCACTGGCAATTCTGATTTAAAAATAAAATAATTTAACTACTATTGGAAATCTCTGAGACAATGCATCTCAAGAGCTAAATCAGATTTCTTTTAAGACAGAATTTAGAAAAATCTGAGGGACTCATACCTTACAAATCCAATTAAACATAAAACCACCACGGAAGGTTGTATATGTCCTTCCGCTAATTGTTGTTTACCAGGTCATGGGCTGCTTGTATCTTTTCTTTAGTCAGGGGCCACTGAGGAACCCATACTGGTCTTTCTGATTTCCAAGTAATTTTTATTGTCTCAGTGACCCCTCCTGAAAATCCAATCAATGTCTGTCTGTTCCTTTATCTATTTGTATTGGTGCTCCTATACCTTGTTCTTGTTCTCCTAAACTTTTTCCTTTTCTAAAACCTTATCTAGCCATAATAGTGGGCACATTTGGATTGATGTTATTTGTTAATGTTAGTCCTAATTTATCTAGGACATCTCTTCCCCATAAATTTACGGGAAGATGATCCAATACATATGGCTGTATAGTTCCTTCACATCCTTCAGGATCCTTCCAATCTAATACCATTGCACTTCTATGGGTATTATTCACCACTCCTAGGCCTCAAAGCATTTGAGTGGCTTGTTGTAATGGCCAATGTTTTGGCCATTCTTGATGAGAGATGATGCTAAGATCTGCACCTGTATCCAGTAGCCCATTAAATTCATGTCCTTAAATATTTAGTTTTAGCATGGGGTGAGAATCTAAATTTAAAGAAAGCATAGCCCAATCTACACCTGTGGAGCCTAATCCCCTGGAACCTCTTTCTACAGTACGCCTGGAAAATTTATCATGTAGGCTGGATATTATTAGTTGGTGAAGGCGATTCCCCACTCACTGTCTTGACAGGGTCACAGTGAGAAAAAAGTGTTGGCAAAGCCGCTCTCCCACTGTCTTGACAGGGTCACAGTGAGGATGAATGCTGGCAAAGCCACGCTGGTTGGTGGGAAACCGAAACCATGAGACCCTTTTTTTATGTAACTGGGACTTTTCATTTTCATGCTTATGTTTCTGGCAGGAGGCATGAGTATGTTAAATGCCAAACAAATTAAATTTCAGATGGCTAGAACATGACAGGTAGTTCATGCCTTGGAGGCTGTTCTACTACCCCTCAGCATATCAAGGACAAAGTAGAAGGCTGTTCTTCTATCTCAGTACATTGTGGATTAACCTGATAATGGACAACAATCATCCTTTGAAAGGTCATGAGAATTTTAGGCACCACATTTATTATGTCAACTAGAACCCAAGCCCATATTTCCAGCCTCTTAGAAAACCTAATCAGTATGCTTATTTCGCAAAGTTCACCACATGAAGTTTCATTTTTGATTAAGGAAAGTTATATTATACACTTAGGAAAGTTAAAACATATAAAGATATATATTTTTTCTCTTTTTATAAACCCTTTCTTACTTTACATAGGGATATATGATGAGCATAGTTAATATTGGTGGAAAGTGGATTGATTTTTAGAACTTACTTTCCATTGAGAAAGATTATAAAGATATGAGAACTAGTGCACCTTGACTGAGAAACAAAGAAACTCTTTGAGAAAGTAGCTCAACCAGTTTTATGAGAATAAATTTAGGAATTAATTAAAACAGCTTTATAAGACACAGTTTTAGAATAATGTTAGAAATATTATTTTATTTATATTCTTAAGTTTAGAAATTCTTAAGTTTTTAGTTGTATAGGTTTCTGATATGTTTTAAGAATGATTCATAAACTTTAGGATATTTTAAATATAAGATTTAAAGGGACATTTTTAGATGGGAATTTTAGATTAGAAATAAAGTACAAGTGTACTTTAGGTTAATGATTGGTTAGGAGACTTAGAGTCTGGTTATGTAGTTTGGCATTAGTTAATAAGAAAATAGTAAATCTTGGGAAAATCTGAAAAATGTAAACTAGTGATGTATTTTATTAATGATTCTGTACTTTTAATAATTATATTACTGAAGGACATATCCTGGAAAAATGTAAATTAATGTTACATTTTTTGTAACCCCAATCATGGTTAAGGAAATGTAATGTCTTGGCAAAGTTTTAAATTATATAATCAATGACATATTCTAAATCTATAATGATGAGAAGAATTGTAATAAAAGATGACCCAGAGAAAGCTGCATTAGCTCACTCTCTGGAGATTTCTTGAACAGAATGACTCCTGTCTCATCTTTTCAGCATTGCCACTCATCCTTCAGGACTCCCTGGACCCCGCTAGGGCAGGACCCCGGCAATTAGTGACTGTGCTTTTCTATCTCCTGGTGAAATTACTGATATACCCTTTGGAGAACTAGCTATAATTTTTATTTCACCTTCATAATAGGGATTGATTACCTCAGGACTTATCATAAGTCCTTTTAGAGTAGAAGAACTGCGTCCCAATAATAAGCCTACTGTTCCTTTGGGAAGAGGTCCTTTTACCCCTGTGGGAATGATTTGAACTCCCATCTCTGGAGTTTGTACTGTTCTGGTGAAGGCACAGATGTCCAAACCTGCGCTTCCTCTGGTTTGTCTAGTGAGGGATTTAATGGACAATGTGTCCTGGTCACTACACTGATGGGATTGCTGGGTTCTTCCAGTGCTCTGTATATTTGTGGTCTTGGGCCCTGGAGCATTGGACCCCCATGTCCATTTTTTGGTAATGGAGCCCAATGCCTTTCCCCATGATATCGTGGATAGACACCTGGTCCTTGCTCATTTTTTGATAATGGAGTACCCTCTATGGTGGTTTGAGAATGGCATCCATTAGCCCAATGTCTCCCTCTATGGCATCGTGGACAAATATTCTACTCCTCTGATACCTAGTTTTGTTAAACCCTCCTCCTATGGGGCAATTCCTTTTAAAATGCCCTGTTTGTTCACAATTGTAGCATGCTTTTGGTCTGGCATCTAAAACCTGTTGTACTGCAGCTGCCATGACTTGCCCTTGTTCATTAATGTCTCTACATAATTTAATATATGTGTTTAAATCTTCATATTTCCATGGTCTAATGACTTCTCTGTACCAACAATTTGCTTGCTCATAAGTGAGTTGTTTTATTAATGACATTGCTTGTTCTGTATTCCCAAAAACTCTGGTAGCTGTTTGAATAAGCCTATCTACAAATTCAGCGTAAGGTTCATTAGCTCCTTGCATTACCTTAGATACTTGACCTTGTGAACCTCCATGTCCTTGTAAAGTCTTCCATGCCCTAACTGCATCTGCAGCAATTTGTGAGTATACACCAGGATCATATGCAATTTGTTGCTGCTGATCCTCATAAGGTCCCTTTCCTAACAACATAGCTAGATTTTCTGAGGATAACCAGCTGCTGCATTTCGCCTAGCTGTCTTCTTGCAAAATTCCTCATTGGCAACCTTCCATAACAGGTATTGTCCTCCATTTAGCACAGTTTTACACATACTAACCCAATCTGCTGGCATCATGTTCAAGTTGGTAATAGATTCAACCATGCTTACAGTGAAGGGTGCTTGAGGACCATAAGTTGTTACAGCCTCTTTTAGCTGCTTCACTGTTTTGAAATCTAAAGCATGGTGAATTTGCTGCCCTCCTGCCTGCTCAAATACAGGGCAGTTAATATTTGAGGTCCTGTCTCAGGATCCCATCTATCAACTGCGGGGTTAGGGGGCCTCCCAGCATATGGAGGTGGTGCTGTTTGTTGGACACTTGTGCCCTCTGGTGATAGAAAGCTGTTAGTAGCAGTCTCCTGTTGTAACTTTTCCCATGATGGCTTTTTCTTCTCTAAACTTTCTTCCTCTGTCTGACTAACTCAAGAGACCTTCTCTTTTACTTGAATTTTTTCCTCTGTCTGACTAGTTTGAGAGACCTTCTTTTTTACTTGATTTTTTTCCTCTGTCTGACTAGCTCAAGAGACCTTCTCTTTTACTTGAATTTTTCTACTATAACTATAATACAACCCAACAAGATAACACCTAACAAAACTGAAACAGAGTGAAACAAAATTGGAACAACAAAAAATCATTATAATAGCCTCCTGAAATGTCCACCCGTCCTTTCTCCCTATCTGTTCCTCAGATGTGAGCAGTTTTTCTTCCATCTTACACATCTCCAGGGACAGGCAACTTAAAACAAAAGTGAAACAAAACAAAAGAAGAATCTTAAAATGGCTACCCATCCTCTCGCCCTGCCCTCAGGGGCGAGCAGTTTACCTTATCATTTACCCTCAGTCTTTCCCTGTACTGGCCACTAAATGTACAAACAGTTAGATGCATCATTTCAAAAGGATAGAAAAATTATAAAATGGAATTTTATTTCATTTCATTTTATTTCTCACATACATATAAATACACCATTTTAACCATCATATTTGCTAGCAGAATCATGAAATAAAAACAAATTCTGCATTGAAGGGCCAAATTGTAAATGGTCTTTTATTACTTAAGAGCCCAACTTATTCTTTGTTGTTTTTTGCCCCTGTATTTTAAAATCATGATTAAAGGCCAAGAGTCGATCGGTTTATCTGAATTGAATAGTCAGTAGGTTCTACAGTTCCTACATACAGCATTTGTGTCCGTCAACAAGCCCAGGACTCAAAATGTTGGAGCTTTTCTTTAAAAAAAAACATATTTAGGAATACTTGAGAATTCCAAAGTGACTCTAAAACCCGCATCCCAAAATCCAGTAGATGTTCATCATGATCAATTCATGGGTACTGAAGCATATCTAGTATGCACACAAACTTACTTGTTCAAACTGGTTTTAAAAAGAGAACAATACTTAATATTAACAGAAGCCTCCTTTTGTTGCTTATTTCACAAACTTTAAAAATTTTCTCACTAAAGAGAGGCTTTCAAGCCAATTTTTCTGATTTCAGTCATTGAAAAATTAAGAAATTTCTTTCAAATACATTATTTGTGAAGAATGTCTTGAAGGAAAATGTTTTCCACAGAACATAATACAATTTCTCATTTTTTTTTCAAATTTAAAAAGAACTCATGCCTGAATTTGATATTTTTTTCAGATAGCAAACAATACTGACAGGATTCATAAATAAGATTTTCTGACACAAGCAGGAGAGTCTGCTAACATTCACAATATTCCAACCACTCTTTTTTCAATCAAAAAGATGGCTGAGTATTAGCAGTTATTTGTTGTCAGTACAAATACACATTTAAACTTTTATGTTTTGGTCAGTATTTTAAATAGTCAAATTTTATTCCACTTCCAGGGCTCAAATTAAAAAAAAAAATTAAAATGGGTAACAAGGCCCATATGCCAAAGTTATTTTTAACCAGTAATTGTAACCTACTTCCAGTAATTATTTACAGAAATCTGCATGTGTTATTAAATAAGCATTGTTCAATTATATCGGACGAAATTTGCAAGAATGGTACTTGGAAATGAATTATCTTAAAGCTTCTGGAATAAATAAGCATTTAGAAAACACCAGCTCTTAAGCATTTTTTATCTGTAATTTGAGTTAACAAACACATTTTTAAATATTACTTTTCCACTAATATATTCTGGGGAGTTTAGTCACAGGTAACATGAGTGATTTAAGACAAATAAACAAACAAACAAACAAACAAAAAAAACCAAATCCCTAAGTCACATATAATGGAATGCTAGTCTTGCTCTTAATAAGATATGCAAACAGTTCCAAGCAGACAAAAAGAAAATCTATCAAATCAAAGTGCTGTAAGTAAATTTAATTTTATGTATCCACAGCAGAAAACTGCAAAAACACCACAATCAAAAGACTACCCACTCCCCCCACCAGGCAAAAAAATCATCACAATTATTTTATTTCTGAGCTTAAAATTTCCCTATGATGTTAATAGAAGTTGTAAAGCACTTAAAGCTTCAGCAGTAACTGTTGAAAGTGCCACACTACAAAGATAAAGCCATAAAGGATTCAGACTGCACATCCATCCCTCACCACTCCTCACCTCACTATTATGTAAAAGCTCCTGTTAATTTTTTTTCCTATTGAAGATTTTTTTCTTCACAAAATTATTTGCTGATTTGTTTTTGTTGGTTGTTTAAAAATATTAATGCTAGTTTCAACAATAAATAAATTAATTAAATATTTTAAAATTATAGTCTGAAGGAAGAAATATGTCAAGAAAATATAAGGGAAAATTACTTAGGACACTATCCTGGTTTTAAAAGGGAATGTGACACTTTGGAGTCTTGAAATGCTGTGTTATTGCTGTTTGTTTGTTTTATCAAAATCTCAAATTTTGAGAATCACTGAAATCTAGAGATGGTCTGAATGGAAAAATATAGTGGGAAACAAAGCAAAAACAGAATAATGAAGGAAATTTAGCAAATATTTAGTTCCACAGCATCATCTTTTCCATTTTGAAAATAAGTCTTTACAGGTGTGTTTCCTATCTTGATTTCTGCTCAACAATGTTTATCATGTTCTGAATTCACCAGCAATTTATGTGTGCTGAAGGCTCATTTATTTCTTACTAAATGCCATTAATTCACTCCTGTCCTCTTCAATTTGAAAGAGCTGCTACCCATGGGAGCTGCTAAATCTTCTTAGAATTCTGGACACTGTGTTTAATGTCTGTCTATCAAGGGGACAAGGGAACAATGTGCTTTGTTGAGAGCCACAGCTGGTCAGAATGATGCCTGGCATTTGCCAGAGGGAATGTTTGAAAGGTGATGCCAGTGAACCATTGAGATGATGATTTGAGTTAAACTATATATAATTGCTGTGATGCTGGATTGATTGTATTGTATATTTTACCTTTACTGTCTGGCAATAGGGCAGCTCTTGCTGCCTCCGGTGCTCACTGCTTTGGAGTTCTCCTGGGGAATCCTGGAGGGTTCACTTTGGTTGGGGAAGGTCTGGAGGAGGGATTTCCGGTTGGTATGGTGTGTTCCTGGAGGAGCCGTGTGGGTGGTGTTGGAGAGGTTCCCGGGGAGCGTGTGTGGAGTGTGCTGGTGAAGTTTGGAAATAAAATTTGTTCCTGCTTGAGTGGCTCGTGATTTGTGCCCAGCCAGACTGTGGCAGTGCTTTAATGCACATGTTTTCTCTATCCATGTATAAGAAGCTAAAATTTTAATTTTGTTAATAAAACTTATGATTGAATCAAAATAAATACTGATTTTTAGTGACATTTGAAGCACTGTATTCAGTTTTGCTTGAAGTACCATAACTCCTAATGCTGCTTTGTTTCTATGGAGCTGTATTTTTAATTATTTGTGAATTAGAAGAACTCATTTACTGAAAGAGTAGGAAAAGAGTCCAAATAAAATGTTTAAAAGCAAAGAAAACTTAGAAAAGGAAACATTCCTTAATTTTAAATTGGTTTCTAATTCATTTGCTGATATTTTCACAATTGATAATCTTTTAAACATTTTTGAAAAGGAAAGCAAAAATTACAACTTTATCAGTGAATTCTTCACTAACATATAAGAAAATATGAACTTCAAAATCATCAATACATTCTTGAATTTTCAAAAATACAATGTTTTGTCACTTTACCTTGTGTTTGTATTGTTATATTATTGAGAATTGATTTTTTTCTTTTAGACTTTCTTGCAGAAAAACAGTTGAATTTCCATAAAGGTAGATTCCTATGTTTTGAAAAATGTTAGAAATTATTTTCATGTGCAAAATATGGGAACCCTGGTGTTCTGCCCTAACTCTGGGGCAACAGCATTTTTTGCTGTGTTTCTGGTGGTCTCTTTCCCTATCTGTTGAATTTCCCCAAGCCCAGGCACAGACTTTGAGCAAAGCTCTTGTTAGAGCTGTGCTGACAGGGGTGTCAATGTCCTGGAAGTCCAGAAACATGGGATAGTACCAGCCATCTGTGCCTGGGCCCAGGGGCCAGTGATGGGAGCGTGGTGCCAAGGACAGGGAGGGTCACTGAAGATAAACCATCTCTCTCCTGCTTTGGTGCTGGGGGCAGAGCCAGAGGAGAATGCCTTTGCCAGCCTGCCTGACCTCCTGACCTCAGGTATGAACACCATAGGTCTTCAATCTGCCATGATGCACCTGCTGCAGGAAAAATAACTTTTTGCAGATTCTTGTAGCTTCCTAGTTTTCTCGTGCTTGCTGGCCACTGGCAGTCCTGTGGCCATGTTGGCTCTGGGCATTTGAATCTTGGAAGATCAGGGGAGCTGCCGGACATTGCCAAGGGATAGGTGCCTGTTCAGAGGAGGAGCCCTCCATTCTGGGAGAGAGGCACCAAGGTGTGGGAAGGCCAGGCCTTACCCAGCAGGGCAGGGTCTGCACCTTTTCCCCCAGAGGCTGAGAGAGCCTGTGAGCCAGGGGCACATCCAAATGGACAGACCTTTTAAAAATTTCTGGTGATGGGATTTAGATTTCTAATCCTCTCCCCTCAGTCCTTGAAGTGGACATGTAAAGTCTGGGAGGTAGAGTGCCTTCAGAGACTGAGAATCCTTAGGTCTGGGATTCCTGTGAGATCCTGCCAGGGTCCAAATTTCTAAGGATAAGTTATAAGATAATCACCTGCCCTCAGTTTCCTGTAGAAGCTAATTTTAAAGCTCTTTTATTGCAAGAGTGTGAATATAAATATATGGACATTTTTTTTCTTGTAGAAAATAATGTATATAGCCAGTGATGGAACATATTGTTATAGTTAAAGCTTCATCCCAGGGTTTCATAAATTGATTTCCAGACCACTCATGTATAATTGAATCAAGACTTTATTGAAGCACACCGGTGGTGGCTGACCAGAACATAAAGCTGTTCCCCTGATCAGCTCCGAACAATTGCAAGGGCACTCCTTATAACCCTGAAAACTGCAAAAGGGATGTTCAGGGGGTCTAGGCAATGCAAGTAAGCCAGGTTACAGAAGCAAGACAGTGCAGTCAAGCAGAGGGAAGCCTAATCAATCACAGTTAGCCCAGACAAACCAGTTACAGAAACAGAGCCCCATTACCCTAGTTACAGAAACAATACCCCATTAGGTAGTTCCGTGTTCTTAAAGGTTTCTATAGCAAAAGGAAAAGAATATCTTGCTCCAGTCATGACTCTTCCACTTGGCATGGTTGTTTTACAGGATGAAGTCATAAAACAAAATGGAGTCACATTTGCTCCTACTATCCCATTCCCCACTGGTTTTAGTAGGTTTGATGTCAATCTTGAACATCATTAGGCCTCCGTTTTTTTTCCATCCTTCTGTGTCTAAAGGACTATACTGGGCTCGCAAGACCATAAGTCTGACCTCATCTACATTCTTTTGTGTATAGGGATTAGGAGGGTTTTCAAGAGGCAGGTTCTACAGTAATACCAATCAGGAGAAGGGACTAGGGTACCAACTATGGCTGAAATGATGGTAGTCAACCAAGGGGACCATGAGAATAGGTTTTGGTACCAATTGCCTGAAGTTTCTTGTGCTTCATCTGTTTCCTTTAGCCTGTTTTTCACAAGCACCAAAGTGTCCTTTATTATCCCAGAATGGTTTGCATAGAAACAAGTTTCTCCCAGAGCCATACAAAGTCCTCCTTGTTTCAGAAAGAGACCATCTATACCTCATCTGTTTTGTAAGACTATTTTTTGTCAGAGAGTCTAGTGAAACCTCTAGTTTGGAGCTTCATATTTCTAGTTTTCCTAAATCTATATTTATTTGATGGCTGAGGGACTTAAAATTTTTAGAGCTTGTGAGAAGACCTGCAGTTCCTAAAGCAGTAGATCCAGCTATTCCCAAACCAGTTAGGAGGGGAACTAAAATGGGAGCAGCCAGTCTATGTTGATAAATCAGTGGGGCCTGGCCTTTTAATAAGTCCAGGTGTTCTTTTCCCTTTACTCCATCAAAATAGTAGGTTGCATAGTTCAGAGTTATTGAAAGTTTGGAGATTTAGTCAAGGAGTTCAAAGTGGGACCCGGGAAGCACAATCTTTGGTGAACAGGGAGTTTTTCCACTTATAAGTTGGATTGTGGAAGCAAGTGTCTGTTTTTGGGAGATCACCCAGGGTGATCTTGGGAGCAGTTTCCCAGGTACATCTTCCTGAGCTAGACATATTGGCGAACATCTATATTGACCATAATTTTTCCTCTAATATTAGGGACCTCCAACTGCCGTAAAGGAAAAGGGCGATGACCGTTCTTGCTACTTCCAGCTGAAAGGGGGCAATGTGCAGTGGGCAAGCAATTTGGAGTCCCTTTTTAGAAACTGAGTGGGTCAAGGAGTCCATGGTAAAAATCTGGCTCCGGAAGAACAGGATGTAAATTCACCTGGGGTGGGCACTTCTATGAGAGAAACAAAAAGACATGAGTGCTGAAGTAAGATTAATACAAATTAGCAGTTGCAGCATCTGGAACCTGTCCATAAATATCACGAAAATGGCAGAAATTAATAATTGTTTTCCAGGAGGCAGATGACCTGAGAAAATGTCCCCATAACAAGGCCTAACAAAGCCTAATAAGGAACTTTTTTAGGGAACATAAATCTTTAACATTGTCAGAATTATCAGGAATGTAGACACAACATTTAGTTAAATTAGTTAATGTCATCTGATTTTTGTAAAAATACCTTTTTGGCATGACCACTGTGTTCAGTAAAGAATCTTTTGTTACTTAATGCTAGATAATTATATTAGTAAACATTGATTATATCTACCTGTGTAGGAAGTTAGGACGATCTATAGGCCTTGAACTGACTAAAAACTTCTGGCAGTTTTTTATTGATAGTTATCAGGCATTGTTGCCTAAGAATTTTTCTTTTGTTGCCTCCAGTCTTACTTATTTTGGGGGATGCTAACACTAGTGTACATTTTAAGTTACATTAAAATAACTGTTGTTTCTTTTTAAATGCCCAGGAATGGCTGTTCTTTGGTTTTTAACTGTTTTTGTTAGGTGCTTAAGACCAAGCTTGTCAACCTGACCTTGTTTCTATCTATTGGTAAGAGTCAGCTGAGTTTCCTTGGAGGATATTCTTGGGGAACCTGTGAGTAGCATTTTAGCTCTGTTAGTGTCATCTGCATTAGGATGGGTCAAGGTCTTGCTAAAAATATGGCTTCCCTTGGAAACTTCAGGCATGTCTCCCCTTTTCAATGACCCTCCTCTTTTGCAGCATGTACACTCATTGGCTTTTTGTTCTCCATTGGTCTCATTAATCTCCATTATTGGGAGGTTATGTGGCCTGGAGTTGCAAAGCTTTCCCCCTGTCCTGGGTTCAGGCTGACTTAGAGGGCAAGATCCAAATAGTGTTTTCTTTGGTCCCTTTATTTTAACCTTAATATTTAAATTTGGCCTTAAACATCCAGCAAGTCAGTTTTACCAGTTTTAAAGTAAGAATGCTGGGCTTTAACTTTAATGTTTATAACTTTACATTTAATTGTTACATAACACAATATCTTTATTTTATTTATTAATTTATGTAATGTTGAAGATCTGCCTGAAGGCAGAAGATGACAACTTGGCATCTACTGTGATCCAATCACTGTACACCAACAAGGCAGCTTGTAGACCCAGAGACCCCATTAGATTTTGGCTATAAAAACTCTCTCTTGCCAGGTCCTCCTCTCTTGCTCTCTCCTTTTTCTCTCACTTTCCCTGTCTTTCATTCTCCCTCTCACATTTTTCCTTCTCTCTCTCTCTCTCTCTCTCTCTCTCCCTCTCTTTGTGTTAATCAAACACTGTCACAATAAAGGTCTCTTGGTTGCTTTAAGTGTAGTGGTAACATTTTTTTTAGTTATAATGAAAATACAAAGTGAAATTAACAATAGTAAAAACATATTTAGCTTGTATATAATTTTGAGCCTTGGCTGAGTTATACATTTATTTTTTATTTGAGATCACAGTAATCTTTCCAATAAAATTAATCTTTGAATATAACTTTAAATTAACTGAAATCTGGCCTACTTTGAAGTTATTCTGACATGTTGTAAGGTGGGAGGTAGAGCCTTATCTTAGGTAAGGTAGGGCTTTTTACAAATCTTAGGTAAAGTGTTTTAGTTCTAAAGTTGATCTTTGTCTCTCTTTTTAGATAACATTTTATAAAGTTTACATATATTGTTTTCTGACTCTGTATGAATGTTAGTAGCACAATATGACATACATCTGAAACATTAATTAAGGAAAGGCTGAGAGCTCTTAACATTTTTTTACATGTGGAAAAGTGGCAAAATGTTTTATAATATTAATCTTTAAATTGATTAGGCTCTCATTACTTCTAAAATATCTTTAAATTTTTATATCTTAGTGTAAAAGTTAACATAAGATTTGGTCACAAAACACCAAATAATATAAATAAATCCCCAATAAGTTCTATTATCTTTATAAGTTTAAATTACCATTACAAACAATTTTAGTTTGGAGAATACCAGCTTGATGAAATGTTTCGTTAATGCTTTTACCTTAAAGACTTGTATAACTGAAAGATATGAACATATTTAATCTGTAAAGAATAATGTACCACACTTTTATTGATGTTTTTATATTAACTAAGGTTTGCTTTTAATGGAAAATCTAGACTTTGTAATGTAAGACAATACTTTAAAATAATAGTTGCTGTTTAGCTACAGATGTACAAACCTTGTTTTCTCCAAGATTACTTGTTCTAGGGGATAAAACTTAACAAGACATAATGAAATTAATATTTTTAGAAGTTTTTGGCATTTTAACATAAAAATATATCAGTACATTATTATTTGTCCTTAGGGAACAACCTTAAATTGTTTTAACCATTTCTGTTACACATATAACCAACTTAGTTGCATATAAAACTTTTAATATTTGTCTTTTATTTATAGAGCTTTATATTACTTAATTAGACCCTTTTGTTGTTTACTTAAATGTATTATAATTATACTTTATCACATAAAGACTTTTTACCTGGAAACATTTTTTTATTCAATATATTTCTATATTTAGAACTTTGTAATAATTTTTTAACCCATTGATCCTTTTTTTGTTTGTACCTTGAAATAACTCTCATAAATTTTTGAATTTAGATAAATTAATCCATTTTAATAAGATGAACTATTTGTTATTTATAGTATTTTAATTAAAATACAGTTGAAACCTCTTGACCCCTTGAATGGAATTATACCTGTTGGGACTGTGTAATTTAGAGTAACCTTGTTTTTATAATAACACAAAATAATTTCAAATTTCTTTTTTAGTTTACCAATTTATGAAAACAGCAACATTGTTTAAGTATTTTATCTTATGGAATTTAAGGAGTTAAAAGTACTTGATATTATATTTAACAGTTAGCATTTTAACTTTGTACCAATTAGATGTCTCTAACAAACACATCCATGATTAATTTCATATATATTTATCTGAAATTTATGTATCTTTTTTTTTTAAAAACAAGGTATCAGACTAGTGCGTTGAACAGTATTTGTAATCTTTTTTAGTTGTTGAATAAAATCCTAGAGATAATGGATATCAGACACGTTATAGACATTAACATTTTAACAGCTGTTTAACCATCTAGAAACAAAACTGTGCATTAGTAACTTTAAAGACATTTGTACTTTTATCTATTTTCCAATTTTATTGAACCTTTTAGATCATATTAACCAAAAGTACTTGGATCCATTTTTTGAATTTTAATTTATGAGCTCATATGTCAATTTTTTTGTACCAAATATATGTAGACATGGCAATACATGTAGACAGACAGTACACCAGTGCACCCACACAAAGCAAACAGAAAAAACAAAAGCCTTATAGCTTATTTTTAAAAACCTATTAGATTGAGAGTTAACCCTTGTAAATTGGACTTAAAATAAAGCAGAGTATAATCAGAAAAACATATTAACCTAGGCATATTGGATCAAAATTGTGAATTTAACAAATATAGAACTATAAAAGTTTTCTGACCTTTTTCCTGTTCATGAAAGCTGAAAAGAGTTGAGGGAACATAGACAAACGAAGGGGGCTTATTTTCCCTGGAGGAACTTCTCAAAAACACAGCTTTATTGGTTTCCTTGGGAGAGTCACCCAGGTTCAGTCCCATTTTTAAACTGGTTTTTCTGGTTTTCTTGGATAGCAGCCACCAACTTTTAGCCTGACATTGACAAATCTTTAGACCATTATTTTTAAGGTGTAATTCTTTTAGTTCTTTATATTTTCCCTTTTTTACATTGGTGGTTCAAAACATTACAAAGCTCATGACATATCATCTTCCATACATTTGATTCAAGTGAGTTATGAACTCCCATTTTTACCCCAAATACAAATTGCAGAATCACATAAGTTACACATTCACATTTTTACATAATGCCATATTAGTGACTGTTGTATTCTGCTGCCTTTCCTATCCCCTACTATCCCTCCTCCCCTCCCCTCCCATCTTCCCTCTCTACCTCATCTGCTGTTGTTCAGTTCTCTCCCTTGTTTCCCCCCCTCTTTCCCCCTCACAACCGCTTGTATGCAATTTTGTATAACATTGAGGGTTTCCTTCCGTTTCCATGCAATTTCCCTTCTCTCTCCCTTTCCCTCACACCACTCATCTCTGTTTAATGTTAATCTTTTCCTCATGCTCTTCCTCCCTGTTCAGTTCTTAGTTGCTCTATTTAAATCAAATAAGACATTTGGCATTTGTTTTTTTAAGGATTGGCTAGCTTCACTTAGCATAATCTGCTCTAATGCCATCCATTTCCCTGCAAATTCCATGATTTTGTCATTTTTTAGTACTCCATTGTGTATAAATGCCACATTTTTTTAATCCATTCATCTATTGAAGGACATCTAGGTTGGTTCCCTCTAGAGGAAGTGGAGCCTTTGGGGTGATTAAGTCAGGGGGCAAAGGTATTTGGAATAAGAGTTGAGGCCACATTAGTCTATTTTCATTGCTGTGATAAAAATACCTGACTGGAAAAATTCAGTTTATTTTGGCTCATGATTTCTGAGGTTCAGTCATTGCAGAAGGCCCTAGTGGAGAAAGGCTGCTCAGCTCTTGGCTGTCAAGAATCAGAAATAGAAAAGGAGGAGCCAGAGGGGCAAGATATAATCCCCAAGGGTCTATCTGTAAGGACCCTCCTCCTCCAGCTACATGCCACCTGCCTATAGTTACCACCACTACAGTAGTCAATTGAAATTATTAACCCATCAAATGGATTAATCCACTGAGTAAGTTATAGCTCTCACAATCTAATCATTTCACCTGCTGCATTAAAACAGGATCTTTTGGGACATTAATACCCAAACCATAACAGTGTTCTTAAGGGTGAAAAGAGACCACTTACCTCTTTCGTCATGTGAGATAAGAATAAAAAGGTGAAATCCATTTATCAGAAAATGGCTCTAACCAGGCACCAAATATGCTGGCAGCCTCCAGAATTATGAGAAATAAATCCTGCTGTTTATAATCAACCCAGTTTTGGAATGTTGTCACACCATCTGGAATGAACTAACAACAGGTAAATTTATACAGTTAAGATAGAATGTATTAGTTGATCATCAGACTACATCCTGGCATTTACAGAGGCTTTACCCCATCCTGACTCTCTCAACCTAAAAGGCTCTGTTAATTTCTAATTTCTGTCTTTCAAACTTCATGTTCATTCCAAGTCAATATGTGATTTATTTCCTTGATTTTTAAAAGACAGCCACTAGCATACAAAATCTTGTATTTTAATTTATTGTTAATAATTTTTAAACATTAAGCTATGATAACAAACACAGTAAGATAGTAATTTAAATGAGTTAATTCATTCAAATCTTTCCTAAATATTATAAAAATTATTACTTTAATAAGTATTATTTCAAAAACTTCACCTAGGTCCTAGAATGAGTATGTTTGAACTATTATTTCTGTTTAAAAGCAAAATGCATTCTTCTTCTGCACTTACTTTTTCAACTCACTCTTTTCTCCTGATATAAAGAAAAAAATTATATATATATATATATATATATATATATATATATATATATATATATATATATATATATATATAATATTTCAGATGTAACTTGCTGACATAAGGATGTGTGACTGACTTTGATATGTAGCAAAAAATGACAGATGGATACACACTGTGTAAGTACAGTATATAATTTTCAAATATCAGTAGTACATATGTGGCTGTTCATCACAAAATTCTTTCAACAATTTTATGTTTGAAAGTTTTCATTAGAAAATGTTAGATTAAGACAACCAGAAAAGCCTCAATTTCTCCAATAAGCAATAGATATTTCTAAAGGCTAGGCATGGTATTTTCACAGAAATGTAGGTAAGCAACCATGAGACAATGAGGAGTAGATTAGGCATATTGCATAAAGACTAGTGCATTAAAGGACACAGACAGATAGAGATCTAAGCATAGAGAAAGAGAAGCAACCATTCTTGGAAATTACCTCATATTCAGAATATGCACAGTGATGAGACATGGGAAGTTGAATATAATTAGAATATTCCTGCTGAATGGAGATCCTGGAGATTCACACAGTACTGCTACATAATCAAATCCAACTGACAGAGAGAATAGATCCAACCAATAAGCACAGGCTCTCCTTTGAGAGGTTGAGTGTTGGCTTAGGGCAGACCATCAAGACTATGGCTCTCATCAAAAGCTGAGCTGGATTTTGAAGTTCTATGTTTAGATAGGAACATCTAATTGCCTGGTTACAGATATATAGCAAGTTGTTTCTCAAAGGGAAACCTGAGTGGGAAACTTATAAGAATCTCACTGGGAACACCATGGATGCCATATCACTTAGAATCTGAATTGTATTGTCTACTTCAGGAATTTTGAGTTTAGTTCTATTGGACAGTTAAAAAATATTCACTTAGCTTGATCTTGTTGAGATCTGTTTTTAGACATTGTTGCATCAGTTTTAGAGAAGGGTTAGGGAAAAAATCCTCTTAAAAATGTTTCTTAAAAGATTTCAAATAAACACTTAGATAGCCCATGATATTGCTCTTCTCTGGCCATGTATAATTCCTAAAGTAAAGGGGGGGGGGACATAGAAATACATGTCCCTGAATATCCCTGAAAATGTGTCCTTTTGTTCCCAGGAAACCTGGATAAGTTAGGAAACAATGAGAGCAAACCTGGGTTAAAAAGTCCAAATACATATTATCTTGCAGGACACTGGCTTTCTCTTACACACACTGGGGTCCAGGGTTACTTAATGTTATCAGTAGAAAGCTTCTATCTTACATGGGTACCTGAACAGTTGATTCTTGGGATGCTGGTCATATAATCAAAGTATGCAAGCTAATGCTGATGATGTGGCTGCTTCTGCATCCTAACATACAAGCCCTCTCTTAGGAGGAATAGGCACAGAACTGAGGGCACTGTGGAACAGATACATGTCACGTCTAACTGGACATCACTGGATAAAGTAAGGGAGAGGAGGCCCTGCTTGGCAAAGCCCCATGAGAGATGGAGGTGCTGGCAGCCTCTCATCACTGAATTATTCTTGAATTTGTCTCTGATATCTTGTAATCTCCCCCCAATTATTTTGATCTGCATTTGTACTGCAACCAAAACACCTGACAAGAATAATTTAGAGGAGAAAAAGTTTATTTGGGGCTCATGGCTTCAGAGATCTCAGTCCATAGATGGCCAATTCCATTGCTCAGGGTCAGCGACAAGAAAGAATATCAATGCAGAGGAAAGCAGCTCAAGACACCACAACAGGAAGCACAGAGAGAGAGACTCTACTCAACAAAGACAAAATATAAACCCCAAAGGCACACCCACAGTAACCCACCTCCTTCAACCACACCCTACCTGCCTACAGTGAAGACTCAGTTAACCCTTACCAGCAGATTAATACACTGATTAGATTAAAGCTCTCATAACTCAATCATTTCATGTCTGAAGTTTCTTGCATTGTCTTACATATGAGTTTTGGGGGGATACCTCATTTCTAAACCATAACACCATAAAACCATATACTCCCATGCTGTTTCTGGGCATTTTCTTTGGCCTGTCTACAATTTACCCCACCATATTGGCCCAATTAGGCTGCAGAGGAGACATTGGCAAGCTAGGCAGGACGCAATCTAGGCAGGAGGCCAGAGGAAGGCCCCATGAGCACAGAGACTATGGTAAGTAAGAAAGAGTATGAATTTGTTCATAATTAGTAATCTCTCTAATAAATTCACTGATTGTTTCTTTTGCTGAGAAGAAGCTTTTTAGTTTGAATCCATTCCATTTATTGGTTCTTGATATTAATTCTTATGCTATGGCAGTCTTTTTAAGAAAGTTGGGGCCTAATCCAACATGCTGCAGATTTGGGCCTACTTTTTCTTCTAATAGATGCTATGTCTATGATTTAATTCCTGGGTTCTTGATCCACTTTGAGTTGAGTTTTATGCATTTTAAGAAAAGAATTTTCTTCTTGTTTTTACTGAAGAAGAAGGCAATGGAATCCATAGCATGAGAGGAACTTGAAATGATGGGGTTCCCTGTTATCAAGATGAAATTGGACATAAGACAAGAAACAGAGTTGCTTATAGAAGCTAACAGTGGTTCTCAGGCAGAAAAGAGGGGCATCGGTCTTACAACCATGAATAATTAAATTCTGCCAACACCTGGGATGAGACTAGAACTAGATCCTTACACTAGAACCTCCAGATACGAGCCCAGGAGAGCCAACACATTTCAGCTCTGCTGGACTCCAGTCAGAGAAAGGAACCACACTATGCTCAGATTTGGAACCTACATAATTATGGGTGAATGAATGAGTTTTGTGTTAAGATGCTTAACTTGTGGTAATTTGTTATGTATCAATAGGAAACTAATACAAAGAAAGATATCCTCTCAGAATCACACTAATTCTATGTGTCCCCAAACACTGTGAACACGCAAAGCTCTGCTCTCTCAAGAGAGATCAGAGAACATACATGGCTGAAGGGAAGGCAGATTATCAACCACTTCCCTCAAATTTGAAAGCATTGACCAAATCACAGATAGATTGAATTGGAAAAGATAGAAGCTTTACTATCCCCAGGGCTTTCAGCACACATTCCTGAATAAGAATTTTCTGACGACTGTGCACATTACTGAGGATAGCCTTAAGTAAAAAAAAAAAAGTTTTAAGAATAACAACAAGGAAAAAGTTTAGATCAGAGGTTGTACCATATGAAAGGAATACAAATTACAGAATTAATACCAGTAAGTAACTAAAGAACCCAACAAACAAAGTGTAAAGAAGAATCTCTGTGTGGAAAGAGAATCCAGAGCTACTACAATGTATTACAAAAAAATGTTGAGTTTTCAGCAAAAAAAAAAAAAGAAAGAAAAGAAAAAGAAAGAAATAAAAATAAAGTATGCAAAAAAGTGTAACTCATAATAAAGGAAAAAAGTAGGCAGTAAGAGCTGTATTGGAATGTACCCAGATGTTGGAATTGGGATATTTATCATAAAAATGCACAAACTAATAAAAGAAACCTGTGTATGAACAAGTAAAGGAAAGTACCATGATCAGAACATATCTAACACAGAAAATAAATATCCACAATTTACAGTTCTTCAGATGAGTAGAAAAACTGGTAAAAAAAAATTGTGAATAAAATACAAAGTAAATGCAGTGAGAAAACCTAGATAATCTCATTCATAGAATTGTGGTTGTAGAAGAAATAATCTTGAACATGAAGATAATATTAGAGATCCAATCTAAAGAAAGGAGAAAATAACCAAATACCTTGAGTCTCCAGAATATGTGTGGAACACCAATAAATGCACACAACAATAAATGCACAAAACAATAAATGCATACTGATTTTTTAGGGTCATAGACTATATCTTTAATTTTTCAAGGTCAGCTGTGTTAGGCTGAATGGTGAACCCCCAAAATACCCATGTCTCAATCCCCAGAATTTGTGAAATTATGACATTAAATGATAAAAGGGACTTCACAGATGTAACCAAGTTAAAAATCCTGAGATGGGGACACAATCCTGAATTATCCAGGTAAGCCCAAACTAATCACTACTCCCTTTAAGATGAAAGCTGAGGGCCAGAGGTGAAAGGAAAGGAGTTGGGTGGGACAACGAAGATAGTGGGACAGAGAGGAAATAGGGAGAGATGTGAAGCTGGCTGAGAACTGAAGATGCTACATTTATGGCCTTGAAGAAAAACGGAGGAGGACTACTTAGAAATGCCTTCATAAACTGGAAAAGAGAAGGAAAGGGAGGTTCCCTGGAGCCTCCAGGAGAAATGCAGCCTTGCTGACACATCGATTTTAGCCCAGTAAGAATATATTGGATTTTGAGCTCCAGAATTATAAAATAATTATATTGTTTTAAATCACTGTTTGTCATAATTTGTTACAAGTGAACAAAAGCCAATACATTATGTTAAATTCATATTGTACCACTTCATGAATGGTAGTTTTTTCCAACCTGGAATAATTTTTCCCCCAAAAAAATAAGTGACAGGTTCTGGAAAAAAATTTTTAGTGGCATGAATGGAAGTAGTGGGGCTACAGAAGATGTAGCTGGTACCAATTATATAGAAGGCAGAAGCCAGAGATGATGCTAAACAATGTAAAACATAGCCAATAAAAACAAAACAGAACTACCCAGTGCAAAATGGCAAGGATGGTGAATTGAGTACCCTGATTTCTAGTTAGGAAATTCATTAATTTTCCCACTCCCACACTTGATGCTATTATTTTCATGTTAATTTATATAAAGCTTATGAACTATAGAATACAATGTTATCATTATGGTTAAGTATTTGGTGAGAATTTTGAAACTTCATTGAGATGTAACTCACATATAGTACAATTTCCTCATTTAAAGTATATATTAAAATGAATTTTGGTATTCTCACAGAGTTCTATAAATATTTTGCCAATCAATATTAATCTTTTTTCTCAGCCTCCTAAATAACTTATATTAGCAGTTATTTGAAACTGTGAATCTACCTTCTGTCTTATAGATGACTATTTTGAATTTTTATATAAACAAAATCATACAATATGTGGTCTTCAATTTATTTATTTTTTGGTATGTGTGGCCAGCTTCCTTCACTTAACATTTTCAAGGTTGATCCACATTATTGCAATACTTTACTTTTTATAACCAAATTATGAAATGTGGATAACCACATTTCATTCATCAGGTTGTCAATTGATAGACATCTGGTGTTTTTCCACTCTTGGGCTATTATGAGTGAGACTGCTATGAAAATTCATGTGTAAGCATCTGTGTGAAGATAAAATTTCATTTCTTATTGGTATATGCAAGGGTACTAGGTAAAATGGCAACACTTAGTTTGACACTGAGGAATTATCAAAAAGTTTTCCATACTGAGTGCACCATTTTATACTCCCACCAATAGTATCACCTCATCCTAACCAACATTTATTAACAACTGTGTTTGTGATTAGTCAGATGAGGGCTGTGAAGTTTCAGCTATTTGTCATTTTGGTTTACATTTCCCAAATGGCTACTCTCTTTGAGAATCTTTGATTTGTTTATTGACCCCTTTTATTATAATTATTATTTTATTATAATCCTTGTTCATTTTTAACTGAGCTATATGTCTTTTAATTATTGAATTACAAATGTTCTTTATGTATTCTGGATTGGACACCTTATCTATCATATGATTTATAAATGTTTCATTCTATGCTCATGTTTTCACATTCTTGATGGTTTCCTTTGAAACAGAAAAGTTTTCAAATTTGATGAAGCACAAACTGATTTTTGTCACTCTTGCTTTTGTTTCATATCCAAGAATCAAATGCCTCATCCATAGTCACAAAGCTTTACATCTAGGTTTTCTTTTAGAAATAAATACTTTTGAGATCACATCTGTTTATGATTAATTTTGAATTGTATTTTGTGTGTGGTACAAAGTCAAGGTCAAACATCATTTTTTGATATAAGTATCCAGTTGCCAATCCACTCACTTGTTGAAAAACCTGTTCTTTCCCCCAGTGAAGTCCACACATGGCTTTATAATCTTCTTTCATAGAGGGAAAGAATCTCTAAGCAAATGTCATCACCCTTCCCGCCTTTCAGTTTGGGGCTTTGAAGACAAATGTGAACTGGGTGAAAATTTATTTCTTAATAAATTCCTTTCATTTTTTTCTTCACTTTCATTTTAATTTACCCATTAGGATATAGTACTGTCCCTTTAGACTGATAATCCTGACCAAATTGAGGGCAGAAAAAAAGTAAGAATTCTGCATCACTGACAAAAAGAACTAGTGAATAATTTATTCAGGCAATATTGCCTTGATTTCTGAAGGGCAAAGGGACCAAAACACTCTCATTTCTGGTCTTTGTGGTGCTGTCTGGATGCTAAAGTTTGAACAGCACTCAGATTCCTTCACTTTATGATCTGAGTCAGAGCTGTTTTCCTGAGGTAGACTACCTAAACACACCCAAGTCCACACTGCAGTTAGCACGTGGGCATGCTGCTCCAAAAAGAAAAAAAAATGTGTCTTTCAGAAATATTTATTCCCCAGAAGTAACAAATATCTGGACTTTCACTGCAACTGCCTCAAACATCCCCCTTCCTCCTACTGCCTCCTGTGTAAAAGACTTTAATAATACAATGAGTACAGGCCTAAGTACCAGAAAAGAAAATTCATAGAATTAATCCTCAGAAAGGACAACTCACCCTTGGAAAATGATGCATAACGGTGTGAAAAAGACAACTACAGCATGATGCAATATAGAGAGAATGAGCCTCAGTTTCTTTGGATATTAAATGAACTTTGTAATAATACCTAGTTTGGCAGAGTCAGGAAACTATATTGAGAGACATAATTAAACATGCTCAACTCAGCAGTTTCTGGCACATTGATAGTAGAAACTATAAATAGTTTCCTCTTCTTCATATGAAGATTCTGTCACTCTCTGAGCAGTGGAGGCAGATTGATGTTGATTCATCCAGGTATTTGAGCCCAAGTTTCTCCAGTGACAACTGCCCTCCACTCAGTCTCTATGTTCACTGCATCAATTAATGAGCTTTCTCTGGGGGAAGCTGCCAACATGGAGATTGTTCCTTCAGAGCTCTAGGCTTAGGCTTAAACACTATCCACACTCAACTTGCGGAACAAGACCTCCTGACTTTGAAAATACGAGGTCATCTTGCTGGTGGAGCCATCCTACAACTTGTTTCACTATGTTCTAAGTACTCTTTGTAGAGTTGCCAAGACCTCCAAGGGTTCAGAACTAGGAAATACATATTGGCTTCTAGAATCATTAACACCCAGGAAGGAGACACAGATAAATAAGCCTGACCCCATTCAGGACACATTCCAGATATTTTTGAAAAAATCCAGTTGCCTACAGTACAGGTCATGCTTGTTGAACAAGCTGTAATTGTAGCCTATTATGATCCACAGAGAAACTAAACAGTAACAGATAAATAACCTAAAAGAGCTTAAAAATTCTGTTCTGAATAGAAAAGAATTACATTTAGGGACAAGATGGCATGTGAAATTGTAGGTTAATGGCTTTACACTTTAGTATATAATGAAACATTTATAGTCCCACACTGGAATAAAATATATTGTAGGATACTATTGCATATAATAACAGTTCATAAATAAGTTGTGTTAGCACTGATTGCAATAAATTGCCTTGTTTTAATATGATATTGTAATTAAGATATAATTGACTTGTTGCCTGGTTCTTGTCTAATTTGTCACCAAATGAAAATATTTTTTTCAGCTACAGTAGCTGTGAATGAGCCTAAACTACTTTTATTAATATTCTTCTTGTTGGATGAACATGTGTTAAAAAAAGATCACAAGTTGGATAAATCTGTGCCCTCTTAGATAACAAATATTGTCATTTCTGACTCAAAATTCTTTCCTAAAAATCATTTCCAATGTATAAAACTTTTTTCTAAATTAAAAACCTAAATAAACACTCTAGCTTCAATTGATATTAGTTGATTTAAAAGTCACTAATTTGGGAGGTCACATGGCTGGTCACATGCATTATTGGTCTCTATTAGCTTTGCCTAGCTCACACCTTGATGAGTGGGTTATGATAATAATTACCTGGTCTACTCTTCAGGAAACTAAAGGCCAATTATTCTGAATACACCACTGAGTCTTCACCTGGGCCTACAGATGTCTAATCAGTAACTGGAATAAGATGAAAAGTCTGAAAATCTCAGTCTTCATTCTGTGTCTATCTTCTTTGTTACCTTAATCTTTTGCCAGACTCTACTCAGTTCTACATCTAGACACATGGATAATTTTGGAAATGTTTTGCCTAAAATTAATACAGAGTTAAGATGACTCAGACTGCACAGGGTTCTGTGTCTGTCTCTCTCTTGCTCCTCCCTCAACTACCAACCATGATGAACACAAAAAGCAAACAATGAAGGACTGAAAAAAGGTGGCATAGAAATTCCAGCAATCTCTCTGCCAATTCCCAGAGAAGACTTGATTATTCCTGTCCTTCCCTTCATTATCCTATCCACCTCTCTCATCATACCTGTCCTGTATCTGTAACTCACCAACCTCCTGCTGATGGGTAAGAAAAGCTCCCTATTCTTTCTTCCACCACTCAGTAAATCTTTCTTTCTCCCCAGCACTCATCTCTCAGACATTGAGCTCCCTGTGGGATGAGCTTCTGATCTGAAGTTGGTAACACAATTTCCCCTTCCATCTGTTCTATACCACTGGGTACATGCTGTACTGTTGGAAAATCCCACTGCAGCTGGGAGCACAGCTGTAGCTGCAATGCCCTTACTCCCCAGCTGCCCCCCACCACACACACGCACACACACACACACACACACACACACACACACACACACACACTCTTCAGTCTGGTCAGAGCTTCTTCTTCCAGGTGGCTGTGTGCAGTTCCATTCTAGCACTACACCTATCAAAACATAAGCATCAGCATATGAACCTCTGCATCTTAGTCCTAAGTAGGCATACATGACTCACTTGGTTTTTCCTGATCACATACTCTTTTTGGCATTGGATTAGAACCTAGCTACTTATGGAAGAAACAAAAATTCACAGTCTCTATCTTTAAGGGTTTCAATTTACAGAAACAGCATTGTACAAACCACTTCTATTTGGCACAATGACTTTAGCTTTCCATCATGTTAAAAGAAAACAATTCCTAGAAAGCAAATGGAAGTAGCAACTAATTGGTTGGAAAATGATGGGAAATATCATGGAGATGGCTTTTCTTTGCTTGGGAATTAAAGGAATGACTGCCAGAGAGTCCTTCTGTGTATATTCAGACATAAATTAAAAGACATCATTTCAATGTATGATCCCATGTAAAAAGCAAATCCATCATTCCTGAACAGCAAATAGCATAATCTCTTCCAAAAAAGCAAACATTATAAATATTGGATTGAGAAGAGAGGAAGGAAAAAGAGGAAGGGAGAACTGCAAGATGAAAGAGAATTTAACACACATGGTGGAACGTGAACAGAAGAATATCACTATCAAACAGCATTCACACAAAACTTGTCTCCATTTTCCTGGCTAAGGGCCTACTGAAACAGTCGTATCTTTATATCACTCAGATGTTTTAAGGACACTTTAAAGTAAAAGACTAACAACAGGTAAATAAACTCTAGCTTTCCTTTTCTATACTGAATGACAGAGATTAAGTCTGCATAGAGATGGAGGCTGTAGGTCAAGAAAGAAACCAATAGCTTTGGAAGCTGCCCATTTTCTCTTTTTTTTTTTTTTAATTTTTTTATTGTTGGCTGTTCAAAACATTACATAGTTCTTGATGCCCATTTTCTCTTACAAAGCTGATTTGCATGGCTGAAAATGTTAAAGTCTGGATTTTTTAACTTATAGCAGCACAGTACTTGGTCCACAAATAAAGCCTTTAGAATCAAAAGATGTTTCAGGCATGACTGTTTTAGTTAAAGGGATATTTTATTAATTTAGCATGGTGGAGGATGAAGATGTCCTTATAGTTTATCGACTATAAATGACTCGAGGCTTAAAGAAAATTAGAATTTCTCATTTTCTCTCTCTTGCCAGATATCAGCCAGGCCGCACACTATGTAAGGACAACTTTATGAGTTAGGGGCTTTTGTGATCCAGGCTCCAATCTAAAGAAATCTCAATACCTTGCGCTCATTCTGACTCAATTAGGACAGCTTGTCACAGAATAGGCCCCAACACTCAGAAGCTGCTAGAGAATTTCCTTCTGGTTTTGTAGTTCCATTTCAGGACAGTCTAGGGGAAATTAGAGCAGGACAAAGGTCATGAATACGTGATGGGAGCCACTTGGGTGTCCTAAAGAGACAGAAGATTTTCATAATTTCAGGTCAACTTTGTGTTTCCCACTTGCCATAATAAAATGGTAGTGATGAAATGACAACAGCTACAACTCATGAGGATGTGCCAGGCATTGTACCAAGTGCTATACCTAATTTATCATTCACAGACACTTTCTGAAGTAAATTGCATTATCATTAATATTATTTCAATATTTTTATTAGTTATACATAGAAGTGGAGTTCAACATTTCATAAATACATATAACATAGTTTTTCATTTAAATCTCCAGTATCTCTTCTTTCCCTCCCCCCTTCATTCTCTGTATCACCTTCCTCTATTCTGTTGATCTCCCTTCTATTTATTTACTGTGTTTATAATTGAGGCATTATATATAAAAACTCAGAATTGATAGTTATCTATTCATACATGCACATAGCACAATTTGGTCAATTTCGTTCTGAAGTTCTTTCCCCTTCCCGTTCCTCCTCCCTTCCCTAGATTAATTTCCTACACCCCATTATTCTCCCTTCTATTTTCATGAGATCTTCTTTTACTTTTAATTCCTAATTTCTTTCTAGCTTTCATACATGAAAGAAAACATTCAACCCCTGACTCTCAGAGTCTGGCTTATTTCACTAAATATGAACTAACTTAATTTTTAGGTGGATAAAGAAAATTAGCCCCCAAAAGTCAGAACTATTCACCCAAAGCTACATGGATAAGAATTAGTGGTACTAGAATTGAAATCCAGCTTTTAAAACAATAAAGTAGATGACTTACCTATCATGTCATAACCTATGATTACTCTTCAAATAAACTCAGGTTATTGGAGAACAGAGAAATATGATGACCTGATTTATTTCTCAGGCACAGGAAAAAATGAATCCCTACCCATTGGTAAGACTAGGTTTAATCCTTCACCTCTTCTAGAAATTATCCACACATTTCCCATGGGCCAGATTTGTTTCTGTCAGATGAAATAGCATATTTTAAAATCAAATTATTTTTTTATATAGGGGGATGGGTGTATGAGGTAGAATCTATCAAGAGAGGCATCCTATTCAGCCTGGGAGATGAAGATAGGATAAAAACAACATATCAGGAAAGAAAATCTAGATTTCTTGTTCTTGACAGAGATGCCAGAATAATGAAGGGAGAATGTCTCTAGGTATTTTTTCTATTTCTTTCTGGGAGGAAAATAGATACTTTGAGGGATAAAAGTCAAGCTGCATCAATGTTGAACGCAGAAAAAAAAAATATTTCTGTATTCCTAACTCATTAGTATCCGGCACTGTCATAATAAAATGACAATAATAGTGTTATTGGAGTTGAAAACCAGGGGTCCTACAAGTGAAATGAAGCATCTCTGCCCTGTCTTCAGGATACTGATGTGAACTCTCAGACTTTCAGATTATATAGATAAGGGGGCCAGAAATATACATACTCAAGCCATTTTGATCAGAGTGGCCTGGTTGATCATTATCTCAGTCAGACAGGATATTTCTTGAAATAAAGCTGCTGTTGATTGAAGGAAAATTTCCTCTCATTACAATGCAAGGTGACTCAGAGTGTAAGAGACAGATATGCCAAAATTGTTATCTCATTTTAACCCATTAGATATTTGTAGGCCCAAGGAAAGAGTCAGTGCTTTTAACAAAGGCAGCTTCTAAATTTTTTGTTATAATAGCACTTATTTGGGATTTACAATGTTATAGAGTGCTTTAGTGTTTCTTATCCTACACAATACAGCTATTTGAAAAAGTAGGATGGAGATTATTAACCTCATTCTCTAATGAGAAAACTAATTTTTAAAAAGTGAGAACAAAAAACTAGATTATTAACTTAGGCATACCTGATTGATAATTAAAAGTATTGAGTTCCAAATGTCTCTTTGTTGAAATTCAGGAACTTCTTTAAATGGAGAGTAAAGTTCTCAGAGGGTAGGTTGGTGAAGTCCTCAACACGGATACTACTTTGTTTGCACCATTTGCTGTTCTTATTGCTTTAGAATAAGATGTAGGCATATGTCTGTGCATCAGAGTGCATCAACTGATTCTCAAAGACATTTCTCAGACATAGCCATATTTTAGATGGAACTGAAGGTTGAAAAATAGTATGTGCCAACAAAGTAAGTATATATTAGCTTTATTTGTGCTTCCAACTAAGAAGACACTAAATATATGTGTTCTAATTTTCTTGCCCAAAGTGCTAGAAAATCTAAGCAAATCAAAATCAAGGAAAGAAAACTACAGACCAATAATCCTGATAAACTCACATGCAAAAATCCTTAATGGATTATTAGCAAATCATATTCAATAATGTATTAAGTAGATTGTATATCATGAGCAAGTCAGTTTTATTTAGAGGTTTCAAGAATGGTTTAACATACATTAATCAATAAATTGAATTCACCCCTGAATTGAGGGAGGGGAATCCTTAATGATCTCAATAGATGAAGAGAAAGTCATTGAAAAACTCCAAAAGTCATTCATGTTAGAAACACTGAAGAAACTAGGAATTAAAGAAACTTGTCTCAACATAATAAAGACTGTCTATGAGAAAGCCAAAGCCAACATCATAGTAAATGGGTATTTACTTGAAAGTATTTTCTTTAAAATCTGAAACAACAGAGAGTGTCCCTCTCCCCACTCCTATTCAATATAGTACTAGAGATTCTAGCCAAGAATTAGGCAAGGGAACAATAACAAGGTTAAAAATAGTAAAAAGCAACATCTAGTCATCACTGTTTACAGATGATATATCCTATACTTAGAAGATCCAAAAGGCTCCACCATAATATTGCTAGATCTAATAAACAAATTCAGCAAAGTAGCAAATTATAAAATCATCATATGAAAATCAAGAGCTTTCCTATATACCAATAATGACTCTGCTTAGAAAGACACCAGGAAAAGAATCCCATTCATATCACCTAAAACAAAAATAAACAAAAAAATGAATGAATACAATCAAAGAGGTAAAAACCCTCTATAATGAAGACTCTATAAAAATGAAGAAATTAAAAAGAAGACTATGAAAAGACTCCCATATTCATGGATAGGAAGAATTAATACTGTTACTATGGCCATACTACCAATATCAATATATAGCATCAGTGAAATTCCCATAAAAAAGTCAATGACATTCCTCACAGAACTAGATAAACTAGTCTTAACATTCATCTGGAAGAATAAAATACCAGAACAAACAGAAAAATTCCAAGTAAAAAACAAACAAAAAATAATAATGATGGAGGCATCATAATACCTGACAACTTCAATTTATACTGCAGATTGATAGTAACAGCAATTGCAAGTCACTGGCATAAAAACAGAGAGACATACAGAAGACAAGGAGAAAAACCCACACATCTATAGTCACCTGATCCTTGACAAAGATGCCCAAAAATCTACATTGGAAAAGAGATAGCAGTTTTAACAAATGGTAATGGGAAAACTGATTATCCATAAGTAGAATGATGAGACAAGAACCTTATCTCTTACCCTAAATAGAAGTGAACACAAAATGGACTACAGATCTAGGGATTAGACAAGAAATTATGCAATTACCAGAAGAAAATGTAGGGTCAACACTCCAAAGTATAATTTCAGGCAATTTTTTCAATAGGATAATTAAAGCTCAGGAAATAACACCAAGAATTAGTAAATTGGATTAAAAAAAAAACAGTTTAATCAAGTTAAACTGTTTCTGAACAGCCAAGAAAACAATTAAGGATGAGAAGAAAGAACCTATATAATTTGAGAAAATCTTTGCCAACTACTCTTCTGATGAAGAATTAACATCCAGAATATATAAAAAAAACTCAAAAAAAATTACCCAATCAATAAATGGGCAAATTATCTAAACAAATATTTCTTGAAAGAAAAAAATACAGATGATAAAAAAAATTAAACAAAATGTTCAAAATGTTTAGTAACTAAGGAAATGTAAATCATATCTATGCAAAGAGTTAATCTTAGCTGGAGGGGCAACATTAAAGAATATGAACTGTAATAAACACCGGAAAGCATGTGGAGAAAAAGCAACACTCCTACTCTATTGGTGGCATTGTAAATTAGTATGAACACTATGTAAATCAGTATGAAGGTTCCTCAAAAGAGTAGGAATATAACCTCCATTTGATTGAGCTAACCCACTCCTCAGTCTTCATCCTAAAGAATTAGAGTATTCATTGTATAATGTCACATACATACCCATAGTTTTAGCCATACAATTCATAAGAGCCACATTATGAAGCCAGTAGAGATGTGCATCAATTAATAAATGGATAAAGAAAATGTGCATATGTACACAGCACAGGTTTGTTTTGGCACAAAGAAGACAGAATTATGACACTGCAGGGAAATGAATGAAATTCATTAAAGAAACATCTTAAGAAAAATAAGCCAAACTCAAAGACAGACAAGTATCATATATTTCTCTCATAAGTGGAAGCTAGGGAGAAAAAGGAAAAGAGGTAGAAGGTGGATTTCATGAAAATAAAGAGAGACCAGTAGAGCACATGAAAAGGACTGGGAGAGAGAGGAGGAAAGGGAAATGGGAAATTGTAGGGAATGTTATTGGTCAAATTATGCTTTTATAGTTGGCATGTACAAATATGAATCAATAAAGCCAACCATTATGTATAAGTATAGTGTACCAATAAAACACATAAAAAATCTAATTAGAGAGATATCACACAGGGACCACGGAAAGGTGGTTCCACATGAGCAGAAGAGTCAATCAGTATGCATTAACAGTGTTCAGACATTTATAAATGTAACAGAATACTTAGAAAAATTGACCTGCAGAGCCAAGCTCACTTAGGACATACTGATGTCTTGGGTTATATGTTGCTCTCATTATAATCAACTTCATATTATTATCTATAAAAAGAAAATACTGATATTAGCTACCATATAAGATTTTACAAAGAATAGACAGAATAATGCATAAAAATAATAGAGCAGGGTCTACCATTTTATAAGATCTCAAAATTGGTATTATCATGAGTAGCAGCAAATATAGCAGTAGAAGTAGTAGGGAAAAGATGCCAAATGGATATGGTTAGATGAGACTCAAGAATGGGTATGGGAGAGAGCTTGTCAAGGAACACATCAGACCTGAAAGGATCACTTGAAACCCAATAGACTAGTCAGGAGGAGAACTCCCACTAAAGGGAGCAGATAAAGGAAGAGATTGAAACAGAGGTTGAAGAACCAGAGTGAGGAGCAAATTCCCAGCTGACATGCAAGAATGAGACCCCTCTATTATTTAGGTCTCCAAACACCAGACTGTAGGCAGTGTGGTGTAGACAACAGGACCACATTGCTGTCAACTCTCTCCTGGCTCATCCCCAGCTGATTGGCCCAAGGGGAACATCTAAGTAGGAACTGTCCATCTGTGGACCAGCTGGTTTTCCACTCAAAATACAGAGCACTTCCTTTCTAGTGGGAATTTGAAGAGAATAAAGATTCTAACTCCCAGTAGAAAGGAAGTGTTCAAATACCAATAATTAGACTTATGAGGAATAATATGTAGCCAAAGAAAGGAGGGATTTCAACATTACCCCCACAACAGTCCTACTGCATTGGCCTTGGAGTGGGTCACAGGGACTCCTTAAGCAGAGACAGCTCCCGCAGCTGCGTGTTAGCAGCTCCTGTGGTAGTGTTAGCTGGGTTCCCCACATTGGCACTGGTAGCCACAGTGTCTCCTGTTCCTGTGATGGTTCCTAGGGCATGGGCCTTAGTGACTCCTGCAGCTGCAGCGCTCCCCTGGGGGCATTGGGCTTGGCAACAGCTTCAGCGTTGATGGCTGTGGCGGCTTCTGAGACTCCGGTGGAAGCAGCAAGGCAGGTAGACCTTGACTCCTGCTCCAGTGGCTGCTCCAATGTTCTTGAAGCTTCAGTGGAAGCAAAGGCTTCAGTGCTAATGGTGGTTTGGAAATGGACACACACTATGGTTTAGCTCAGGTGCTCCAACCTCACCTCTGGTTTCCACTGGGGGCTGGTAGCAGAGACCTTTTATAAATTTGGACCAATATTGTAGATACTTTTTCCAAACCCTTATTAGCATAAAAGTGAACCAATGGGATTGACGCAAGAAGTATATATACCAGTAGCTGCAGGCACTCCAGCACAAGGTGCTGTGGTTTCTTGCAGGCTGGACTTCATCCTTGGGATTGGGAACACCAGAAACCTACAAAAGAAGGTTGGTGGTGAGCTTCTGCCGTCTACTGAAATTTGGATGAGCAGAGCCTGCCATCAAGAGCCTTTTGGCTGCAGAGGCTTGCCACTTAAGAGGAACATACCCTCCACTACAAGGAAGAAAATCTTTCATCACAGGGACCATTTTTAGGAAGGTATGTGTGCTTATTCATATATATTAATACAAATGAGATTACATTTTCTTTATATATATTATTTTTACACATTATTTATTCAATATAAGAAATTGGTTTAAAAATTAGACACAGGCAATACATGCTGTTACATACCTATAATCTCAGTTATTAGGAGGCTGAGGAAGAAGGGTTTCTAGTTCGAGTTTTCTTTTCATTTTAAATGACTAATAGAAAATCTGTTTCCAGGAATTGTCTGTTTTACATAAATTGTCAAATTTTAAGATCAAGAGTTACATTGTATTATATCATTTTCCAGGTAATATGTATGGGATCATTCAAGGTTCCTCTTCTTTAATTCCTGATAATTGACAATTTTTTCTCCCCTTTTAAATCAGTATGATTAGGAATTTTTCAATTATAGGTTTTCTTTTAATATCCAGGTTCATATTGAATTTTCTTTACTCATTTTCTTTTATCTGTTTTACTGATTCTGAGTTTCATATTTGTTATATTGTGCCAGAGATTGAAAATTTTATTTTTTTTAATGTGAATGCTCAGGTTAATTATTTTAAAAGTATATCCATTTTAATAGAAACATTTAATGCTACACATATTCCTGTCAACTTTATATAAATGCACTCTGTAGATTTTAATTACATCTTCAATATAGTCTTAAGTTTTTAAAATTTTTATTTGTATCTTTGATTCATGGATTACTGAGATTTATGACCTTTGATGGCCAAATATTATGGATGTTATACATTATCTGTATTTTTCGTGTGTGTGTGTGTGTGTGTGTGTGTGTGTGTGTGTGTGTGTGTGTACATGTTGCCCAGGAATGGGCGCAGTGCTTTAAGTATGCAATGTGAGTCCTATACCATTGGGCTGTTTACCCCAGCCCCATTATTACTGAACACATACTTTGTATGATATCAATAATGATATATTTTAATGTTTGTTTTACCTGTGTGTGGATTGTTAAATATTCTGTATGCATTTGAGAAGTGCCCTTGTAGTGGAATTTTGTTCTGTAAATGTCAATTAGTACAAGTTCTCTAATGATCTCATAAAGATCATCTATGAATTGTTGAATTTCTGTGATTTTTTTATTAATAGTTGAACTAGTGCTATTGGAATCTCCATCTTTGTCATTGGGTTTAAATATGTTGCTTATGAGTCTATCATTTTTTATGTTCACATACTTCAAAACTTTTTGTGAGAACATGCAAATTTAGGATTGTAAAGACTTATGGAATTGTTCTCTTCATCAGGTAATGTGCCTTCTATCTCACATACTAGTTTTTATTTTGAGTTTGTTTTTTAAAAATTTTATTAGATCCACTTGAGCATTCTTTTGATGAGTGATTATATAATACAGATTTTCTTCCCATTGCTCAAAGGACAATACATGATTTTAGTTAAATGCCTGCCAATACCAAAATATCCTTAATGTAGGAGGTTTTATTTTGTCCTACAATATCATGGAAATATTTTATAGCTTTTTAATTTTGAATTCTGTAAGTAAAATATTAGCATTTATGACTATGCTTATTAATACAGTGTGAATTACCTGTAAATGTAAATAATTTAAAATATTAATCAAGCAAAATTTTTCTCCTGATGACCAATAATGCTTACATTAAATTTCCCTTTCTGAAATTTGCTGTTTGACATACACTGAAGCAAATGTGTCAGGAATAAAGAATGTTTTAAAATTAAGTGTTAAAATAAAAATTTATGATTTTTACACTTTTTTGTGAATGCCAACAATCTGGTATTTAAGTTGAATATAGTAGTAAAAATGATACTGGTGTATTTGTAAGCTAACACAATTTAAAAATAAATCAAAATATTATGCAAGAATATTGGAATTGGAAAGTCAGATAGATAAAAGGTGGCATTCAAGTTTCTCACTGTTGGAGTGAAATTTTGTTCTATCTTTTCACTTTTTCTCTAAATCTTTGAAAATTTACCTGTGATGGTATACACACGCACTCTTACATGCATTCAATGAAGAGAAAGGAGAGTTCTAGAATATACTTTATAGATAACCAAGAAAAAAATTTTAACTGAGGAAAAAATAAACTTTAAAAGTAATAAAAATGTGAAAACTTGATTTTTGAATGGAGAGAACTAACAAATTTTTTAAATGTATTTTTAGTTTTGATAGACCTTTATTTTTATTTATTCATTTATATGTGGTGCTGAGAATCGAACCCAGTGCCTCACAGATGCAAGGCAAGCACTCTACCACTGAGCCACAATCCCTGCTCCTAAGAAAAATACCAAGGCTGGAAGAAGGCTTAGGGAGGAGAGCCATCATGGAGTTGCTTTTCACTTAGGGACACATGTTGACTTTGGAGCAAGGTATTTAAAAACAGAGAAAGCACTTTACTTTGGTAGCTTTAGTTTAAAAAATAATTGCTAAGCTGTTGGTTGTGATCCAAATGGCTATAAGCTAAAGAAAGTGGGCAGACAGAAATTAATAGGCCCTTACAGAAGCTGTAATTAAGATTGTAATATTTTTTCCTTTGAAATCGGAGTGTTGTATTTTCAAAACCTAGAACTCCAAGTCAGAATGGCATAATAAAATATATATTTTTAAGGAAAATTGTGAACTAACTGTGTGTGCAATGATCCCTATACTTAGTACTCACAAGCTCCTGCATTCACATGTACATTCACACAGACAGGTACACACACAAAACAGAGAACAAAGACATGGAGGATATAAAACATTATTGGAAAGCCTACATAAAAAGTATAAAAAGAAACAAGCCTATAGTTATTGTGTACTAAGACACATTTTATAGAGTTTTAAAAATATATTTAAAAAGTAAAATGTACATTTTTAGAATGATTGCAAACTTAAAACAATAAAAAAGCCTAAATTAAAATGCTGTATCTAGCCAAAAGGCAATTATAACATTTTGTGTTTCAGTGGTAAGGTTTTTCTTAAATTTAAATATCACTTAAGTCTGACTTAATGTACATGGGCTGGGGAGTAAGGCTAAGAGATGGAGAAGACAGAATAGTTCTGTTTAGGTTGTCTATATCCTCCTGACTCAATCTGGGTATATCATATGACTTAAGAAATTTATTGATGCCTTCACTATCTTCTATTTTATTGGAGTATAAGGATTCAAAATAATTTCTAATTATCTTCTGTATTTCTGAAGTGTCTGTTGTGATACTGCCTTTTTCATCCCATATCCTAGTAAGTTGAGTTCTCTCTTTTCTTCTCTTCATTAGCATGGCTAAGTGTCTGTCGATCATATTTATTTTTTCAAAGAACCAACATTTAGTTTTGTCAATTTTTTCAATTGTTTCTTTTGTTTCCATTTCATTAATTTCAGCTCTGAATTTAATTATTTCTTGCCTTCTACTTGTTTTGATGTTGTTTTGCTCTTCTTTTTCTAGGATTTTGAGATGAAGTGTGAGATCATTGATTTGTTGGTTTTTCCTTTTTTTAAGGAATGAACTCCAGGCAATGAATTTTCCTCTTAGAACTGCTTTCATTGTGTTCCATAGATTCTGATATGTTGTGTCTGTGTTTTCATTTATCTCTAAGAATTTTTTAATTTCCTCCTTGATGTCTTCTATAACCCATTGATCATTCAGTAACCTATTGTTCATTCTCCAATTGATGCATCATTTTTCCTTCCTTCTTTTATCATTGATTTCCAGTTTCATTCCATTCTGATCAGATAAGATGCATGGTATTATCTCTACTCCTTTATAATGTCTAAGAGTTGCCCTGTGACATAATATATGATCTACTTTTGAGAAGGATCCATGTGCTGCTGAGAACAAAGTGTAAGTGCTTGATGTTGGGTGGTATATTCAATATATGTCAATTAAGTCTAGGTTATTAATTGTATTATTGAGTTCTATAGTTTCTTTATTCAACTTTTGTCGCAACCCCTTGCCCACAAGGAAGACGCAACTCAGGAATCTTCTTTCAGCAGTTTATTCAGGCATTTGATATTTCTTCTTCTCCCCCTCGGATGCCCCTCCCAGCCTTAATAAAGCATCTCAAGCCCCAATGCGAAGCTGCCACGTGGAGCTTTCTCATAGGGTGGTGAAAAACCATGTGCCAACTCTCCCAAATAAGGAGTTGTTTGTCACAGACCACAGCGGAGCCAGCGCCAACTTGTAATGGCGACCATAGTCTGCAGAAACGGCAGAAGCGGCTCACCACAGTTCCCCCTTTCTGTTTTCTTAAAACAATACAGGCGAGAGTAGAGGTCCTATCCCACTGTGCAGAAGTGGCTGCATAGTATGGCTCAGTCCTAAGGAGGGCCCTTCCCCAGATCCGAGGCCATATCAGCCGACGCCTTTTTTTGTGGGGCGGGGCGTGGACGCGTCTAACCCGCATGCAATAGGACATGCTCTCCTTGAGGTCCACTTCAAGGATCACTCAAGTGCAGTGCCTTGCCTCGCATCCTGTATCGTGATGATGGTGGACGAAGGGGGATAGCTGAGGCTGAACTGTGGTTGTTTATAATGACAAACAAGTTGACAGCACCCTGGGACTAACCGGTGCACCACCCCTGACTGCTGAAAGTTCTGGTTCCTGGGTTTCGGCACCACTTGTCGCGACCCCTTGCCTGCAAGGAAGACGCAACTCAGGAATCTTCTTTCAGCAGTTTATTCAGGCCCTTGATATTTCTTCTTCTCTCTCCTGGATGCCCCTCCCAGCCTTAATAAAGCATCTCAAGCCCCAATGCGAAGCTGCCACGTGGAGCTTTCTCATAGGGTGGTGAAAAACCATGAGCCAACTCTCCCAAATAAGGAGTTGTTTGTCACAGACCACAGCGGAGCCAGCACCATCTTGTAATGGCGAGCATAGTCTGCAGAAACGGCAGAAGCGGCTCACCACAAACTTTTGTATGGAAGATCTGTCCAGTGGTGAGAGAGGTGTGTTGAAGTCTTCCATAATTATTGTATGGTGGTCTATTAGACTCTGGAACTTGAGAAGAGTTTGTTTGATGAACATAGCTGCACCATTGTTTGGAGCATATATATTTATGTTTGTTATGTCTTGTTGGTGTATGGTTCCCTTGAGCAGTATGCAGAGTCCCTCTTTATGCCTTTTGATTAACTTCGGCTTAAAATCTATTTTATTTGATATGAGTATGGACACTCCTGCTTGTTTCCAAAGTCCATATGAGTGATATGATTTTTCCCAACCTTTCACCTTCAGTCTATGTATGTCTTTTCCTATCAAATGCATCTCCTGTAGGCAGCATATGGTTGGATCTTTTTTTTTTTTTTGATCCACTCTACTAGCCTGTGTCTCTTAATTGGTGAGTTTAAGCCATTAACATTTAGGGTTATTATTGAGATAGGGATTGTTCTTCCAGCCATATTTGTTTATTTATGTGACTTAACATGGTTTGTTTTTCCTCTTTGATTATTTTTTTCCCTTCACTGTACTACCTCCCACTGTTGGTTTTCATTGTTATTTTCCATTTCCTCTTCCTGTAATATTTTGTGGAGGATGTTTTGAAGAGATGGTTTTCTAGCTGCAAATTCTTTTAGCTTTTGTTTATCATGGAAGGTTTTAATTTCATCTTCCATCCTGAAGCTTAATTTCGCTGGATACACAATTCTTGTTTGGAACCCATTTTCATTCAGCGTTTGAAATATGTTGTTCCAGGATCTTCTAGCTTTCAGAGTCTGTGTTGAAAGATCAGCTGTTATTCTGATTGGTTTACCCCTAAATGTAATCTGCTTCCTTTATCTTGAAGCTTTTAAAATTCTCTCCTTATTCTGTATGTTGGGCATCTTCATTATAATGTGTCTAGGTGTGGATCTCTTATGATTTTGCATGTTCGGCATCCTGTAGGCTTCTAGGAATTGGGTTTCCGTCTCATTCTTCAAGTCTGGGAAGTTTCCTCCTATTATTTTGTTGAACAGATTTCTCATTCCTTTGGTTTGGACCTCTATACCTTCCTGTATCCCAGTGACTCTTAAGTTTGGTCTTTTTATGTTATCCCATATTTCTTGGATGTTCTGCTCATGGTTTCTTAACAGTCTTGCTGAGCTCTCTATGTTCTTTTCAAGTTGAAATACTGTGTCTTCATTATCTGATGTTATATCTTCTAAGTGTTCTACTCTGCTGGTAGTATTCTCATTTGAGTTTTTAATTTGGTTTATTGCTTCCTGCATTTCTAAGATTTCTGTTTGTTTGTTTTATATAACCTCTATCTCCCTGTATAATTGATCTTTTGCTTCTTGGATTTGTTTATGTAATTCATTGTCAAAGTGATCTTTCATTGTCTGATTTTGCTGTCTAATGTCTTCCTTGAGACTCCAGATCATCTGAAGCATGTATATCCTGAATTCTTTATCTGACATTCCATCTGCTGCAGATATTACCTCTTCTAAAGTTGAGTTGACCTGCATTGCTTGTGGTCCTTTCTTTCCTTGTCTTTTCATACTGCTTACATTTCTTTCTGTGTGGTGAAACTGTTGTGTTATTAAATTTCCCCCTATATATTTATATTGCTCTTGTATAGTTGCAAAGTCTCCCTTGCAGGGGTGGGTGGCAGCTGTGCTCCTCCTCCAATTGGGGTGATCTGTCTATCATGCCAGCGGGCCGCTGGGCCCCTTCTCCATGTCGCGTGGTCAGCCTACCTTGCGGGCAACAGCTTGGCCCCTCATCCAATAGGGGTGATCTGTCTATCATGCTGGTGGGCCGCTGGGTCTCTTCTCCACGTTGCAGGTCTGCCTACCTTGCAGGCATGGGCGACAGCTGTGCCCCTTCTCTAATTGGGGTGATCTTTCAACTAGACTTGCAGGCCGCTGGGCCCCTTCTCCAGGACACGCTGTTTGCCTACCTTGCTGGCAACAGCTGGGCCCTTCCTCCAATTGGAGTGATGTGTCTACCATGCTGGCGGGCCGCTGGGCCTGTTCTGCCAGTCGGTAGCAGGTCTGCCTACCTTGCAGGTACAGGCAGTGGGTGGCGGCTCTGCTCTGCCCCTCCTCCAATTGGGGTGATGTGTCTACCATGCCAGTGGGCCACTGGGTCTGTTCTGCCAGTTGGTCTCAGGTCTGCTTACCTTCCAGGCATGGGCTGTGGCTCTGCCCCTCCTCCAGTTGGGGTGATGTATCTACCACAGACGAAATAAATTAAAGGCATAAAAATAGGAAAAGAACAACTTAAATTATCACTATTTGCAGTTGACATGATTCTATACCTAGCAGACCCAAAAGGGTATACAAAGAAACTATTAGACCTAATATATGAATTCAGCAAAGTGGCAGGATATAAAATCAACACACATAAATCAAAGGCATTCCTGTATATCAGTGACAAATCCTCTGAAAAGTAAATGAGGACAACCACTCCATTCACAATATCCTCAAAATAATAATAATAATAATAATAATAATAATAATAATAATAATAATAAAAGTACTTGGGAATCAACTTAACAAAAGAGGTGAAAGACTTACACAATGAAAACTCCAGAACCCTAAATAGAGAAATAGAAGAAGATCTTAGAAGATGGAAAAATATACCCTGTTCATGAATAGGCAGAACTAACATCATCAAAATGGCTATATTACCAAATGTTCTCTATAGGTTTAATGCAATGCCAATCAAAATCCCAATGGCGTTTCTTGTAGAAATAGATAAAGCAATCATGAAATTCATATGGAAAAATAAAAGACCCAGAATAGCAAAAGTAACTCTAAGCAGGAAGTGTGAATCAGGCGCCATAGCGATACCAGACTTCAAACATTACTACAGAGCAATAGTAACAAAAACAGCATGGTACTGGTACCAAAACAGGCAGGTGGACCAATGGTACAGAATAGAGGACACAGAAACCAATCCACAATAGTACAACTGTCTTATATTTGATAAAGTGGCTAAAAGAGTGCAATGGAGGAAGGATAGCATCTTCAACAAATGGTGTTGGGAAAACTGGAAATCCATATGCAAAAAATGAAACTGAATCCCTTTCTATCACCATGCACAAAAGTTAACTCAAAATGGATCAAGGAGCTTGATATCAAATCAGAGACATGGCATCTGATAGAAGAAAAAGTTGGCTATGATCTACATACTGTGGGGTCGGGCTCCAAATTCCTCAATAGGACACCCATAGCACAAGAGTTAATAACTAGAAGCAACAAATGGGACTTACTCAAACTAGAAAGTTTTTTTCTCAGCAAAAGAAACAATAAGAGAGGTAAATAGAGAGTCTACATCATGGGAACAAATCTTTACTCCTCACACTTCAGATAGAGCCCTAATATCCAGAGTATACAGAGAACTCAAAAAATTAAACAATAAGAAAACAAATAACCCAATCAACAAATGGGCCAAGGACTGGAACAGACACTTCTCAGAGGAGGACATACAATCAATCAAAAAGTACATTGAAAAATGCTCACCACCTCTAGCAGTCAGAGAAATGCAAATCAAAACCACCCTAAGATACCATCTCACTCCAGTAATATTGGCAGCCATTATGAAGTTAAACAACAATAAGTGCTGGCAAGGATGTAGGGAAAAGCATACACTTGTACATTGCTGGTGGGACTGCAAATTGGTGCGGCCAATTTGGAAAGCAGTATGGAGATTTCTTGGAAAGCTGGGAATGGAACCACCGTTTGACCCAGCTATTCCCCTTCTCGGTCTATTCCCTAAAGACCTAAAAAGAGCATACTACAGGAACACTGCTACATCGATGTTCATAGCAGCACAATTAACAATAGCTAGACTGTGGAACCAACCTAGATGCCCCTCAATAGACAAATGGATAAAAAAATGTGGCATTTATACACAATGGAGTATTACTCTGCATTAAAAAATGACAAAATCATAGAATTTGCAGGGAAATGTATGGCATTAGAGCAGATTATGCTAAGTGAAGCTAGCCAATCCCTAAAACAAACAAATTCCAAATGTCTTATTTGATATAAGGAGAGTAAATAAGAACAGAGTGTGGAGGAAGAGCATGAGAAGAAGATTAACATTAAACAGGAATGAGAGGTGGGAGGGAAAGGGAGAGAGAAGGGAAAATGCATGGAAATGGAAGGAGACCCTCAGGGTTATACAAAATTACATACAAGAGGAAGTGAGGGGAAAGGGGAAAAAAACAAGGGGGAGAAATGAATTACAGTAGATGGGGTAGAGAGAAAAGAGGGGAGGGGAGGGGAGGGGAGGGGGGATAGTAGAGGATAGGAAAGGCAGCAGAATACAACAGACACTAGTATGGCAATGTGTAAATCAGTGGTTGTGTAACTGATGTGATTCTGCAATCTGTATACGGGGTAAAAATGGGAGTTCATAACCCACTTGAATCAAAATGTGAAATGTGATATATTAAGAGGCATGTAATGTTTTGAACAACCAAAAATAAAAATTATAAAAAAAGAATAGTTCACAGTTAATTACAGTACTAAACCAAAGTTAGCAAAAAATAGACATTAAAAATGGCATGTTAATGACTGAGTGGATGAATAAATGAAGGAAAAAAATATATATAGTAAATTGCCATTAATCATGTATTTGTTAAGCATTACTTTTTCTCCATTCAGTGAATAATCCCATCATATATAATGCTTTTCTTTGGTCACAATATTTTATTTAAATTGGGGCTTGGGATATTTCCCAGTTAAGGTGTGCCTACTTAACTTGCCTGAGTCCAGAGTTTGATCCCTAGTACTGAAAACAAAGGAAAAAAATAACATTGTTTAAAACAAATCAAAATCAAAAGCTACTATTGTTTGAGAGTGATTGTGAGCAATACATAATATCAATAAAAGTCTGAGATAGATTTAGAAAATGTCTGCCTTTATGTTTGTCATATGAACAGTATATCTAATCCTAATATTCTTTATATAGTCTCATTTTATGCCAGTACTTTGATTTTTATCAACAAATTTATGGATCCCAAAGGAAAGGTATTGATCACTCCATTCATTAGATATAAAAATATTGCATAAATAAGCTACTCTCTCATAAATAAGAGAGTAGCTCAATTTTATACTTGAGAGTTTTAAAACTAATCATTAATATATAAATGAAGTCAAAGTAAATCATTGAATTTATCATAGAAATGTTAATTTAGCCCATGAAGAAAAATTTTTACTAGTTGACATTATTTAAAACTAAATGTTGGAGTGAAATTCATGAATGATGATTTTTAAACTAGACTTCATCTCCTAATGTGACATATTATTTTTCCCCTTCTTCTGAATCTATAGGATATTGTGTCACTTCAATACAGTACTTAGTTTGTGGTAAGCACTAATGTCATGTTTCAGTAAAGCTCATACTGAATATTTCCTGCATATTTCCTACTACTGGTTCTTTTCCAAAGTATTCCATATGAAAACAAAGACAACAAAATGCTAGCATGTTTCCAAAAACTCCATTCTTCTGGCAGAAAGAAAAGATAAGTTGGTCTGATGATTTTTTTCTCTTCCTGTCAAAAAGTGTTGAGTCTTCCTGCCTGAATATAAATCAGTGTATGAAATTAATGTTTCCTATTTAATTCTCTCTCTTTGAGGAAATGAAATGGGTTATTGAACTGGAAGCAAACTTACATTCTTCCTCTTATTTCTTCCCAATCTTTTAGGAAAACCTTCGTGCAATTCTATTTTGTATGGATGGGATCTACCATTGAATTGAGTCTTCATTTTGGGATTAGCATCAAACACTGCTTTAAGGTACTTAACTTGTTTTCAGGCAGTAACGTTAGCAATTCTCTACCAATTGTGGAAGACTCCACAAGTTCTAGGCAATTACTGCTGCTGTTTTATATACACTTAGTTACATGAATATCTTCTAATTTTACTGCAATGCCCTAAAAATATTTGAGTGTTTTAAAACCATTTTTTTTCCAGGGAAGAATCATTTCAGCACTGCAGAATAATAACTGCATGGTGGTAGAACAAAGAATTGAGAAATGATATATAGTACTAAAAGAGAGCTTACAAATCAGTGTAATTTCCTTATCCTCAGAAGGTGAAATGAAATATCAAAGAACTTTTAAAAATTACAATGAGTTTCTGTATGATCTTCTTTGGATACAAAATCCTGAATTATGCTAATCTCTAGCCCCATTGGATTCTGTCTCTTCCTAGCAGACTTTTCATTGGTTTCTACCTTCATTCTTCATTCCACTTAACATTTAGGAGTACCTTTTCTGTGTCATGTACTGTTCTAGTCTTTGTGAATATAAAAGTGGGGAAAATTAAAATTATTATTATAATCTGGGGTTTATAATCTGGTAAGGAATATGGTCTGTAACACAATGAATAAATTAATTGTATAAAAGAGGCAAATGAATCATGGAGTTAATAAAGCCCAGTTTTCAGGAAAATCTGCTGATAGCAATTTCTAAGATTTTAATACATTTTATTTAGTTACTGTGTTGTAGAATATACCTACCTCATCAAATTATTCCTCATGTATAATTAGAAATTTATGTCCTTTAACCAACAACTAACTAATTTTTCCACTCTGTATTTCCAGGCCTTAGGAAACACCATTCTATTCTCCTTCTGAATTTATATATATATATATATATATATATATATATATATATATATATATATATATATATATATATATATATATATATATATATATATTTACTTTTCACATGTATTTAAGATTGTGAATATGTCTTTCTGAGCAAGCCTTGCTTCACATCAGAAATGCTTTCCTGATCCATGGATGTTGTCACAAATGACAAGACTTGTGTAAAAACAAACAAATAAAAAGTCAAGTAGAAATATATTCTGTATATGTGCCTCATTTTCTTAATTTATTTTTCAATTGGTGGATAACTTGATTTTGTCCCTGTTTTGAGTATTTTGAATTATACTGCAGCAAATATGGAAATACACATTATCTTTTTAAAATGTATGAGCTCTAGGTAGATAGGTAGGTAGGTAGATTCATTCCTTCATTCAATGGAGTATTGCTGGATCATATATGATCATGTGGATTATTTATTATTATTTTTACAAGGAGTCTTTATAGTGTTTTACATATGACTGTTCTTACATCCCAATCAATAGCATGTAAGAGTTCACTGTTTTCCATTTCCTCTCTGAAAATTGTTATCTTTTATCTTTTTTATAACAGTGTTTCTGATTGGATAGAGAGATATCTTGTAGTCTTTATTTCCATTTCTTTTATGATTAGGAATATTGATCATTTTTTCATAGAAAATTTTACATTTTTATTCCTTCTTTGGAGAAGCATCTCTTCAAATTCTTTGCCCTATTTTAAATAATTTGTTCTTATAAAATTGTGTTATTAGATTTTCTTATATACTTTATCTATTAGCACCTTATAAGACATATATTCTTCAGACATTCTCTTCTATTCTATAGGGTTTCTCTTTACGCTATCAGTTATTTTCATTCCAGAGCAGAAGCTTCTTAGTTTTATACGATCTCATTTGTCTACTTTTACATCTGTTTCCATGCACATAACTTAGTGATTTCAATGTCCTGAAGTGTTTCCCCTATGTTTTCTTCTAGTAGTATCATAGTTCTAGGTCTTGCCAAAAAAGTTATTGCCAAAACCAACATCATGGAAAATTTACACTGTGTTATCTTTTAGTAGTTTTATATATCTTATTTAAAATTCTAAGCCATCATGAAATCTTTTGGTATATTGTGATAGACGAGGCCTAAATTCATTTGTCTCCATGTTGCTGTCTAATTGTCCCAACACCATTTATTGAAGAGACTGTTCTTTCCCCATTGTGTTTTTGGTACTTTTACTGAAAATCAAATGACACTAAATAATGGGATGTATTTTGGGGCTTTCTGTTCCATTTATGTTCGTATCTGTTTTTAGGCCAGTACCATGCTCTTCTGGTTACTATATCACAGCAGTTCATTTTGAAGTCAGGCAGTATGATGCCTACAACTTTGTTCTATTTGTTAAAGACAGTTTAGGTTACTTGTAGTCACATTTCATATACATTTTAAGATTGAATTTTCTGAAAATTGTCATTTGACTTTTGGCAAAGTGAATTGACTCTTTTTTCAATTTTTTTTTTTTATTGTAGGTGGATACAATACCCTTATTTTGTTTATTTTTTAGTGTATGATGCAAAGGATTGAAGTCAGTGCCTCACATGTGCTAGGCAAGCACTCTAACCACTGAGCCACAACCCCAGTCACTGCATTGACTCTTTAGAGCACTTTGGGAAGTGTAGCTCCTTATAAATATTACCAGGTCTTATAATTCATGCCCACAGTATGTTTTCAATTTTTGTATCTTCTTATAATTACTTTCTAAATGTTTCAAACTTTTCAGTGCCCAGACATTTCACCACCTTGATTAATTTTATTGCTAATGACTATTATTATTTTGGTATTCTAAATTGGGTTGTTTTTTTGATATTTTTTCTGATACTTTTTATGATATAGAAATGCTATCAATTTTTAAATCCTACAGCTTTACTGAGTTTATTTAATATTTCTATCAGTTTTGTTGGTAAAGATTTGTGTTTTGTCTATACAAGATGATGTTTTCTGCCAAGAGACAATTTGTCTTCTTCCTTCATTTTTGATGTAGGTCTCCTTTATTTCTTTCTCTTGAACCATTACTTGACTCAGATTTATTGCAATTAAATAGAAGTGGTGAGAGTGGATGTATTTTATATTGTTTCTAACCTTAGAAAAATTCAATCCCCCCAACTTAAAACTTGATGTTTGCTATGGATTTTTATATGGCTTTTATTGTGCAGAGATGCTCTTATTTTACACGTATTATATCAACTTTTCTAAAGAAATTATGTTGAATCTTGTTTAATTCTTTTTCTGTGTTTATCAACATATGATTGCAAAGGTGTGTCAGTCATTCTTTTAACCATATATATTACATGTTTTGATTTGCATATGTTGATCCTTTCTTGTATTACTGGGGAAAATCCCATGTGATCATGGAGAATGATTCCATTAATATGGTGTCTAATTTGGTTTCCTAATATCTTGTTAAAAATTTTTTGTCTATGTTTGGGAGGGATATTGAACTTTAATTTTTATTTCTGGTTTTGTCATTGTCTTTGGCATCAGGGTAATGCTGGCTTCTTCAAATGAGTTTTGAAATCTTTCATTTTATTCAGTTATTGAAAGAGTTTGCAATCATTAATTTTTTTTTTCTTCCTGGAGTGTTTAGTAGAGGTGAACAATGGCTGTAATAACTTTGAATTTTTTGATGGGACAAAAATATCTATGACTAAAGCATTTTTCTCACTAATTATTGACTTACTCATGTTTTTATTTATTTATAAAATCAATTTTGTTAGATTATATGTGTTAGGGCATTTATCAACTTCTTCTTTGTTTTCTAGTTAGTTTGTGTATAATATTCATAATAGTATGTTTTGATTCTTTTTTTATGTCTGAAGTATGTTCTGATTCTTTTTTATGTCTGTAATATTGGTTGTAAAGTCTCCCTATTCCCTTATAATTTTATTTATCTATGCCCTTTGTTTTGTATTTTTTGCCAACCTCTGTCAATTTTTACAAAATAATTTCAATTTCATTTACATTGTTATTTTTTCTAGATTTTATCATTAATTTCTACTCTGATATTAGTCAATTTCTTTTGAATACTTCCTTGGAGTATACCACTAGGTTATTTGGGGGTTTCCTTTTTTTCTTTGTTATAAGGGATTGAACTTAGGGACATTTACCTACTGAGTGACATCCCCAATCCCTTTTCAATTTTTATTTTGAATCAAAGTATCACTAAGTTGCATAAGGATGTCTTTGAACATGTGATACTCCTGCCTCAGCCTCCTACATAATATTTTCTTTAAATTTTATGACCAACTTGAATAGTAATGGAGGAGGAGGAAAGCAGGATACCTAGTATAATAATTAACTTTTTCATGTTATTCAGTTACTTTCCACATGCTATTAAACATCAGATTTGCCTTTGTATCAAGAAACTTTTGAGAGAAACAATATATCAAAATCTAAATACAAGCATAAATAGAGTCCCCCAATGATTAGCTCTGTGGTATGAAAAGGTGGGGAAACAGCCCAATGAGCATCACCGCAGAGGAGCCAATCAGCTGGATTTTTGCTGGGGCCACTGTGAGCCAATCAGCTGGAAGTTTGCTAGGGCCGCTTCAGCTGTGGCTCTCAACATCTCCCCCAATCTGTTTAATTAAACAACAAGCATGTTGTTTAGGGACTGTGCCTCCCTTAGTTTTTCCAATACTACATATGGTCCTTAACTGTCATCAGATGAGCTGACCTCAAGGCATCAGCCTCCTGTCTTAGGTTGGTACCATTGCAATTGGATCTTACCTGTCATTGACTACCGGTCCAGCATACAGCCACACCTGTGGATAGGCTTTTGTACCAGTGGGGGGGTGAGGTTCTTTGCCTCACCTCTGTTGGCCCTCAATTTTAGCTAAACAACCATCACAAGCAGAAGGGAGGAGGATACACCAAGCCAATTGACGGCTCCTTTTGGAAAAATTGTACCATCGATGACACCATCAGCAAAAAAACCCCAGCACTACCACAAGTCACTGCACCAACAGATAGTTCACAATGCATACAAGTGATACATACTCGAGGCAAGTTCTGCAAGCAGTTCAGTGATAGCTATTGCAGAAGCTGTAGTTTGGTTTTATATTTGTCTTCACCAGCACTGGGATGAAGATAGGAATTCTGGCAATGATGGCTAAAGAAAAAATTTGTAACATTCCAGCAGGCACTAAAAGAAAACAATTTTCTGAACAATTTACATTATCCTGAACAGAATTATTAAATATAATGAAAAGGAAAGATGAAAGTAAACAAACAGATCTGTTAACCTCCTTTTTTTCCACATATTAAATTAAACCATTTAACTCACATGAATAAGAAAAAAAATATGTGCATCCATTTTTTCATGAGCGCTCATCATACATGATATATTGACAAACCACAAACACACATACAACACAAAACAGAAGTGTGCACACATAACAAAATACATACTACAAATAACATAATAGTAAAGTCCTTGTAACATTTTACAGGTGAAATCCGTATTTCAATATTTAAAAACTCCATAGTCAAAAAATAGAACTGATCAGCAAAACATTAACCTAGGTCTTTATGAGCTAAAAAATCAAAATGGAACTTCATGATGTGGGAAAGGGCAATAATAAAATAGATATGGAAAAAAGCATCCTGGTTTCATTAGCCTCCAGGTGTGGGAGAATCACTGTCACAGATGTAAGGATAGCCATACGGGAGTTCTGGATATCAGCTGTTACGGATTTGAGCCAACTCCTCTTCTTTTTGGTCTACAGAAATTGTTTTATTTAGTCTCTCTGGAATCCAAATCGGCTGCTGTTCTTCCTGTGGAAACACACAAACAGAGCCGAGACTCCAGACAATCAATGGGTCAGGACCTTTCCATTGTCCTGTTAGAATATCCCTCCAAAGTACCTTGGGCTTATCACATTTTTGGACACATATGCCTTTCCACAGCACTAAGACCTGATGAATGCAAATTTTAAAAGTTTAAAGTAAAAAGGATTATTTTAAGTTTATGTTTGGGGGATATATACCCCTTCCCAATTTCCTCTTTTTACTTTAATAAGTACATTCTAATAGTTTAATGAGCTCTTTCAACTATGCCTTGTCTCTGTGGATTGTATGGGATTCCTGTTATATGAGTAATGCCAAATGATGAGCAAAATTGTTTAAAAGAGGTATGAGTATAACCAGGGGCATTATCTGTTTTTAACTGTTTTGTAACGCCCACAGTGGCAAAATTTTGTAAGGAATGAGCAATAACATCTTTAGTTTTTTCTCTGGGCATGAAGGGAGCCCATCAAAAATCCAAAAGAAGTATCAACTGTAAATGTTAATTTTCCAAATTCTGGCAAGTGTGTGATGTCCATCTGCCAAATATGGTTAGGTATCATTCCTCTAGTATTGACTCCAAGATTAACTTGTGGTAAAAAAGGTGACACAATTTGACATTGTTTAATTATTTGTCTAGCTTGTGCCTTAGTTATTTTAAAACACTTTTTTTAAAGTATTATCACTGACATGGAACCTTTTATGAAAATTTGTAGCTTCTTGCAGTGTAGGGAAAATATGTATGTCATGTGTAGTTTTATCTGCTAAATCATTGCCCAAACTAAGGGCTCTAGGCAATCCTGTATGTGCTCTTATATAGCCTATAAAGAATGGATCTTTTCTGTCCCAGATTAGACAGAAAACAGTAGAAGAAGGGGAAAACAAAGAGAAAACAGTAGAGGAAGGGGTAATCCTACCGGCATCTTCAAGGGATATTTTCACATTAACTATATACTGACTATCAGAAAATAAATTAAATACAGAATCTTTAAACATCATAAAGTCTTGTAATACTGCAGTAAGCTCTACCTTTTGAGCCAATTGTTTGGGTACTAAAAATGTAAAAGTTTGATTAGTGGTAACTACTGCTGCTTTACTATTATTTGACCCATCAGTGAATATATTTGGAGAATTCATGATAGGTGTTTTCTTTCTTTGATACAATCCAGGATTCATCTTTAACTAACCTTACTCTGTTTCCCAGGTTTAGGCCTTTTGGTTCAACTGTTTGGTGTCCAGAACACTTAATATCTTCATTTTACTTCATTTTCACCTATATGAGTAAATGTAAATGGACCTGGAAATCAAACAGGGTTTATGCTAGCTGCTTGAAACTGCACACAAAGCCTCAATTCTTTGTGGAGACACTCTGGTAATTCCTTGTGAGTGTAGGCCTAAGCTGATTTCATGCAAAAACATTTTTATCTAAGAGCCCTTTAGGAGAAAGCAGGGAATATGCATGCACTGAAATTCCTGACATAATTATTTGGTCAGATTTGTTTGATATTTAGTAGGATTCACTAATTAACTTGCACAAAAAGCTCTCCAAGTGTGGGGCTTCTAGTATCAATGGTTCTCTAATCAAGTTAGGGTTAGTGTTAGGTTTAGGGTTAGGGCTAGAGTTAGATGTAGTGTTTGGGTGAGAGCAAGTTTTATACAAATTTTCTTGATACTTGGAAGGAGTCATCTTTTACCTAGACTTAATATGCTCCTTCGGTTTGGGACTTCTTATTTCTATGGTTCACTAACAGGGACACTCTGTATTTCAAGGTTTCACTTCATATTGACCTATATAGATAAATGAAAATGGAGGTTGAAATCAAACCGGGTTGGTGCTAGCTGCTTGAAACTTCAAACACTGAATCAGTTCTCTGTGTGAACTCTCTGGTTTGTCCTTGTAAAAGTAGCCCTAAGATGAAGATGGCAAAAACAACTTTACCTGAGAGCCCTTTAGAGGAAAACAGAGAAATCTGCATGAACTAAAATACCACCTCAATTATTTGGCCATATTTCTTTGATACTGCATAGGATTCATCTGATATCTTAGCCCACTAGGCTCCCCAAGTTTGGGACTTCTAGGATCATCAGTTTTTCAATCAGGATAGGGTTAGTTTTAAGGTTAGTGTTAGGGATAGTGTTAGAGCTAGTATTAGGATGATAGTTACTTTTTTTCAAAATTCTTTGATACAGGGCAGGATTAATTTTTTTCCTATTCTTACTATACTCCACATGTTTGGGCCTCCTAGGTTCAATGGTTCACTGTAAAGAACAGTTTGCATTTTAAAGTTTCAGTTCATTTTGTCCTATACAGGTAAATGGAAATGGAGCTGAAAATCAAATATCATTGGTGCTAGCTGCTTGAAAATTCACAGTCCATCTATTCTTTATGAGCAATCTGTGGTTTGTTCTTGTGACAGTAGGCCTAAGCTGAAGCATGTAAAAACAACTTTATCCAAGAGTCTTTTAGGAAATAACAGGGAAATATGCATGTACTGATATACTCCATCAACTTTTGGGACAGATTTCTTTGATACTGCACAGCATTTATCCCTTAGCTTTCCCCACTAGGCTGCCAAGTTTGGAAATTCTAGAGTCAAAGGTTTCATAAAAATGTTAGGGTTAGGGGAAGAGCTAGGGTTAGAGCCAGTGTTATGGTTACAGTTAGTTTTATTCAAAATTCTTTGGTACTTGGCAGGATTTATCTTTTAGCTAGATTTACTCTGTTCCCCAGGTTTAGGCCTTCTCTGTTCACAGGTTCGCTGTCAGTAACATTTTGTATTTTAAGATTTCACTTCATTTTGACCTATATGGGAAAGTTAATGGAGTTGAAAATCAAACAGGGTTTTTGCTAGATGCTTGAAACTTCACTCACTCCATCAGTTCTCTCTAGGAACTCTGGTATGTTCCTTGTAAAAGTAGGCCTATGCTTAAGCATGCAAAAACAACTAAATCTGAGAGTCCTTTAGGAGAAAATAGGAAAATATGCATGTACTGAAATAACTCCCATAATTATTTGCTCAGATTTGTTTGATGTTGCATAGGATTCATCACTTAGCTTGCCCCACAAGGCTCCCCAAGTGTGGGAATTCTAGGAACAATGGTTCTCTAATCAGGTTAGGGTTAATGTCACATTTAGGGTTATGGCTAGGGCTAGGGTTAGAGGTAATGTTAGGGTGAGAGTTAGTTTTGTTCAAATTTCTTTGATACTGGGCAGGAGTCATCTTTTATCCAGCCTTAGTATGCTCACAAGGTATGTTCTTCTCAATTCTATGGTCCACTATCATGAACACTTTGTATTTTAAGGTTTCACTTCATTTTAACACCTATGGGTAAATGGAAATGGAGGTGGAAATCAAACAGGCATCCCTTCCCCTAAATATAACCCTAAACCTAACCATAAACATAGACCTAATCCTAGGCCTAAGCCTAACACTAACCTAGACCTATTCCTATCCCTAATTTAGCCCTAACCCAAACTCTAGCCCTAAGACTAACTCTAACTCTTGCCATAGCCCTATTCCCAGTTCTAACCCTATCCTTTACCATAAGGCAAACACTAGCCCTAACCTTAGCTCTAACACTAGCAATAGCCCAAACCATAGAAATAACCATAAATCTAAATCTACTCCTAAGCCTAAACTCACCCTATCAGTAGCAATAGCACTAACACTAATGGTAAAACTACCCTTAACTTTAGCTTTAGTCCTAAAACAAAACTGAGCCATAGGACTAACACTAACCCTTAACCTAAACCAAATCCTAACCCTACATCTAGCCCTAAGCATACCCCTAATTTGAGTCCTACCCCTAACCATAAAACAAACTGTGACCCTGAATCTGACCCTAACACTAACCCTACTTAAAACATCACCCTAAACCTAAACCTAGTCCTAAAGCTAGACTTAGTCCTAAATGAAAACCTTAAACTAGCCCTAAATGTAACCTTAGTTCTTACATTAGCCATATCACTAAGAAGAGCCCTAACTTAACCCAAAACTTAGCCCTAATCCAAGACCCAACCCTAGCTTTAACCCTAACTTGAACCCTAAGCCTAGCTCTAACCCTTACCCTAACCCTAACCTAACTCTAATCCTTGCATTAAACCTAAACATAACCCTACCCCTAGTCCTGATTGTAACCATAAACCTAGCCCTAACCCTAGCTCTAACCCATCCATTACCCAAACCATAACAATAACCCTAATGCTAATCCTCAGGCTCATCCTAGCACTATTCCTAAACCTAACCTATAAATTACCCTAAACATAACCTGAACCCTAACCCTAAAAATATTATTATCCTAAATGTACCCTTAATCCTAATGCTAACTAGAGCCCTAATCCTACCACTAAATCTAACCCTTTCCCTAATCCTAACCCTAATGCAAACCCTAATCCTAATCCTAACCCTAACCCTAAACCTAAACCTAACATTAAACTTCACACTAACCCTAACCCTACCCTAACCCTAACACTAACCCTAACCCTCACCCTAACATAAACCCTAACCCGAACACTAACACTAACACTAACCTTAACCCTTAAACTAACTCTATCTGTAACCCTAAACCTAACCCTAACACTTACCCTAATCCTAAACCTAATCTTAACCGTAATCCTAACACGAAACCTACAACTAACCTGAACCTTAAAACCAACCCTAACACTAACCATAACCCTATTTTAAAATTAACACTGACCCTAACACTAATCCTAACTCTAACCTTAACACCAACCCTAACCCTATCACTAGGACTAACCCTAAAAATAATCCTAAAAGTATCACTAACACTCACCCTAAAACAAACCCGAACACTAACACAAACCTTAACCCTAACACTAACCAAACAGTAACACTAACCCTAATGTTAAGAATAAACATAAACTTAACGCTAACCCTAACACTAACCCTTAACTAACACTAACCCTATTCCTAATCCTAACACTAACACTAATCCTAAACCTAACCCTAACCCTAAGCCTAACACTAACCCTAAACCTATCCCTAATCCTAATACTATCTTTAACCGTAACCCTAACACTAACCCAAAAGCTAAAACTAACCCTAACCCTAAACCTAACTCTAATCTTAACCTTAACACTCACCTAATCCTAACCTTAACATGACCCTAACCCTAACACTAACCATAACCCTATCCCTAACCCTAAACCTAACCCTAACATAACTCTAACCCTAAACATAACCCTAACCCTAGCACTAACCCTAAACCTAAACCTAACCCTAATCTGAACTATAACCCTAAACCTAATACTAAATCTAACCCTAAAAAATCCAAACACTATGCCTAAAACACACCCTATCCTAACCCTAACCCTAACACTAACCCTAACCTAACCCTAAACCTAACCCAAATATTAACACTAAACCTAAACTTAAACCTAAACCTAACCTTAACCCTAAACCTTAGCCTAAACCTAACCCTAACCCGAGCCCTAACCCTAAAGCTAACAATAATCCTAACACTAACACTAACACTAACCCTAACTCTAACCCTTAAACTTACCCTAAACTTAACCCTAGCCCTAATGTTAACCCTAACACTAATTCTAAACCTAACACTAACACTAAGCCTAATACTAAGTCTAACCCTAACCTTAACCCAACACCTCACTGAAACACTAACCCTAAACTGAACACAAACCCTAACACAAATCATAAGCGTAAATCTAACCCAACCCTAACCCTAACCCTTACCAAACCCTAACATTAAACCTAACAATAACCATAAAACTAAACCTAAAACTAAACCTAACCCTAACACTAAGCCTAAACTTAACCCTAACTGTAACACTAACACTAACCCTAACCATAACTCCAACCCTAAATGTATCACTAAACATAGCACTATACCTAACACTAACCGTAACTCTAACACTAACACTAACCCTTACACTAAACCTAACCCTAACCAAAATGTTAACACTAATGCTAGCAGGAACCCTAACCCTAATCCTATCACTAATCCTATCCCTAAGCCTATTACTAACACAAATCCTAACCCAAAACCTAACACTAACACTAGCACAAAACCTAATCTTGACCCTAACCCTAACAATAACCCAAACTGTAACCTTAACACGAAACCTAATCCAAACCCTAAACGTAACCATATCACTAACCTAATCCTAACCCTAAACCTACACTAACTATAAACCTAAGACTAACCCTAACCCTAAACCTAACTATAACCCTAACACTAACAGTAATCCTAACCCTAACACTAACCCTGTCACTAAACCTAATCCTAACCCTAAACCTAACACTAATCCTAACCTTAACACTCACACTAACATTAACTTTAAACCTAACCCTAAAGCTAACACTAAACTAAACCCTAAACTTAACACTAACCCTAACCACGAACCCTAACCCTAACCATAACTGTAACCATAACCATAACCATGACTCTAACCTTAACTTTAACCCTAACACAAACCTTAACCAAAACCATAACCCTAACAATAAAATAATCCTAACCCTAACCTAACCCTAACCCTAACCCTAACACTAACCATAATCTGAACCCTAACCCTATCACTAACCCTAAGCCTAACCCTAAACCTAAACCTAACACTAACACTAACCCTAACCTTAACCCTAACCCTAACACTAAATTAACTCTATCACTAACCCTAAATGAAACACTACTCATAATCCTAACCATAAGACTAACCCAAACCCTAATCCTAACACTAAACTAACCCTAACTTAACCGAAATCCCAACCCTAACCCTGACTGTAACACAAACCCTAACCCTAACACTAACACTAACCATAGCCCTAACCCTAACTTTAACTCTTAAACTAAACATAAGCCTAACCAGAACCCTAAACCTAACCCTTACCCTAACACTAAAGCTTAGCCTAAATGTGACCCTAAACATAATCCTAAACATATCACTAACCCTACCCCTAAACGTAACCTGAACACTAACCCTAACCCTAACTCTTACCCCAAACTTAACCCTAATCCAAAATCTTACCCTAAACCTAATACTAACCCTAACCCAAACACAAACCCTAACACTAAGCCTGAAACTAACCCTAACTTAACCCTAACACTAACCCTAACAGTAACCCTAAACCTAACACTAACAGTAAACCTAAATTTACACCTAAACCTAACCCTAACCCTAAACCTTACCCTAACACTAACCTGAGCACAAACTCTAACCCTAATACTAACCCTAAGTGTAACACTAAACTGAAATCTAACCCTAACCCTAACACTAAACCTAACACAGAACCTATCCCAAATTTAACACTATCCCTAACCCTAACCCTAACACTAACCCTAACACTAAACATAACCCTAAACCTAAACACTAACACTAACCCTAAACCTAACATTAATGCTAACCGTAACATTAACCCTAAACCTAAGCCTAATACTAAGCCTAAATATTTCCCTAACCCTAACACTATATCCATAACCCTAACCCTAACTTTAACCCAAACACTAAAACTAACCCTAAACCTAACACTCACCCTAACGCTAACCCTAACCCTAACACTAACCTTAACCTTATACCTAACCCTAACACTAACCCTAAACCTAACATTTACCATAACTCTAACCCTAACCCTAACCTTATCACTAAACCTAAACCTAACCCTAACACTAACACTAACCCTAACCCCAAGCTTAACTCTAATCTGAAAGCTTACCCTAAACCTAATACTACCCCTAACCCAAACACAAATCCTAACACTAAGCCTAAAACTAACCCTAACCTAATTCTGACACTAATGCTCACCTTAACACTAACACAAACCCTAACATTAAACCTAACCATAAACCTACACCTAACCCTAAACCTAAACCTAAACCTTACCCTAACCCTAAACCTAACCCGAGCACTAACCATAACCCTAACCATAACCATAACACTAACCCTAAAACTAACCCTAACACTCACACTAATCTTAAAACTTAACCTAAACCTAATTCTATTTCTAATGGTAACCCTAATACTAATTCTAAACCTAAACCTAACTCTAACTCTAATACTAAGTCTAACTCTAACCCTAAACCTAAACCTAACCATAACCCTTACCCTAACCCTAATCCTAACAAAAACTCTAACCCATATCATAACCTTAAACATAACCCAACCCTAACACTAACCCTTACCTAACCCAAACCCTAACCCTAACACTAACCATAAAACTAACCCTGACCCTAACACTAACAGTAACCTTAACAATAACTCTAAACTTATCACTAAACATAATCCTAACTCTAACCCTAACACTATCCCTAAACCTATCCCTAAAAAAAACACTAAACATAACCCTAAAAGTAATGCTTACACTAACACTAAACCTAACACTAAACCTAAGCTTAATACTTACACTAACCCTATACTTAACACGAATCCTAACACTAATCCTAACACTAACACTAAACCTAATCCTAATCCTAACCCTAAACCTAACACTAACCCAAACTGTAACACTAACACAAAAACTAAACCAAACCCTAATCCTAATTCTTTCACTAATCTAACCCTAACCCCAAACCTACATTAACTCTAACCTTTAGACTAACCCTAACCCTAAAACTAACCATAACCATAAGAGTGACACTCATCTTAACCCTAACACTAAACCTGTCAAATAAACCCAAACTTAAACCTAAACTTAATTCTAACCCTAACCCTAACACTAACACTAACATTAACCCTAACCCTAACCCTAAATGAAACACTAAACCTAACCATAAGAGTGACACTAACCCAAACCCTAAACCTAACACTAAACTAAACCATAATCTTAACTCTAAAACTAACCCTAACCAGAAACCTAAAAATAAACCTAACCCTTACGTAACACTAAACCTAACCATAACCCTAACCCTAACCATAACCATAACACTAACCCTAACCCTAAACATAACCTTAACATGAACCCTAATGCTAAACCTTACCCTAAACATAACACTACCTCTAAACTTAACACGAAACCTATCGCTAACACTAAACCTAATCCTAAACTTAATTCTATCTTTAAAACGATCCTGAACCCTAACCGTACCATGACCCTAATCCTAACCCAAACCCTAACCCTAACCTTAAACCTAAACATAACACTAAACCTAAACATAACCCTAACCCGAACCCTAACCCTAACCATAAATTTAACAGAAAACCTAACCCTTACCTTAACCCTAAAACTAACCATAACCCTAAACCTAACACAAATACTAACCCTAAACTTAATGCTAACCCTAACACTGAACCTAACCCTATCCCTAACATTAACCCTAACCCTAACACTAACACTAACTCTAAACGTAACCCTAATCCTAACCGTAACCCTAAACTTATCCCTAACCTAAACACAAAACTTAACCCTAATCCTAACATTAACTCTAAGAAAACCCTAACCCTATCCCTAACCCTAACACTAACACTAAAACTAACCCTAAACCTATACCTAAACCTAAACCTAAGACTAACCATAACCCTGACACAAAACCTAATGCTCACCTTAATGCTAACCCTAACGTAACACTAACCCTAAACCTAATGTAAACCTTACCCTAACACTATCCCTAAAACTAACCTTAACCTAAATCTAATGATAACCCTAACAATAAACTTAACCATAAACCTAACCCTAAATCCAAACCTAAAACAAACCTTAACCCTTATGCTAACCCAAACCTAACCCTAATCCTAAACCAAACCCTAACTTGAATCCTAACCATACTCACAATCCTAGCTCTAACCGAACCCTCATTCTAACACAAACCCTAAAATGATCCCTAATACTAACCTTAGCCCTAAACTTATCCATAAACCTAAAACTACCCCTAAACCTAACCCTAACACTAACATTAACTCTATCTCTAACCCTAACTGTAACCCTAACTCTTACTCTAACCCTAACCCTAACTGTAAGCCTAACACAAACCCTAGCCCTAAAACAAACCCTAACAGTAAACTTAACCCTATTCCTAACACTAACCCTAACCCTAAACCTAAACCTAAAACTATCACTAACAATAAACCAAACCCAAATATGAACCCTAATTCTAAACCTAACCATAACCCTAATATGAACCCTAACTTTAACCCTAACCCTAACCCTAACACTAACACTAACCCTAAACCTAATCCTAACCCTAACACTAAACCTAACCCTAACCCTAATCATAAAACTAACCCTAACCCAGACACAAACCCTAACCCATACCATTACACTAACCCTAACCTAAACATAATGCTAACCCTTACCTAAACATAACCCTAATCCTACCCTTAAAAATAGCCCTAACACTAACCCTAATCCTAACACTAACATGATCCCTAAATCTAACAATTTCACTAGGCCCAACACTGACCCAAACCGTAAACCTAACCATAAGACTAAACCTAAACCTAACCCTAACCTTAAACTTAATACTAACCCTAAACCTTACCCTAACTCTAACCCAATCCTAACCCTAACCCTAAACCTAACCTTAACCTGAATCCTAACCATACACGTAACCCTGACTCTACCCAAACCCTCACTGTAACACACAACCTAACACTAACCCTAAAACTAACCCTAACCATAACCCTAACCCTAACCCTAACCCTAACCTTATCCCTAAACCTAAAACTAACCCTGTACCTAACCCTAACACTAACTGTATCTGTAACACTAACCCTAACCTTAACGCTTACACTTACCTAACTCTAACCCTAACCTTAACCCTAGCACGAACTGTAACCCTAAGCTTAACACAAATTTTTTTGGTCGGATTACTTTGATACTGTAAAGGATTCATCCTTGATCTAGCCTTAGTAGGTAACCAAGTTTGGGCGTTTAAGGTACAATGGTTCATTTTCAGGAACAATTGGAATTTTTAGTTTTCACTTCATTATGGCCTATAGGTGTGAATGGAAATGGAGCTGGAAATCAAACAGGGTTAGTGCTAGCTGCTTGAAATTTCACACAATCTGTTCTCTTTGGGCACTCTCTGGTTTCTTCCTAGTGAAAGTTTTCCAAAGCTGAGACATGCAAAAGACATTATCCAAGAGCACTTTAGGAGAAAACAGGGAAATATGCATATACTGAACTACCACCCCCAATTATTTGGTAAGATTTTTTACACTGGGCAGGATTTATCTGTTAGCTTGCCCTACTAGGCTCCCCCATGTTTGGGAATTCTATCATCAAATGTTCTCTATACAGATTAGGGTTAGCGTTAGGGTTATGGTTAGCTCTATGGTTAGAGCTAGTGTTAGGATTAGATTTAGTTTTGTTCAAATTTCTTTGATACTTGGCAGAATTCATCTTTAACTAGCCTTATTATGTTCAGTTCAATGATTTCTATTTTAAGGTTTCACTTCATTTTGACCTATATGGGTAAATGGATTTGGATCTAGAAATCAAACAGGGCTGGTGTTAGTTGCTTCAAACTTCACACAATCAATCAGTTCTCTGTGGGCACTCTCTGGTTTGTTCCTTATAAATGTAGCCCAAAGCTGAAGAATGCAAAGCAAGTTTATCTGAGAGCACATTGGGAGAAAACCGGGGAAATATGAATACACTGAAATACCTCCCCCAATTATTTGGTCATATTTCTTTGATACTGTGCAGGATTCATTTGCCACGATCCCCAATTTTGGGACTTCTATGATCATAGAATCTCTAAAGAGCTTAGAGTTAGAGTTAGGGATAGAGTCAGATCTAGCATTAGAGATACGGTTAGATTTGTTCAAATTTATTTGAAAGTGGGTAGTATTCATCTTTTCCTTACCCTTCTTATGTACACCATGTTTGGACCTTCTCAATTCAAATGTTCACTGTCAAAAACAGTGTATAGTTTAAGCGTTCACTTCATTTTGACCTCTATGGGTAAATGGAAATGGAGCTCAAAATCAAACAGCATTGGTGCTAGCTGTTTGAAACTTCACATACTCCATCAATTCTCTGTAGTTACTCTCTGATTTCTTCCTTGTAAAATTATTCCAAAGCTGAAGCATGCAAAAACAACTTTATCCAACTGCACTTTAGGAGACAACAGGAAAATATGCATGTACTGAACTACCTCCTTGAATCATTTGGTCAGATTTATTTGATACTACACAGGATTCATTTTTTTAGCTTGACCCACTAATCTCCACAAGTTTGGATCTTCTGTGATGAAAAGTTCTCCAAACAGGTTAGGGTTTGGGCAGGTGTTAGAGTGAGTGTCACAGTTAGAATTAGTTTTGGTCAAATATCATTGATACTGGGTAGGATTCATCTTTTACCTAACCTTACTATGTTTAACAGTTTGGGGCCTTCTTTGTTCAAGGTTCCCTGTCAGAAACAGTTTGCGTTTTAAGGTTTTTCTTCATTTGAACCTATACTGGTAAATGGACATGGAGCTGGAAATCAAACAGGGTTGGTGCTAGCTGCTTGAAACTTCACACACTCAATCTGTTCTCTGTGGGCACTCTGTGGTTTCTTCCCTGTAAATGTAGCCCTTAGCACAAGCATACAAAAACAACTTTATTCAAGAGCACTTTAGGAGAAATCAGGGAAATATGCATGTCCTGAACTATCTCCCTCAATTATTTGGTCAGATTTGTTTGATACTGTACAGGTTTCATCTGCTAGCTTGCTGCACTTGGTTCCACAAGTTTGGAACTTGTATGATCAAAGCTCTATAAACAGAATAGGTTTAGGGTTAGTCTTAGAGTTAGGACTAGAGTTAGAACCAGTGTTAGGGTTAGAGTTATTTTTGTTCAAATTTCTTTGATACTGCGCAGGATTTCTCTTTTACCTAGCCTTATTATGTTCCCCAGATTTGGGCCTTCTAATTTCAGTTGTTCACTGTCAGGAACAGTTTGTATTTTAAAGTTTCACTTCAAATTGTCCTATATGGGTAAATTAAAATGGAGCTGGTAATCAAACAGGGTTGGTGCTAGCTGCTTGAAATTTCACACACTCAATCAGTTCTCTGTGGGCACTCTCTGGTTTCTTCCTAGTGAAGGTTTTCCAAATCTATGGGATGCAAAAGTACATTATCCAAGAGAACTTTAGGAAAAAACAGGGGAAATAGGCATGTACTGAAACACCTCCCCAATTATTTTGTCAGATTATTTTTGATACTGGGCAGGATTCATCTGTTATCTTGCCCTCCTAGGAACCCCAAATTTGGGACTTCTATGATCAAAGGTTCTCTAAACAGCTTAGGGTTAGAGTTAGGTTTAGGGCTAGGGTTATATATAGTGTTAGGGTTAGAGTTAGTTTTGTTCAAATTTCTTTGATACCAGGAAGGATTCATCTTTTACCTAGCCTTACTATGTTCCCCAGGTTTGGGCCTTTTCTGTTCAATGTTCGCTGTCAGGAACAGTTTGTGTTTTAAGGTTTCACTTTATCTTGACTTATATGGGTAATTGGAAATGGAGCTGAATAAGAAACAGAGTTGTTGTTAGCTGCTTGAAACTTCACACACTCAATCAGTTTTCTGTGGGCACACTCTGCTTTGTTCCCCTTGTGAATATAGGCCTATACTGAAGCATGCAAAAAATACATTTAGTGATAGGGTGATGTTTAGAGCTGGGTTTGGTGTTAGGGTCAGAGTCAGGGTCAGGGTTAGTTTAGGGTTAGGGGTAGCATTCAAATTAGGGCTTAAGTTAGGTCTAGGTGTAGGGTTAGGGTTTTGTTTAAGTTAAGGGTTAGGGTCAGGGCTATGGGTAGGTTTTGTTTTATGGCTAGGGCTAGTGTTAGGGCTGGATTTTGGTTTAGTGTTAGGTTTAGGGCTAGTGTTAGGGTGAGGTTTAGGGTTAGGTTTAGGGTTATATTTAGAGTTAGGGTTAGATCTAGGGCTAGGGCTAGGTTTATGATAAGGGATAGGGTTAGAACTAGGGATACAGCTAGGGTGAGACATAGAGTTAGACCTAGGACTAGGCTTAGTGTTAGGGTTAGGGTTACAGCTAAATTAGGGCTAGGATTATGGCTAGGGTTAGTGTTATGTTTAGGTCTAGGGGTATGGCTAGGGTTAGTTTTAGCATTGGGGTTAGAATTAATTTTAGATGAATGGGTGGGGTATAGCTAGCTTTAGGCTAGGATGAGGGTTAGAATTAAGACTAGGGCTAGGGTTAGTGTTTGTGTTAGGATTAAGGCTGGGTTTAGGGCTAGGGTTTCTGTTAGTGTTAGGGCTAGGGCTAGGGCTAATGTCTGGTCTAGGGTTATGGTTAGGGATAGTTTTAGGGTTAGCTTATGGTAGGTCTAGTGTAAGGGTTACTTTTATGGTAAGGGTCAGGTTTAGAGCTGGGGGTATTATTATGGTTAGGGTCAGGGTTAGTGTTTGGTTTAGGTTAAAGTTTAGGTTTAGGGCTTGAATTAATGTTAGGGTTCAGCTTAGGGTTAGAGTAATGGATAGGGTTAATTGTAGGTTTCAGTTAAGTTTTAAGGTAATGGATGGGTTAGGTTTAGCGATAGGGTTAGGGTCAGCATTAAGATAGCGTTATGTTTACTGTAATGGATAGATTTAGAGCTAGAGTTAGGGCTAGGTATGGTTTGGATTAAGTCTAGGATTAGGGTTAGGTTTATAAATAGGTCTAGGATTTGGTTTAGGGCAAATGTTAGGTTTAGGGCTACGGTTATGGTTATGTTAGGGTAAGGGTTAGTGTTTGAGCTGGGTTTAGGGCTTGGGTGAGGGTTAGGTTTAAGTTTAGGTCTAGGGTTATGTTTATGGTTAGGGTTTGGTTTAGGGTTAGGGTTATGGCTAGAGTTTCATTAGGTGTAGCATTAGGTTTAGGGTAATGGATAATGTTAGATTTAGGGTTAGGGTTAGGGTTAGGGTGTGGGTTAGGGCTAGTGTTAGGATTAGGTTTAGTGTAAGGCTTAATGTTTCAGCTAGAGTTAGGGCTATGATGATGGTTAGGTGTAGGGTTAGGTCTAGGTTTACATTTATGTTGAGGGTTAGGTTTAGTGTTGGGGATAGTGTTATAATTAAGGCTAGGCTTAGGGTTAGGGTAATTGATAGGGTTAGAGCTAAAGTTTGGGCTAGGATTAAGGTTAGAATTAGAGCTAGGGTTAGGGATATGGTTTAGGTTAAGGCTAGGTTTATGTTTAGGGTAAGGGTTTGGCTTTGAACTAGGATTAGTTCTAAGGCAAGGGATAGTGTTAGAACTAGAGTTAGGGTTATGGTTTTGCTTAGGGCTAAGTTTAGGCCTAGGATTAGGGCTAGGTTTTGTGTTAGGTTGAGTGCTAGTGTTAGGACTATGGGTAATGTAAGAGCTAGGGTTATGCTTATGGCTAGTTTTAGGGTTAGGGTTATGGCTAGGTCTATTGTTAGGACTAGGTTTTGGGTTAGGGTCAAGTTTAGAGCTAGGTTTAGTTTTAGGGTCAGGGTCAGTGTTCAGGATAGGGTTAGGGTCAGAATTAGAGCCAGAATTAGGACTAGTGTTAGGTCTAGGGGTAGGATAAGTGTTTGGTTTAGGTTAAGGGTTATTGTTAGGTCTAGATATAGTTTTTTTTTTTTTTTTGTGTGTGTGTAGGGCTAGACTTATAGCTATATTTAGGATTAGCTTTTTGTCTAGCTATAATATTAGGGATAGGTATAGATATAGGGTTACAAGTAGGGCTAGTGTTAGGGTTTGGTTTAGGGTTAGGGTCAGGTTTAGACCTAGGGTTATGGTTAGGGTCAGAATAAGAGTCAGGGTTAGAGTTAGAACTAGAATGAGGGCTAAGGTTAGGACTAGTAAAATGTTTAGAGTATAAGTTAGGCTAAAGATTAGGGTTAGGACTAGGGTTAGCATTTGGGTTAGGGTTTGGCTTAGGGTAAGGGAAAGGGTTAGAGCTTGGGTAGGGCTAGGGTTAGGGTTAGGTTTAGGGCTAGTGTTAGGGTTAAGATTAGGGTTAAAGCTAGGGTTAGGGCTCAGATTAAGGGTAGGATTTGTGTTAGGGTTAGGGCTAGTGTTATGAAAATGACTAATGTATGAACTAGGGTTATGATTAGGGCTAGTTTTAGGGTTAGGGTTAAGGCTAGGTCTCTAGTTAGGGTTAATTTAAGGTTAGGGTGATGTTTAGAGCTAGGATTAATGTTAGGGTCAGTGTCAGGGTCAGGGTTAGTTTTAGAGTTAGGATTAGGGTTAAGGTTTGGTTTAGGTTATGGGTTAGGGTCAGGGATATAGTTTGGTTTACTTTTATGGCTAGGGCTAGGGCTAGGGCAAGTTTTAGTATTAGCATTCATGTTAGGGCTAGTGTTAGGGTTTGGTTTAGGATTATGATTATGGTTAAATTGAGAGTTAGGTTTAGATTTAGAGTTAGGTTTAGATCTGGGTTTAGGGCTAGGGCTAAGGATAGAACTAGGGATAGGACTAGGGAAAGAGTTAGACTTAGTCTTAGGGCAAGCATTAGGGTTACAATAGGACTAAATTAGGGCTAAGATTAGTGTTAGGCTTAGTGTTAGTGTTAGGCCTAGGGTTAGGGCTAGCGTTAGGTTTAGGTTTAGGGTTAGGCTTAGGTTTAGAGTTATGGTTAGGTTTAGGTTTATTCTTAGGTTTAGGGTAAGGGATGGGGTTTTAGCTAGGTTTAGGTCTAGGGTGAGGGTTAGCATTATGGTTAAAGTTCAGGCTATGGTTTGGGTTAGCATTAACGCTAGGTTTAGGGCTAGGATTAGGGCTAGGGCTAATTTCAGGTTCAACATTACAATTAAAGATAGTTATGGGTTAGGTTCATGGCTATGTCTAGTGCAAGGTTTAGGTTTACGGTTTGGTTCAGATTTAGAACTCAGGGTATTATTAGGGTCAGGGTTGTGATTAGTGTTTGGGATAGGTTAAATTGAGAGCTCGAATTAGCATAAGTTAAGACTAGGGTAATGATAGGTTTATGTTTCAATTTAGATTTAGGGTAGTGGATAGGGTTGGATTAGGGATAAGATTAAGTTTAGGCCTAGGGTTAGCATTAGGGTTAGGGTTATGGTTAGGGTAATGGATAGGGTTAGATCTAGGGTTAGGACTAGGGTTATGGTTATTATTAGTGCTAGAGTTAGGGTTAAGATTAGGTTTAGTATTAAAACTTGGGTAAGGGCTTGGTTTAGGGCTAGGTTTTGAGTTAAGTTAGAGCTGAGGTTAGGGTTATGGCTAATGTAAATACTAGGGTTACAATTAGGGCTAGTTTTAGGGTTAGGGTTAGGGCTAGGTCTAGTGTTAGGTTTATGTTTAGGGTTAGGGTGATGTTTGAAGCTATGGTTAGTTTTAGGGTCAGAGTTAATATTAGGGCTAGGCTTAAAACTCAAATTAGGCCTAGGGTTATGGCTAGGTGTAGGGTTAGGGTTTGGTTTAGGTTAAGATTTAGGGTTGGGGCTATGGCTCTGTTTTGTATTAGGGCTAGGGCTAGAGTAAGGGCTAGTTTTAGGAGTAGCGTAAGTGTTAGGGTAAGGCTAGTGTTAGGTTTAGGTTTAGGCTTAGCGTAGGGTTAGACTTAGAGTTAGGGTTAGATCTAGGTTTAGGGATAAGGCTAAGGAAAGGGCTAGGTTTAGGCCTAGGTTTACGGTTCCCGGTAAGGGATAGGGTTAGAACTAGTTTCATGTCTAGGGTGAGAGTTAGACTTAGTCTTAGGGCTAGGGTTAGGGTTAGGGTTAAGGATAGGGCTAAGTTAGGTCTAAGAATAGGGCTAGGATTTGTGTTAAGTTAGTCCTAGGGTTAGGGTTAGGGTTATGACTAAGGCTTTGTTTATGGCTAGGATAAGGGCTAGAGTTTGTGTTAGGGTTAGGGCTAGGATTTTGTCTGAGGCTAATGTCAGGTCTAGGATTATGGTTAGGGATAGTTTTAGGGTTAGGTTATTGGATAGGTCTAGTGTAAGGGTAAGGTTTAGTGTAGGGTCAGGTTTAGAGCTAGGAGAGTTATTAGGTCAGGGTCAGTGTTAGGGTTTGGTTTAGGTTTGAGTTTAGGGTTAGGGCTCGAATTAGCATAAGGGTTAGGGTTACAGTAATGATAGGGTTAGATTTAGGGTTCAGGTTATTTAGGGTAATTGATAGGGTTGGGGTTAGTGATAGGGTTAGGGGTAGGCCTAGGGTTAGCATTAGGGTAAGGTTTAAGTTTAGAGTAATGGATACAGTTAGATTTAATTTAGGGCTTTGGTTAGGGTTAGGATTAAGTCTTGAGTTAGGTTTAGGCCTAGGGTTAGCATTAAGGGTAAGAGTTATCTTTAGGGTAAAGGATACAGTTAGAGCTAAGATTAGAGATAGAGTTATGGTTAGGATTAGGTCTTGAGTTAGGGTTAAGGTGAGGATTAGAACTAGGGTTATGGTTAGGATTATGTTTAGCATATGGGTTACGTTCTGAACTGTGGTTAGGGCTAGAGCAAGGGTTAGATTCAGGGTTAGGTCCAGGAATAATATTACAGTAGTTTTAGAGTTAGGGTTAGGGTTAGGGTAATGGGTAGGTTTAGAGCTAGGGTTATGGCTAGGGCTAAGTTTATAAGGTTATAGTTAGAGATAGTTCTAGGTTTATGTTTACGGTATGGGTTAGGCTTTGAGCTAGGTTTCAGAGTAAGATGAGGGTTAAATTTGTGTTAGGGCTAGGGTTAGGGATAGGGTTACACTTAGGGCTAGGTTAAGGCCTAGGATTAGCTCTAGATTTTGTGTTAGGTTTAGGCCTAGGGTTAGGGCTGTGGGTAATGTAAGAACTAGGGTTATGATTAGGGCTAGTTTTAGGGTTAGGGTTATGCCTAGGTCTAGTGTTAGGTTTAAATTTTTTGGTTAGGGTTAGGTTTAGAGGTAGGTTTACCCTTAAAGGCAGGGCCAGTGTTCAGATTAGAGTTAGATTTAGGATTACAACCAGAATTAGGACTAGGGTTAGGTCCTGGGGTAGGGTTAGTGTTTGGTTTAGGGTAAGGATTATTGTTAGGGCTAGGACTAGGTTTTTGTTTAGGTCTAGGGGTAGAGTTAAAGCTAGATTAAGGATTAGGTTTAAGTCTAGAACAAATTTTAGGGTTAGGCTTAGATATAAGGTTACCAGTAGGGCCAGTGTTAGGATTTGCTCTAGGGTGAGGGTTTGTTTTAGACCTAGGGTTAGTGTTAGGGTCAGAATAAGGGTCAGGTCTAGTGTTAGGGTTTGGGATAGGATTAGAGCTAGAATGAGGGCTAGGGACAGGACTATTAGTGGGATTAGGATTATGGTTAGCCTTAGGATTAGGGATAGGTCTAGGGTTACCATTAGGGTTAGGTTTTTGCTTAGGATAAGGGATAGGGTTAGAGCTAGGTTTAGGGCTGGAGTTAGGGTTAGAGCTAGGGTTAAAGCTATGTTTAAAGCTCAGATTAGGGTTAGTTTTTGTGTTAGGGCTCGGGGTAGGGTGAGGTCAATGGCTAATGTAAGAACTAGGGTTACAATTAGGTTCACTTTTAGGGTAAGAGTTTGGGGTAGGTCTAGTGTTAGTGTTTGGTTTAACGTTAGGGTAATATTTAGAGCAAGGGTTAGTGTTAGGATATGAGTCAGGGTGAGCTATAGGGTTAGGACTCGAATTAGAGATAGGGTTAATGTTAGATTTTCGTTTATGCTTAGGAGGGTGTTTAGAGATAGCATGAGTGTTAGGATATGTGTCAGAGTCAGAGTTAGTTTTAAGGTTAGGTTTAAGATTCGAATTAAGGCTATGGTTAGGTCTTGGTGTAGTGTTGGGGTTTGGTTTAAGTTAAGGTTTAGAGTTAGGGCTATTTCTCAGTTTTGTTTTACTGTTAGGGTTATGGCTAGGGCTAGTTTTATGACTAGAGTTAGGGTTAGGGCTAGTGTTAGTGTTAGGGTTAGGCTTAGGTTTAGGATTAGATTTAGAGTTAGGTTTAGATCTAGGATTAGGGCTAGAAATTAGGATAGGGCAAGGGTTAGGGCTAGGGTTAGGGTTACAGTAAGGTATAGGGTTAGAACTAGAGATAGGGCTAGTGTGAGTGTTAGAGTTAGTCTTAAGGCTAGGTTTAGGGTTAGGGTTAGGGATAGGGTTAAGTTCAGTATTAGGATTAGGAATAGGGTTAGGGCTAGAATTACAGACAGTTCTATGTTTATGTTTATGTTCTAGGTTTATGTTTATGGTAAGTGGTAGGCTTTGAGATAGAGTTAGGACTAAGGTGAGCGTTAGGTTTGGGTTAGGGCTAGGGTTAGGGTTAGGGTTACATTTAGGGCTAGGGTAAGGCCTAGGATTAGCTCTAGGTTTTGTGTTATGTTTAGGCCTAGGGCTAGGGCTGTGGGTAATGTAAGAGCTAGGGTTATGATTAAGGCTAGTTTTAGAATTAGATTTATATCCAGGTCTAGTGTTAGGTTTATATTTTCAGTTAGGGTCAGTTTTAGAGGCAGGTTTACCCTTAAAGTCAGGGTCAGTGTTCAAATTAGAGTTAGAGTTAGGGTTACAGTCAGAATTAGGACTAGTATTAGGTATAGGGGTAGGGTTAGTGTTTGGGTTTTGGTAAGGATTATTGTTAGGGCCAGGACTATTTTTTTTTTTTTTTTTTTAGTCTAGCGCTAGAGTTTAGGCTAGATTTAGGATTAGGTTTAGATGTAGGACTAGTTTTATCGTTAGGTTTAGGTATAAGGTTACCAGTAGGGCCAGTGTTAGGCTTTTTTCTAGGGTTAGGGTCAGGTTTAGACCTAGGGTTATTGTTAGGATCAGAATAAGGGTCAGGTTATCATTAAGGTTTGGGATAGGTTTAGAGCTAGAATGAGGGCTAGGGTCAGGACTATTAATGGGTTATGATTTTGGTTACCCTAAGGATTAGAGATGGGTTTAGGATTACCATTAGGATTAGGGTTTCACTTAGGTTAAGGAATAGGGTTAGAGCTAGGTTTAGGGCTAGAGATATTGTTAGTGTTAGGGTTAAAGCTAGGTTTAGAGTCTGATTAGGGCTCATTGTTGTGTTAGATTTAGGGCTATGATTAGGACAATGGCTAATATAAGATCTAGGGTTACAACTAGGGTTAGTTTTAGGGTTAGGTTAGGGGTAGGTCTAGTGTTAGTGTTAGGTTTAAGGTTAGGGTGATATTTAGAGCTAGGGTTAGTTTTAGAATATGAGTCAAGGTCAGGTACAGGATTAGGACTTAAATTAGGGATAAGGTTAATGTTAGGTTTTGGTTTAATTTTAGGAGTGTGTTTAGAGCTAGGGTGAGTGTTAGGATATGAGTCAGGGTCAGAGTTAGTTTTAAGGTTAGAGTAAGGACTCGAATTAAGGCTATGGTTAGGTCCAGGTGTAGTGTTAGGGTTTGGTTTAAGTTAAGGTTTAGGGTTAGGGCTATTTCTCAGTTTAGTTTTACTGCTGGGGTTAGGGTTAGGGCTACTTTTATGATTAGCATTAGGGTTAGGGCTAATGTTAGTGTTAGGGTTAGTCTTAGGTTTAGGGTTAGATTTAGAGTTAGGTTTAGATCTAGGGTTAGGGCTAGGACTAAGGATAGGGCATAGGTTAGGGCTAGGATTAGGGCTAGGTTTAGGGTTATGGTAAGTATAGGGTTAGAACTAAGGTTAAAGCTATTGTGAGAATTAGAGTTAGTCTTAGGGCTAGGGTTATGGTTTGGTTTAGGTATAAGGTTATCTGTAGGGCCAGTGTTAGGGTTTACTCTAGGGTTATGGTCAGGTTTAGATCTAGGGTTTGTGTGAGAGTCAGAATAAGGGTCAGGATTAGCATTAGGGTTTGGGATAGTATTAGACCTAGAATGAGGGCTAGGGTCAGGACTATTAATATGGTTAGGATTTTGGTTAGCCTAAGGATTAGGGATAGGTCCATGGTTACCATTAAGGTTAGGGTTTCACTTTGGTAAAGGATAGGTTTAGAGCTAGGGTTAGGGCTAGGGCTAGGGTTAGGGTTAAAGCTAGGTTTGGGGCTCAGATTAGAGCTAGTTTTTGTGTTAGAGTTAGGGCGAGGATTAGGGCAATTGCTAATATAAGAACTAGGGTTACAATCAGGGTTAGTTTTAGGGTAGGTATAGTGTTAGGGTTAGGTTTAAGGTTAGGGTGATAATTAGAGCTAGGGTTAGTGTTAGGATATGAGTCAGGTTCAGGGTTAGGGTTAGGACTCAAATAAAGGCTAGGGTTACTGTTAGGTTTTGGTTTAATGTTAGGATGGTGTTTAGAGCTAGGGTGAGTTTAAGATATTAGTCATGGTCAGGTGGTTTGTTTTAAGGTTACTCTTAGGACTCAAATTAAGGCTAGGGTTAGGTCTAGGTGTAGTGTTAGTGTTTGGTTTAAGTTAAGGTTTAGGGTTAGGGCTATTGCTCAGTTTTGTTTTACTGATAGGGTTAGGGTTAGGGCTATTTTTACAATTAGCATTAGGGTTAGTGTTAGTGTTAGTGTTAGGCTTAGGCTTAGGGTTAAGGTTAGATTTAGAGTTAGGGTTAGATCTAGGGTTAGGGCTAGGATTAAGGATAGGGCTAAGGTTAGTGCTAGGGTTAGGGTTATGGTAAGAGATAGAGTTAGAACTAGCAATAGGGCTAGTGTGAGAATTAGAGTTAGTCTTCGGGCTAAAGTTAGGGTTAGGGTTAGTGACAGGGCTAGAATTAGGGCTAGGATTAGGGTTAGGGTTAGTGTTCAGCTTAAGCATAGAGTTAGAGTTAGATGTAGAATTAAGTTTAGGGTAAGGGATGGTGTTAACTTGAGTGGTATTTTGAGTGGTAGGGTGATATTTAGAATTCGGTTTAGGGCTATGGTTAGGGTTAGGGTATTGATTAAGGTTAGGTTTAGGGCAATATAAGGGCTAGGGTTTGTTTTACGGTTAGGCCTAGGATTAGAAGTATAGCTAATTTCAGGTCTAAAATTGTTTAAAGATAGTTTGAGATTAGGATTATGGCTACATCTAGTGTAAGGTTTAGGTTAGGGTCAGGTTTAGGGATAGGCATATTATTAAGGTCAAGGCCTGGGTTAGGGTTTGGGATAGGTTAAGGCTTAAAGTTAGGGATAGAATTAGCTATAGGGTTAAGGTTAGGATAATGTTAGGCTTAATATTAGGATTCATGTTAAGTTTAGGGAAATGGATAGGGATAGGTTTAGAGATAGGTTTAGGTTTAGGTCTAGGGTTATCATTAGGGTTATGGTTATGGTTATTATAATGGATAGAGTTAGAGCTAGTGTTAGGGCTAGGCTTATGGTTATGATTAGGGCTAGGGTTAGGGTGAGAATTATGGTTAGGTTTAAAGCTCGGTTTAGGGCTCAGATTAGGGCTAGGTTTTGTGTTAAGTTAGTGCTAGGGTTAGGGTTATGACTAATGTAAGTACCAGCGTTATGATTAGGGCTAATTTTTGGGTTGAGATTAGGGCTAGGTTTAGTGTCAGGGTTAGGTTTAGGGTTAGGATGATGTTTAGAGCTAGGGTTAGTGTTAGTGTCAGAGTCAGAGTCAGGATTAGTTTTAGGGTTTGGCTTAAAACTCGAATTAGGGTTAGGGTTGGAGGTAGGTTTTTGGTTAGGGTTTTGATTAGTTTAAAGGTTAGTGTTAGAGCTATGGCTTGGTTTTGTTTTAGGGCTAGGGCTAGGGTTAGGGCTACTTATAGGATTAGTGTTAGGCTTAGGGCTAGTGTTAGGGTTAGGCTTAGGCTTCGGGTTAGGGTTAGATTTAGAGTTAGATTTTGATCTCAGGTTAGTTCTAGGGCTATGTATAGAGCAAGGGTTAGGACTAGGTTTAGGGCTAGGTTTAGGGTTATGGTAAGGGATAGGTTTAGAACTAGTGATAGGATAGTGTGAGAGTTAGAATTAGTCTTAGGTCTAGGGTTAGGGTTAGGGTAGTGCCGAATTAGGGCTAAGATTAGGGCTAGGGTTAGTATTAGGGTTAGGGATAGGATTAGGGTTAGGGTTAGGATTAAGGCTAGGTTTAGGGCTAGGATAAGGACTGGAGTTTTTTTTAGGGTTAGAGCTTGGATTAGGGATAGGGCTAATGTCAGGTCTAGGGTTACGGTTGAGGATAGTTTTAGGGTTATGTTTGTGGCTAGGTCTAATGTAAGGGTTAGGTTAGGGTAAGGTTCAGGTTTAGAGCTAGGGGAATTATTAGGGTCAGAGTCAGTGTTAGAGTTTGGTTGAGTTTAGGGTTTACAGTTCGGGCTTCAATTAGCATTAGTGTCAGGGTTAGGGTAATGATAGGGTTTTGTTTAGAGTTCGGGTTAGGTTTAGGGTAATTGATAGGGTTAGATTTAGCGATAGAGTTAGTGTTAGGCCTAGGGTTAACATTAGGGTAGGGGTAGTGGTTAAGATAATGGATAGGGTTACAGCTAAGTTTAGGGCTAGGATTATGGTTAGGAATAAGGCTTGAGTTAGGTTTAGGGTTAGGGTTAGAACTAAAGTTTAGTATTAGTGTTATGTTTAGCATAAGGGTTAGGTTTTGAGCTGGGGTTAGGCCTAGGGCGAGGGTTAGGTCTAGAATTAGGTCTAGGGATAAGATTACTGTACAGTTAGGGTTAGAGTTAGGATTAGGGCTAATGTGATCATTAGGGTATGGTTAGTGTTAGAGTAATGGATATGGCTAGATGTAGGTATAGGGTTATGGTTAGTGTTAGATTGAGATTTAGTTTTAGGGTTAGGGCTATGGTTATATTTAGGTTTATGGGAAGGGTTAGGGTTTGAGCTAGATTTAGGTCTATGTCCAGTGTGATGTTTAGGATTAGGTCTAGGGTTAGTTTTCCAGTTAGGTTTAGAGTTATGGTTAGGCCTAGGGTTATCAATAGGTTTAGGGTTAGGTTTAGGGTAATAGGTAGGTTTAGAGCTAGGTTTAGGGCTAGGATTATGTTTAGGATTAGGGCTAGTGTTAGGGGTATATTTAGGGATAGGTGTAGGTTTATGTTTATGGTAAGGGTTAGGCTTTGAGCTAGGGTTAGGACTAATTGATTGGTAGGTTAGGGTTAGGGTTATGATTAGGTCTATGTTTAGCCTAGGATTAGCTCTAAGTTTTTTTGTTAGGTTTAGGCCTAGGGTTAAGGCTGTGGGTATGTAAGAGCTATGGTAATGATTATGGCTAGTTTTAGGGTTAGAGTTATGGCTAGGTCTAGTTTTAGGTTTAGATAGTCAGTTAGGGTCAGGTTTAGAGGTAGGTTTACTTTTAAATGCATGGTCAGTGTTCAGGTTAAAGTTAGAGTTAGGGTTACAGCCAGAATTAAGACTAGGTTTAGGTCTAGGGGTATGGTTAGTGTTTGTTTAAGGTTAAGGTTTATTGCAAGGGCTTCGACTAAGTTTTTGTTTAGGTCTAGAGCTAGTGTTAGGATTTTGTCTAGGGTTAGGGTCAGGTTTATACCTAGGATTAGTGTTAGGGTCAGAATAAGGGTCAGGGTTAGAATTAGGGTTTGGCATAGGGTTAGAGCTAGAATGAGGGCTAGGTTTAGGACTATTAATAGGGTTAGGGTTTTGGTTGGCCTAAAGATTAGGGATAGGTCTAGGGTTACCATTAGGTTTAGGGTTTTGCTTACAATAAGGGATAGGCTTAGAGCTAGGGTTAGGGCAAGAGTTAAGATTAAGGTTAGGGTTAAATCTAGGTGTAGGCCTTGGATTAGGGCTAGTTTTTGTGTTAGGGTTAGCACTAGGGTTAGGGCAATGGCTAATGTAAGAACTAGTGTTACAATTAGAGTTAGGGTTAGGGGTACGTCTAGTGTTATGGTTAAGTTTAAAGTTCAGGTGATATTCAATTTTGTTTTAGTCCTAGGTTTGGGTTAGGTCTAGTTATATGATTAGCATTAGGGTTAGGGCTAGTGTTTGTATTAGGCTTAGTCTTAGGCTTAGGCTTAGGTAAGAATTGGAGTAAGGGTTAGATATTGGGTTAAAGTTAGGTTTAGGTTAATGGATAGGGTTAGGTTTAGGGTTCATTGTAGGTTTAGGGTAATGAAGAGATTTAGGGTTTATGATAGGGTTAGGGTTAGGCCTAGGGTTAGCATTAGGAATAGGGTTATCATACGGGTAATATATAGGGTTTAGAGCTACGGCTATGGTTAGGATTAGGGCTGGAGTTAATGTTAGAGATTGGATTAGGGCTAGGATTATCATTAACTTAGTGTAGGGTTATCATTAGCTTAGAGTAGGGTTATAATTAGTTTTATGGTAAAGGTAAGATTTTGAGCTAGAGTTAGTTCTAGGGTGAGGGTTAGGTTTGTTGTTAGGTCTAGGGTTAGGGTTATAGTAACGGTCAGGTTTAGGTTCAGGGTTAGGGCTATGGTTTTCATTAGAGCTAGGTATAGGTTTAGGGTAATAGATTGGATTAGATGTAAGTTTAGCTTTAGGTTTAAGTTTAGTTTTAGGGCTAGGTTTACTATTGGGTTTAGGGTAAGTGTTAGGGTTTGAGTTAGGGTAAGGGTTATGCAAGGATTAAGTTTAGGTTTAGGTCTAGTGTAGGTTTATGGTTTGGGTTAGGGTTTCAGTTAGGGTTAGGGCTAGAGTTATCATTAGGGTTAGGGTTAGAGTTAGGGTAATTGTTAGGGTTAGGGCCTGGGTTAAAGTTAGGATTAGGACTAGGGTTAGGGTTATTTTTAGTGATAGGGCTAGGGTTTTGTTTAGGTTAAGGTAATGGATAGGATTAGTGTTATGGCTAGTTGTAGGTAAGGGTTTGATTTAGGATTTGAGTTAGGTTTAGGACTAAGGTGAAGCTTAGGGTTAAGGTAGGTCTAGGGTTAGAGTTAGTGTTATGCTTAGGGTAAGTTTAGGCCTCTGATTAGGACTAGATTTTGTTTAGATTTAGGCCTAAGCTTAGTGCTATGGGTAATGTAAGATCTGGGTTCTAATTGTGGTAGTTTAGGAATAACCCTAGCTATAGGATTAAGGTAATGTATGATGTTACAGCTAGGTTTAGGGTTAGGGCAAGGGATAAAATTAAGGTTAGGGCTAGGGTTCAGATTAGGATTCGATTAGTAGTTTTAGGGATAAGGTTATGGCTAGGTCTAGTGTTAGGTTTATATTTTGGTTTAGGATCAGGTTTATAGCTAGGTTTATTTTTAGTGTCAGGGTCAGTGTTCAGGTTAGAGTTAGGATTAGGGTGAAAGCCAGAATTAGGACTAGGATTAGGTCTAGTGGTAGTGTTAATGTTTGGTTTAGGTTAAGGGTTATTGTTAGGGCTAGAACTAAGTTTTTCTTTAGGTCTAGGGCTAGAATTATTCCTAGATTTAGCAGTAGGTTTACATCTAGGGCTAGTATTAGGCTTAGGTTTAGATAAAAGTTTACTGGTAGGGCTAGATTCAGAGTTTAGTTTAGGGTAGGTTCAGGTTTAGACCTAGAATTAGTGTTATGGTCAGAATGAGGGTGAAAGTTAGGGTTAGGTTTTGGGAAAGGGTTAGAGCTAGAATGAGGGCTAGGGTTAGGACTAGTAATAGGGTTAGTGTTTGGTTTAGGCTAAGGATTAGGATTAGGACTAGGCTAAGCCTTATAAAAAGGAGTTGGCTTAAGGTAAGGGATAGTTTTAGAGCTAGGGTTAGGGCTAGTGTTATGGTTAGGTTTAGGGCTAGGGTTAGGGTTAGGTTTAGAATTAAATCTAGTGTTAGGGCTCAGATTAGGGCTATTTTTTGTTAGAGTTAGAGCTAGGGTTGGGGCTATGCCAAATGTAAGAACTAGGGTTATGATTAGGGTGAGTTTTAGGGTTAGGGTTGGGCTAGGTCTAGGGTTAGCATTAGCTTTATGGTTAGGATGCTATTTATAGCTAGGATTAGTGTTTGGATATGAGTCTGGTCAGGGTTAGTTTTAGTCCTAGGACTCAGATTTGAGCTAGTGTTATGGCTAGTTGTAGGTAAGGGTTTGATTTAGGTTAAGGTTCAGGGTTAGAGCAATGGCTCGTTTTGTTTTAGGGCTAGGGCTAAGGTTAGAACTAGTTGTAGGATTAGCGATAGTGTTCAGCTAGTGGTATGGTGAAGTTTAGGCTTAAGATCAGGGTTATATTTAGAGTTATGGATAGATCTAGGGTTAGGGCTATGCCTGGGGTTAGGTCTATGTTTAGGGCTAATGTTATGGTTACGGTAATGGATAGGGTTAGAAATAGAAATAGGGCTATGTTGAGAGTTAGAGTCAGTCTTAGGCTAGGGTTAGGAGTTCATTTAGAGTTAGAGCTAAATTAGGGCTGGGATTAGTGTTAGGTTTAGTGTTAATTTAGGCCTATGGTTAGGGCTATGGTTAGGGTTAATGTTAGTGTTAGGTTTAGGGTTAGTTTTGGGGAAGTTATGGGGTTATAGCTAGGTTCAGGGCAAGGGTGAGAGTTAAAATTAGGGATAGGGATAGGGTGAGGGTGAGGGTTAGGATTGAGGCTAGGTTTCGGGCTAGGGTGAGGGCTAGGGTTTGTGTTAGGTTTAGGCCTATATTAGGGCTAGGGCTAATTTGAGGTCTAGGGTATTTATGGTTAGGGATAGTTTCAGGTTTAGCTTTATGGCTAGGTATAGTGTAAGGATTAGGTTGAGGGATAGGGTCACTTTTAGAACTAGGGTATTGTTAGGGTCAGGTTCAGGGTTAGGGTTTGTTTAGGTTAAGGTTTAGTGTTAGGGCTCAAACTAGCATTAGGGTTAGGTTTAGGGTTAGGGTAATGAATATGGTTAGGTTTAGGGTTAAGATTAGGTTTAGGGTAATGGATAGGGTTAGGGTTATAGATAGGAGTAGGGTTATCCTAGAGTTAGCATTAGTGTTAGGGTTGGGGTTAAGGTAATGGATAGGATTAGAGGTAGGTTTAGGGCTATGATTATGGTTAGGATTAAGGCTAGGTTTAGGATTAGGTTTATGGTTATGGTTAAAGCTAATGTTAGGGCTCGGATTAGGGCTAAGATTTAGATAAGGTTAGGGATAGAATTATGGCTATGGCTACTGTAAGATCTAGGGTTAGGTTTGGGTTAAATTTAGGGTGAGTGTTTGGTCTAGATCTAGAGTTAGCATTATCTTTAGGGTTAGTGTGATATTTATAGCTATGGTTAGTGTTAGGATATAAGTCAGGGTCAGGGTTAGTTTTAGGCCTAGTACTCAAATTAGAGTAAAGAGGTTATGGCTAGGTGTAGGGTTATGGTTATGTTAAGGTGTAGGGTTAGGGCAATGGCTTTGTGTTGTTTTAGGGCTAAGGCTAGGGTTAGGGCTAGTTTTAGGATTAGCAATAGTGTTAGGTCTAGTGGTAGGGTGATGTTCAGGCTTAGGGTTAGTGTTAGATTTAGAGTTATGGTTAGGTTTAGGGATTGGTCTAGGGCTAGGATTAGGGCTAAGTTTAGGGCTTGTGTTAGGGTTATGGTAACTGATAGGTTTAGTACTAGAAGTAGGGCTAGGGCAAGTTTTAGAGTTAGTTTTAGGCCTAGGGTTAGGGGTAGGTTTAGGGCTAAATTAGGGCTATGAATAGCACTAGGGTTAGTGTTAGGGTTAGGCCTATGGTTAGGGCTAGATTTAGGGTTAGTGTTAGGATAAGGGTTAGGGTTAGAGTTAGGGGAAAGGATGGGATTATAGCTAGATTCAGGGCTAATGTGAGGGTTAAAATCAAGGGTAGGGCTAGGGTTAGGGTTCAGGATTAAGTCTAGGATTAGGGCTAGTGTTGGTATTAGGGTTAGGGATAGTATTAAGGCTAGGGCTAATGTCAGGCCTAGGTATGTGGTTAGGGTTAGTTTTTGGGTTAGGTTGTGGCTAGGTCTAGTATAAGGGTTAGGTTTAGGATAAAGGTCAGGCTTAGAGCAAGGTATATTATTAGGGTCAGGGTCCGGGTAGAGTTTGGTTTAGGTAAAGGTTTAGGGTTAAGGCTTGATTTAATGTTAGGGTTAGGGTTTGGGTTAGGGTAATGGATAGGGTTAGGTTTAGGGTTCAAGATAGGTTAGAGTAATGATAAAGGTTAGTGTTAGGGATAAGGTTAGCATTAGGCCTAGGGTTAGCATTTGAGTTAGTCTTATCTTTAGGGCAATGGATAGGGTTAGAGCTAAGTTTAGGGATAGGGTTAAAGTTAGGAATAGGGCTAGTATAGGGTTAGGCCTAGGGTTAATGTTAGTGTTAGGTTTAGGGTAAGTGTAGCATTAAAGCTAGGGTTAGGGCTAAGGCAAGGGTTAGGGTTAGGGTGAGGTCTAAGGTTACAGTTAGGGTCAAAATTAGGGCTTGGTTTAAGGCTAGGATAATGGCTAGGTATTGTGGGAAGTTTATGGCTAACATTAGGGCTATGGTAATGTAAGAGCTATGATTATGTTTATGACTATTTTATGGTTAGGGTTATAGATAAGTCTAGTGTTAGGGTTAGGTTTTGGGTTAGGATAAGGTATAGAGCTAAGGTTTGGGTTATGGTAAGTATCACTGTTTGGGTTAGAGTTAGGTTTAGGGTTAGGACTAGAAGTGGGTCTAGGGATAGAGTTAGACTTTTCATTAGTTTCAGGGTTATTGTTAGGGCTAGTGCCAGGTTTTTGTTTAGGGCTATGACTACATTCATGACTCTATTTAGGATTAGATTTGGTCCAGTGCTAGTGTTATGGTTAGGTTTAGGTATAGTTTTACCGGTAGGGGTACTGTTAGGGTTCCGTTTAGGATTGGGGTCAGGTTTAGACCTAGGGTTAGTGTTACGGTCATAATAAGGGTCAGGGTAAGGGTTTGGGTTTGGGTTAGGGTTGGAGCTAGAATGAGGGCTAGGGTTAAGACTAATAATAGAGTTAGTATTTGGGATAGGCTAAGGATTATGGTTAGGAAAAGGGTAGCATTAGGTTTAGAGTTTGGCTTAGGGCAAGGAATAGTTTTAGGGGTAATGTTAGGGTTTGTGTTAGGGTTAGGTTTAGGGCTAGGGTTAGGGTTAGGGTTAGGGTTTAAACTAGGGTTAAAGCTCAGATTAGGGCTAGGATTTGTGTTAGCATTAGGGCTATGGCTAACATAGCAACTAGGTTTCCAATTAGAACTAGTTTTATGGTTAGCATTAGGACGATGTTTAGAGCTAGAGTTAGTGTTAGAGTCTGAGTCAGAGACAGGGTTATTTCTAGGGTTAGGGTTAGGGCTCAAATTTAAACTAGGTTTAGGTCTAGGTGTAGGGTTAGTGTTGGGTTTAGGTTAAGGGTTAGGGTTATGGTTATGGTTCGGTTTGTTTTAGGGCTAGGGTAGGGTTAGGGCTATTTTTCCAATTAGCATTTGGGTTAGGGCTAGTGTTAGGGTGAGGTTTATGCTTAATGCTCGGGTTAGATCCATGTTTAGTGCTAGGGTGAAAGGTAGGGCTAGGGTTGGGGTTAGGGATAAGGCTAAGTTTTGGTTTATGGTAAGGGATAGGTTTAGAACTAGGACTAGGGCTAGGGCGAGAATGAGACTTAGTCTTATGGCTATGGCTAGGGTTAGGTTTAGGGTTAGGCTAGGTTAGGGTTATTGTTAGGTTTATGCCTATGTTTAGGGCTAGTGTTAGGGCTAGCAATAGGGTTAAGGTAAGGTATGATGTTAGAGCTAGGTTTAGGGTTAGGGCAAGGGATAAAATTTAATTTTAGGGCTAGGGTTAAGATTAGGATTAGAATTAAGGCTAGGCTTAAGACTAGGATTAGATCTAGGGTTTGTGTTAGGTTTAGGGCTAGGGCTAATGACAGGTCTAGGGTTATGGTTAGGAATAGTTTTATGGTTAGGTGTATGCTAAGAGCCAAGTATATGATGCATGGCATTTTTGGTCAAAGGTGACACCAGATAGCCATTGAGATGATATGATTATGTTAAGATTTGCATTCATATGGATACTGGACTCCTGCTGTTCACCTAGGCCGGCTACGGGACTCCTGGAGAGTTCCCATTGGTTGGGGAAGTACAGTAGGACGGAGTTCCTGGGGAGGAGCTCTCTCTGCGGTTCAGGAGGAGGGCCCTTGGGTGAAAAAAATCTTCCCGGGCGGTACTGGACATTGGCGGCAGTTTCAAAAAATAAACTTTGTTCCTGCTTGAGTGGCTCGTGATTTTGTGCCCAGCCAGACTGCAGCAACTGGCGGCCCGCACAGGGAATGCCTGAAGCTTGGAGGTGAGTAAAATTGCTCGCCCCTGAGGGAAGGCAACAAAATGGGTGACCATTTCAAAAAACAATGTGTTCTCCTTTTGATTTATCTTGTTTTTGTTTCAAGCTGCCTATCCCTAGAATTTTCTAAGGCAAACTGGGAAAAATGGTTGGCTCAAGGTCTGAAGTTGTTTGGCCCTGAGAAAGAGAAAATTGATACAACTATTCTTTGTTCGGTTTTTGTTTCATTCTGTTTCAGTTTTGTTTTATGTTATCTTATTGGGTTGCATTACCTTTATAGTAGATTAGAAACTAGCAAAAAACAAACCGAAAGACTGTTAAGTAAATTGTTAGAGGTCCAGACTATGGTAGAAAACATGTTAGGTCAAGCGAAAGAGAAGGTCTCTCAAGCTAGTCAGACAGAGGAAGATTTGGAGAAAGAAAGCTTAGAGGAAAAACAACCATCAGGCAGGGAATTACAACAGGAGGCTGCTACTAACCCCGTTCTATCACCAGAGGGCGTAATTCAACCAACAGCTCCATCTACAGCTGAGCGGCCCTCAACTCCCGTAGTTGATGGACGGAATCCTGAGGCAGGACCCCAAAGATTAGCATGCCCTGTACTTGAGCAGGCAGGAGGGCAACGAATTCACCGTGCTTTAGATTTCAAAACAGTGAAGCAATTAAAGGAGGCTGTAAAAACCTACGGGCCGCAAGCACCCTTCACTGTGAGCATGGTCGAATCCATTACCAACTTAGACATGTCGCCAGTAGATTGGGCTAACATGTGTCGATCTCTGCTAAATGGAGGGCAGTATTTGTTATGGAAGGTTGCCAATGAGGAATTTTGCATGGAGACAGCTAGGCAAAATGCAGCAGCCAGTTACCCTCAAAGAAATCTAGATATGTTATTAGGAAAAGGACCTTATGAGGGTCAATGGCAACAAATTGAATATGATCCTGGCGTATATGCACAAATTGCTGTAGATGCAATTAAGGCATGGAAAACTTTACAGGGGCATGGAGATTTACAAGGACAATTATCTAAGGTAATACAAGGAGCTAATGAACCTTACGCTGAATTTGTAGATAGGTTTATTCAGACAGCATCTAGAGTATTTGGAGATACAGAACAGGCAATGCCATTAATAAAACAACTGGCTTATGACCAAGCAAATCGTTGCTGCAGAGAGGTCATCAGACCATTGAAACATGAAGATTTAAACACATATATTAAATTATGTAGAGACAATAATGAACAAGGGCAAGTCTTAGCAGCAGTACAACAGGCTTTAGATGCCAGGCCAAAAACATGCTATAATTGTGATCAAACAGGACATTTTAAAAGGAGTTGCCCCATAGGAGGAGGGTTTACCAAGGCTGGGTATCAAAGGAATAGAATACCGGGTATTTGCCCATGATGCCGTAGAGGGAAACATTGGGCTAATGAATGCCATTCTCAAACCACCATAGAGGGTATTCCATTATCAAAAAAAAAAGACAAGGACCAAGTGTTTACCCACGATATCGTGGAGAAAGACATCAGGCTCCATTGCCAAAAAACGGACTGGAGGGCCCAATGCTCCGGGGCCCAAAACCACAAATATACGGGGCAGTGAAGGAACCCAGCAACACCATCAAGGTAGTGCCCAGGACACATTATCCATTAAATCCCTCATCAGACAAACTAGAGGGAGCGCAGGGTTGGACATCTGCACCTCTGCCAGAGCAGTACTAACTCCAGAGATGGGAGTTCAAATCATTCCCACAGGAGTAAAAGGACCTCTTCCCCAAGGAACAGTAGGCTTATTATTGGGACGCAGTTCTTCAACACTAAAAGGACTTATGATAAATCCTGGGGTAATTGATCCCGATTATGGAGGTGAAATAAAAATTATAGCTAGTTCTCCAAGAGGTATATCAGTAATTTCAACAGGAGATAGAATAGCACAGTTATTAATAATACCCAGCCTACATGATAAATTTTCCAGTCGTACTGTAGAAAGAGGTTCCAGGGGATTAGGCTCCACAGGTGTAGATTGGGCTATGCTGTCTTTAAATCTAGATTCTCGCCCAATACTAAAACTAAATATTCAAGGACATGACTTTAATGGGCTACTTGATACAGGTGCAGACCTTAGCATCATATCTCATCAAGAATGGCCGAAACATTGGCCATTACAACAAGCCACTCAAATGCTTCGAGGCCTAGGAGTGGCAACTAATCCCCATAGAAGTGCAATGGTATTAGATTGGAAGGATCCTGAAGGATGTGAAGGAACTATACAGCCCTATGTATTGGATCATCTTCCTATAAATTTATGGGGATGAGATGTCCTAGATCAATTAGGTTTGACATTAACAAATAACATCAATCCTAATGCGCCCACTACTAGGGCTAGACAAGGCTTTAGGAAAGAAGAAAGATTAAGAGAACAAGAACAAGGTATGACAGCACCAATTCAAATAGATCAAGAAACAAATAGACATGGATTGGGTTTTCAGAAAGGGCCACTGAGACAATCAAAATTACTTGGAAATCAGAAAGACCAGTGTGGGTTCCTCAGTGGCCCCTGACTAAAGAAAAGATACAAATAGCCCATGACCTGGTCAAACAACAATTAGTGGAGGGACATATACAACCTTCCATATCTCCCCATAATTCTCCCATTTTTGTCATTAAAAAGAAATCTGGTAAATGGAGATTATTGCAAGATTTAAGAGCCATTAATAATGAGATGGTTATTATGGGACCTGCTCAATAAGGGATTCCCCAATTGTCTGCTTTACCAAAAACCTGGTATGTTTTAGCTATAGATATTAAAGATTTTTTTTTTTTCAATTCCAATTCATCCCAAGGATAGTCCACATTTTGCATTTACTATACCTGCACTAAATCATGAAGGTCCTGATCAGAGATATGAATGGAAAGTACTCCCTCAAGGGATGGCTAATAGTCCAACTATGTGTCAAATTTATGTTAACAAAGCAATCCAGCCACTTAGAAATCAAAATCCTGAACTACAAATATTTCACTATATGGATGATGTGTTATTGGCACATAAAGATAAAAACACATTGCTAGAATGTTATGCCACACTTACAAATTTATTTAAAAAATTATAATCTAGAGATAGCAATAGATAAAGTACAATTAAATCTTCCAATTAATTATTTAGGGGTTTTATTATCGTCAACCATGGTCCGTCCACCCAAAATTCAAATATGAGTAGATCAACTCAAATCACTTAATGACTTTCAAAAGTTATTAGGAGACATAAATTGGATAAGGCCTTATCTAGGCATATCAACAGGAGAGTTGGGACCTTTATTTGATATTCTAAAAGGTCCATCAGATCCAAATTCACCCCGCATGTTGATGCCTGAAGCAAGAAAGGCATTGAAAATCATTGAAACATATATGGAAAATATGCATTTGGATAGAATTGATATAAGTTTGCCTTTATTATTTATTGTACTGCCAACAAAAAATATTCCTACAGGAGTATTCTGGCAAGAAGGTCCATTATTGTGGATACATTTATCTTATTCTCCTAACACTATTCTTACTAGGTATCCTGAGGCTGTAGGACAATTAATACTCAAAGGAATAAAAGCAGCAAAGGGAGTGTTTGGGATTTCTCCCAATAAAATTATTACTCCATATACTATGAATCAAATTGATGAGTTAGCTAATGAGTTAAATACTTGGGCAATAATCATGTGTAAATCTAATGTTTCATTTGATAATCACTTACTGTCTAATCCTTTGTTGTCTTTTTGGTCTAAACATCCTGTATTTTTTCCAAAGATGACAAAAAAAAAAAAAAAAAAAAAACTATCATGAATGCTCCAAATATATTCACTGATGGGTCAAATAATGGTACAGCAGCAGTAGTTACCCCTGATCAAACTTTTACATTTTTAGTACCCAAACAATCAGCTCAAAAGGTAGAGCTTAATGCAGTATTACAAACTTTTATGATGTTTAAAGATTCTGTATTTAATTTATTTTCTGATAGTCAGTATGTAGTTAATGCTATAGTATCCCTTGAAGATGCTGGTAGGATTTCCCCTTTTTCTACTGTTTTCTCTTTGTTTTCCACTATACAAAGTCTAATCTGGGACAGAAAAGATCCATTCTTTATAGGACATATCAGGGTACATACAGGATTGCCTGGAGCCCTTAGTTTGTGCAATGAGTTAGCAGATAAATCTACACGTGACATACATATTTTCTCCACAATAGAAGAAGCTATAAATTTTCATAAAAGGTTCCATGTCAATGCTAATACTTTACAAAAGCATTTTAAAATAACTAAAGAACAAGCCCAACATATAATAAAACAATGTCAAAATTGTGTGACATTTTTACCACAAGTTAATCTTGGAGTCAATCCTAGAGGACTGATACCTAACCATATTTGGCAGATGGACGTCACACACTTGCCAGAATTTGGAAAATTAAAATATTTACATGTTACAGTTGATACTTCTTCCGGATTTCTGATGGGCTCCCTTCATGCCGGAGAAAAAACTAAAGATGTTATAGCTCATTGCTTACAAAATTTTGCCACTGTGGGCGTTCCAAAACAGTTAAAAAACGATAATGGTCCTGGTTATGCGTCCACCTCTTTTAAACAATTTTGCTCATCATTTGGCATTACTCACATAACAGGAATTCCATACAATCCACAGGGACAAGGCATAGTTGAAAGAGCTCATCAAACTATTAAAATGTACTTATTAAAACAAAAGGAGGGAATTGGAAAGGGGTATATATCCCCCAAAGATAAACTTAAAATAACCCTTTTTACTCTAAACTTTTTAAATTTGGATTCATCAGGGCTTAGTGCTGCGGAAAGACATTTGTATCCAAAAAATGTACATAAGCCTAAGGTAGTTTGGAAAGATATTCTAACAGGACAATGGAAAGGTCCTGACCCAGTGATAGTCTGGAGTCGGGGCTCTGTTTGTGTTTTTCCACAGGAAGAACAGCAGCCAATTTGGATTCCAGAGAGACTAACTAAAACAATTTCTACAGACCAAAAGGAAGATGATTGGACTCAAATCCATAACAGCTGATATCCAGATCTCCAGCTTGGCTATTCTTACATCTGCAACAGTGATTAACCAGGATGCTTTTTTCAATATCTGTTTTATTATTGCTTTTTCCCACATCATAAAGTTCTGTTTTATTTTTGAGCTCATACAGACCTAGGTTAATGTTTTTTCTGATCAGTTTTATTTTTTGACTGTGGAGTTTTTGAACATTGCAATGGAGATTTCACCTAGGTAAAGCTGCAAGGCCTTTACTATTGTCTTATGTGTTATATGTTACGTGTGCACACTTCTGTTTTGTGTTGTATGTCTGTATGTGCGTATGTCCATATATCACATATGAGGAGCGCTCATGCACATGGATCCAAAAAAAATGTTTTTTTTTATTATTCACGTGATTTTAATAGTTTAATTTAATTTGGGTAAACAGCTGTTGAGGATTGTTTTAATATATGAACAAATAGAAGGTTAACAGATCTGTTTGTTTACTTTCACCTTTCCTTTTCATTATATTTAATAATTCTGTTCAGGATAATGTAAATTGTTCTAAATATTGTTTTCTTAGTACCTGTTGAAATGTTACTTATTTTTTTTTAGCATCATTGTCAAAATTCCTATTTTCATCCCAGTGCTGGTGAAGACAAAGATAAAACCAAACTACAACTTCTTCGAGAGTTATCACAACAAACCGTGTAAACTGATACATCAATGTTTTATAACTCAACAAGTAATGCTCAATCAATGAGTCGATTTATTTTGGAAGAATATGGACATATTGATAGATTCCTCTGCTTTGAACTGCTTACAGAACTTGCCTGGACTATGTATCACTTGTATGCTTTGTGATCCATTTGTTGATGCAGCGAATTATGGTAGTGCTAGCGTATCTTTGCTGATGTGTCACCAGTGATGCAATTTTTCCTAGGAGCCATTAATTGTCTTGGTATCATGACATTTCTGTATCCTCCTCCCTTCTACTAGTGATGGTCTAATTTTGGGGGCCAACAGAGGTGAGACAAAGAACCTCACCCCCCCACTGGTACATAGGCCTATCCACAAGTATGGCTATACGCTGGACCGGTAGTCAGTGACAGGTATGATCCAATTGCGGTGGTATCAACCTAAGACAGGAGGCTGATGCCTAAAAGTCAGTTTTCAGATGACGGGTAAGAACCATATGTTGAATTGGACAAACCTAACAGGCACGGTCCCTAGCCAGATTGCTTGTTACTTAAACAGAAGGGGGGAGATGCTAAGAGCCAAGTATATGATGCATGGCATTTTTGGTCAAAAGGTGATGCCAGCTAGCCATTGAGATGATATGATTATGTTAAGATTTGCATTCATATGGATATTGGACTCCTGCTGTTCACCTAGGCCAGCTATGGGACTCCTGGAGAGTTCCAATTGGTTGGGGAAGTACAGTAGGGGGGAGTTCCGGGGGAGGAGCTCTCTCTGCGGTCCGGGAGGAGGGCACTTGGGTGAAAAAAATCTTCCCGGGCGGTACCCGACATTGGTGGCAGTTTCAAAAAATAAACTTTGTTCCTGCTTGAGTGGCTCGTGATTTTGTGCCCAGCCAGACTGCGGCAGGTGTATGGCTAGGTCTATTTTAAGACTGAGGTTGAGGGTTGGGGTCAGGTTTACAGCTAGCATATTATTAGGGTCAGAGTCAGGGTTAGGGTATGGTTTAGGTTCACGTTTAGGTTTAGGGCTCAAATTAGCATTAGGGTTAGGATTAGGGTTAGTGTAATGGTTATGGTTAGGTTTAGGATTCATTTAGTTTTAGGGTGATGGATACGGTTAGGGTTAGTGATAGAGTTAGGGTTAGGACTAGGGATAGAAATTGGTTAGGGTTATGGTTAGGCTAATGGATAGGATTAGAGCTACAGTTAGGGCTAGCATTATGGTTAGGTTATGGCTATGATTAGGGTTAGGCCTTGGGTTAGAATTTTGTTGGGGTTATGGTTAGGGTAATGGATAATATTCAAGCTAGGGTTAGGGCTAGGGTTATGGTTAAAATTAGGGCTATGGTTCAGGTTAAGTAATGGTTAGGGTAACGAATAATATTAGAACTGTGGTTAGGGGTAGAGTTATGGTTAGGTTAGGGCTATAATTAGGGTTAGGCCGTGGGTTAGAATTTGGTTAGGGTTATGGTTAGGGTAATGGATAGGATTCAAACTAGGGTTATGGTTAAGATTAGGGCTATGGTTCAGGTTAGGTTTTAGGTTAGGACAGGTTTAGTTTTAGGGTTAGGTTTAGGTTAAGTGTTAAGGCCAGAGTTAGGGTTAGGTTAGTGTTAAAGCTAGGGTGAGGGCTCAGATTAGGGCTAGGTTTTGGGTTACATTAGGGCTACAGTAGCACTATGTCTAATGTAATATCTTGGGTTACAAATAAGGTTAGTTGTAGGGTTAGCATTAAGTCTAGGGCTAGTGTTAGGTTTAGGTTTAGGTTCAGGGTGATGATTAGAAATAGGTTTAGTGTTAGGGTCAGAGACAGGATCAATGTTACCTTTAGGGTTAGGGATAGGACTCGAATTAGAGCTAGGGTTAAGGCTAGGTGTAGGGTTAGGGTTTGTGTTAGGATTAGGGTAACAATTAGGGATAGGGCTAATGTCAGGTCTAGGGTTAGTGTTAGTACTATGGCTCAGTTTTGATTTAGAGCTAGGGCTAAGGTTAGGGCTAGCTTTAGGATTAGCAATAGTGTTAGGGCTAGTGGTATGGTGAGGTTTAGGCTTAGATTTTTTGTTATGGTTAGATCAAGCATTAGGGCTATGGCTAGGATTAGGGCTAAGGTTAAGGCTAGTGTTAGTGTTATGGTAACACATAGGGATAGAACTAGAAATAGAGCTAGGGTGAAAGGTAGTGTTATTCTTTGGGCTAGGATTAGGAGTAGGTTTAGGGTTAGGGCAAAATTAGGGCTAGGATTAGTGCTAGGGTAAGTGTTAGGTTTAGGCCTAGTGTTAGGGATAGAGTTAGGATTAGTGTTAGGGTAAGGGTTAGGGTTAGAGTTAGGGTGGGAAATGGGGTTACAGCTAGGTTTAGGGCTAGGGCAAGGGTTATACTTAGGGTTAGGGCTAGTGTTAGGGTACAGTTTAGGATTAAGGCTAGGTTTAAGGCTAGGATGAGGGTTTGTGTTAGGGATAGGGCTAGGATTAGAGCTAGGGCTAATGTCAGGTCTAGTATTATGGTTAATGATAGTTTTAGGGTTAGGTTATGGCTAGGTCTAATGTAAAATTTAGGTTTAGGGTGAAGGTCAGGTTCAGAGCTGGGTGTATTACTAAGGTCAGAGTCAGGGTTAGGGATTGGTTTAGGTTAAGGTCTAGGGTTAAGGCTTGAATTAACATTAGGTTTTGGGTAATGGATCGGATTAGATTTAGGTTTCAGGTTAGGTTTAGGGTTTTGAATAGCTTTAGGGATAGCTATTCGGTTAGGTTTAGTTCTATTGTTAGCATTTGGGTTAGGGTTATGTTTAGGGTAATGGATAGGATTACAGCTAGGGTTGGGGCTAGGCTTATGGTTAGGATTAGGGCTAGAGTTAGAGTTAGGGTTCAGCTTAGGCTTAGGGTTACGGGTAGGTTTAAGTCTAGGGCAGAGTTAGGGTTAGAGAAGGTATTGGGTAAAGGTTAAGGTTAGGGCTATGGTTAGCATTAGGGTTCGGTTTAGAATTATGGTAATGGATAGAGTTTGAGCTAGGGTTTGTGCAATGATTACAGTTAAAATTAGGGTTAAAGTTATAGTTAGGGATAGGGCTGTTAAAGTTTAGTGTTAGGATTAGGGCTAGGTTTAGAGGTAGTGAGTTTTAGAGTTACTTTATTTAATTTTTTTTATGCAATCCAGGATTCATCTTTAACTAACCTTACTCTGTTCCCAAGGTTTAGGTCTTTTGGTCCAAATGTTTGGTGTCAGGAACAGTTAATATTTTCATTTTACTTCATTTTAACCTATAGAAGTAAATGGAAATAGACCTGGAAATCAAACAGGGATTATGATAGTTGCATGACACTGCACACACACCCTCAATTGTTTTGGGACACTGTGGTATGTTCCTTGTGCGTGTAGGCCTGAGCTGAAGCATGAAAAAAAAACAACTTTATCCAAGAGCCCTTTACGAGAAAGCAGGGAAATATGCATGTACTGAAATTCCTCCCATAATTATTTGGTCAGATTAGTTTGATACTGCATAAGATTCATTATTTAGCTTGTCCCACAAAGCTCTCCAAGTGTGGGACTTCTAGGATCAATGGTTCTCTAATCCAGTTAGGGTTAGGGTTTTATATAGTGTTAGGGTGAGAGTTAGTTTTGTTCAAACTTCTTTAATACTTGGAAAGAATCATCTTTTACCTACCCTTAACATGCTCCTCAGGTTTGGGCCTTCTTGTTTCTATGGTTCGCTATCAGAAGCACTCTGTATTTTAAGGTTTCATTTCATATTGACCTATATAGGTAAATGAAAATGGAGGTTGAAATCAAACTAGGTCGGTGCTAGGTTCATAAAACTTCAGACACTGAATAAATTATCTGTGGGAACTCTCTGGTTTGTCCCTTGGGAAAGTAGCCTTAAGATAAAGATGGCAAAAACAACTTTATCTGAGAACCCTTTAGCAGAAAACAGAAATATGAATGAACTGAAATACCACCCCAATTATTTGGTCATGGTTCTTTGATACTGCATAGAATTCATCTGATAGCTAACCCCACTAGGCTACCCAGGTTTGGGACTTCTAGGATCACCATTTTTTAAACAGGTTAGGGATTGTGTTAAGGTTAGTGTTAGGGCTAGTGTTAGAGCTAGTATTAGGGTTAGAGTTAGTTTTGTTCAAATTTCTTTGATACTGGGCAGAATTCATTTTTCTCCTGTCCTTACTATACTCCATATGTTTGGGCCTCCTAGGTTCAATGGTTCTCTGTAAGGAACAGTTTGTATTTTAAAGTTTCAGTTCATTTTGTCCAATACAGGTAAAAGGAAATGTAGCTGGAAAGTAAACAGTGTTGGTGCTAGCTGCTTTAAACTTCAAACTCCATCAATTGTCTGTGGGCAATCTCTGGTTTGTTCTTGTGAAAGTGGGCCTAAGCTGAAGCATGTAAAAACAACTTTATCCAAGAGTCATCTAGAAGATAAAAGGGAATTATGCATGTACTGATATACTCCATCAATTATTTGGACAGATTTCTTTGATACTGATAGCATTCATCCCTTAGCTTGCCCTACTAGGCTGCCAAGTCTGGGAAATTTTATGGTCAAAGGTTCCATAAAAAAGTTAGGGTTAGGGGAATGGTTAGGGTTAGAGCTAGTGTTAGGGTTAGAGTTAGTTTTATAAAAATTCTTTGATACTTGGCAGGATTTTTCTTTGTCTAGATTTACTCTATTCCCCAGGTTTAGGACTTCTCCGTTCACAGGTTTGCTGTTAGGAACAATTTGTATTTTAAGATTTCACTTCATTTTTACCTATATGGGAAATTTAATAGAGCTGAAAATCAAACAGGGTTTGTGCTGCTTTCCTTACCCTAAACCTAACCCTAACTTTAATCCTTGCACTATCTTTAAACCTAATCCTAAACCTAGCCTAACCTTAACCATAATCCTAACCCTAACCCTAGCTCTAACCCTATCCATTAACTTAACCTTAACCCTAACCCTAATGCTAACCCCTGGGCCAACTCCAGCACTATCCCTAACCCTAACCAATCCATTACCATAAAAATAACCTGAACCCTAAACCTAACCATATCCATTACCCTAACTATAACCTTAATCCTAATGCTAATTTGAACCCTAACCCTCAACCTTAATCTAAACCAAACCCTAACCATGACCCTGACCCTAATAATACCCTTACCTCTAAAGCTGACCCTAACCCTCATCCTAACCCTTACACTATATCTAGCCATAAACATATCCCTAAAACTTTCCCTAACTATAACCCCAGTTATAAAAAACCTAGTCATAATGATAGCCCTAAACTTAACACAAACTGTAGCCCTAATCCTAGGCCTAACCCTAGCTTTAATCCTAACCCTAAACTTAACCCTAGCCATAACCCTAATTTTAACAATCGCCTTAGCCCTAAATCTAGCTGTAACATCATACCTTACCCTACCCTAATTCTTTTTTTTTTTTTTTTTTTTTTTTAAATATTTATTTATTTATTTTTTTAAGTCTCGGCAGACACAACATCTTTGTTTGTATGTGGTGCTGAGGATCGAACCCGGGCCGCACGCATGCCAGGCGAGCGCGCTACCGCTTGAGCCACACCCCCAGCCCCCCTACCCTAATTCTAAATCTAAACCTAGACCTAAACTTAGGCTTAACCATAACACTAACCCTAGCCTTAATCCTAGTCCTAATTTAGCCCTAACCTTAACTGAACCCTAACTCTAGCCCTAAGACTAACTTAACTCTCACCTTAGTTCTAGTAATAGTTCTAAACCTATCACTTATCATAACCCAAAACCTAGCCCTAACCCTAGCCTAAACCCGAGACCTAACCTTCACCCTAGCCCTAACCCTAGATCTAAACCTCACTATAAATCTAACCCTAAACCTCATCCTAACACTGGCCATAACCCTAACACTAATCATAAAACTAACCCTATCCCTACACTTAATGCTAACCCTAGGCCAAATCCTAAACCTACCGCAATCCCTAAACCTATCCATTTCCCTAACCCTAACCTAATCGTAGCTCAAACCCTAAACATTACCTTAAAACTAACCCTCATCCTAACTCGAACCTAAACTGACATTTAACCCTATCAAATACCCTGAACCTAATGATAACCCTAGCCCTAACATTAGCAGTATCCAGACCCTTACTCTAACTCTAACTCTAACAGAGGCATAATCCTAAACCTAACCCTTGCCCTAGTGTGAAGTAACACTAGCTTAATCCCTAAACCATACCCTAAGCCTAACCCTAACCCTAACTCTAGGCCTAATAGTAACCATAACCATAGGCCCTAACCCTAGCTCTATCCCTATCCATTACCCTAATCATAACCCTTACCCTAATGCTAACCCTAGGCCTAACCCTGACCCTATCGCTAACTCTAACCATATCAATTACCCTAAACCTAACCTAAACCCTAAACCTAACAGTCTCATTACCTTAACCTTAACCTAATTCTAATTAAAGCCCTAACCCTAAATCCTAACCTAAACTAACCCTAAACCTGACTCTAACCCTAATATTACACTTAGCTCTAAACCTGACCCTTACTCTAAACCTAATTCTACACTAGACCTAGCAATAAACCTAACCATAAATCTGTCCCTAACCATAACCCTAGACTGAACACTAGCCCTAGCTCCAATTCTTGCAATAACCCTAAAACAAATCCTAACCCTCAAACTAGCCTTATTAATTACCAAAACCATAACCCTAGCCCTAAACGTAATTATAATTTTCTATCTAGCCCTAAACCTATCTATAATTTTATCCCTTCCTCTAAAACTAACCCTATCCCTAAACCCAAACCTAAGCCTAACACTAGGCCTAACCCAAACACAGAACCTAGACCTAATCCTAGCCCTCATTTAGCCCAAAACAAGCACTAATCAGAGACTTAACACTACCTTTAACCGTAACCATAGCCCTAACCCTCGCCCTAACCCTTACCCTAAACCTAACCCTAACCTCAAAACTTGCTCTAACCCTAAACCTTACCCTACCCCTAATCCTAATCGTAACCCTATCTCTAACCCTAGCGGTTACCCTATCCATTACCCTAACCCTAACCCTAACCATACCCTAATGATAACCTTAGGATAACCCTAAACATATTCCTAACCCTAAACCTATCTATTAACCTAAACCTAACCTGAACCCTAAACCTAACCATATCCATAACACTAACCATAAAACTAAAGCTAATTTGAGCCCTAAACTTAATCATTAACCTAACGCAAACCATAGCCCTGAATCTGTCCCTAATAATATCCCTAGCTCTAAACCATACCCTAAACCTTAACCTAACCCTTACACTATACCTATCCATAGTCATAACCCTAAATCTATCCCTAAATCTAAGCCTACACCTGAAATTAGCCCTAGCTCTAATGCTAGCCCTGACCCTAACACAGAACCTATCCCTAGTTCTAGCCCTAAACTTAGCCTTAATCCAAACCCTAACCCTAACCCTAGCCCTAACCCTCGCCCTATCCCTGGTCTTAGCCCTAGTTCTAACCCTATCCCTTCCACTAAGTCAAACCTTCACCCTATTGCTACCCTAGTCCTAACCCTAATGTTTAGTCTACCCCAAATCCTAACTCTATTACTAGTCCTAACCCTAGCCCTCATTCCAGCTATAAACTTAACCCATCTCTAACCCTAACCATGAACCTTATTCTGACCCTAACACTAAACCTTGGTTTAAACCTGACCGTACCCCTAAACTGAAAACTAACACTAGCCTTACTGGTAAACCTATACCAAAATCTACACTAACACTAGCCCTAGATCTAAATCTATCCTAAATATAGCCATAACTCTAGCCCTCGACCTAACAATAACCCTTAACCTAATCCAAACACTAACTCACCCTAGACTTAACCCTAGTCCTAATTATGGCTGTAAAACTAAAACTAACCCTAACTCGAACACTGACCCTTATCCTAAACTTAACCCTAAACCTAAACCTAACCTTATTGATAGGCCTAAGCTGAACACTAATCCTAGCCATAATACTACCCCTAATTTTTATCTATATTCCTAACCTTAACCCTAACCCTAGACCTAAGACTAACTCTAATTTTTACACTAACCCTATCCCTAGATCTAACCCTATCCCTTACCATAACCCTAACCCTAGCCCTAACCCTTGCCCTATCCTTAGTTCTAGCCCTAACCCTAGACCTAATCCTAACTCTAAATGTAACCCTAACACTAAGCCTAAGCCTAACACTATAACTAGACCTAACCCTAATGCTAATCATAAAAGTAGCCCTAACCCTAACCCTAAGACTAAAACAAAACTGAGCAGTAGCCCTAACCCTAAACCTTAACTTAAACCAAACCCTAACACTACAACTAGACCTAACCCTAGCCCTAATTACAGTCCTAACGATAACCTTAAACTAACCCTGACCATGACTCATATCCTAACACTCACCAAGGCTCTAAACACCACTCTAACCTTAAACCGAACCCTAACAGTAATCCTAGCCCTTATTTGAGTGCTATTCCTAACACTGAAACTAACTTTGACCCTGACTCCTATTCTAATACTAATCCTAGCTCTAAATATCAACATAACCTTAAAACTAACCCTAACACTAAAGGTCTAACCCCTAAAACTAATCCTAAATAAAACCCTAATTTTAACCCTCATTCTTACATTAGCCATTGCCCTAACCTTAGCCCTAATCCTAACAGAAAAATCTATCCCTAACTGAGCCCTAAACCTAGCTTTAACCCTACCCCAAATGCTACCACTAACACTAGCTCTAATCCTATCTCTAACTGTAAGCAAAATGCTAACCCTAATGGTAACCCTACACCTATCCCTAATCCTAAGGCTAACAAAAACCCTAAGTCAATTAATAGTCCTAAACCTAGCCCTCATTCTAGCTCTAACCCTATCCCAAACCCTAACCCTAACCCTAACCCTGACCCTTATTCTGACCATAACACAACCCCTAGGTTTAAACCTGATCCTAAACCTAGACCAAACCCTAACACTAGCCCTACCAATACTTACGCCTAAGTCTAACCCTATCACAAGCCTAGACCTAAATATAATCCTAAATCTAGCCTTAACTCGTGCTCTAGACCTAAGAAAATAACCTAGCCCTAGCCCTAACAATAACCCTTAACCTAAAGCAAAGACTAAACATAATCCTAGACATAAACCTAATCCTAATTCTGGCTTTAACCTTAACTCAATCTCTGATGAACACTGACCCTCCCTTTAACACTAAACCTATATCTAAACCTGACCCAAAACGAAAACCTAAACCTTACTCTACACCTAGCTATAACCCTAACCCTACAACTAGCCCTAATTATAACCCTAGCTCTTACATTACCCATAGCCTTAACTTTACACCTTAACCTAACACAAAATGTAGAGCGAATCCTAGGCCTAAACCTAGCCCTAAGCATAACCCTAAACCTAACCCTAGCTGTAACCCTAATACTAACCCAAACCTTAGTCCTAACCCTAGCTCAAAGCGTAATACTTACCTTAAATATAAACTTAGACCTATCCCTAACTCTGAAGCTAACCCTCGCCCTAATTCTAACCTTAACCCTAGCCTTAAACCTAGTTCTAAACCTACCCATTACACTAACCCTAACCCTAACCCCATTAATAGTCCTAACTGTAGACCTCACTCTAGCTCTAACTCTATCCCAAAACCTAATGCTAACCCTGACCATTATTCTGACCCTAATGCTAACCCTAGGTCTAAACCTGACCCTAAATCTAGACCAAACCCTAACACTAACTCTAGACCTAAACCTAATTCTAAATCTAGCCTTAACTCTAGCACTAGACCTAAAAAAACCCTAACTCTAACAATAACCCTTAACCTAATGCAAACACTAAATCTACTCCTAGACCTAGACCTAATTCTGGCTCTAAACCTAATTCTAACTCTAACCCAAACACTGACCCTGCCTTTAATAGTAAATCTACCTCTAAACCTGACCCTAACTGAAAATATAAACCTAACACAGGACCTAGCTATAACCCTAACCCTACAACTAGCCCTAATCATAACCCTAGCTCTTACATTATCCATAGCCCTATCCTTTTGCCTTAACCTAACACAAAACCTAGAGCAAATCCTAGGCCTAAACCTAGCCCTAAGCCTACCCTAACCCTAACGCTAACCCTAACCCTAATCCTAACCCTAGCCTTAGTCCTAAACATAGATTGATGCCTAACCATTACCCTAAATATAAACTTAGACCTATCCCTAACTCTAAACCTAAGCCTAGCCCTAATCCTAACCTTAAACCTAGTCTTAAACCTAGCTCTAAACCACTCATTACCCTAATGCTAATCCTAACCCTATTGATAACCCTAGCTGTAACCCTAACCCTAACCCTAACAACAAAAAAAAAAAAAAAAACTAATCCTGGTCCCAACCCTAAACCTAAAACTCGCCATAGCCCTAATGCTAGCTCAAACCCTAACCCATACCAAAAATCTAAACATAATTATTGCCTTAACCTTAACCCTAAAACTAAATCTAACCCTAACCCTACACCTAAACCTATATATAACCGTATCCATTACCCTAACCCTAATCCTAACCCTAATGATAACCCTAGCCATAACCCCAACCCTAACCCTAACTGTAATTCTATTCCTATACCTAATGCTGAACCTAACCCTTTACCTAGCCCTAGACTTAATACTAGTTCAAACCCTCACCCTTACCCTAAACATAACCGTAACCCAAACCTAACCCAAATCCTAGCCCTAATGTTAACCATAACTATAGCCCAAACCCTAGCTCCAACTCAATCCATTACCCTAACTGTAACCCTAAATCAAATCCTAAGCCTAGCCCTAACTCTTACCCTAACTCTATCCCTAGCCCTGACTCTAACCCGAACCCTCAACCTAGCCCTAACCCTTACTCAATCCATGGCCCTTACCCTTAACCTAACCATAAGACTTATCCTAAGCTGAAGTGTAACCCTAACACTATCCCTAACACTAAACTGAACCCTAGCCTTAACCCTAGCTCTAACCTCACTCATTACCCTAACCCTAAACAAAAACCTCATGATAACCATAGTCCTAACACAAAACCTATTCGAATTCTAACCATAAACCTAACCCTAGACCTAACTTTAAACATAATCCTTGCCATAGTCCTAACCTTAGCTCAAACCCTAACCATACCCTAAATCTAACCCTAACCCTAAACCTAAACCAAACACGAGATATAGCCCTAAACCTAACCCTAAATTTAGCCCTAAACATAACCCTGGTACTTACATTAGCCATAAACCTAAGCCTAGCACTAACTGAATACATAACCTAGACCTAATCTGAGCCCTAACCCCAGTTTTAACCCTAATCCTAACCCTAAACCTAGCCCTAACCCTAACCCTAGCCCTAATCATAAACATAACTCTAGCCCTAACCCTAGCTCTAACCCTATACATTGCCATAAACATAACCTTAACCCTAATGCTAAACCTAGTCCTAAACCTAATCCTATCCCTAATCCTAACCCTATCCATTACCATAATCCAAAACCTAGACCCTAAACCTCACCCTATCATTAACCTAACACTAACCTTAATGCTAATTTAAGCCCTAACTTTAAAACTTAACCTAAACCAAACCATAACCCAGACCTGACTGTAAAAATCCACCTACCTCTAAACCTGAACGTAACCTTAAAACTAACCCTTACATTAAATGTAGCCATAAACCTAACACTAAAACGATGTTTAACCAAAACCAAAGACCTGATATTAGCACTAGCCCTAAACATAAAACAAACCCTAGCCCTCGTCTCACCCTACACATAGCCCAAATCATAACCCTAACCTTATCCATAGCCCTAACCTATTTCTAACCCTCACCCTCCCACTAAACCTAGCTATAAAACCATCCCTTACCCTAATCTTAATCCTAACCCTAACCCTAATGCTAGACCTAAGCTGAACACAAACCCTAGCCTTAATTCTAGCCCTAATTTAACCCTATCCCTAATTCTAATGATAACCATAGACCTAAGACTAACTCTAACTCTCACACTAGCCCTATCCTTAGTTCTAACCATATCCCTTAACTTAACCCTAACCCTAGCCCTAAACATAGCCAAAATCATAGCCATAACCCTTGCCTAATCCTTATTCCTAGTCCTAAACCTAGATCTAACTCTAACTCTAACACTAACACTAAGCCTAACATTAACACTAGCATTAACCCTAACACTAATCATGAAACTAAACCTAACCCTAAACCTAGCAGAAAAAAAAACTGAGTAATATCCCTAACACTAAACCTTAACTTAAACCAAACCCTAGCACTACACCTAGATCTAACCCTAGCACTAATACGAGTCCTAACCTTAACTTTAATACTAACCCTGACTCTGACTCATATCCTAACACGCACCCTAGCTCTAAACACCACCCTAACCTTAAACCAAACGCTTACAGTATCCCAAGGCTTATTTCCAGTCCTAACCCTAACCCTAAACCTAACCCTGACCCTGACTATTAACCTAACACTAAGACTATCTCTATATATCACCCTAACCTTAAAACTAATTAACACTAGAGTTTTAACACCTAATCATAATCCATAATTTAATCCTAATTGTAAACCTAGTTCTTACATTAGCCATTGCTCTAAACCTAGCCCTAATCCTAACACAAAAACTAGCCCTAAACCAAGCCC